>NC_083243.1:160614144-161217716 GCF_032191835.1 Heteronotia binoei | reverse complement strand
CACTTTGGAGTTCAATTATGCTTGTCACACCCTTGCTTCTGGCTCCGCCCCCAATGTCTCCTGGCGCCACCCCCAAAGTCTCCTGGCTCCACTCCCAAAGTCCCCAGATATTTCTTGAATTGGACTTGGCAACCCTAACAAACTGGTTCATGCAGTGGAAAAAACTGGGGTTCATGTAAACCACCAAAGCATAAGCCTCCATTTTTTCTGGTTTGTGCCCATCCCTACCCATGAGCAATGCCCTCAAACCTAGATAGCAATGTTTGGGAGAATCAGCTAGTGCTGTCATCTACAAGCTGGAAATGGAGGCAAGGCACTAGAGCTGGCACACGGTTTGCACCTAGTAAACTGATTGATTCTGGAAGGCAGCATTTTCAAGCCTCAGTCTAAATAGACTGAGAAGTAACCAGTTCCAGTGCCATGCCTCCAGTTCCAGCTTGTGGCTGTCAGCACCTGTTAATGATCCCAAACCTTGCTATCTAGACCTGAAGGCATTGCTCCAGAAGATAAGACCTTACTGGGCCTGTTTGCAAAGTGCAGGACATTATCTAAGGCACATATGGAAGAAAATAAATGGCCTCCACAACTGTAAAAATGCAGAGGGAGGACAGATGTGCAAAAGAACCAGGGTGGGTAACAACATAAAAACATATATATACATCCATTCATTAACCTGGGCCTCCATAGACAAGACTGCATCCAGCATCACACCTAGGCTCCGGACCTTGGATGCAGGCACCAGAGATACCCCATTCAAGGCCAGGAGCTGGATTTCCCCTTCCATGTCCCTGTGACTCAGGTACAGGATCTCCATCTTCAATGGCTTCAACTTCAGCCGACTCTGCGTCAACCAACCAACCAATCAGGAGTAAGCTGAGTGTGCAGAAAAGCCCAAGGTATATTCACTGTGTTTTATTGTTTCCATATAAGCCAGCCTTCAGTGCTCCTGCCTTCAATATTCCTGTTTCCTGACTCAGATGGGCTCCTAATGGGTTTATGATACCAGAGCCAAATTGGGTATGGGGCAAGAATACTGTCGATGGATCTCCTGTGACTTTTAAAAAGATCTATAGTGTATATTCACATCACTGACACAGTATTATGAAATCTTAATATTTTTCTCTGCTTATCTCATTCCCAATGCAAACCCTGTGCCACCTCAGTTGTTATTTACCCTAAAGGGGACACATACAAGCAGTGCATATATTTTCATCCATGAGGCAAATAACAGCTCAAAGGCTCAATTTGCATCAGGAAAATAGGGTGCATCTTGGGTGGGGTCGGGTGTTCCAGCTTTCCTGAGATCCATGGCTCCAATCTGACGTGGGGCCTATGCCTACTTTTAAGGCTACAATAAACATGGAGGCTCAATTCATCATCTTCTGCCATCACCTCTAGTGTGGCATTGAGTTGATCCTAACATTTATTTAGAAATCATAAAGCTAAAGGGATTTATGGGTCACCTAGGTTACTACTATCTCTCACATTCTTAGGCATGGTGGATAAAAACCAAGATTACTTTGAATTCTCAGGGCCCACAATCCAATGCAGAGTTAACTACATTTAAGCCATCAATTTAAAAGGAATTTAAAGTGCTTGTGTCTGTTCTTTGAGTCCGGTGGCACCTTTAAAACAAAAAAAGTTTTATTCAAAGTATAGGCTTTCGTGCATATGCGCCCTTCTTCAGATACAAAGAAATTAACAGTCCATACATATAGATAGATGGTGAGAGCAGTAAATTAGCATACAGAATAATGAACATGTTTAACAGATTCAAGGACCAAACAGGAATGACAAACTCAGTTTATATGGTAACTATTTGTTTGGATTTAATTTTGAGGGAAAACATAGTGAGGAAATAAATATGTCAAAATTGGACATTGATCAGTACACGAACGTGTCTGTTCTTGACTGTGTCCTCTGTATTTGATGCTTGCACACTGAGATAACAAGCCTTGCATTTTGTATCAACCAGTAACAAGCCAAATAATTAATAGATAGTGAATTTAGGAGAAAACAGAAAAATCTTCTTTGTTAAATTCACAGTATGAATTTAACATGATCAGCAAGTGCATGATAGGAACTCTTTCAGAACCAGAGGGAATACTTCCATGGTTTTCTCTCATTCTCCAACTAATTAATCTCATACATATAAAATTTTATCAAGAACATAATTTTGCCTCTCAAAGGGCTGGATTTCACCCAAGAACCTCCAGCTCCTAACCATTAGTGTGTTATTTAGCTGAATGTCATGGTTTCATTATTGGGCATATAAATTTCTGTTTAGACATTTTAGTACACATTTTATTTTACTTGTGTGCCTTATCTTGACTCAAAAGGCCAGTGGTCAAGATATGTCTAGAAAAGGCAATGCTTTTATGTTGACAAAAGGGAGCGCCCAAGGGGATATTTTAAAAGAACCAGCTCACATGTATTAGCTGTACACATACATTGGTTTTACTGCATAAAAGTGTGCTCAGCAGACAAACAATGGACGTTGTTTTTGACATAGATTTTTTTTGGGAGGGGGTTCTATAGACATACATGATTTAGCATCCAGGAAAACTAGCTGATGAAAGACTCTTCACTGCTATGAGGAGACAGAGGACTTGGGGAGGCGACAACAACCTGTGTTGCTTGTGAAGTGTTTCTTTTCTTCTTTTGTTGTTGTTGAGTAGCTGTGAAAGAGATCAGTCAGGGAATCATTTTTATATAAAATCTTTACCAGCAGGACTTTTTTTATAGAAAAAGCCCAGCTTGAACTAATTTGCATATTAGGCCACAGCTCCTGACATCACCATTATTACACCCAGCAGCAACTCATATTAGGCAGCACCCCCTGTTGCTAAGCCAGTTGGAATTGTGTTCCTGTGCGTTCCTGCGAAAAAAAGCCGTTTACCAGTAAAAGCTCTATATGGGGCAGACTAGTTTTAGGAAGAGGATCATTTCCCCATCTCTCCAGCCCTCTCCTTACCATGATCTCCTCTCCTCTCCTCTCCTCTCCCACACCAATGTATGACAGCAGAAGTTATAGACCATTAACCATCCAATAGTGCAATGTAGTGGTGGCTGTTAAAAGTTTGATTTGTTGAAGCCTCTATTACCTTGTTGCTGGGCTAGCACTATAACTCCTACTGCCTGGAGACGTCTGTTTGGTTGTCTATTATGTTTGGTTATTTATTATTATTTCTTTCTTTCATATATTGCTTTTCTTCCTAGAGCTCATGATGGTTTCCATTTTATCCTCGCAACATCCCTGTGTGATATATTAAGCTGAAGGATGATGATTGGCCCAAGGTAATCCAGTGAATCATACAATGAGGAATTTGAATATGAGACTCTCTTACTCAAGTCATATGCATTACCCTCAATGCCACTCAGCAGGTTGTTTTAGATGTCACTTCCTTTAGCAACTGAGGGCAACAAGATGTCTCACATGGGTAGATACTTAGTATAATGTACAGTTAAATATCACGACAAAATGTTGTTCACAAGAGGTGTATAAAAATAGCAGCTTTTCCAAATGCAATGCCATATCATTTTTCCCCCACGTGAGTTTTCAGAATCATTTACTTCTGCTCAGAATCAGTTATGTGATTAAACAAGTTTCACCAACTGAACAGGTACCTTTTCCTAGCATTTGTTCTCTCAGTTCCCCGGCTGAATGGCAGAAGGGCATTCCTCCAACAACCTTTTTTATCATTTATTCAGAGCAGAACTTTAACTATCAAATGGTTCATCCTGTTGTTGTTGTTCAGCTGCACAGTCAAGTCCAACTCTTTGTGACCCTATGGACCACATCACACCAGGCCCTTCTATCTTCCACTGCCCTCCAAAATTTGATCAAATTCATGTTCGTTGCATTGGCCCTTAAGTAGTACAGATTTGTAAAGAAAATCTGAAAACATGCTTGCTCATCCATATGAAATGTGCCTTTTTCTCTCCAAAGTCAAATCTTGTGTGAGACCAGATCATGTCTATTTTTCCATGGCATCTGACAAAATATAGAGTTGACATCTAATTTTCCTATTCCCGTGTCTCACAAGAAGTGAAACAAAACAACCAACAGTCAGATCTCAGGTTATCTCATCATAGTTTACAGAATACAAAATTATTTAGGCATTGCCAACCAGATGTTGTTATTGGCAAATTTTAGCTGATAGCTAAAGGCTTCAGCAGTACTTCTGTTGCTAAAAATTGTTTAATAAAGGTGCAAGACTAGAGTAATTTCATGATACCTTGCTCATGTATTGACAATGCAATAGACCACTTTTACATAGTTGCAATTCACAATTGCATAATATGTGACTGTTCTATGGTCCATAACCTGAGCTGAGTGTATCCTGCAGAAGCACAAAGTTTGTGCCTGCAAAAATTGATTTGAAAGTATGGTGTGGGCTGTGGTGAGGAAAAAGATGCTGAAATTAGAGTTCTAGCGGCCAA
This sequence comes from Heteronotia binoei, assembly GCF_032191835.1. Classification (NCBI taxonomy): domain Eukaryota; kingdom Metazoa; phylum Chordata; class Lepidosauria; order Squamata; family Gekkonidae; genus Heteronotia; species Heteronotia binoei. The sequence goes on along the minus strand of NC_083243.1, from coordinate 161,213,273 downwards.
AGTAGAGTTTCATTGCTAAATGTAACTCCTCACCCCTTCCAGACTAGCAACAGCAAAATATATCATGGGGAATTGTTATGAAATTTTACATGTCTTTTAATTATGAGCCTATGTTGGTTTGCCAAATGTTAGAAATGTTGTGTTCCTGCCTCAGTCCCTTCCCCCACTGTGAATCTGTTCATTTTGACCTCTGTTCCCTTAGCAGATGTCTCAGTCAAGGAATGGAGCCATGTTATCTCTCAGGGAAGAGTTTCATGATTTGTTTTTCTTTTTGGAATGTAGAATGTATTCTGAATAGAGATTAGAGAAAGAAAAGTATGTCTGGGAAAAGAATTGATGAACTCTCTTCAAAATTCTTGGCCATGACCTTTGGCCTACTTTACCCTATAAAGGAGGACTCTGTATCTTGTTCAGTGTGCTTGCATGATCTGCTCTTGCAGGCATCAGGGTGATCATCCTTAATAAAGACTGTATGCTCTGTTAGCCAAAAAGCCTTGAGTTTTCTCTAGACATATTCTCAGAAAGGTGGGGGGCTGCCTATCCTAGGCCTCTCAGAACACAAGCTCTTTCCCCCCACCACCCCATTTTAATAGTGAAGTTGGCCAGATCTTTGGATACTTAAATCTGGGAACTGTACTGGAGCTATAAAAGGGCCCTTGATTTGCAGAAAAATGTGAAATCTTAAAAAAGGTCATTTTTTAAAATTAAATCTGAAAATGATAATAATAATAATAATAATAATAATAATAATAATAATAATAATAATAATAATAATAATAATAATAATAATAATAATAATTTATTTATATCCCACCCTCCCCGCCGCAGCAGGCTCAGGGCGGCTCACAAAATATGGCATAAAAACAAGGTTACAATAATAAAACATTATATCCTACAATATACAGTTCACAATATTTACTATACATTAAAAACATTATAATTAAAACCATCAATTAATTAGATTCTAACATTTTCAGGTGCTATATTCTAGATGTTCTCCTCTTGATGACCGTATATAATAGGCTAGGATCCACATTAAGAGAAGGCCAGCTGAAAGAGAGTAGTCTTGCAGGCCCTACAGAATTGAGCCAGGCTTCGCAGGGCCCGCACCTCATCTGGTAGTTGGTTCCACCAGTGTGGAGCTGCGATCGAAAAGGCCCTTTCTCTTGTCGTCTTCAATTTGGCCTCCTTCGGCCCAGGGATTGTCAAAAGATTTTGTGCACCTGATCTCAGTACTCTCTGGGGCGCATATGGGAAGAGACGGTCCCTAAGGTAGGCAGGTCCTCGGCCATATAGGGCTTTAAAGGTAATAACCAGCACTTTGTAATGAATCTGGTATACAATTGGCAGCCAGTGCAGTTCACGCAGTCTCGGCTGTATGTGCTTCCACTTCGGGAGCCCTAGTAACAGCCTGGCCACCGCATTCTGCACTAGCTGCAGTTTCCGGGTTCGGCACAAGGGCAGCCCCATGTAGAAGGCATTACAGTAATCCAATCTAGAGGTGACCGTTGCATGGATCATTGTTGCCAAGTCTTCATGCTCTAGGAAAGGAGCCAGCTGCCTCGCCCACCTAAGGTGAAAAAAAGCGGATTTAGCAGTGGCTGCTAACTGGGCCTCCATTAACAAGGAAGGCTCCATTAGTACCCCCAAGCTCTTGACCTTGCGCGCCACTTTCAATGGCGCACCGTCAAAAACTGGAAGGGGAATTTCCCTTCCCAGACTGCCACGACTCAGGCAAGGACCTGGATTCAACTTCAACCTACTCAGCCTGAACCAACCTGCCACGGCTTGTAGCACCAGGTCCAGATTTTTTGGCAGTTAGGCCAGCCATCCATTAGTAGATAGAGCTGGGTGTCATCATACTGATGACACCCAAGCTCATACCTCTGGGCAATCTGGGCAAGAGGGCGCACGTAGATGTTAAACAACATTGGAGAGAGCACTGCCCCCGTGGCACCCCACAATCTAGCGAGTGCCTCTGGGACAGTTCTCCCCCAATCACCACCCTTTGTCCCCGACCATCAAGGAAAGACAAAAGCCATTGCAAGGCTGACCCCTGAATCCCTGTGGCAGTGAGGTGGCAGATCAGCAACCGATGGTCGACCGTATCGAACGCAGCCGATAGATCCAACAACATCAGTACTGCCACGCCGCCTCAATCCAGATGCATCTGGAGGTCATCCACCAGAGCAACCAGGACTGTCTCCGTCCCATGACCCAGGCGAAAGCCGGACTGGTGAGGATCTAAGACGGAAGCAACATCCAGAAAACTGTGCAACTGTAGCGCTACTGCCCTTTCAATGATTTTACCCAAAAATGGTAAATTCGAAACTGGCTGATAATGTGCCAATTCGGCCGGATCTGATGATGCCTTTTTCAAGAGAGGGCGGACCACAGCCTCTTTAAGAGGTGTTGGAAAATGCCCCTCTGAAAGGGATCTATTTATGATGTCCTGTATAAGACATATAAGTTCCCTCTGGCAAGATTTAATTAGCCAGAAGGGACATGGGTCCAAATCGCAAGTTGTTGGGCATACAGTAGAGAGGATTCTGTCAACTTCCTCCAAGCTAAGTGTGTCAAAGTGATCCAGAACTGAACCAGAAGACAGGCACGGAGCCTTGAGTTCTTGTACTGTATTCAATGTGGCGAGAAGGTCGTGGCAGAGCGACGTGATTTTATCTGCAAAAAAATTCACAAAAGCCTCACAGCCAATCTCTAATTCCCTAACATTTGGCCTGCCTTGAGGCAGTGTTGTGAGATTCCGAATTATCCTAAACAATTGTGCCAGGCACGAATTTGCAGCCGCAATCTTGGCCACAAAGTAATTCTTTGACTGCCATCTCATAGGACCTCATAAACTCTCTATAAGATGTTCTAGTTGCTTCGTCTCAAGTATGCCGCCATTGCCTCTCTAACCGTCTGAGTCCTTGTTTCTGCTGTCGGAGCCAGCTTAACACGAGAGCGCAGAGGGCGTCAAGGTGCGATCTCGTTGATAGCCCTGGATAGTCGGCCATGCCAAGACTCAATCAGATCATCAAGGGAATCGCCAGGGAGCCAGGGATCCCGCAGAGTCACCTAGAACCGCTCAGGGTCCATTAGACTCCACGGGTGAGCCAAAATAGGCTCTCTGCCCAAACGGGCTTGGGGTGGAGCATCCACACGAGCCTTAAGGGCAAAGTGGTCCAACCATGGCACCGCCTCTGCAGTCATACCGTCCACAAAAACCCCGGCCACAAAGACCAAATCTAACATGTGCCCCGCCTGGTGAGTGGGTATTGTAACAAATTGGGAGAGTCCCAGTGTCGCCATGGATGACACTAGGTCCATCGCCTGACTGGAGGTCGCATCATCGGCATGGACATTGAAATCACTCAGGATCAAAAGCCTTGGGTACTCCAATGCCCAGTTTGTTATGGCCTCCATCAGGGATAGTAAGGTGCTGGCTGGTGCGTTAGGTGGACAGTACACCAGCCAGATCGCCAACCCCTCCCCCACATCCCATGCCAGACCGGCACGTTCTATACCATTGATTGCTGGGGTCGGGAGAGCCCGGAAGGAGTAATCCTCTCATATGAATAGCGCCACCCCTCCCCCTCGCCCGCTAGTCCGTGATTGGTGAAAGACCGAGTATCCTGGGGGAGCCATCTGGGAGAGAGCTACAGTCTCCCCATCTCGCACCTAGGTCTCGGTCACACAAACCAGGTCCACATTCTGCTTAAGCAGGAACTCCCTAAGGATTGAGGTCTTATTATTTATGGACCTGACGTTACATAACACCAATGACGGAGGCGAGTAATTCCGCTTGACCCCTCTACCTGTCACCATCGAGATGGGACGCAGACTGGAAGGGGGACGAGCACTATTTTGTCTTGGCCTCCTTCTTTTATAATTCTGTCTGCTCCCACCGTCATACCTTCCCCTCCCCAGGAGCAATGGAATCCACATGTCGGGCATCCTCACTGATCTCCACTATAGCTTCAACCAATGTGGATATGTCCTCACTCACCACCTTATTTCAGATGTTAAACTTCCAACCCCTCCCCTCCCCTCCCTCACCAATCTGATTTGGCTAGCTTACTAATAATTTAATCTAATAGTTAAATAAAAAGAGCAACTTTACCTTTAAGCAACAGATTTCCTCAGCGACTGTTTGTACGTAACTATAATATAGTGGGTTCAATGCAATGAAGAGGCGAGGTGGTAGTGATCATGGCTCTTTATTAGGTACAGCATAGTCTAGGGCTGCACTCAAGGACTACCTAACTGGGCCCACAGAGTCAACTATATACAACTTGGGGGCGGAGCGTAGTCACGAGTAATGGTGGACGCATGATCCTGCTGCTCCCCAAACCCCCTCACGAAACTCACTAAAACGGACGGTAAAATAAAAATAAAAATAGCGTCCTTACCTATTGACATTTTCTAAAACCTTTACAGACGTAGCGGTTACGTGTTTGAGACAATAGAGCTACTATACCACGCTAAATTTGAGAGCAAAAACCGGGCCTGTAAAATAGTCAGGACACTAAACAGAGAAAAAATGGCGGCGGCAAAATCGGGTGAGGCAGAAAAAACAGAGGAGATGTCTGTGGAAGCCTCTAATATCAAATCCTTACAAGACCCCCTTCAAGAGTCTTTCCACTCCTCCCTCCAGAGCTCTTTTAAAGAAATGGAAGCTACTTTGTTAAAAACTCTGACTGAAAAAATGGAAGAAATTTTGAGACCAACAACACAAAAGCTACAAGAAATATCAGAAGCTCTGTCTCTCACAGCACAGACTGCAGAATCAGCCATGAACCTCAGCATGATCCTTAAAGATGACTGCAAACAAACTCAGGAAGACATAATGACTATGAAAGACAGAATGGTCACACTGGAGTCAACGGTTAGACAGAATAATTTAAAATTCAGGGGGCTGGAGGAAGGATTAGAACAAGGCTCAAATATTACTGACTTTATGTCCCAATGGCTCTCCTCAATGCTCCATGTTGATAAATCCTTTCCAATAGCTATTACTAAGGCATACAGGCTGGGATCTATTAAAGCGGCAAATAAACCTTTCCCAAGAGATGTTTTAATAACTTTGCAGGATTTAAGAATCAGAAACGCTCTAATGCAGGTGGCAAGAGAAAAAGGTTTCTTGGATTTTAAAGGCTCCCATATTCTTGTCCTCCCTGATCCTCCCTGATGTACCCGCAGAAGCTCTCAACATCAGGAAGTCTCTGAAGCCAGTCACCAAGCGCTTGCAAGAAGCCCAAGTAAAATATCGTTGGAACCCAACAGGGAAACTTTCTGTGCGATATCAAGGCAAGACTTTTCAGGCATTTGATGAGCAGTCAGGTATGCTACTACTTAAAGCCTTAAAACTGGACACTAATCCAGATCTACCTACAAAAACACACAAAAGAAAATTGCCCTTTTCTTCTCCTCCACTGAAGTAAAACAAGATTCCAGGATAAAGAGTACTAATCAACATTAGTGCATGTCTGTGTCTGATTACCAGTGGTGAGCTGACAGGGGACAGATTCAGTAAATAATATGGCCATGCCTTCACCTCCCTGTTGATTATCTAAAGGAATATGTTGCAGGGTGGAATGATGCAAAGTTTTAGAATTGTATTAAGGGTTTAATGGTTATTAGAACTATTTTATGCAAAGTCCATTTTAGAATTGCAAAAACTTTACCTTTATAAGGGAGGGGGGGAGGGAGATTTAGTAAGTTAGGACCTAAGCTCCAATAATAATTTTGAAATACAAGCTTATTACTTTAGGATCTGTAGAAAATAGATTCACAGTTAGCAAGAGGGGTAAGGGGAAATAAGTGGTAGATTATTGAGCTAAGAACTTTAGAATTTTTGAATAAGTTTCCTTTTATTTTGGCTTTTTTTTGGCTTTCTTTGGTTAAATTTTTGTAATTTTCTATTTGTTGTTACTTCGGATCACAACTGTTTGGTAGCGAACACAACTGCATATATATTGACTAGCTTCACTGCAAACTTACTCTAAGAAGATTATACAGATTTTGCTGAATATTACAATTGTTTAACTTAGAAAACGAAAAGTTTTTTTCTCTCTCTCTTTTTTGCAATTTTTTCTACTATATAACTGTTTATTCATTGCTGAGTGTTACGGTAACATCCAATTACTAGGGAATGTCCTCAGGAATTCAAATTGTTTCGCTCAATGTCCGTGGCCTTAATAATTGTATAAAACAAAAAAGAATTCAGTCTCATTTACTCAAACTTAAACCACATATTACATTCTTGCAAGAGACCCACATCAAATCCTCTGACCGGACACTCTTCAAATCAACATGGTTTGGACCCCAATTTTTAGCCCCAGGCTCCTCAAAAGCCAGGGGGACAGCAATAATATCTGCAAAAAATATCAGATTTGACCTTAAAGCGCAATTGACAAATCCACATGGCAGGTTTATTTTCATGAAGGGCTGGCTAGAAGGACAACTGTTAACATTGGGCTCTATATATGCCCCCAATTCTGCCCAGATCACCTTTTTAAAGCACACTTTTAAAGAGCTGCAAAATTTTGCTGAAGGAGAAGTGCTATTAGGTGGAGACCTTAATTACATTGCAGATAAGAAAATGGACAGATCAAGCTCGAAACATCTCATCTCACACCAACGAAACACCTTTACTCAGTTGCAATCTTTATTTGACTCAATCTCACTAATTGACATATGGAGAGCTAAAAACCCAATAACAAGAGACTATAGTACTTCTCACATAGATTTAATTCTTACTCCCGTATAGACTATATATTAGCATCACACCTTCTAGCAGAGGACATTTCATCAGTGGAGATAGAGATCAAAGCATGGTCCGATCATTCTCCAGTAACATGCATGCTTAACAATACCAAACGGACCTCTTCAGAAAGAAGATGGACACTCAGGACCTCAATCCTAAAACAAGAGGAGGTCAGATCACAATTGTCCAAGCACATTCAACTATATTTCAAAGAAAATTTGCCAGAACACACATCTCATTCGACTCAATGGGAAACCTTTAAAGCGACCCTCAGAGGTCAATGCATTTCAATAACGACACACCTGAAAAAAGAGCAAAAAGAAACAATTACATTGTTGCACACCGCGATAAAAAATCTGGAGTTAGCACATAAAAACACAGGAAATAATTTAATCTACCAGAAATTACTAGCAGAAAGAAGAATATTGGAATCTCTGGAAAATGAAGCAATCTAAAAAAACTTAATTTACACAAAACAGAAATATTATATAAGATCCAAAAAGTCACTCTGCCTCCTTGCTTGGAGAGCGAAAGAGCAAAAAAGATCTAGATTTCTCCACTCCTTAAAAGATGATACAGGGAAAATTCACACCTCCACAGACCAAATTATCAATAGTTTTGCAAAATATTATTCGGATCTATATTCAACCAAATCACCTGACACACAGAAGATTAATACTTTCTTACATCATAACAAATTGATCAATAAATTATCAATAAATAAATAAATTGGCAGAACACTGCCAATTCATGGAATCAGAAATAACTTCACAAGAAATAGATATAGCAATCAGCCAATTAAAAAATCAAACTTTCCCTGGCAATGATGGGTACCCTCCAGAATTTTTTAAAATTTTCAAACAAGACTTAATTGAAACATTGAAAGACCTGTGCAACTCGATACTAGATACAGGTATTATGCCTCCTTCTTGGGTTCAAGCTAATATCATTGTCATTCCTAAACCAAATAAAGATCCTATGCTTCCAGCCTCTTACCACCCTATCTCACTTTTGAACTTAGACACTAAAATTTTTACAAAAATCCTGGCCAACAGACTTAAATCCATTCTTCACAACTATATACAGATAGAACAATCCGGTTTCCTTCCTCACCGCAACATGACAGACACAATTAGAAAGACTATAAACGTAATACAACATTGCACTCAAAATAAAACAGAAGCTTTAGTACTGTCACTAGACGCAGAGAAGGCTTTTGACAGTGTTGAATTCCTCTATCTGAAAGAGGTCATAAATCTTATGGGATTTGGTCCAAACTTCAAAAATGCAATTGAGGCAATATACAATCGCCCTTCGGTCAGACTCTACATAAATGGCAACTCCTCTCAACCCATCTTAATTCAAAAAGGAACGAGAGAAAGCTGTCCCATATCTCCTCTTCTTTTTCTTATGGCCTTTGAACCCCTAATGGAGGCAATAAGACAAAATAAAGACATAAAAGGGATAGATATAGGACACTCAATCCACAAACTAGATGTTTATGCTGATGACTTAACCTTATATTTATCCTCACCAGTTGAGTCTCTTACAGCTCTTCAAACGTTACTTAAATCATTCAGTTTAATCTCTGGCATTACCTTTAACAATAAGAAGTCAGAAGCTTACCCTATTAATCTTTCTAAAGCTTCACATCAACAACGGACTATATTAGGACATGGAAACTGGACAGGATGTTCCTGGAGACTATTAGGTGTCTATATCCTAGGGATATTACTAAGCTCAAACAATACAACTATGACACTTTACATAAAACGATTTTACAACAATTAAAAAATTGGGACAAGAAAAATTTTCGTGGCCTGATAGATTTCATCTCCAAAGAATTTCATAATCCCAAAGTATCTCTTTCTTTTTCGTACTTTACCTATTTATTTACCCAACTCTACATTAATCAAGTGGCAAGCAGATCTTAATAAATTTCTGTGGTCATACAAAAAGTCAAGGATTGGAATAAACATTATCTCTCAACCTTCATCACGTGGAGGAATGGATTACCCTAACTTAATTACCTATTATAGGGCAGCTTTACTGGCAAAAATTACTAAATACATAGTGGGGAAGTCTACATCAGACTGGGAGCAGATTGAGGCAAATTATTTAACTCCATATCACGTATCAGATGTGATTTGGAACAGCAATTTACTTTATAAAACCAGATACAAAAACAACTTTTTTTTACACCCCTTACTGACTTTCTGGAGATACAAACGGAGTAAACTAGTTCCTGAACTGTCAAGATACTCTTCCTTCCTAAATCAGAGATGGTTCCCTCCTGGACAAAAGAATAATGAATACCTAATATGGAGGGAAAGAGGTTATTCTAGATTAATAGATCTTTGTGTTAACAATACCTTTCTTGAAAAAAGACAACTGGAAAAGAAACTTGACCATGAGATCAAATGGTTTCAATATCTACAGGTCAGAGACATGTTTGTCTCAGTCAAAGTGAGGGAAGCTTTTAAGCGTCCATTGACAGAATATAAAAATTTTATCAAAAATCTTAAGGACAATACTAAGGGCATACTCTCCAAAACATACACGTTATGCCTTCTTCTTTTTAATGAACAAGAACTCCAATATCAAAAGAGGTGGAATGAAGATTGTCAAAAGGTTATTCCAGATGATCATTGGGAAATAATTTGGAGTTCTTATTGTAACAAATCTAAGGTTTTTAATTTAAAATTCCAATTTCATAAGACGCTCCTAAGATGGTATTGGTCTCCAAAAAGAGTAAGCAAAATATTTCCTTCAATAGACCCGCTTTGCAAGAAATCTTGTGGTGTTCAATCTGACTTTTTCCACGTTTGGGGGAAATGCAAATTCATTACCACATTCTGGCAACAAATCAAAGAGCAAATTTACTCAATCACTCAAATAGACCTGCCACTAGAACCTGATATATTTTTACTCCATAATCGGTCTGTTCCGGAAGTGAGTTCTAGTATTGCAGAATTAGTTCATATTTTAATAGCAACAGCTAGACTTACTATTGCTACTTGGTGGACGGGCAAAATTATCCCGACAGTGGACATGTGGCACCAAAGAGTATGGGAAATCTTTATTTTAATAAAATTAGCTTACAATTCTTATGATATAAAATATGAACAGTATGAAAAACACGTGGTATCAGTGTCGTTCCCTCTGGTTTCTTATTTCTATGAAAAAAACATCCTTCCTAGTAAACAGTATTACAAAAAACTAATTTATCTGTAAAAGCTTAGTTTACGGTACATTAGGGAACATATTGGATTTTTGTTTATTTGTATATAGTTTGGTTTAATATGATTTTTTGTTTAGTTTTGCCTAATGTTGTTTTAATTCTGTATGTTATGAATACATGTAAGGATGCCTTCACACTCTGTCTGTTGAAATTGCTTAATAAAGACAATTTATAATTTCAAAAAACAAACAAACAACTATATACAACTCAGGATTCCCGCGCAAGCACGTTATTAGATCATTCAAACCAGCAGGGGACCCGTGATTGGAGCATAGCAGCAGGGATTTGGATCCTGCTGCCCATTGTTCCTGCGTCCCCAAGCTCAGTCCTTCTGGATGCAATGAGCCCGGAAGGAGCACCCATATGTCTTCACTTTGGTCCACATACATAACAGTAACCATAAGAACATAAGAACATAACAGAAGCCATGTTAGATCAGGCCAATGGCCCATCCAGTCCAACATTCTGTGCCACACAGTGGCAAAAATTTTATATATATATTACAGGCTGGGTTTCTCTGAGTAAAAAGGTGTGGGGAAGGATCCTTTAGGCCTGTTTTGGACTGAGGGAAGACTAACTAAGATTAGTCTTTCTTCAGGGTTGCCAACTTCAGGTTGGCAAATTTCTGGAGATTTTGTGGTGGAGTCTGAGGAAGGCGAGATTTGGGGATGAGAGACCATTCTAGGTGTGTATAGGAAAAAAAAACCCGGTTTTTTTTCCATTTGGGTCTATAAGACCTGGAACAATATTAGTTTTTTCTGGTATTCCCAAATACCAATATCAGTACGGTGTTGGGATCTGGGTAAATATATGGGAAACCCAAATTTATTTAGCTCCATTATACCTTATGAGGACTGTCCCTGTAGGATACAATGGAGAATCGATCTGGGGTTATTTGGGGCTGTGGGGGAGCTGTTTTTTTATGTAGAGCCACCAAATTTGCAGCATAGCTGCTGGTGCCTCTCCTCAACCTCCCCCCTCCCAAGTTTTAAAAAGATTGAACCAGGGGGTCCAATTCTATGGGCTCCCAAAAAAGGCGTCCTTATCATCCATTGCTTTCAATGGATGGAGGGACTTCTTTTGTGTGTGTGTGTGTGATATGAAAAACATGGATGTATTTATTTCAGAAGTTTGCACCCAGCTTCCATCTGTATTTGAGGCATTATTCTGATAGACAATGAAAAAGTACAATAAAATACAATAAAACAGGAACGGCAACATAAGCACCAAATCTCCATGTAAATGACAGAGTTTGGTTTATCCAAAATATCACAGATAAAGGAATTTGGAATATTCTGTTTGTCAGATCTTTTTTTTCCAATGTATTTTTTATTAACTTTTAACATATAAATAATATATTATTGCCTTAAAACAATATTTAAATAACTTAAATAAATTCTATAGGATACATTATAACTGTGTGTAGATGTTATATCATATCATAACGGATAATTGTCCTGCTTATCCCATTACATTTTTCTTTTCTACCTGTAAATTTAACTTAATAAAGATACCATTTATTAACAATACAAGGTATTTCGTCATAAGCAGTCAAATATTCCAAAATAGGAAAACAGATTATTACAAAATTTGTAGTGTATGCTGAATTTGTCAAAAGTTATAAAGGTCCCAAATTTTTTTATGCCAAAGTTTAATTGTAGATTTTTGTGTGCTTTTCCATAGCTTGGCTATTATTGATTTTGCTGCATATATTGACTTCCGGGGTTGAAGCTTGGTGAGCTGTCCTGTTTCCCTGTGTGGAGCAGACCAGGATCTTTGTTTTTGGACCTAAAAGGCTTTTTAAAGCCTATTGTCTACTTTTTCCAGTAAAGGAAATTGTCTACGGCATGCATGTTTATTTTGAGGGGGATTCACTTTGGCTGATGAAAGATCCCAGGAGGGTTTTTTTTTCGGCTTTGAAGATTCCCCTGATGAAGAATTGCATTCTATCGCCTACAAAGAATCCTTGGAGTCATTAAATTGACATAAACTCACTAAGGCTTCAACTTCCTATGGACTATAACAACATCTGAGATAAAGTGGATGGGATAATGAGAGAATAGACGTCGTTAAATAAGGTAACGATCCTTATCTGCTACTCCGGGTTCAATTTAAGCTTGTTAAAAGGGAAGATCTGGGACCCAGAACTATTTTTCAAAGTGGAAAATCAAGGAGAAGTGGAAGGGGGTAGAAGTGGTTTTTTTGGACTCAAAAGAAAGCAGAAAAGTGCAGAAAAATACTTGCTGTTATGAATTCCTGTGGCTTCGGAAAAAAACCCCAGTCATAACAAAGCTGCAGTCTCTCTCCTCAAAACAGGAAGTGACGTTTTCTGTAATCATTATGAGACTTCAATGCTAGAGAGTCAGGAAGTAAGTGTGGAGTGAAGAGAAGCATCCAAGTACCCGGATACTTGCAAGAGTCAGTAACCATAGAGAAACATTGGAGGCTAATTACAGAAAGGCCAAAATATTTTCACTAAATAACTTGAAAGTGGACTATAAAAGGATTCAAAATTCATATAAACAATCCCCTAAGGGCTAAATAACATGGACTATGTGCTTGAAATTGGAAAATAAGCCCTAGAGGGTAAAAGGAAAACTTTTTAAAAAGAGAGGCTTGGAACTTTAAAAATTAATACCTTGAGCTAGGAAGCTTCGAGGACAGCGTTTTTAGGCTTGTTGAAAAGGGCATGCTCTGTTCTGTTAAATGCAACTATCAGATTGGGGAGTGAAGATACCAATTAAAAACCCATTATTTGTAATGGAAAATCAGTAATGTCTGAATAAAAGTTGGAATCAAGAATTACAAGGTTAAGAGCTGCCTTAGTGAGAGAGGGTAAAATGTCTAAACAAGTTTATGATCAATTGTACGCTATGGAAGGAAGAATATTGAAGGCAATGAGTGATTTAATAACTGGAAGTGAGAAGAAATTAACTAAGGAAATAAACTCCAGTGCTGAAGAGGTAAAGAAAGAATTTAAGAAGGAAATTGATGACCTAAGGAAAGAGTCTTAAGCAATAGCTAAAAAGACTGCTGACACAGAAGTGAAAATTAGAGATCAAGATGCCACCATTAAGAAAATGCAAGAAAAAGCAATACTACAAGACTGTAAGTTGATGGAGAATATGATTCGGCTAAGGGGAGTGCCTGAGAATGAACAAGAGGATGTGAAGACTCATATTGTCACAATTACAGCTGAATTTTTGGAAGAAGATCCGGAGGAGATGGAGCGTTTATGTGATGATGCATACAGAGTCAATTTAGAGCTTGCCAGAAAGCGTAAACTACCCAGGGATGTTGTGAAACAATTTTGGATAATGATTCAACAGGAGATCTTGAAAATCTTGGGTTATAACATTAGGAGAGCACCAGATGTCTTTCTGGTGGGATTACAAATGGAAAGCTTTCCGAAGCAAGACAGAACATTGTTGTGGTATTTGCTTTCAGCTGTGAGAACACTGTATGCGCAAATGTGGAAGCAAGATAGAATACCTGAAAAATGGGACTGGGCTTTAAAGGTTCTTAACTGGAGTGAAATGGACAAACTTACTAGAATCTTAAATGACATAATTTGGAGAAGTTTAAAGAAGACTGGAGTAAATCCCAAAGTTACGTGGAAATATAATGGAGGGTGAAGAGTCATTTAGTCTTTTATGACAACATTAACTGAACTTTAAATGATAAAGAGGAATTGTGATTATTTAGTTGGTAAGATATAGTTACATGGTAATTATACATATATGAGTTAAGATAAGAATAAGATAGCGGGAATTCCGGAGTTGATTTTATAACTATGAGTTTTGTGCGTAATGAATACCAAGCGAATTATAGAGAAAAGGTTATTGAAAAATTACTTTTTGTATAAAAATTTTATAATGGTGAAAAGATATTTAGTAGTGTTTGATAACATTAATTGAACTTTTAATGATAAAGAGGAACTGTGATATTGTGATAAAAGCATTAGTAGAACATGGTTATTTGGTAAACATATATATATGAGAGTTAAGATAAGACTAAGATAGGGGGAACTCTGGAACTGAATCAATAACTATGAGCGTTGTGTTTAATAAGTGCTAAGTGATTATTAGAGAATAGGTTAGTGAATGATATTTTTTTTCTTTCTTTTTAAAGATTTTACAAGTGTGAATTTACCTTTAATATGCTTTTAATTTGTTTTAAGTACCGGCGGAGGTCATGAATAAGAGGGGGGGGGGAGGAAAATATGTAATGTATTGGAGAAATATATTTGAATTTGTAGAGATGAATTTATCTCAATATATTGCAAAATAAAAAGTTTGGCCACGCGATTTTGCTGCATATATTAAAATTGCTATTTTATTTACGCTATGTGGTATATTTTCATTCAATCTCAGATTTAATAGTAAAACTTGGGAAGAAAGCTCAACGATATCCTGTAATAAGTTTTATACACTGGAGTACTTCCACCCAAAATGGTTTAATTGCTGCACAATATATCCAACAGTGAAGATATGTGCCTATCTCATTACAATTCTTCCAACATTTAGGTGACAAATTTGGGATTATATGCGATAATTGTATTGGAGAGCAAAAATGTCATTATTTTCAAGGACTGCTGTCTCATTTCAATTATTGATGAATTATTCGCAAAATTATTCCATATTTGATCCCTTTGCCTGGTGTCCAAATTGCTTTTGCATAATTTTTGCCATCTAATTTGATAAGATAGGGTTTTATTTTCCAGTAAGGTTTGTGGTACTTGATATATTTGTGAAATTAAATGTTTTGAATTAGAATAGGCCATTTGTATTATTTTTTCAAACAGAAATAATAGTTTTTTAAAAATATCAATTAGCTTTATAGACTTGCAGAGGTTTTTTTACTTGTAGGTATAGTAACCAGGATGTTTTTTTACCCAGTTTTTTTATCCAATGTAATTTTATCTATTAACTTTTTGTTTATAGTTAAGTCTTGTAGAATATTTATTCCTGCTCTATTCCACATATTGTAATATTGATTATCCATTGCTGGTGGAAAACATGCCTGCGCTATGAATGAATTGAATCTAGACAGGTTAGGGAGTAAAAGTCTTTTCAGTCTATCCCATATTTCCAAAGATGCCATAAGGTATTCATTTTGTTTAATTTCAAAAGGTGTGTCCTTAGGTAGTCTCCATATTATGTCTCTAATAAAGTATGGTTTAGTGTATTTTATCAGTATTTGGACCCAATCAGGAATGTTTTCTTTTCTTAGCATTATTAATGTTTTTGCTAAGTGTGTTGCTTTATAGTATTCCATAATACATGGATATTGCATTCCACCTCTATTTATTTTGTGATATAAAGTTGTGTGTTTTATTCTGTCTCTTTTGGACCCACAAGAAATTATTTAGTATCTTTTGCTAATAGTTAAAATAATTATTTGTTAACTTTATGGGTGTTGTTCTAAATAAGAATATAAATTTGGTAAAATAAAGGATTTTGTTAAATGATATCTTTCCGTCCAAGTTAGAGGAATATTTTTCCATTTTTGTATTTGTATTATTAGTTCTTTTTGCCATTTTAGGTGATTAACCTTCACTGTCATTTAAATTTGAAGGTAAATAGATACCTAAATAAGGAAGTATAAAGGGAGGCCATTGAAACTGATAAGATTTTTTAATATCAAGTTGTAAAGTTTGGCTTAAATTTAACAGCATTATTTTTTATTTTTCTTGATTAATAGTCAGGCCTGAAACTTCACTATAATCTTTAAGTATTGTTTGTAGAGAGTTGATAGAGTTTTGTGATGTTAAAAATAATAACATGTCATCTGCAAACTGTGTAAATGTGTAATCTTTTTTGCAGTTGTAATACCAGTTATTGAGGCTGTTCTTCTAATATGTTTCGCTAATGGTTCTATAGAAAGAGTGAATAGGAGCGGGGATAGGGGACAACCCTGTCTGGTACCTTTTGCTAATGTAAACATTTTTGAGCGTGTATTATTAATTTTTAAGGAAGCCTGTGAGAAATCACAGATTGCATTAATTGCTGCTAAAAATTTTTTCCAAACCTCATTGTATTAAGTAATATTTTAAGATACTTTATATTAACTGAATCGAAGGCTTTGGCTATATCCAAACATAATAATTAGGGGTATTTTATGTTTTGTAGCATACTGTAAGCCCCTGCAGTTTAGTAAAAGGGACTTTTAAGAAGGTGGCTGCAGCGGAGCTGTGGACAGTGCAGTGGACGCTCAGACACCAGATAATTTGCGAGTGGCCCCCCCAGATTCTGACTGCCTAGGGGCCTCCGCAGGGTTTAATCCTGCACTGATCCGTACATTTTCCTTCCTCTTGGTCCTGTGCGAACAGTATCATTTTTCTTCAGTTTACATTGCCTAATTCTCTTCCCTCCAAATTGGGATTGCAGAAGACAGCGAACTCTGCACGAGTGTCAAAAGCGGCAACAGGAAGATCCCCAAGACCAAGGCGGTGAAGTTGTAGTCACTCATGACGCAACACACAGTTGCCCCTGCCTCAAAAGCCGCATCGTTAAAACAAACATGAGTTTTGTCCGTGTTCGATTACGTGTGTTTTTAAAATTCGTGGTAGCGAGGCCCGCCCTACATTCACCTCGCCGCACATTTGAAAAAGCCGTTCAGGCTGCCGGCTCCCACGCTGCATTCTGCTATTTCAAAGACCCATTTGGGGGAGGAGGCATCTTTGCTCAGACTGCGCCCCCTCATTTATCTTCTCCCCCCCCTCCTTGCTGCAAGCTTAGCACGTGGCGAGAGCAAAGCAAGGCGAGGAGTTAGTTGGTCGACTGGAAAGCCTTTCCCCCCGCGGCCCCGCCTCTTCCCTTTCACCAAACTTAGGCTGGCTCTGAAAAAGAGCGCCTGTTACCAACCCAGCGGGTGCAAATTGGGCTGCTGACTCATGCGGCGGCGCGCAGCGGCTTGGAGCCCCAAACCAGCAGGTATTGGGCGCGCTGCTGCTGATTGGCGGAACAGCCGGCCCTCCTCGTCAGCCCGCTTCTTAATCAGCTTGGTTGCCTCGCCTGGAGGTGACCCACTTGTAACACTCTGGCCGGGGCAGCCAGCCGTCGCCTTGCAGAGCACCGAGCGGCGGGGCAGAAAAGTAAGCGCGGCTAACGGTGGGAGAGGCTCTCTCGGCCGGTTGCCTTGTTCGCCCTGATGGTGGCGACGGGCTCTGCCGCGGCGGAGCGGGAAAACTTTGGAAAGGGAGCTGGGTTGCTCAGCCGGGATCCCGCCGTGCTGGGAGAAGAGCGATCTGGCTACAGAGTTGCCGCGAGGCTTTAGTGGCCGCCGGTCGTGGAGAGCCCTGCGAGTTGCTCCGCTTTCCTCTGGCCCGATGCAAGCCAGTCGCCGCCCTGGCTCCGACATGGAGTGGGGCAGCCTCGGTCTTGACTCCTCTCCTCCAGCCAACTCCAGAAAGATGTGACTCGACTCGGCCCGCACGGCTCCGCCGCTCTTCCGACAAGGGCTGGATGGCGGTGGGGAGCCCATGAAGCTGCCCTTTGGTCGGCAGGAGGGAAGGGCCTTTCCGCGGGACTCGGGTCCTTCGGGAGATGGTGGCGGCGATGATGGGGGCCAACGGCACCGCCGACGTCTCCAATGACACCTTGCCCTTTCGGGAAGGGGATCGGGACTACAACTTCGCCGCCTTGGTCTTGGGGATCTTCCTGATCCTCTTTATCATCAGTGGGAACCTGCTGGTGTGCCTCAGCGTTTGCACAGAGAAAGCGCTGAAGACCACCACCAACTACTTCATAGTCAGCTTAGCCGTGGCGGACCTACTCTTGGCCATCCTGGTGTTACCTCTCTATGTCTTTTCAGAGGTAAAGTTCCAGCTCCTCTCTCTCTCTCTCGTTTTTCTCTGACCTTTGCCGTTGTATTTCTCCTGAAGGGGCGCTCCCAACTTATTGGAAGGCATTCAGTATTTTAAGGAGTTATGCCTTCTTCCTGAAAGCGAGGTGACCAGCTCCCATTGGAAGTGAGGGTTTTAGTAACTTGGGTAGACAATTGAGTTGAAGACTATTTCTGCAGTGCAGCCATGTCATGATGCTGCCAGAGAGAGAAAAACTGCCCCTGCCAAAATTCCTTCTTCTGCCTTGCTGACTTAAAGATGTAAATACCTTCTCTTGTAGGGAGCCTCCCTGCCAGAATACCAGATCCATGCAGATTTCTTTGAATGAAAGCTTTCCATGCAACCTTAAAGAGATCTTCTAGATCAGTCACTGTGAGCCCTGGCGATGTTGTCTTAGTCTGTGCTGGTCCTTGTTAGTTAAGCAGGAGCTGTATAGGACTGTTTTGGCTGTCCTGCCCTGCATTTTGTGAGGTGTCCTGTGGAGAAAAGTATGGGTGGGAAGCTGCTGCGTAGGTGCTGGTGGGAGGGTGCAAGAATCTCGCTGTTGTGTCTTTTGCAAAAACTTCGTTGGATAAGTGGGCAGAGGACCAGCATCCACTGAGAGGCTATGCCTGATGAACCACAGGATGCCCCTCCAGTCCCTGAGAGGGCTTGTGCAGACAAACCTTTTAAATGCAGCAACTGCTTTTCAGACCTGCTCAGTTAAACAGATACCATGGCATCCTTGTCTGGTTGTGTTTTAAAGTCTCTGCTTTATGTCTGCCATTTCCACTCCAATGTATGGTCTGTGTACTTTAAAAGGGCAATATTGCTAAAGTGTTCACACAACCCCCCCCCCCAAGTACCTTAACCAACCTCAGTGTTGGTTTTATTCATACATACAATCAACTAATGGTAGGTATTTCAGTGAAGAATGAAAGAAGAACCATGGGTGCTATTCAAATAGGGAAGAAAACCACCTTTGTTTATTATCTCAGTAACACCTGTGTTGCGTAGTTCTTCTTTCGGCCTTCACAGTAATTATTCTGTTCTTATCCTTAAGTCCTATGTTAGCATCAGATTGCCACCAAATTACATTCTGATGATTTGTTTATTATTTAAATAGCACCTCTGGTGAATGTCCTCGTTTCTGTCTTTATAGTAACATGTACAGTAAAATGTACATTGCAATATCAGTTACAATTTTTTATGATACAGGTTTCTTTTGATATGTGAGACATATAGATAGGAAATCTGCCCCAAAGTGATTTTTCTGCAGAAGGAAGCTACTAGACTATGCTGGCTGCTCATAAATGTCTAATATTCCACTGTTCAGCCATAATAGTCTGATCCCAAAAGCTTCATGTCTCTGTGAGGAACTGAACTAGATGATTTAGAACAGGGGTGGCCAAACTATGGCTCGGGAGCCACCTGAGGCTCTTTCACACACATTGTGTGGTTCTCAAAGCCCCCACTGCACTGTTGGCCAGCGGTTTGCAGAATGCAATTAAAGTTGCTTCCTTTCCACCTCTCCCCATCTATTTCCTCCCTCCCTCCTGTCTTGCGGCTCTCAAACATCTGACATTTATGGCTTGTGGCTCTCAAACATCATGTTTATTCTATGTGGTTCTTACATTAAGCAAGCTCTGATTTAGAATGAAAGTAATATCATATCAACTTCAAAGAACATTATGAATTTGCATGGTATAAATACTGTTTGTAGAGCAGTTCACACCTAAACAGGTTTAAAGGTAAAGATAGTCCCCTGTGCAAGCATTTTCGGCTCTGGAGTGACATTGCTTTCGCAACCTTTTCACAGCGGGTGGTTTGCCATTGCCTTACCCAGTCATCTACACTTTCCCCCCAGCAAGCTGGGTACTCATTTTATTGACCTCGGAAGGATGGAAGGCTGAGTCAACCTCGAGCCGGCTACCTGAACCCAGCTTCCACCGGGATTGAACTCAGAGGTGCTATTTAAACAGGTTTACTCAGAAGTAATTCTATGTTTTTAGTGTGTGCTGAGTTTTAGAAGTGTGCTGAGGAAGGCAGTTTACAGTTTGCATGTGTTCAATCTGATGATGTGTGCACGTCATCAGAAATTGAGATTAATGGAAGTGCCTTTTATACTCATTGTATTGACTAGCACATAGATGTATGGGAGTTATTAAGGGTCTAGGGAAGAGAATTCCCAAATAAGCAGAAACTGAGAGTTCAGCTGTCTGTGGCAGATGAAACAAATACTGAATCATCTGCTGTTGAATGTTCGGAACACACTTTTTTCAGATTCAACCATTCACTTCAAAGGTTTCGTTTATTGAATCACCAAACATTTGCAGGGCATATAGAGAAGGCAGACTAGAAAATAAAATCTGTGAACCTTTTGAATTGTGAACAAATAGAAATATGGATGCATTTCCTTAATATGGTTTATTTGTACAGATTAATGGCAGCTTTGTCTAACATCTATGAATGCTTGTAATGTTCAAAATCCCAGTTCCTTAGATCTAACTCAAAAGTCATTTGAAGTTAATGGAAGTCTTGTGAGGCAGAGGTGTGAGAGGAGCTAAATGTGGAGTAGATTGAATGTCAGGAATATGTATTAGAATATAAATTAGAAACAGTGATGCGACACATACCTCACCCTATTATTATCCATTATCTTAGCAGGCTGTTATTAGATGAAAAAAAGCACTTATGTTTCCAAGAGTAACTCTAATTTAAACAAGAAAAGGAGCCTGTAGAGCTAAAACATCTTTCCTTGTGCATATACAGGTGAATACAGCTATCCTGTGATGTTTGCTCAAGGCGTGATCCCCCAAATCAAAAAGATGGCACAGGCTTCTCAGCAAGCAGCTCTACATATGTTTTAAATTACTGTACCTGGGACTTCTTTTGTCATAATCAGCTTCTTTCTTATGAGAATGCAGGTCACTGTTCTTGAAGGGGGTAGGTTATATAACAAGCAGCATTTTTTTTTTAGTTTGGAACTTTTGGGTGTTCTAGTTCTTGGTTGCTGAAGAGGTATCCAGACTGATTTCCAGAAGTTCTGTTGAGCAAGTAAAACACATCAGCATGATGTTTGGAATGTTTGTGTAATGGTTCATGTAATCAGATAACAATTGCTCTAATCTGAAGGCTCTATATGACTTTCGCTGGGCAATATACAATATTTGTGCATTTCAAAAACTTCAAAAAACTGAATCCAAAATCTGTGTTTTGTAATGACTAAGGGAAGATGTGTTACTGACTCCTGTATTCTGCTGTGCTACTGGCTGGTCACCTTAAGAAGGCAATTCATCATGACTCCATCGCTTTTTTTTCATTTGTAAAATGCTAACAAAGTGGTAAAAGTTGAAGCTGATTAAATAAGAACAAAACAAAACTAAGGTTAAAAGCTTAGGGGTGTTCCTGGACTCCACTTTAACAATGGAGGCCCAGGTGGCAGCCACTGCCAAATCAGCCTTTTATCACCTTCGACTGATAAGGCAGTTGGTCCCTTACCTCGAACATAACAACTTGGCGACAGTGATTCATGCCACGGTCATTTTGAGATTGGATTACTGTAATGCCCTCTGCATGGAGCTGCCCTTGTCTCAAACCCGGAAGCTTCAACTAGTGCAGAATGCTTCAGCCAGGCTGTTAATGGGGCGTCCCTTGCATGAGCACATTAAACCTGTGCTGAAAGCCTCAAGTGGCTCCCGAGCCATAGTTTGGCCACCCCTGTTCTAAATCATCTAGTTCAGTTCCTCACAGACACATGAAGCTTTTGGGATCAGACTATTATGGCTGAACAGTGGATTAGACATTTATGAGCAGCCAGCATAGTCTAGTAGCTTCCTTCTGCAGAAAAATCACTTTGGGGCAGATTTCCTATCTATATGTCTCACATATCAAAAGAAACCTGTATCATAAAAAATTGTAACTGATATTGCAATGTACATGTTACTGTACATGTTACTATAAAGACAGAAATGAGGACATTCACCAGAGGTGCTATTTAAATAATAAACAAATAATCAGAATGTAATTTGGTGGCAATCTGATGCTAACATAGGACTTAAGGATAAAATAAATAAAATAAAAATAAATAAATAAAAATAATATTTCAGAAGCTCTGGTGGTATTTTTCACCCAAGGTCTGAAAGACTTCCAGAGTTGCATCCATGAAAAAAGTGCAAGAAAGTAGGAGTTCTTCTTTGGTTAATAAATGTGATGTCCACAGAGCAATGTTAACAACCTGCGGAGCACCAAGTAATCGCTTGAAAAATTAGAATGCAAATAAGATTACTATTTGACTTTATAGAGAAATGCTTTTAATTTTGAGACCTGGGCTCTGCAGAAGCCCTACACTCTAACCTGTTACAGTTCTTTGAGGGGGTGAACAAACATGTGGACAAAAGGAACCCAATAGATGTTGTTTGCCTTGACTTCCAGAAAACGTTTGATAAAATTCTTCATCAAAGGCTCCTTAGTAAGCTCGAGAGTCATGGAGTAAAAGGACAAGTTCTCTTGTGGATCAAAAATTGGCTGGAGAGCCAGTTTGGTGTAGTGGTTAAGTGTGCGGCTCTTATCTGGGAGAACCGGGTTCGATTCCCCACTCCTCCACTTGCACCTGCTAGCATGGCCTTGGGTCAGCCATGGCTCTGGCAGAGGTTGTCCTTGAAAGGGCAGCCGCTGTGAGAGTATCCTTGAGTTCTTGTATTGTGAGAAAGGGAGAAAAGTACTTCTTAATTTACGTTCTCTGTCCCATGCATAATCTTATTTATTTATTTTATGATTTGTATCCCGCCCTTCCCACAAGTGGCTCAGGGCGGCTCACAACAAGTAACTGAACATAATTTAAACTAGCATTTAAAATATAAAGATTTAAAACATTCAAGAAATTAAAACCTAAAAACATTAAACAGTACAGCGATGTGCATAACAGAGCTACATGGTAAGCTACCTATCATTTCCCGTATCAGTTAGATGTAGACTAGGTAGCCGGAAGAGGGTTGTCTTATAGGCCCTGCAGAACTGAATAAGGTCCCGCAGGGCCCTCACCTCCTCCGGCAGCTGATTCCACCATGTAGGGGCCATAACAGAGAAGGCCCTGTCCCTAGTTGATTTTAGGCGGGCTTCTTTTGGCCCAGGGATAGCGAGAAGATTTTGAGTTCCCGACCTCAGTACTCTCTGGGGAACATGTGGGGAGAGACGGTCCTTCAGATAGACAGGTCCCAGGCCATATAGGGCTTTAAAGGTAATAACCAGCACCTTGTACCAAACTCGGTATATTATTGGAAGCCAGTGCAGAGCCCGAAGACCCGGCTGAATGTGCCCCCACCTTGGGAGGCCCAATAACAGCCAGGCCGCGGCGTTCTGCACCAGCTGCAACTTCCAAGTTCGACACAAGGGCAGCCCCATGTAGAGGGCATTGCAGTAGTCCAACCTCGAGGTGACCGTAGCATGGATCACTGTTGCTAGGTCGTCGCGATCCAGGAAGGGAGCCAACTGCCTTGCCCGCCCAAGGTGAAAAAACGCGGACTTGGCAGTGGCTGCTATCTGAGCCTCCATCTTTAAGGAAGGCTCCAATAGTACCCCCAGGCTCTTGACCCTGTCTGTCGCCATCAGCGGCGCACCGTCAAAAGCTGGCAGGGGGATTTCCCCCCCCCGGTCCCCGACGACCCAAGCAAAGGACCTCTGTCTTCGCAGGATTTAGCCTCAGCCCACTCAATCTGAGCCACTCAGCCACGGCCTGTAGTGCCCGATCCAGGTTTTCCGGGGCGCAAACCGGTCGATTGTCCATAAGCAGATAGAGCTGGGTGTCATCAGCGTACTGGTGACACCCCAGCCCATACCTTCGGGCAATCTGGGCAAGAGGTCGCATGTAGATGTTAAATAACATCGGGGAGAGAACCGCCCCCTGGGGCACACCACATTCAAGTGTGCGCCTCCGGGATAGCTCCCCCCCAATCGCGACCCTTTGTCCCCGACCTTCAAGGAAAGAGGAAAGCCACTGTAAGGCCAACCCCTGAATCCCCGCGTCGGCAAGGCGGCAAGTCAGTAACCGATGGTCGACCGTATCGAACGCAGCCGATAGGTCCAACAACATCAGCACTGCCGAGCCACCCCGATCCAGATGCCGTTGAAGGTCATCTACTAGGGCAACCAACACCGTCTCCGTCCCGTGGTCCGGGCGAAAGCCGGACTGAAGTGGGTCTAGGATGGAAGCGTCCTCCAGGAAGGTCTGTAACTGCATCGCCACAGCCCTCTCAATAAGTTTGCCCAAGAAGGGCAAATTTGAAACCGGCTGATAGTGTGCCAATTGGGCCGGGTCTAAAGATGTTTTTTTTAGGAGGGGGCGCCTGTTTAAGCAGCGTTGGAAAATGCCCTTCTGTCAGGGATCTATTTATGATATCCCGTACAGGATATCTAAGGTCCCTCTGGCAAGATTTAATAAGCCAGGAAGGGCATTTTACAAGATGTTGGGCGAGCAGATAAGAGAATCCTGTCAACTTCCTCCAGGCTGAGGGGGCTGAAGCCATCCAGAATATAATCTGAAGACAGACTCGGGGCCTCGGTTCGCTAACTGTCTCAAAACTGGCAGGGAGGTCGAGGCGGAGTGACGCGATCTTATCCGCAAAAAATTTTGCAAAAGCCTCACAGCCTATTTCCAATTCAATAGAATTTGGTCTGACTTGTGGCAGCGTTGTAAGTTCTCGAATTATATCAAACAATTGTGCCGGGCGCGAAGTTGCGGACGCAATCTTGGCCGCAAAGTATACTTTCTTTGCGGATTTGATTGCCATCTCATAGGCTTTCAAACTCTCTCTATAAGATGTTCGTATCTCTTCGTCTTGAGTACGCCGCCATTGCCTCTCCAGTTGTCTGAGTCCCCCGCTTTAATTGCCGCAGCTCGCGGGTAAACCAGGGTGACGCTTGTAAACCTCTATCATGTCATTGCTCAGTCGATGTTTCTCCAAGCTAAAGAGTCCCAAGCGTTTTAAACTTCCTTCACAGGGAAAGTGTTCCAACCCTTTAATCATTCTAGGTGCCCTTTTCTGGACTTTTTCCAATGCTATAATATCCTTTTTGAGGTGCGGTGACCAGAACTGTTCACAGTATTCCAAATGAGACCACACCATCGATTTATACAGGGGCATTATGATACTGGCTGATTTGTTTTCAATTCCCTTCCTAATAATTCCCAGCATGGCATTGGTCTTTTTTATTGCAATCGCACACTGTCTTGACATTTTCAGTGAGTTATCTACCAGGACCCCAAGATTTTTCTCTTGGTCAGTCTCTGCCAGTTCACACGCCATCAACTTGTATTTGTAGCTGGGATTTTTGGCCCCAATGTGCATAACTTTGCACTTGGCCACATTGAACCTCATCTGCCACGTTGACGCCCACTCACCCAACCTCAACAGATCCCTTTGGAGTGCCTCACAATCCTCTCTGGTTCTCACCACCCTGAACAATTTAGTGTCATCTGCAAACTTGGCCATTTCACTGCTTACTCCTAACTCCAAATCATTTATGGACATTGTACATCTGAAGTTACTGTCTTTCAACCCAATAAACCAGGGGTGGCCAACGGTAGCTCTCCAGATGGTTTTTGCCTACAACTCCCATCAGCCCTAGCCAGCATGGCCAATGGCTGGGGCTGATGGGAGTTGTAGGCAAAAAAAACATCTGGAGAGCTACAGTTGGCTACCCCTGCAATAAATAGTTCTACTCTTGGCATAAAAAAAGAAGCAGCAGCAAACAGCAAGGGAAAGAGCTGCTTGTGAAAACCACTTGACTTCAGATATGACACATGTCTGCAGGACGGGATGGAGACAAGAAGAACCTCCAAGCCAAATCTAAAATGGAGACATTACCTGCAGTAACTTTTGTATGAATTAATGAAGAAAACCAGGGAGGCAATGCAGGATTTCTGAAAGATGATAGGGAAATATTTTTTTATGTTCAGATATTCTGCAAACCTGTCTTGTCTGATCATAGCTCCAGCCTCCAGGTTTAAGTATCTACAGATCTGGCCATATTGAGAAGTAAATATATTGATATATAACCTTAATTAGCATATTATTTCATTCTCTGATGACATTTTGATGCCTCAGGTAGAAAATCCTCATGATATCCTAGTGAGGTGTGTCTGTCTGGACACATACAACCCTTAAGTGGTACCTAAATGTGCTGCCTGAGGCAATCTACCTCATAGTGAGACAGATTATGTTAAGAGACATGGTAATTCTACCCGTGGAGTACACACACACACACAAAAATAGTAAGCAGTGTTTTTGCTCTTGAAGCCTGAAGTTTCTAGGCTTCATAGAGGCTGTCTGTAACCACTCAGTTTTTGCTTTGCAGATTCACTTTGTTTGGTTGAGGTTAAGGTTTGGTATGTAAAGGTCTTCAATGTTTGTGTGTGTATGTTTTAGTGCAGTAATTACACAGTTGAACATGAGATTCTCGTGTTTGTCCTTGATGATACATTTATGTGGTAAAGATATTGCATATTCCCAGCACTTATACTATTAAGATGACATGTAGATAATGACATGTTTGGTGTAGTGGTCAAGTGTGCAGATTCTAATCTGGGAGGTTTGATTCCCCACTCCTTCACATGCAGCTGCTGGAGTGACCTTGGGTCAGCCACAGTTCTTTCAGTCCATCTACCTTACAGGATGTCTGTTGTGGGGAGAAGGGAAGGAGGTTGTAAGCTGCTCTGAGACTCCGAGTGAAGGGCAGGGTATAAATCCAATCTCTTCCTCTTCTTTCCTTTTCCCCCAAGCTAGTGTGTCCATAGTGTATATGTATGAAAAATGGTTGTATAGTCCACATGTTTGTTGCTATTGTTCTAAAACAACCTGGATTTTCCTGTGTGGACAAGACAATCAAATTGTGAATGATTGCTTCAGTAATATCCAACAATGTGTGGATGCAGTTCAAGTATCTTATAGTTCAAACTTTAACAGAGTTACACCCTTTTAAGCCCACTAACTTTACCTTTAGATAGGTGTAACTCTGCTGGTGCTGGCAAAGCATCTCCTCATGCCTCCTCCAGCAGTGGCACAGCTCCTTCTCCTGTCACTGCACTCTTCTGTGATCCTATGAAGAGTTTTTAGTTCTCAAAGTTCTTTAGAAGTTGATCTATGCCTTAAGCGGTCATCCTTTCTTTGCAAAAGCAATCCTCCTTTTTGTCTGCAGGGATATTGCATAATTTCATAAACTTTGTTCTTAAAAATGTATTTCATCTTTTTGAAGTAGGTGTGCACTTTTTCTCCAGCTCTGGACTATGCATTTTCTTTTCTTTTAAACCAGTGAACATGAGTTCAGCCGTCTCATATGGTGTAAGGCTACCTTCCCTCTGTTATCTAGGAATGAGGTTTTATGTTATTCACCGTGAAAGGGTATGGGGGAAGAAACCTCAGTGTAAATTTTGGAATCATCTTGAAAGAGCCTTGCTTCTATAGACTCCTGAGAAAACCCAGCTAAGTTACCAGACCTTTTAAAATAGGATATACAAAGAACTACCACCTATGTAGTTCAGCTGGTGATCTGTTTGACCAAGGATTGTGAACGCTAATTTGCAGCAGGAGTTGAACCTGGCTTTTATCTTCTTAAGTGAAATCCTTCTAAGCTTCCTTGACTCCATGGGTCACAGTCAGATAGCAAGCCTACTTCATAATAACAACCCTAGAACCATTGAATGGTGTGATTAATGGTGTTATGAGGCAGTTTGTAAAGTGCTGAAATGTAAATATTTAGATATTGCAATTTGTTTTTTGCAAATGCAGCGAGATGTTAACCTATAATTTTGAGTATATCCATCTTTTATTTTTATTGTTTTTTAACTACAAAGTTTTACAATTCACAAATTATATTATACAGCTTTTAAAATAAGGAAGAACAGTTATGAACCTCAGTCTGTACATTCAGTATGAAATTTCAAAGTTGTTCCCAAACTTTAGCAAACAATGAAGCCTGTAAAATGAATGCTGACCTCTGTTATAATGGTGTTCTTACATATCCTCACAAAGTATTTGAGTGCTATTATTGAAATACTACATTTTCTGTTTTGTTATTGATACAATTTAATAATATACAGCATTCCATGAAAAGGAGTGCAGTGCAAAACACACTTGTACATAGTCTCACAATATAAATATTAATTGGTAATTAATGGCCTATCTCTCTGAGAAGTTTTTTCTCCATACAGTTTTTCAGTTCTTATTAATTTTGTTGTTGCTGCAATTTTCCAGGTTTTTGGTATGTTTCCTAATTTATTAACCACAATTTTTTCCCTTGATAGGCTATGTATTTATTCTCCCTTTGCTGCCTCAGGGGGTTTGATTCTGATTTTGTAGTAAAACCAGAATAATCCCATTTGATGCAGCAATCATAATAAGATCTAACCTAGTAGATGCTTTATGGACCCTTCAAAATGTAAATGCCTTAAATTTGCAAGCAAGTGATTCTTGTTTTCAACTTCTTGATTTTGGCATTTTCCGAATATTTTACTAGAGGCATATATCGTTTCGTGGGGGAGCTCTACAGATGTAAAACATTATAAATTCTGAAACTGCCTACTTTCATCATTTCCAGTTTATTTAAAAACCTTATTTATGTCCATTGCTGTACATTATCTCTTAACTATAGTTAAGCCGGGGTGGAGGTGGGATGACCATGCTATGTTTCCTTATAGCTTCTTTACTGTCATCTCTTTTCCTCTGGTCATAAGAACTGGCACCAAATTTAATCATTGTTAATACTAACCAGAGTTTACTAATCAGCTTTAAGTCAAGGTAAACACTACATTGATCTGGATAACTCAGGCTAGTCGGATCTCATCAGATCCCAGAAACTAAGCAGGATTGGCTCTGGCTAGTATGTGGATGGGAAACTCCAAGAAATACAGGGTTGTGATGTGGAGGCAGGCAACGGCAAACTACTTCTGAATGTCTCTTGCCTTGAAAACTGTACAGGGTCATCATAAGTCCGCTGTAGCTTGACAGCAAAAAACCAAAAAAAACACTGAGTAGTGTTCATTGTTATTAACTTTAGTATCAATGTAATACTTAATTGCACTTCAAGCAAATGAGAGGTAGAGGGGTTGTTCAGAAGATGGGAGGATTTGGGGAGAATTGTGATCCCATGGTTCTTTCCCAGTCTTTGAACTACTGCAAGTTATAATCTAATTTCAAACATTTTTAAGGTATGTTGCCCCCCTGTGCTTCCTGTGAAGGCAGAAATATAGACATTGCACAACAGTCTCAGCTTTGTTTTGCTTCTTGGCTTGTTATTTCTTTCTGATAGAATGCTGAGGGCAAGGACTTTGAAGTGCAGACCGTCACTGGAGTTCCAGTCATTTCACAAGGGTTTGCACTTGTGATCCCTACTGACTTGTATATTTCTTCATGCCAGAAGCAGACAAATTCTACTGCAAACTGCTTGAAATAGAGAGCGCGCTGTGGAATTATTTTCTCTATTAAGAGCCTAGTAGCTCTTTCTATCATCTTCAGTGTGAATTCTATTACTATTGCATGAAAGGTGATGCCAGTAGGCAGTCAATTTACCATTATAGCCCATTGCGTGCTAGCTTGCTTCTACCTATTCAGTCATGCCTAGGTTAACCACTGAGCTACTTATTTTTAATACATCTCATTAAGAACTGAACATGAATCATCAATGGCTGGCTGAGAGATGCTTGTCTTGGTGGTTTTTATAACTTTTGCTAGCTAGGAGGGGGCACACTCTGATATTCAATAACAAATCAAGGTGAGTTGTCATTCAACAGGCAAGAGCTAGATCAGCCTGGCTGAAAATTTGTGGGTTTGTTTGTTTGTTTGCCTTGTCTCTCCATAGGTATTGTATTTCTTCCCCATTAGCCTGTATGTTGTACCTCAGAAATTAACTCTCTAGATTGTTATGGGCACAATGTACATCTCTTTCGACATACTAGGACATAGGCAGGTGTAGTTCACACTTTAGGTTAAGTAGCCAAAATTAACAGGACAAGACATTTCTTCATTGTTATTGTTGCAGGGTTAAATTTTTAGGAGGTACAGTTCCTCTTGTCTGAATAGTATTATAGCTGGGGGAGACTGCATTAAATTTCTCTTTCTAGACAAATATAAAAGCAGTACCTACTTGATGCTGAATTTACCAGTTGTACAGGTGCATACCCATCTCTAGCAAGACAGCCTAAAGCAGGGGTATCAAACTCATTTATTATGAGGGCTGGATCTGACATAAATGTGACCTTGTTGGGCTGGGCCATGGGTGTCATAAAATGTCATGCCAGGTACGGGACATATATAAAGGACACAGACAAAAACACACTCAGCCTAATCCACCTCACTGGCTTGTTCTTATTCCTCATCTAAACACGATGCTTTCCTACTGCGAAAGATTGCATCATTAAGGCATGAATATGGTGAAAGGGGGAGGCAAACCAGTGGCACCCAAGAGAACCCTGGCATAACGAGCCACAAAATACTCTGTCTGTCTGTCTGTCTGTCTCTGTCTTGCTGTCTCTCTCTCTGTCTGCTTGTCTCTTTCTCTCTTTGTAACAAGGCAAAAGCTCATACCTTGAATAAAACTGTTGGCCTTAAAGATGTTTTGTATTTTGCCCTGCAATCAAGGGAATTGGGCAAAGGAAGCTCTTGCTCTTTCCCTCCCTCCTAAGGAGACAAGGAGGGGGAGGAGCCTCGGCCAATAGAAGGAAGAAAGGCTTGGCTCAGTAGCTCTTCTGTGCAATTGAGAGAGCCTGGCAAAGCAAGCTCTTCTTCCTCCTTTTCCTACCTAAGGAAAAAGATTTAGCCAATGGAGAAAATACAGGCTTTGCTCTATTGCTCCTGTGCAGTTGAGCAAGCCAGGCAAAGCAAATTGTGATGCAGAAGGATGCAAGAGAGGGTGAAGGAAGCAGACAACAGTGTGTTGCTTACAGGCCTGATAGGAGCTCTCCAGGGGCCTAATTCGGCCCCTGGGCCACATGTTTGACATTCCTGGCCTAGAGTGTCATACAATTGGAAAATACTGCTTTTCTCGGTGCCTTTTGATGTCCCATGAAAGTTAACCAAACTATATGTGGAGGAAAATTCAGAGCTATTGAAGAGCACCTTCTTATGGGTTTGCTCTGCTGCTGACACATTATTCTAGAATAATCTTTGCAATAATTAGAGCTATTGTGTATTTGCAGTATAGTGTTTTCACATGGAAAAGTTAAAAAGGATATTCTAAGGTAAAGATGCATACAATGTTTCTAGAGTAATGAAGTTGATATAGAAGTGTACTTGTGTTCAGTTCAAACTGAGTAGGTCAGAGCTTTTGAGCAAAGGCAGGCTGGAAGTGAGAGAGGCAGGCAGGCATCACTCTGAGGGATGGTCCAAGTAGGTAGTTGGCAATTGCGGCAAGCAGTAGTAAGCTTTACTGGAGCTGTTGTTCCCACAGTTGTCCAGGAAGGACAGAGGCTATTTATGAAGGCCAGTGTTTACAGCTTTCCTAGGGCCGGAATACTGCAGGTAGTTATGCTTTGGAGCAGAGTTGGGATTCTTGGGAGGAAGTTTGGTTGAGTTTGCATAGGGGGGGGGGGGTTGCATTGAAACTGGCAGCAGGAACTTATTTTCCTAGTTTGGGGTGAGGGATACTAATACAAAAGCCTTGCAGCTTCTTTTGCCAGGCATTGAGAAGACACTGGGGAGGGGGGTGGCAGCTCAGTAGCTGATTCCTGCAAAAGCTTCCCCACCTTCACATTGCTGGCAGCCAATGATAAGCAGGTTGGTGAAACAGCAAGACTTTTGCAGCAGTTGGATGCCATGGGAGAAACTAGGATGCTGGCTGGGCCTGTGGTGAAGAAGCAGCGGGGAGGAGTGATGGTGCTGAAACTAGGATTTGTCTAGACAAGCCAGAATCCAGCTGTCATTGATAAGCTGGATCTTGGCTCCAAATACTAACTACAGTTAACTATGCATTTGTGTTGTGTCTAAATGAACCCCAGTGCATCTTATATGGCCTAGCTTTTGCTTAACTCCAGGTTGTCCACTGTAGTGCCCATAGGTGCCATGGTGCCTGCCAACCCCTTTCCTGGTACATGCCAAGAGTGTTTAGAAAGTGAATCAAGTTGAACTTTCTGAGTTTTTGATGTTTATGGTTTAATACAGACAGTAGCATTATATAAAGTACTTTATGCAACAAATCATTTTCCCCCTTTTGCATAAGTGCTGCAGAGTGGTAAGCTGCAGTACTACAGTCCAAACTCTGCTCACGACCTGAGTTCAGTCCTGGCAGAAGCTTGGTTCAGGTAGCAGGCTCAAGGTTCACTCAGCCTTCCATCCTTTTGAGGTCAGTAAAATGAGTACCCAGCTCGCTGCGGGGAAAGTGAAGATGACTGGGGAAGGCAATGGCAAACCACCCCATAAAAAGTCTGCCATGAAAATGTTGTGAAAGCAACGTCACCCCAGAGTTGGAAACGACTGGTGCTTGCACAGGGGACTACCTTTACCTTTTTTAGTCAAGAAAGATACTGCCAGATGTGGGTTTCTAAGCTAGTCAATTCAGAGTGCTTATTTTGTGTATATGCAAGAAAATGTTTTTAAATAATATGTTAATTTAAAAAGGCATCTTGTTTAATAGCGCTTCTGCCTGAAATGTTGAAGACCTACTATCAGAATTTCAAATATTCTCAGTCCTTGACATTTTGTGGTTGGCTTTGCCTCCCATAGCAGTCTTCTTGTGGGTTCACCGACCACTGTGTCAGAATTCCAAAGGTGCCTACAGGAATCCCTGGTTAAAATGAGGGTAATTTCAGCAGCAGTTCACCAAATTAGGAATAAACATGAGCTCTTGTTGAATATGGTAACATTTTGGAAGACGATCACCTGATCAGCACATCCATATCAGGTGAAGTAGAACCGTTACTTCATTGGCATGAGATGTGTTGGTTGGTTTTTTATAGCCAGTAGTGCTTAGTAGAGGAGGAAATATTTTCAACAGATTCATTATTCATTTCAACAGATTCATGATAGCCTCTAAAAGGACAAAGATATGTCTGAATCTTTGTCAGGGCTATCATCTGCTACAAACAGATACCTGGGACAATTTGTTTCTAAAACATTAGTCACAGATTCCTCTGTCTTACTGTGGTTTCCATGAAGAGTCTTTCATCAACTACTGTTATTGTGAGTATAGGAGCCTATCGTGTGTGTGTGTTTCGCTGTTCTCTCCAGGATTTCTTTCTTATATAATTAGCTCTTTTCTCCTTTAGAAAAAAACAAGAGTTAAAGGACTCTCAATAAATAAGTACTCACTTTTCTAACAGTATTCCTTACCATATTTGGAAAAACATTTTGAGGAATATCTCTTGCCCTTCATGAGTGTCCCAAGTTTTTGGCTAGAAATGACAAGCTGGAGCACTTGTTTGCAGAGTTAGGCTGCTTTCAGATAGGTGCTCCATCTTGCCATATGAAATAGCATAATTACAAAACAACAACAACAGCAACCAGATTCTGGTGTAGAACTGCAGTGAAATGACAATAAATCACCAGAAAATATTTAACTCTCACACCAATGTGCATATATGCACTTATATTTTATGCAAACTACAGATAAAGCATGTAACACCTTCCAAATAGCTTTTGCCTTTTCCTTGAATGCAGCAACTGGTCCTTTAACAAAGTCAGGGTTCTCATAAAATGTCCTCAAAATATGATTTATGAAAAGTTCAACTGGGCTACATATGCCTCCACAACAGTATATCAACTTGTGTCAAACCCTTGAAGATTCAATAATTGTTAAAGGAGTCTGAAGTATCCAGAAGACAGAATATGGGACCGCACTTCTAGGACTTTCCACAGTTTTGATCCTTCTGCAGCCTGATCTCTCGTTAAAGCTGCTTTGTGTTTTATCTGCTAATTCTATATGCTATTGGTGAGTTTAGCAGCCTGCTGCATTCAAGGAAAACACAACAAAAAATGCAAGCTAGTGACCAATTTACTAAGAAGTATATAGAAATCAGTCCAAATGTCCAAAACATGTATAGTCAAGTCCCAAAGTAGTGTGGTGACAAGCCAATAGATTAAGTACTTGTTTCTTTCCAGTCTTGATCAGACCTGGGACCAATGTTGATTCAAATACGTATATAGATTCTTTACACAATTTTCAAAAAAGAGGGATGCAGAACATCTCCAGCAGCAATTTCACATCGGCTTCTGTATGTGGCTTCTGTAGCCGATGTGAAATTGCTGCTGGAGACACTGTGTCCCTCTTTTTTGAAAACTGTGTAAAGAATCTATATAATTGAATCAATATTGGTCCCAGGTCTGAAGAAGACTGGAAAGAAACAAGTACTTAATCGATTGGCTTGTCACCACACTACTTTGGGGCTGGAATATACATGTTTTGGACATTTGGACTGATTTCTAAATACTTCTTAGTAAATTGGTCACTAGCTTGCATTTTTTGTTGTGTTATCCATTATAGTGACCCCTCTCAGATTGTATTGCATTCAAGGAAAAGGCAAAAGCTATATGGAATGTGTTAAATGGTGTTTGTATAAAATATAAGTGCATATATACACATTGGTGTGAGAGTTAAATATTTTCCAGTGATTTATTGTCATTTCACTACAAATGAAATAGCATGGCATGTGTAACAATGGTCAATTCCACACTAGGTCTATTCTTTGCAAACCAATCAATTTCATCCTGGAATTATCTGGAATTACAATGGAGTGGAAGTAGTACCACTGAAAAAGTTTAACTTCTAGATTTTCTTCCCTGCCAAGTGGATGTTGCAGCCAGCCAGGACACCTGCTTGTGAGGCAGGCCCTTCAATATGTCATGGGAAGTAGCTGGTCAGTGAGAGAGAGAACATATTTTAGTCTCATTCAGTTATTAATGCCTGAAGACCAACAGGTCATAAGCATACAAAAAGATTGTATTAATATACAGACAATATAGAGAAGTTGGTCAGAGATCACTCCCTTCTGCTAAGGTATTTGCCTGCAAGTAAGTATTACAATGGAGCTCTTTTCTGTACTGCTTTTTGCTCATGCAGATTGCTAATTTGTCATCATGCAAAAGTGAGAGACCTGCTTGCGGAAACAGATAGATTTTCAAGGAGCCATGATTTACTTTTTGACCTCTGGGATATATGAGCATCTTTACTGTTATCTTTTAGTACCTGAGAAAAGCCATAGATACAGACAATCGGAAGTGTCAAATAATGTATCTTTGCACTATGTCTTGTGCAGTATGTACTTATTTTTTAAAAATAAACGTTTTATTAGTTTTAAGCATGATACAAAAAAGGAGGAAAAAATAGGAATAACCACCACTCTATGAATGAGACAAAAGCAAAACAGAAAGTAACCTTTTAAATTACCAACATAAAGGACAAAAGTAATAAGAAAAATACATAGAATACAAAGAAATATTGTTGAATCAAAGTATTGACAGAGGGCTTAATAGTCAGCATGTGTTGGAAATTTATCTTACAGGTATAGTTGAGAGAGAGAAAATATTGATAGCTTTAAGGATTGTTATTTTCCTATGAATTATTCTTTATGTACTTCATACTTAATTTCTCCCCCATAATTTGGGGAACGACTTAGATAAATGTTGAATGACTCTGATTTGTATCAAAGATGAAATCATGCAATGTTTTGAAAAAGTCTGACATTTTGGCTTTACCTTTGATTACTCTATACTGATATATTAGGTTTTCTTCCATAGTTTTTTGCCATAGCTCAAGATACCAAAAATATAATGTTAAAAATTCTGCAGATTTGCAACTTTTTGCTATTTCCTATGGGCTGCCATCAATGTAAACAATATTAATCCTTTAGATGTCACTTTTTCATTTTGTTCCCTCCAGGTTAACAGTGCCAGTGCTGTTGTGGTATAAATAATTTGATGAGTGGTATTTCCCATTTCTGAAAATATTTTCTCCCAAAACTGTAGTACTATAGGGCATGACCACCACATGTGAATAAAATCACCTGTGTTTACAGTTTCTCCCATTTTTTAATTATTTATGGTACTTATTCTTGCAGGGCATGCTGGGGGTAATATACTATCAATGTAATAGTTTCAATGTAATAGTTCCCTAAGGACTATCAATATAGTTTTCCTTGTTTGAGTCATCCATAACTTATTCCATACACTTTGTTCTATTTTTATCCTAGTATTATTTTCTCATATTGTTTAAAGACCATTTGATGTATTTTTATCCATTTCGACTAAATGAAAATATATTGTAGAGATCATTCTCTTTGCACTATTCATACATTGCATTAGGATTTGTTCACATTTCATCATCCTTCTCATCATAGTTACCCTTACTGTAGGCTTTGCAGTGAAATAGTGTAATTGATGAAGAAGAATCCATGTACTCTTGATTCATAAACTATGCACATCAATTAAGAACAAAGTTGGAGTCCAGTAGCACCTTTAAGATCAACAATGTTTTATTGAGAATGTAAACTTTTGTGTGCTAAAAGCACACTTCATCAGACAATAGTATGGGATAGAATTAGCAGTCCTATATAGAGTGGGCAGTTAATTAGTATGTAAAATAGTGAAAACGTTTTTAGCAGATTAAAACAGCAAAGGCAATAAAGTCAGAATTGGAGAGTGCTGTCAATGTCATTAGGTCTCTTAGTTGTGAAGAGTAATAAATTAGAGCTCTGTTGTAATATTGCATCAGTCTCCTCTAAAGCATGGGTTAAAATAACATTTTCTTGTAGAATGAAGCTACTCTGTTCAAATGTTAATACAAAACTACATTAGAATATAGTGGATGTATACCTCTAAAGTTGTGATTCCCAACCAGGGTGCTGTGGTACCTGGCCCCACCTCCTTGGCATCCTCCTTTTTGCACATGCTGTGCTAATCCGCAGCAGGCAGCGAGCAGAACAGCACATGTTGCCTGCTGCTACTGCTGCCGATGCCCGACACCTCTGCCCCTTTTTCGCCAAGCCACCAGGCAGATCACCCAGCTGCTTTCCTCCTCCTCCATCCCTCGGACTGATGGCTGGGTGCTGCAGCCAGTCCTAATATTGAGTTGACAGCAGACCGGTAAGCAAGTTCAGCAACATGCTGTGCCACAAGGAGAGCATGCAGGGGAAAGTTAGCTGGGTGGGCCTTGGGGGGCGGGGCTCTTGAGGCTGCTGTGCATGATTCCACTTGCACAGAGGGAGCGGGAGGCAGCGAGGCCAGGCAAGTGCACAGAGCCTGGGCTCCGGGGGGGGGGGTGGTTCATGGGTTGAGGGGATGAGGAGGTGAGGCAGAGAGCAGGCACCATGTGTGCGGCCTTGGCAACGGCAAGAGCTCTGCCCCTCTTCTCTAAGGCACCTAAAATGGTGGGTGTTGAAGTGATGCAAAATGGACCCCCTCCCTCACAGGTGTGGGAAGAGATCCTACCCACAAGTCGCACTAAGTTGCAGCACAACTCTCCCAGGCAGGTCACCTTCTCAGCTCTCATTTACTATTAATGATCTGAAAGAATAGCACAGAGTATTTAGACATGTTTTCTAATTAGGCTTATTTTGGTATAGCCACTCCTGGATGAATGGTAAATATCAACAGGTCCCGATGTGAGTGAATAATAAAGTAAAAAAACACTGGAATAACAATAACACTTTTACACAAAATAGTGTATATGCAAGCTACATTTATCAAAATACATGCATAGCAATAGTTATCATTAGCAACTTATAAACCACTCCTGTTACTAAATTCACAAACACTCCTAATACAAATGCAGCTGGAAAAAGAGTTCTTTTCACTCCCCCACATTGTCTGCTGTATGAAGATAATAAGGTACAGTTCCTTAGAGGCAATTGCCTTCCTGCTGTTCTCCCTTATGTTCAGCAACTTGGGTGGAGTCACATGTTAATCTCTTTTTCCGGAGAGCCGGAATCAGAAAGAGCAATTAACATGCGTTGATCCAAGTTGTTAAATGTTGTACTGAGGCTCCAGGATAAAATACTGAGAGAAAGACTGACGAAG
The DNA here is from genome assembly GCF_032191835.1 of Heteronotia binoei. Classification (NCBI taxonomy): domain Eukaryota; kingdom Metazoa; phylum Chordata; class Lepidosauria; order Squamata; family Gekkonidae; genus Heteronotia; species Heteronotia binoei. Next base: position 161,175,444 of record NC_083243.1, on the reverse strand, counting down.
GTCTGAAACCGTAAGGAATCCCGGGCTGCGATCCCTTACTCTCTCGGAGACAAGCTGTGCTGGAGATTTGAGGACAGGGGGTCAAGTTTCTTAACCATCATAGCTGTTTCCTCACTGGGTCTTAAGCACTGGCTCAGCCAAAGCTCTCATCAGGACTTGAAGAAGGTAATCCTCACCCCTGAAGCAGCTGAAGGTTGGGACCAGTTGCTTGTCTGTGTGCAAAGAAAAAAAGGTTTTTTATTTTAGCAGAGAGAAAAGCAGACAGGCAACTAAGCGAGTTTGCTGAATCACTTCGGAGATGCAGAATCTTTGTTTCTTCACCAAAGAGAAACAGCTCAGCATTGCCCTAATGCTCAAGAATTTCTTATTGCTGAGAGAGGTGGGGAGCATGTAACTGCACTGGGGATCAGTCCTTATGAGGAGACAATCTGTATTCTTTTTTATTTTATTTAGTGGGTTTTTATTCTGCCCTACTCCACGATTGGACTCAGGGTGGGTTACAACAGTAATTGCCAGTAATTATAGAGGAAAATATTACATGCACAAGATCTTTCAATTGCTTTCTCCCTTACAGTTTTTCAGAAATGGTATTGAGTAGAAATATGCTGAGGGCAAAGAAAAGTTTGTGATCTACAGCACAGTGTACTTTGAATTCTGGAAAATGTGTTCTCTGGTAGCTGGTCCCAAAGGAAATTATAGAGAATAATCTCATTCTTTGTATTTTATTATCATATTCTGAAGGTAGTTTTGAAAATGATGCATCCTCTTTTGTAACAACGAATCCTAAAGACGTCACATGGACTGAACATTTAAAAATAGTCAAGCATCCTGTGTCCATGGTAGCCAACCCAGCTGCCTATGGGAAACCCACAAGCAGGGTATAAAAGCAATAGCCCACCTCCAACTGCCCCTCGGAGCACGGAGGTTTCATGTAGCTGTCCTAGCTAACTGCTGCTGACAGACCTATCCTCCTTGATTTTCATCTAGTCTCCTTTTAAAGCCAGCTAATCAAGTGGCGTCACCATCTGTTGTAAAAGCAAATCCATATGAGAATCCATTAGTGCTTCCAAAATTCATCTGCTTTGCTACCCCAAACAGGGCAGCCCTGTCAAGTTCAAAGTAATTTACACGTTGAGAGATCTGGAGAAGAGTGGGGAAGATGGTTATGCAAGGTAAGATCAAAGATAAAGGAACATATCTTGAGAAACAGCATATGTGAATCAGTTGAAATTTAGAAGATGCAGTCACTAGATACCAACAGATGCTGATAGACTCGGTCATGCATGATGTTTGCAGGCTGGAGTTCAATTTACATAACACCAGATGTGTGGAGATGTACAACTGGGAAAAAGTTTTGTTTTTTTTAATTTTGGGAATGGTAACTATGCCTGTATTACAGAATGTTCATGCCCCCCCTACTGGGGGGTGGTCCTGAAATTTTTGAGGTCCATTGTTTTCCACGGGGTGCTCTTTCAGGGGAGGGGACTGGAGTGAGACTGACATGGCTATTTTAAAACAAATGACACCAAAATGCCTGTCCACTAAAGAACCCTCCTCCCCAGTTTCAAGTGAATTAGATCAAGGGGTCCAATTCTATGGTTCCCTGAACAAGGTCCCCCAAGCCATCCTACTTGTCTCTGTTGTTACCTATGGGAAAAAATTCCATGTTTTCTTCAAGGCAGTGAAGCCAATAGCCAAACACACAAGAGTAGCCATGCTGTCAGAATAATTTTGTTACTTCTGAGTTGTCATAAACTAGGGGCTGGCCTGTCATTATTTCCCTCACTTTTTCTCTCTGGTCTTTTCCTCATTCTCATTTTCTTCACTTGTCAGTTCTTATTTCTTTGATGTGTGTTTTTTCTGTTCTGCATGTATTTTGCTCCCTCCTATGGTTAACTTGATATTACCATAGTTTATGGCTGATATAACAACCTGCAGTTTAACTCTGTAGGGAAATATGCTGGACATACACTGGTGTAATATTGAATACATCACTAGAGGGAGCAAAATGTGTGTGGAACATCCATCCATCCCCCCCCCCCCCTCCCAAAACAGTAACTTACAAGGCCGGAAAATGAGAATGCAGCAAAGCCTTAAAAGCTTAAGAGCTGGCTTTCTTTCCTAATCACCCTACCACATATGCTGTCTTCAGTGCTGTACTACATGCTATAAAGTCCTTGTGCCCTTACTGAAGTTGTACAGTCCCATTGACCAGATGCGTTCTAGAAATTTTGAAGTTGGAACTGGCTTGCTGATGGCCCATAGGCCTGATTTAGATGGGGATCATAGGGAGAGGAGACTTGCTTCCAGTATCATTTTCCTGACCTGAGTAGGAGCCACTGTTTGCTCCACTGGGAAAGCTTATGTGTAGTCCATCAGTAAACCTATATACACAGGGCATATTTGCAGAAGCAGTACTTCAAAGATATGAGCCACAGGCCTTACTAAATATGCTTATCTTTACTTTACTGTAGACACCATGTACAGAGTCTCCTGAGATGGGAGGCTATGCCTGCGACATTATGTAAGATCTGTCTAGGACTCTTGGACAGACCAACTTGTCTTGAGTCTCTCCTGCGTATGAAGAGAAATCCTTGATAAAGATATCCACTCAGCATCTGGGCTACAGACATTTGTCGTGGAAGATGCTGAAAAATCTGAGTGCACAAAATGAAAAACAGAGAAAAGCTCCTGGCAGATATATTGATCATGAGCACTATTTAAAGGAGGCTTGAGCCATTTAGGAGATCTTGAACTTTACACAGTGTGTCCTGACAAGCTAATCTCCTGGAAGTTTAATCAGGTAATAATTTACCATGTGACTGGTGTGAAGTTAGTTTGGCCTCTCTTCATTTTAAATCAGTCAGGCATCAAAAAGATATGGAGAATACATGCACAGGATAATGAAATGTTAGACTTTGATAACATCTCCCTCTTTTTTAATTCTGGTTTTAAAACAAAAATGCAATTAATGTTATCTTATATTTCAGTTTTCTTGGGGGTAGGGATGGTAACAGTGCAAAAGGGGTAAAGAGAATTATTGTTATATCCACAAGTAGAAGGCTCGTCAGGGGAGGGCGGGATATAAATTTGACAGACAGAGGGCTATATTCAAGGTTAAACAGATAGATAGATAGATAGATAGATAGATAGATAGATAGATAGATAGATAGATAGATGTACAGACTGTCCTGGTTCTTCTCTCCCCCAGCGCCCAACTGTCTTTTCTGGACCTGGGGAATTTATTCCAGGAGCTTCAGAATTCATGTGGACTAGCCAGTCAGGTGGGGAGGGAGAAAGGAACAAAATCTCCCCCTCTGCCTCTTCTGCTAGCACAGATCCACTGACAGAAGAGGATGAAGGGAGGAATTTCACTCCCTTCTCCCTCCTCACTGGAGTCGGCAAATCCCTTTGACTGTTATTTGCTGTTTGAAAGACAGGTTGGTCTGGTAGCCAAGAGTGTGTCTTATCAGCTGCTTTTGGCTTGTCAACTCTCCTGCTTTCTTAGGTGGGTCTGCCAATACGGTGCACTGGCACCAGGGCTTCCACTTGGCAGGTTTCCCAGCATTTTCCCTGCCCTCAGCAACAACCATCCACCTGCCCCTTGCTACTAGGCTTTTTCAGGTTTTTTTTTTTAAATAATCAGCAACTGAATATAATTGCATTGATAGACCATTATAACCATATGTGTAACAGGTTCTCTGATTTCTCAGCTTTCATTTTTTAAAACAGTAAGTCATTGTATGCCTCTCCCTTTATATCTCCACAACAGAAGCTAGAGATTTACTTTTTTCCAAAAACAAGATCTGGGAGTTCAGAAAACCTTTTACCCATTTTGTCATAATAGTATATTAATATAACAGTATTCAGTGGTAGATTTTAAAAAAGCCTGGTGGAGGAAATGGCTGCTGTGGAGACAGGGTAAGGGACATTGGTTGCCCTGTGGGCAAACTTTGTCACTCACACAGCAGCCATTCACTGTGATCTTTTCCAAAACATTTGCAGTAGAGCAGGTTTGAGAAAGATGGACAAAAAACCTGGGGGAACCCCCAGTAGTACACGAGTGCACCATGATGATACAGGAAGGCAGAGAGAAAACCCACTCCCCAGCAGCACTGAACCCAGGACAGATAACCCATGGGAGAGAGGTGGTCCTGCAAGTATGAGTGTCCAAGGTCATGAAGAATTTTATATGTGCTAGCTAGTGCCTTGAATTGAGGGACTGTAATTGATGGACAGTGAGTGGAATAACTGCAGAATGGGTATAGTGTGCATGTATCTGAGGAAGTGCACACACAAAAGTTCATACGTTGAATAAAACTTCATTGGTCTTAAAGGTGCCACTCGACTCAGACTTTGTTCTGACTCCTGATAGTAGCTGAGGAGTGGCTTTTTGAACCAACTGGAGTCTCTCTGTTAACTTCAGTGGTTGACCTATGTAGAGAACATTGCAGGAGGCTAATCTCCTTGAATGGATCCAGCTGGGCATATTGGCTGAGGCTAGGTTGGGGGCTATATTCAAGATTAAACAGAGGTGGAAGAAAGCATTTCTTGCAATTGCGCTAACTTGCTTCTCTATGCTGGGTTTAGTATACTTCCTAGATTCTCAAGTGGGTCAGCTGAACTCCACTGAAAGTGGGAAGCACACTGTCCTTTAAAACCTCAGTCTTACCAACCATTTTAACTATTAGGGATGGGTTACCAGGTTCAGTTCGCAAACCAAACCAGCCCGTGTCCTGAGCTAGTTCATAAATCCAAACCTCAAACCAGCCTAGTTTGAAAACTGAACTGGTTTGTGAACCTTGGGATGTGTAGGGGGGGGTGACCCCTGGGGTCCTAGAGGCTCCAGAATCACAGGGCATCTCCACCTGCTCTTCTCTACCTGCCCACAACATTTGGTGAAGATTGGCCTTGGGGAGTCCAAGTCATGGAATACCAAGCAAGGCAAGCCCAGGAAAGTGCTTTTTGAAGAGATGTCAGACGTGGGTTCAGGAGTGTATAAAATGGACCCGGAGTGAGCTAGAAGCTCATGGTGTACCTCCCTGGGATGCCACACCAACATGCCCTACCAGTTATGTAGTTTGGACTTGGGAGGTCTGAGTTATGGGCCCCCAAACAAGGTGCCTCCAGGAAAGTGCTTTTAGTGGAGAGATATGAGGCATGGTTCCAAGAGTGTATGGAACAAACCCTGTGCAAGCCAGAGGCATCAAACTTGTGGTCTGCCTCTCCAAGATGACCCCACATGCCCTACAAGTTATGTACAGATTGAACTTGGGAGGGGGTGAGTTATAGCTTGCCAAAGAATATACTCCCGGGAAAGTGGGGAAATCTGGGAAGGACAGGTCACCCTAGTAAATCTCTGGACACACAGATGCAAGGACAATCATATGGGGCTTTGAAAAGACAAGAGCTGTCTGTGAAGGTGACCGCAGGAAGTCTCTGGACACCCAGTGACAAGCCGGTCAGTGTTGGGGCTTTGGAAAGGAAGAACTGGCAGGGAAGTCTCTGGATATGCAGATTCCACTCCAAGGACAAGCAGGTGGAGGGGCTGAAATGGAGAGCTGGCAGTCAAGGGAAGTCTCTGCAGTACCTCCAGATGCACAGATCACCCCCCCCCCCCGTAGAACAAAATTGGTGCAGGGTGTTTGTATGAAATGGAGAACTGACAGTAAAGGGAAGGTACCCAGCACCTCTAGACATGGTGCCCAGCACCTCTAGACATACAGATAAACACTCAAATAGAAGCAGCTTCTGGGGTTGAAATGAAGAACTGGCAGTAAAGGGCAGGCAGCCCAGTACATATGAACATATGAAGCTGCCTTATACTGAATCAGACCCTTGGTCCATCAAAGTCAGTATTGCCTTCTCAGACTGGCAGCGGCTCTCCAGGGTCTCAAGCTGAGGTTTTTCACACCATTTTGCCTGGACCCTTTTTTGGAGATGCCGGGGATTGAACCTGGGACCTTCTGCTTACCAAGCAGATGCTCTACCACTGAGCCACCGTCCCTCCCCCTCTGGAACAAGCCCCCCCAGGGCAGGCTGAGTGCAGGGAGGCAGGCTGACAAATACAGATCAGACCCCAAGAAAAAACAGGTACAGGGGAGCAAGTCAGCGGACACTAAAGTAAAGACAAAAACAGATCACCCCAAAACAAAAAGCAGCCTAGTGTGCGGGGAGTGGATAAAATGGCAGAGAACTGAGTTGAAGCCTTGCCCCCAATCCCAAAAATCAATCCCTCTACTGCAACACCAAGTGGTGGTAGGGAATATAACGGCAAGGAAAAGAAAGGGAAACCCCAAGAAAGCTGACAGCAGCAAACTCCCACTAAACCAAAATGTTTGCTGTGTGAAAGAGGAATTCAATCCTGATTTCCCTACCCTTTGCACCAAACAAAAACTGAATCACAACACAGAGGAACCCAAGACAAAGCTAAACCCTGCAGCCCTTGACTGAATAGGCTACTTGAGGAGAAACCTTCCCCATACCCAGCAGCAAAGCTCTTTTGCATGCTAATATATCCTCCCATTACAAGCAAAGAGAAAGGAACTCTGTTATTGGTAGGCAGCATTTGAGGGTCCTTATTAGTGTTTCCAAGGCTGGAAAGCATCAGCACCCGCACTGTTACCTAGCGGACATATGGGTGACGAACCTCGGCTTGCAAGCCTTGAACTGGGCAAAGTTCAGTTTGGATTTTGGCTCACCAACCAGTTCATGCCCATCCTTAATAAATATAAACTGGCCGTGGTCTGTCTCTGAATTCTCAGCTTTTATTAATTTTTTTTTTAAAGAGTAAGGCTGCAGTCCTAATAGTTTCCTGCAAGTAAGCCACATTGAATAAAATAGGACTTTTGTGCTGTTTAGGATTTCTCCCTGTGCCTCTAGCTCTTCACATTGTAAAAACTGCTAGAGGCTTACTTAAAAAAAATATTTAAAAACTGGGGATTCAGAGGAACTAGAACATGGGAAGATCTCTCTTGGCTTGACTTCGCGAACGAAGATTTAAGAAAGGTGCAGTAGTCCACGTCTGCTGCAGGCTCGCTGGTGGCTGACAAGACATTTACATGTGTCAGTCAGCACAATTTTTAAAAAGCCAGGACAAGGCCCTCTGGTGCTGTGGCGGTGTGTGTGTGAAAAATTGCACTTGATAAAGCATGCACAAAACTCACCTGTAGACACACTGTCATCAATGTGAATGCCTTTGTATGTGTGGCAGCCATGACAGCGAGACAGTGAATCCTAGCTGTGCAGATTCAACTTAAGATGGCATTGACCAACTTAAGTTGAATTGAAGTTCCATTGATATGAGTGGGTCATTGACTCTTGACTTCCATTAATTTTAAGTGATTAAATTTATTAGACTGGGGCAAACATCTGAAGTTGTCAGATTTGTTCTTAGGTTGGTTTTATCATGCAGCTCTGTATACTATCAGAGATTGGGTTGCATGTGATTTTTTTTAATTGACATTTCAGATATATTGAAGTTATGCTGGTCACGTACAGCTGATTGTGGTTTATAGAGCCAAACACTAATGAAATGAGAAAACACACATTCCCTATGATTCCTCCATAGTTGCAAAATGAACAACTGATGCTACTACTAGTCCTTCAGTTTGGTAACCTGTAAATGTATTAAATACATAGATTTGATTTGGATTTTGGAACTTTTATCTATACATATGGTCAAATTCCAGCAAACAGTCTGATTCACACAAGAGCTGTTGTGTGAGCAGAAACACAAGAAAGTCCTGTCATGTAGCCCTTGTCATGTTCTGTGTAGCACACATTAACACCCTCTTTGATATAAATCAAATTAGGCTTTATTGTAATAATGAGATTCACAGCAAAAACTGGTTTTGCTAGAACTGACCTCCACAGGTCAGGCTGTACCTTGCTACAACTTGCTCTGTACCTTGCGACAACTGTTAATTTCATAGACATTAAGGCATGCAAACTTTGGCACAGAATTACAAGGTGCCAAGAATTCAAAGATAAATACTCTTCATCTCCCTCCTGTCCAGTTCAGACTGTTTTCTCCAAAAACCGTAAGTTAGCAGTCTCTGACTAGCCAAATAACAGATGACCTTCACAGTCCGTGAGAGGAATGCCTTGTGCCATCTGGGGCAGAAAAGCAATTTTTAGACAGCCCTGAAGAGCCTGCTGGTGGTGTGGGAAGAAAATGGTGGCTGTGGGAGATTAAGGCAATAGAAATAGTGCTGGTGTGGGTGCGACATTGAAATATGTGCTGCTATGTGTTCCAGTGGTGTGTAAGTGTGATTTTACTGAGGTGTTTTTAAAAAAAAAAAAAAATTATATCACACCAGGTTTGGGAAAGATTGGAGCAAAGTGGGAAAACCCAGAAAGTGAACTGTTAAGGACAATGTCATGTTGATGTTACACACACACACACACACACACACACACACACACACAAGACCCTGGTCCAGTTAGGATGACTTCAAATTGACACCACTGATTAAGTGACACGTAGGTAAGGGGTGTCAAACATGTGGCCTGTGGGTAGGATGTGGCCTGTGCAGGGCTCAAATCCATCCCTCAAACAACTTCCTTCTGCTTGCTTTTCCAGGGCTGCTACTGCAGCCATACTATAGCTTGCTTTCCCCCCTGCTCCCTTGATGGCTCTTTGCTTCCTGCCTCTTGCCACTGTCCCTCCCCCCCACACACACAGGCACACAAAGACCTCTGTGACTTTTTCCTGCTTTGTGTGGGAGGGATACAAAAGCAAGTCCCCACCCCCTCTCTCACGCACACACACCCAGAGCTTCTTTTTCCTTCTCCAGGGCTGCTCCTTCTCTTTTGGAGAGGAAGGGAGGGGGAGGAAAGTGTGAGAGAAAAAAACGTAGTTGGAGTCCCATGATGGCAGCTTTAAGACCCAACATTTTATTCCAGATGTAAACTTTTATGTGCAAGCACACTTCTTGAGAGGGAGGAAGGGGTGGATCATTGGATTCTTCTGACAAGCACAATGTATATTGAGGAAATTATTTTAGCTTATTCTGAAAAGCTGTTTTAAAAAAAGATTGGATTTCTTTGTTCCTATCTGGATTTATTGTCTTTCAAAAAGATGCTGATTAGGAATTAGAACACTTGGGCTGGTCCTTATATCTTGGAGAGTGGAGTGGTTTCAGATGCTAAATGATAATAGCACATGTTGGTAATGAGGCAGGAAAACTAGCTCTCAGTTCAGTCCAGGAGGATGCACTATCTTGAGCTTCATTATCAATTGCAATTCAGGAGTCTTTGTGCAATCTCCCTTTGACATTCCTTTGTAAAAGCACTGCTATTTTTAGGTCAGCAACTGAATGTTGTGGGTTTCTAATGTCAGATTTATGCTCATTTATTTTTTGCATCCTGAATCCTCCTGGATGGAATTGAGACCTAGGTTTCCTGTGTCATTACCAACACTGGTATCTCTAGCCTACTGCCCTCTGCATATCACACATAATCCAATCTAGCCTGCTATTGTCGTTCACCTGCTATTGCCAATTGACTTTTTTTATAAAGTTTATATCTCTGGTACTTTTTGCTACATTTTATGGCATGCATGGTCCAGCCCAACAAAGTGACATTTATGGCAGATCTGGCCCGCATAACAAATGAGTTCAACACCTCTGCTTTAGCTGATAGTAAAAACAGCTTGACATGACCAGTGTGGTATCCTCTAGTCCAGGGGTGGCCAGTGGTAGTTCTCCAGATGTTTTTTGCCTATAATGCCCATCAGCTCCAGCTATTGGCCATGCTAACTGGGGCTGATGGGAGTTGTAGGCAAAAAAACATCTGGAGAGCAACCGCTGGCCACCCCTGCTCTAGTCTAGACTGAGTCTATGACAGGCTTTGGGGATGGATTGCCAGTTTGTACCTTGTTAATGTTGCTCAAGGATTGTCAGATACCTTGACAGGTGAGCTATATGTTATTTTTTCTTATTGTTACTTGTGCTGAACATGAGTGTATTGAGGGCTGAAATTCTTTCCATGTGCCTAAGGCAAGGTTTTTTGCAAAGGACATTGCTCTAAAAATGGGCAAGCATTGTTAAATTGCAGGCCCTCTCTGGGTGGAAAGGCAGCATATAAATGTTTTAAATGAATAAATAAAATATCATACAGTGGCAGAAGCATCCTAGAAATGAATGTTAGAAACCAAAATTATAGAACACACCCAAGGTTAAATTTAAATTGTTAAAACTGCCTCCCAGAAGGAAAAAACTGCCAATGTCCAGAGCATATGTCTGAATTAGGCTGCAGGTGGAATCATAGTGCAAACCTGAATGCATGTGGATGGCTACAGCTTCTTGAAAAAGAGAAGGGAAGTACCATGAGAATACTTTCAAAGTCATTGTGCAAGAAAACCCATCGTTTTCTGAGGGAATCAGGCTCAGTATTTCCCACACGTTTTTTGCTGCCTCTTAGAGATCCTGTCTCTGTTTTTTAAGAACTCAAGGGCCACAAAAAAAAGACATGGCAGCACCATCTCTCATACCAGTCTCCTAAAGCAATTTTCCCTAGGAGCTTCTGCATTGCGCTGCGGGTGAAAAGGTCAAGGAATGTGATCTTCTGAGACTTTGGAGTGCACAAGAAACGGGGCAGAAAAATGGATGTTGTGTATAGTCTTGAGGCCAGGGAGCTCTTTGCCATAAAACAGGCTCTCTACATTTAAACTTGGAAATTTTTGCTACTTATTTTCTCTCTTTACTGTTTCTCATAATATTTAACTCTTCTTTTGAAAATACACTGCTCGGGCAGCATTTCTTGATACTCCAGTGGTTGACAAAGGTGAATTCCTCTCCTTTGTCAGTAGCAACCAGGTAGCTCAAAATGAATGCCATGTTTTCATCTTTAGTTCTAGATGAATATGCTTGTCCTGAGATTTACAGTAGTGTGCTTTAGGCTGAACCTCCATGTCTGAAGTATTATCTCTCTTGATATTAGCCTGTGCACCAACTTAGCTCTTCCCTTTTATCTGTCCCCTTGAGGAGATACAAGATTGTGCATAGATGGCATTTGGTTTTATGAAAACAATAAGATGTGTTTTATTAACATGGGAGAAATGCAGTAATAAAGTGAAATAATATAGAACTAATTAATCCTAAATAATTAGGATTCTGAATTGGCGTTATTAAGATGTTGTTTTATGCTGTACTGTTAATGTGTTGGTAATAGCTGTAATAGTTACAGCAACAGTTGGTTTTTCTTTGACTTGCTTCATATGTTTGACATATTTGAAATGGAAGAGTTAAGGAAATATTATGTAAATTCAATATTATTAGATTTAATGGCTGAATTTAGTAATGGTTTAGAATAGAGTTTGTGAACACTGAAGCCTGAATAGTCCAGCTTGGCATTTAAGCAGGCTTGTTCATGGTCAGCACTTGCATAAGAGACCACAAAGGAAGATTGGGGTTGCTGCATGGAGGAAGGCAATGGCAAGCCACCTCTTCTTGTCTCTTGCCTGTAAAGCCCCATGGATGAGGAGTCAGTTGCAACTCAATGGCAAATTCTTCTTGTTGACAAATCTGGTTAGAAATACCTTGTTAGCTTCTGGCATGTATGTGTATATATGTTAGGAAAGATCTTTTCTGACAGAAGAAGGGGGGTGGGATTAGGTCCAGATTTTGTACCTCTTGTATATGTGTCTGTATGTGCAGTGTTTGTACACGTTTAGCAGTGGTTTTTTTTTTAAGGATAATTGGATGTTTCTATTAAGGATTATATATTAAAAGCCACTTGTAGCAGAAACTGGGAAGGCAACATATATATTTCTCAAACAAAAGTAGCTAGGGTTGGATTTGCTATTAAACTGTGGTTGCTGACCTTTTTTTCTGGACCTGTTCATGTGCCTTTGAGAGCAGCCTGCACAAGAGACAGGCAAAGCTTTTCCCATCACTATCGCTGTGCCAGAAAAGGCTTCACCTTGCATGACAGTTCGCTATTAAAGACTAGTGGCAGAAAACAGGACATAACCCTACATTGGCCTTGCCAAGTGTTGTATAGGATTAAGGTTATCTCCAGCCCTTCTGTCTTTTCTTTTAATATCAGTTTGTTCTTCAGCAAATACCAGGGGACGTTATTTAGCTCCAAACCATGAAAAACATCAGCTGGAGTTCTACATATTAAACCTCTATTAAAGGGGCAGACCTTTTTTTCCCTGGCCATTGGGTAACCTTTTCGTATCAACTTTATTACTGACTTACTGCCTATGCTTTTAACTTGTAGTAGGTGAAGCTTTTTCTGTCAAGAAAATAAAGTGATGGGGAAGACTTAATTTTTTGCATTCAGTCAAAGGTACAAAATTAGGACTAGTAAATAAAAGTACACCTATACTCTGGAAGAACTGGAGAAGCAATCAGTTCACAGTAATTTGAAGAAATAGTTTGGTGAGGTGTACTTTAATGTGGTATCACTATGTTTTGTAGATCTTGCTTTTAACAACTGTGTAAAGGGCAAAGGCTGATTCCACAGAGATTTTTCTGTTTCACCATCTCTAGTTGTGTACTTTTTGTTTGTTTGTTGGCACACAACATCATCTTCCATTTTTGCACAAATAATGAACAACCCATTTTTTCCAACTAAAAAACTGCTTTTTCTAAAATCTTCTCTTTTATCAGCAATTATTGTTGGGATATCTTTTTTATGCATCCAGAAGGGAGGGGTACACACTGTGATGCCTGCCTTGGTGTCACTGTTGACACAAATAAAATGGAGGGTTCTGAAAAAAAATTGGGGAGAGCATCAGGGCAATGTTGTAGCACTGTTACTACATTATGAACAATACTAGTTATTGTCTTTTTTTTGTTCTGTTGATTAGGATTTGAAAAGTTCCTGAAGTACTCTTTTCCCCTTCTCCCAAGCAGTAGGAGGCAATTAGTCTTTTCACTGTAGATGAGCACAATGGGACCCCTGCTACCGTCCAGCCATTTGCATTATCAAATTATTCAAGTATTACATTTTTCTGGAATGGGGTTATGCAAACCTATATGGTGGTTGTTGTTTTAAGTGTACTATTCTGGAGCAGCGCTATGCATACACCAATTAATTTTTATTTATTTATTTTGTTTTGTTTATATCTCACCCATTCTCACAAAGCAGGCTCAGGGTGGATTACATATAAGAATCAAAAATTAAAACCCGTTAAAGTTCCAGTATAAAATGACTAAAACGCAGTCTAAGTTTAGAGACTGCCTCAACAGTGACCTATTGGTCCAAAAGTCCATCAGATCCCAAGCTGCTGGAATGGAGGGAAGGCCTAATAGCAGATGACATCTGCCACCTGGTAGAAAAGCATTGTTTTGCAGACCCTGCAGCATTGGAGCAGGTTCCGCAGGGCCTATATGGCCTATAACTGGCTTTATATTGTAAGCTGCTGAAGCAGAGAACGAGGTCCACGCATATTGCTGGTATGAAACGAATTTACTTTGATATCAATGCAGAACTTAGCCAGCCATCGGCCCAGTATGACTAAGTTAAAATCATTTTACATCCAGCCAATTTTATTCACACCGCAAAACAAGCAGGCAGGCCCCCAAGCTTATCTAACTCAAGATGCCCCACCCTCCTATAACTTCTAGTATTTTTCCATACGTCCTGTCTCCATGCGTTATCAGCTCTTGCAAGAAGCTTCTCAAAGAGGCAGAGGCCCTTTTGTTATCTAATACACATCCAGAGGCCTCAATGAGGTCACTGTCTCTAATCTAATTTACAACCTTGAATTCGCACCCACTGAGACTATCTGGCCTCTAACGGACAGTTGCTTCAAACATCTTAATTTTATGCTTGTATTCATTATTATAGGGGTATTCATTAATTATTCAGGGGTCTCCCTTCACTGCCTAGAAAAATGGCTAATAAATGTTTTAAATATGCCATCATCATGATTATTTAACAACTGAGGGGGGGGGGTGCAAATCTTGTGTGAAAAGGAAAGCACAGATTAGAAAGTGTCAGAGGTTGCATTTTAGGTGAGTTGAAAAGGAGGACAAGGCCCCTGTACCTTTAGTAGTTATGTACCAAAAGGGGTGCAATCTTACTCATGTACTTGCACTACAAGTTCTGTCAGCCAGTTCTGTCTTTTTTTCCATAATGGTTACAACAGCATCAGCCCTGTATTCCTTATTATTCCTTATCCTTATGTGAGCCGGGGTTGTGGGGGGGGGGAGCCGCTTGCTTGAAATGGTAAATGCTTTCCTTCCAACCATTTTTCATGAGGAATACCAGCAAGCCTAGAAAATGATCAAGTGGTGTGGTGATAAAGCTGCCAAGAAAACTAACTGATCCCTTCCCCTTTTGAAGCACAATTTGCCTATCAACCAAGAAGTGTTGGAAGCAGGAGCAGATGCTGGGCATTTGGAGATTAGAGCAGATTAACAGTCTGCATGTGTACAATCCTCTGGACTGGCACATTCTGCATATCTGGCACCTGGCCATTAATCACCTGGCTTATATTTTGTTTGTTTCCGGAACAACAGTAGTCTGCAGTTTCAATGTCACCTTTCGTGTGTGTCTCTCTTTTTTCTAAGCCCATACCCCTTCAGTTTCATTTCAGATGGTATCTGATCATCACTATGGTATTGCTTTATGCTTTTACTTCATGTGGTAGGATGTTGAAGGCAGCCATTATAGCAGAGCTCCCCAGTCTTGATAAGACTGTGGATGCTTCTGGAACTTTGAGAATAGGGTGCCACTACTTTGGTGGCCAGGACCAATCACAAAATGGCTACCATGGATTGCTGGGGCCAATCACAAAAGGGTGGGAGATTACAAGCAAAGCATATGGGATGGAGTTTCTTATGTGAAAGGGCGTTCAAAATTGGAAGCCACCATCCGTAGTCTTCAGTGGTGGCATTCATTTTACCACTTCAGGGCTCTGTCGTCTCATTTTCCTGCATGTGTAAATTAAGCATAAATCTGATTTATGAGGAGGAACCATGATGTGATAGTTTATATTAGTGACATGTAATACAACCAGGGCTTTTTTTGTAGAAAAAGCCCAGCAGGAACTCATTTGTATATTAGGCCACCTCAGACCCCGACACCAAACCAGCTGGAACTGCATTCATGTGCATTCCTGCTTTTTTTTTTTTTTTTAAAGCCCTGAATACAACTCATGATTTAATGATCAGAAGGGAAGAGAGGGAGTGGGGAAATTATGCTGGATACAGTGAGGGAAGGAGCTGTTCTTAAAGCAGATTCTCAATTTACACTCCAGAGTATACTGGGAGCTGCTTTATGACTCCTGGGCCAGAGTTGTCATACTATTATTCCACTCTCTGTTTAAAAGTTTGTGGCGATACAGGCCTATAGTGCAGCATCCACTCTGAGCAATTTGTACCAAAAAAAAGTTTGCTCTGTGTTGCCTGCCTTTTGGTGAACATTGTAGAGTCCCCTTTATTTCCCATTCCCCTATGATGGCTATTACCCACACCCATCCCACCAAGGGGTAAAGGGCTAAAATCAGAAATTAACAAAATACTGTAATAATTTGTTAAAATTAGGAAAGATCTGATGTTCCCTTTCCATGGGGGTCTTACCCTGTCTTCAAAAAAGACTGGAGGAAGGCAGGTTTTGGAAAGACCACAGGAAAGCTGGAGAAAACTCCGGAGCTGCAGAAAAGCACCATGATGCTGGGGGCTGGGGGTGCGCTCCCTATTAGCATCCAAGGAGGCCCAGATACCTGATGTGGCAGCTCCTGAATGTAGTTTATTTGATTGTTACACAAAGTATATTCAAGTAAATCCTCAAATGCAGTTTTTTCTAGTAGTCTAGAGGTTGGGTTTGAAAATAATTTTATGGGTTTTGTTCATGGGAATGCTCTTGAGTTCTGCAAATCATTGCTATAAGTGGAACATTGCTGCATGGCAGTTATTAATGTATGCATATATTTGCAAATAGGATTTGGGCAAGCCTGCTTTATCCTGGATTCTTGGTATACGTTTCTATCCTACTTGTGCAAATACAATACCATACGTCAGGGGTTCCCAAACTTTTCTTTCATGGTTATTTTTACACTTCTTCTTCGTGGCCCACTAAAATTTGGGGGTGGAACCAGGAGACTTTGGGGGTGGAGCCGGGAGACAGGAATTATGTCATTTCCTATTATGTCAAGGACCAAGTGATGTCACTTCTGGGGCACACTGAACCAAAATTCCACCTTTTCCTGTGATGTCACTTTCAGGGCACTCCCCCAAACCTGCCTCTTCTTCGGAAGTAAATTCATTTTCAGAAAAATCTCCCTGAAACTCATGCTGAGCCAAAATGGGGGTGGAAAGTGGGTCCTCTCTTTTCACCCCCACACCTGCATGCAACTATCTGTTTGTGTGTTCTTCTCCAGCTTGCAAGTACTCTTAATGCCCATGTTCAATTGCCTGTACCACCTACACATCCCTTCCTCAACAGCACTGGCCAGTGTATGCAGTTGAGAGTGCTGTTGCCATTGCCATCAGGAATGCCAGCACTGTGTACCACCCACACTGGGCCCTGGCAGCTGCTCTACCTCAAAATATGCTGACACATTTAGTAGTCCCTTCCTTCAGCTGCTACTACTGGAACCCTGCCTCAAGCTACAACCAAGCTTGCTTGGTTTCAAGAAAATCTTTCGACAGCTATTTTTCATATTTTTCTTTGGTTGAAACACGGGGAAATTGCTGTGAAAGGTAGCAGGGAATTGTACTGCGATTAATTTCAATTTATATGAAGTTCATACAAGCTTTTCTGCAGTTATCCCAAAAAGGATATTTACGAGGAGCTTGCAGCTTTTTACTGGCTGTTTCCCATGCCTTTAAAAGCAACCTGTTGTGCAGATACTTAGCCGCTGAACTACTTTAATCCTTTTTAATATCTATAGGAGTTTAATTTTGGTGTCAGACAACTGTTAAAAGCAGGACCAGCAAAATGGTGCCAAGTTCATAGTACCATCTCTTTCAGTGCTGTTGGGATATACCACAGTAATCTCCAATAATCTCTTTCTGCCCCAGACCTCTTACTCTCACTCACTCACACAGAAATCTCATAGAAGGCCACCTGGCTGCAACTGGGGGTGCCAACTTTTCATTGGCAGAGCTCCTATGTCTGCAACAACAGTATGATGAACAGAAAAGTTTCATCCAGCAAAAATGGAAGGAAAGAAAGAAAGAGAAAGGGAAAGAATGAAATGGAAGGAAAGGAAAAGAAAGACATGGAAAGAAAGAACATAAACATAAGAGGAGCCATGTTGGATCAGGCCAGTGGACTATCCAGTCCAAAATTCCCTCATACAATGCCCAAAAAGCACCAGAATGTCCACTGGTGGGGCCAGGGCACTAGAAGCCCTCCCACTGTTGCTTCCCGCCCCCCCCCCAGCACCAAGAATACAGACAGAGCATCACTTGCAGGGAAAGAAAGAAAGAAGGGGGCGGGCAAAGAAAAAAAAAGCCTTCCTCACCATCAAATGACCCCAGCCAGCAAAAATTCTGCCCAGGGGTCATTTGGTAAATAAAAGAACAGCTACTGGAATGCCCACTCCCCGCCCCTCCCAGCTGAAAAATACACACACCCTTCTTTGCCGCCCAGGCCTCCCGGGGAAATCTCCCCAGAAGAACATACTGCAAGGCACATGAAAGCTCATACCTTGAAGAACACTTCATGGGTCTAAAGTGCTAATGGATGCCAGCTTTTCTCTCAAACACTGGGAGTGGGGGAGAAGGAAGGAGAGGCATCCTAGCTCCTCTCTGCACAACACAGAGATGGGGCAGGGGTAGCTTTGCTGGGGGCGGGGCTAGCTTTGACTTTTCTTGTGACCCAGTAGTGAGGCTTCCGTGGCCCGGTACTGGGTCACGACCCTGCAAATGGGAAACACTGCCATACGTGATACCATAAGCAGCTCTATATGTGCAGTATTGAATAGGTCATTTGTGGCCTAGTTCTCACTAAGGTACCATTGTCTGCCATGTTCCACTTCAGACTGCAAATATGAACTCATGTGACAGAATACTCCCCCCCCCTCCCGTGAAAAAAATCCTACATGCCAAAAGCCATCAACTCAAGCTTGAACTCTTCCTGCTATTTAGATTTGTATGGTTTATGTGAAGGAACATTGAATAATGTGAGCCCCCATTTGCAATCTGAAGTTGTGCAGCCCAGACACAGGTTTATGGTCACCTCATTAAGTACTAGTAGGGTTGTGGGCCGCAGCTGGCAACCCCCAGAAAAAATTGGGGGTGGGGCTTGGCATGCCAGTGCACTGAGATCACTTCTGGTAAAAACCTGATGTGTTTAGATGTTCTAGAATTTACAGTGACGTTATGATTTACCTCAGAGCTGTTGTAAATTCTACAACGTCCACGACATCATTTCCAGTTTATACTGGAAATGATGCCAGTGTGTACTCCCCCCTCCATTTCCTCCTGCTAGCACTTGAGGTACTAGGGGGCAATACAGCAGAATGCCAGGGTGCTGGGATCCCTAGGAATAAGGGTTATATCTTTTTAATTTCCATATCTATGGGGGAAGCCCGAAGGAATGCAGAGTTTTTGTATAAAAGTGTGGTTGAAAAGGCAAGTAATAAACCTAACTTGAGTAATTTTACAGACAATAATACTGGATCAAAATGACCCATTAATGTTTTCAAAGAAAGTACATATAAATCAAAAATAAAAATGAGTATGAAGGTAAGAGTAAAGCTACCAAGAAAACCAATTATAGTAGTTAATGTAGCTACATTGTTTTGTTCTAAATTAGACACCAGCTGAATTAGAATTATTTTTGTTTTACAGGTCTTGAGAAAGAGTCTAGTCATTGCTGAGTAGTTTTCCAGCAATGTTTGCTATAAATTAATTTGGCAGCCACTGTGGTGACTTTAGCAGCCATTTCATTGTGCCATAGTGTAATTGAATCTCTTCCTGTTTGTAAAGAAAGAAAGATTGGAAGGTTCAAAAGGAGGAGGACAGCTTTGCGAGTAAAGTACATCAGTTTCCTTACAAAACTGACTGTGGTTTATTTTATTTTCCTTTTGGGTCCTTTGTCTGAACAACAAATTAAACTTTTCTCCCTCAGATGGGTTTTTTCTTTGTAACTAAGGCTGTGATTCAGCACTATGTCTTGAGAGTTTTCCTTTTAGATATAGAAAGTCATTTTATTAACAATGTTCTCATACCTATTCAAAATGAGCAGCGTTTGCTGGAGTTTGATTCTACATGACATCTCCTTTAATAACTTCCTATTGGACAATCAGGAAATTTTGAAAGTTTGTTCAACTGCACATGGTGGACAGCTGTCTGGTAGCAACATCCCATTTAATTTTAATTTTTCAACAGAATCCAGGGGAGATCCCCATTATTTTGGTAGTATTTACAAGAGAAAAAAAATCTGTTTCTGGAAAAGAATAGTTCTGTTTACCTAGTGGAATCAGTAACAGTAATATAAGAGAAACACAACCTGAGGTTCAATAAATCTATTAATTTGATAGAAACTGTGAACACACTCATGTGTGAGTTGTGGGTTCTCCTGTGTTCGCTACTAATGCTCAGGAGGCTAATGAGGCCGTGTAAGGCATTTAACAAAGCTGTGCAAAACCTGATTTTCTCATTGTTTCCTCTGGCCTGACCCTAAATACAGACTGAAAGTTAAGAGATAACGAAGCTCTAGTCTAGAAGGTGTGAATAAACTACCTGTGTGGACGTCATCTCTCTTAGAGATTTGTAACAGCAGTGGGTTGGGGATTACTGGATATTAGCACAGGGTTTCAAGATGTATTTTCTTTCTAGGACAATCCCAGATTTCACAAGCATGCCTGAGATTCCCTCTTAATACACATTCAGGTGATAAAGGAAGATTTGGGGATGCTTTTAACCCATCAAGACATGGTGTTTGGAAGCCAGGCATGGTTGGTTGGTTGATTACAAGGAAGGTTTTGAGAAATACAGCTGAGTGAAAGGGGCACGAAATTTCTGCTTCTGGAAGTATTGGTGGCCTTCTTTGCTTCTCTCTGTGTGTTCTCCATTGTTTCTCAAAGCAATAGAAGTCCACAGTGACTCATATCCCAGAACAAGGTTATATCCCATCTAACGATGGCTAGCATTAGCGGACTGCAGCCTGGAAATCTCCTTTGAAGCATCTGCAGTTCCTCCTACTTGTTCCTTCTACAATCCCTTTATCCACCGGTCCTTAGTTCACTTGCTGTAGATAACCTGTTCCCAAGGTGTAGGCAGGTGAAAGAACTGGAGGAGGAACAAGCAGGAGAAACTGTGGCTGCTGCTGCTCCCACTTTAAAGCTACATGGCAGATCTCTGGATTATGACCTGGAAATCCTAGTTGTGGCCCTCTTGATAGAGCCAGGCATTGTGGAGGACAGGCTTTTTTTCTGGGGGAATGCAGTGGAACAGAGTTCCAGAATATCTTTGTGGCACACAGTTCTAAAAAAAAAAATGTTTAAAAGTTCATGAGGAGTAAGTACCCTTGTGTTTCTCCTTCATTTCCTTCAGAGTTCTGGCACCTCTTTTTCCAGAACAAAAGCCCTGGAGGAGGACCTTTCCATCTGACTATGAAACGGGTGGGAGAGGAAGCACTTGGTGGTTCATCCTGCACAAAGAGACTCATGACAGCTATTCTGTTTTTGTCTTCAGTTCCAGGGAGGTGTGTGGTCATTGAGCACAGTCCTGTGTGATGCCTTGATGACAATGGATGTGATGCTGTGCACAGCCTCCATTTTCAATCTCTGTGCAATCAGTGTGGATCGGTAAGCACTCCCACCCTACCTGGCTCGAAAATGTTAGGATTTCCCATTTTCACTGGATCATTTTAACATGCAGTGTCATTCCAGCGAGATCGATCCTCCCCTGTCTTCCTGAGGCTCTCACTCAAACCTCTGATTCAAACCAAAGTGTGTTATGGTCAGGGATGAGTCTCATATTGCAATGGCCTACTTTGTCGCAGAGGCTAAGGCTTTCACAGATCACTTCCACACTCTGTGAAACTTGCTGAATGACCATGGGCAGATCACTGATTCTTGTTTTAAACTATCATTGGGGGGATTTGAAGAATAAGCACGATGATGATCCCAAGTTCTTTGAACAGTGGCAAATGCTGTGGCAAAACCTAATAATAGTGTACCAGAAGGTATGGGCAAAATAGCATGAAAATACTGAAGTAGGTGCTTTGACATTGATACATGCATAACAAAACCAGCATTTGCTCTTCTGGAAAAGAGCCCAAAGGAAGCAAAACAACCAAGCGATGACAGACAGCACTGTGAGGAGGAATTATTCCCAAGCATGTGTGTTGAATTATTCCCAAGCAGGCCTCACTCGCCCAGGGCTCTCCTGGGCTGCTCCCCCCCAAGTCAAAAGGCCAGCAAGCCACTCACCGCTCAAAATCACATAAGAAGTGAAGAAAGGGTGGCACGAGGTTTTCCAGGGGTTAATGAGGGCTGCTGGGGGTATGGCAAAGCCATTGGTGGCTGGCTGCCTGCCTGCTTTCCTAATCCAGGGATTGTTATGCTGCTGCACCTACTATTCAATGGACAAGGTAGGTGGGGAGGAAGAGGGGGAACCCTCAGAAAGGTTCAGGAGCGGTGCTCCTGTGAGCTCCTGCTGAATCTAAGGCCTGCTAGTATGGTATTTTGACTACCATGCTTTTTAATAGAGTCAATTCACATGTGTAGCTACCAGATATCAATTACAAATAAGTCTATGCATGTGCATCTGTGAGTACAGAAGTTTTGCATATGCAAAAGCTAGTCTCTCTACACAGAAAAAGTAAAGAATAGTTGGCTTTCAGTTGCAGAAAAATTGCAATAAAACCTTGAAAGGCTCACAGCTGATTTTGCTGCAGCTTTATTTGACTGAAGTAATCCCATTCCACTGACAGTAAACTCTTGATCTTTAAAAGGCCCCTTAGAGTGGGGCTGACGGAGTTGCCTGAAGGAAACTGAGTGGGGAAAGGGAGGAGATACAACTGTTTTGTGCTCAGATCCCAAAATGAGTACCCCTGAGTTTCAAATCACCAAACTTATTCTAATCTTGTCTGTCCATCTCAGCCTCAGTTTAAGGCTCTGTATAGTGATAATTCTACATCTACATATATTAACTTATACAAATACCTGACAGTCAGTGCATTATTTTTCCTTCTAGGAGAAGTGACAGTCTTATTCAAATCCTACCTGTAAAGGTCACATAATTTAGAGGTATAACGTGTTTGATTTTTCAGCCCATGTACCTTTTGAATTCTCTGCCAGTTTTATGAATTTGAAGGTCATTGCGAGATATACACCTGATCACTTATTTGGAATTGAACCTACCCTCTGTGGGGTGTGCAGAATTCCAAAGATAACTAATTACATATATTTTTGTCCTTTTAATGGCAAAAACCATGATATACAATCCTGTAGCTATAGTCAGTTCTCATCGGTGCTGCGGGAATTCTGACTAGGATTTTTTCTGCATGATATGTGTCACTTAAATGGATAAGTGTTAAAAAAAATGCAAGGTACTTAGTTATCCATTTTATCATGCAATTGAAATGCTTAGATTTGAGGAAAACCTGTGGGTCATCTGGTACATTTGGTATGTTAGTTAGGGATTTAATTGCACTTGGTTCATAGAAGTTTCAGTAGCTACCTATTGCATATTGGCAAAATAATATCCTGGAGGGCATGCTTTCTGAGGATTAATAACTGTGTTGCTGGCAGTTTCTGATTAATCCAGGATCAGTATCCTAAATGGTTCATTGTTATTCAGCATATTTCACCTGTCAAGCCAAGTGAGTTTTGTAACGAGTCCCCCCGCCCCCAGATATGCAGACAAAAACTAGAAGTTTGCAGGATTCTAGACCAACTTTCGTTCATAGGTAGGCTGACTTAAGAATTGCTTATAAGCGTTGCCAGGCCACACCTGACAGTTGGCAGGAGGTTTGGTGGCAGGGACTTGGGGGGATGCAACATCATGTGTACTTCTATGTCCCTTCTGGGGAAAACCTGGAAGTGATGTAGAGTAGCTCTAGGAATCACTGGAAACTCCTATGTATTAAGAATTTTCTGTTGTGACCATAAGGAGGTAGGACATTTTCTGAGGGCATATGATCAGGCCCCAGTAAACCAGTACAAGTTTGTAGAGATTTCATTACACTTGCCTCAGCTGCAGTTCTTTAACTTTAAATTAAGATGCAGTTCCAAAATGCAAGGGCTGCTTAGCTTAGGCCATACTAATCAGAGTGTGGATTGTGAGCAGCCAGGGACGGCTTGCCCACTAGGCAAACTAGGCACTTGCATAGGGCGCCGAGAGGGTGGGGGTGTCGAATTGGGCTCCCCCCCATGCTCCAGACAAGTGCCTAGTTTGCCTGCCTCCCCCACATGATTGCACCGGCTGAGCTGCCTGCCCCCTCCTTTCCCTTTGCCTCCCCCCTCTTCTGCGTAATCAGAGCACGCTGCGCCTGGGCCCTGCCAGCCACAACGTGGTAGGCATCTTATCTTTTGAAGGATGCGCTGGAGGTGATTTGACTCCTCCTCCCTTCTAGTTCCATGCCAAGGCGCGGCATGCTTGGGGGGGGTGACGGAGCACAGCACTGCGTTGCAGCACTGCGCGGGGGGGGGGGGGTGCCTGCCTGGGGCACCATGCACTGTGAGCAGTTCAGTATTTAATTAAATGGTGGGACTGAAACTGAACCAGGTAGTATTGGGTTTTCTTCCAACTACATGATGTAGTTTGCCCAGAAGAGGTGATTAAACTATTCCTGGATAGTATCACTGCAGCCCCCCATATGTCCCTCCATATAAAAATTCCTTGTAGAGAAACTAGGTGTCAGCAAAAAGTGGCACTCTTCTCCCTAATATAACTTTGTATGTATGAGAAGTTTTTCAGCGGGCAAACCTCAACCATGTGATATTTAACAGTAGGTTACTAACTTCAGTTCTTTAATCGTGTGCCTCAGGTATACTATATAATATACATTGCCTGCCTTTAAAAAAAGCCATGAAATTAGTGTCCCTAAATGTGTGGGCATATTCATTCATAGAGAGAAAGCCAGGAAGGAAGCAGCTACATTTAGAGCCCTTGACTGGAGTTCCCACAATCAAGATTTACAGGTTGATGTTCCAGTTTTTTAGTCCTGAGGCAACAGATAACTTGTGTCATTCACACCCCAGTGTCCTCATATATTCCTGAATGCATGCATGCTTGATGTCTCTACCGGGAGATCTTGTCTAAAATTTGACCTTCCTGCCTTTCCTCTCCCACTGCAGCCAGAAATGCCTCCCAAAATGGGAGCAGCATGTGGGGGTGGAGTTGGAGGGCTGCCATCAGAAGGGGAATAGGTAAAATTTTCCAGCATAGCATATTTAAGACTTGGGAGCAGAGTGTGTGAACTGACTCTATTTAAAATCATTGTGTTTGAGAGAGTTCTGAGGAAATATGGAACTTCTTTCTGGTGTTATATTTGTGACAACTGATTTGCACACTGATGTTGGGTTGCAGAGCATTTGATAGGTTCTAGGTTAGCATCATTAGCTGTACTCATAGTGAGCACCACAGCTTGACCCTGTTCTCTCTCACTCAGGTTCATTGCTGTCTCCATTCCACTGAACTACAACCGGCGGCAAATTGACCTGCGGCAACTGATCCTGATCTCCACCACCTGGATCTTTGCTTTTGCTGTGGCTTGCCCAGTCATTTTTGGTCTCAACAATGTTCCTGATCGGGACCCTACTTTGTGTCAGTTGGAGGATAACAACTATGTTGTGTATTCTTCCATTTGCTCCTTCTTCATTCCTTGCCCTGTCATGCTGGTCCTCTACTGCGCCATGTTCCATGGACTCAGGCGCTGGGAAGAGGCCCGAAAGGCCAAGTTGAAGAGCAGTATTTACTTGGGCAACAGGAAGCTGTATTATCCACCTCCTGTTATTGAGAGGAACCATGTTGAAATCAAGCTGGAGGAACATAACCTGTATGCTCACTCTGAATGTGCTTTTCCCAGGGATTATGTGAACAATGGCATTCAGACTGTGTCCTATCCACACCTCAGATTTCCACCACCTACAGGACTCAAAAGGAAAAGAGCTAAAATCAATGGCAGGGAAAGAAAAGCCATGAAAGTGCTGCCAGTTGTGGTTGGTAAGTGTGCAACATTCAGTAGTTAACAGGATTGGGGATCACCAGGCTGGTTTCAAAAGGACTTAAGAGCTGAAGTTAAAAGAAATAAGATACAGGTTTGGGCTGAGGCAGTTTGGAACGCTGAGCACATAGTATCTCACCTCTGCATGGATTTGTTGTTATTCTTTATCTTATAATGCTGGTCTCCTTAGAGTGCTGATGATTGGTTTATTTGAACTTGACTTGAATCCTCTGTATGGCTCTCTGCACATAACAGACACTCTTCCGCATGTTTTGGCTGCCAATATTTTTTCCCCAGAGAGAGATTTTGTGCCTCCAAGTGCTGTATGGAAATTTTCCAGGTGAAGCTCCCCTACCTCAGTTCTGTGTTGAGAAAAGTGGCAACTTCTGTATTTCTGCTTATCACAGAGCTGTTAAAAGGCATGGGAAAACTTATAGTGAACAACAAACAATAAAAGGCATGGAACCTCTGAGTGGGAGTTGGCAATGTTGTCTCTCTGGTTCTTAGTGATTTAGATTGGATGCTGTGGGCAACTCTGGTTACTCGCTTCCCCTGAGATGATCAAAGGAACTCTGTGCTTCGAAAGAGTTTTCCCAGATGCTTTGTAAGCCCACATGGATGTCACTGTATACAATCTGCACAAGGTTCCATCACTGCTATGAGAAGCAGAAAGTTTACTAAATACTTTACATTTAATGAAGCCAGAGTTTAGTTTATTAAATGATCAAGTTTAGAAGAAGAAGAAGATATTGGATTTATATCCCGCCCTCCACTCCGAAGAGTCTCAGAGTGGCTCACAATCTCCTTTACCTTCCTCCCCCACAACAGACACCCTGTGAGGTGGGTGGGGCTGGAGAGGGCTCTCACAGCAGCTGCCCTTTCAAGGACAACCTCTGCCAGAGCTATGGCTGACCCAAGGCCATTCCAGCAAGTGCAAGTGGAGGAGTGGGGAATCAAACCCGGTTCTCCCTCAGAGGTTGTCGGACATCTCTGTGGGGTTATTCCTACTATTCCTTCAGGGAGGCAGGAACACTTTTTTCAACTTCCTGTTGGCGCCTTCGGAATAACCCCGCCCCCAGTTTTTGTTCCTGCCTCTACAGGGAGCAGCAGCACAAGGCTAGGCTCAGCCTTTTTTCTCTGTTTCTTCTTCTCAATTTCCATTCCATATCCTTTCCTTTCCATATCTACTTATCCCTCCTTTTCCTTCTGCCTTTGCTGATCAAAGACTACCGAGGAAACTTGTTCTGGGTCGTTTTAGAATGGCCTGTAGTAGGGACGGTTTCCTATCGGACGAGGAGGGAGAGTCGCGCGCCGCGCTTCTAGCAGCGCCGACTCACGTCGAAGGAGCCGACCTGCCTTTGCGGCTTGTTCGCGCCCTTCCTGACGCGGCCGCAGACGAGCCAGCTGCCAGCGCCAAGAAACGGCGCGTAATGAAGGCCCAGGCTACGTCCCTCGGGGCGGCAGCAAGCAGCGGCGGCCATTTTGGAAGTGCGGAGCGTAGCTCTCAGACCTTCCAACCCCCAGGAGCAGGCACTCCGGAGACTCGGAACTACCTGCAACCGCGCATCGAAGGCTTCCAGGACGGGGGTAACGTACAAATGGGCAACCCTCTGAATCCAGAGGCTATGCTTTTTATTAGAAGAGCTATGCAGGAGGAAATGGGCTCCTTTTGCGCCCGGCTGGGGCTTCTCCCTCAAGGATCAACCTTTCCTGCAGACCCTCCCCGCTCTTTCTCCTGGCCCACTAAGGCAGCGCGAAAGGCCCCAGTGCAGTCTTCCCAATCCTTAGAGCTCGAGACTATGGCATCTGACTCTGACCAGGAAGACAGGGAAGAGGGGGAATGTTTCTCTGAGGAGGAACAGGAGGAGGTTAAAATTCCTGAACAGGCTAGTCGTTTCTTCCATCAGGAAGATTACCAGTTTCTTCTAGCCAAAACGCTTTCAGCCTTAGAAATTGAGGAGGGCCCTATTGATGAGGAAGTCAAGGTAGCTAAATCTAAGAAGTTTAAGTCAAGAACCAGTGGTAATTCTGAGTTCTTGCCCAGGGGGGAAGCTTCTGAACAAGTCTTCCCTTTTCCAGAATACTTTGAAAAGCAGGTTAGAGCAGAATGGGAAAAGCCAGCTTCCCTTAAGCAGTTTCCTCACTTAGTAAAGAAGTTATATGCACTGCCTGCCTATACCAATGAGTTGTTACAAGCTCCAACTGTGGACGGCCCAGTAGCAGCTCTACAGTCTTCGGGACTGGTTTCAGAGGACGGCCAGGGTTCTCTTAGAGATCCCCTGGACAAAAAAGCTGAGGCAACCTTGAAGAGATTGTACGAATCTGTGGCCATGATAGTTAAGGCGTCCTCCGCGGCCTCCCTGGTCTCCAGGGCGTCCATTGTTTGGGTACGTAAGTTACTCCAGATGTTACCAGAGGACAACAGACGCATGTTAGAGGGCGCCTCACGCATCCTTAAGGCAGCGTCATTCACAGCTGACGCAACCTTAGATATACTGACCTTTGCCTCTAAAACAATGGCTTCCGCTACTGTGGCTAGACGCCTCCTGTGGCTTAGGGCTTGGCAAGCTGACTTCCTCTCTAAATCCACAGTGGCAGCTTATCCCTTTCAAGGGGATCGTCTCTTCGGGGACGCTTTGGACAAGATCCTAGTAGAGACTAGGGATAAAAAGAAGGCCATGCCCAAATCCATTCGGAGGAATGAAAAGAGGGGCCCTCAGTCCTTTCGGACCCAACATTCCTTGGCCAGATATCGTTCTGAATCAAAGAAGTTTAATTGGGAAACACCAAAGAATTCCTTCAAAAGAGGCTCATTCGGCTCCAAATTCAATCGTAATAACTTCTCCAAAATGGACAAGCCTGACAGAGAGGGCAAGTCCAAGCAGGCATGACTACGGTCACGTACCGGTGGGAGCTCGACTACTCCACTTTGCAGAAGCCTGGGAGGCCTCTCAGGCAGACCAATGGTCTTTAGAAATTGTAAAAGAGGGGTATTCAATAGAGTTTCACCGCATTCCACCAGACAGATTTGTCAGATCACCTTCCCCCAAGCAGAAGCACAAACGTCTCATCACCTCAAAAGCAATTCAGCATCTTATCGACATTCGAGCAGTCGAACTAGTCCCAGGGTTGGAGAAGGGGAAAGGCGTATACTCCATCCTTTTCACCATACCCAAGAAGAATGGCGACTGGAGGGCCATCTTGGATCTCAAGTTTCTAAATCGCTATGTCAAAGTACGTCACTTCAGAATGGAAACCTTGAGATTCATTATGGACTCTCTATTGTCAGGGGAGTACCTCACTTCCATAGACCTGACCGAAGCTTATCTCCACATCCCTATCCACCCTTCTCATCGTCGTTTTCTAAGGTTCGTGGTACTGAATCAGCACTTCCAATACAGGGCCTTACCCTTTGGCCTGTCAACAGCGCCCAGAGTTTTTTCCAAAATGTTAATTCACCCAATAGCCCAGCTGAGGAAGCAGGGTATTCACATTCACCCCTATCTGGACGACCTCTTGGTCAGGTCCAACAGCAAGGAGAAATCCCTTCGGGGGACAACTCTGGCCATTCAGTGTCTTCAGTCTCACGGATTCCTGGTGAACAAAGAAAAGAGTTCACTTCAGCCGAGTCAGAGGTTGGAGCACCTAGGCGCAATGATCGACTCCACTTGCAATTCGCTATTTCTACCTCTGTCCAAGGCCAGGGCCATCAAGGATTTGGCTTCCAGGGTCATCCAGAGCAAATCATCACCTCTGATGTTGCTTGCCAAACTAATGGGACTTTTGATATCGACCATAGACATGATTCAATGGGCCAGATTCCATTCCAGGCCTCTTCAACTGTTCCTACGACCATTTCAACTTCAGATAATGGAGAGAAAGGCCATAAATCTGATAATTCCGTTGTCAGTCAAGAGGAGTTTGCGATGGTGGACGGACTTGTCTCATCTTCGCCAGGGCAAGTTGTTCCATCCTCCCTCATACCTGGAGGTATTCACAGATGCCAGCCTGGGGGGCTGGGGAGCTTCTCTTCAGGACAAGCCAGTCCAAGGCAGGTGGTCTCAGTCCGAGAGTCTGCTTCCCATCAACCTGCTAGAAATCAGAGCCATACGTCTAGCCCTGGTTGCATTCAGGACCCAATTGTTCCAGAAGCATGTGCTTGTCAGAACGGACAATATCACAGCCAAGGCGTATCTGAACAACCAGGGGGGCTCCAGGTCTTCTCAGTTGCACCGGGAAGCATCAAGAATTCTGACATGGGCAGAAAAACATCTGGCCTCTCTAAGGGCGGAACACATCAGAGGCCAGGACAACATACAGGCAGATTGGTTAAGCAGACAGGAAATCTGCGAGGGCGAGTGGGCCCTCAGCTCAGACATATTCGACCTCATATGCCAGCGTTGGGGTCTACCAGAGGTGGATCTTTTCGCTTCAAACACAAATTCGCAACTACCAAGGTACTTCACAAGGTTCTCCCATCCAGAAGCCGAACAGACAGATGCCTTGACAGCCATATGGCCTCCAGGTCTCTTGTATGCGTTTCCTCCGGTCCCTCTAGTTTCTCGAGTACTGCGGAGGGTGAGAGCTCTACAGGCGGAAATCATCATGGTAGCTCCCTATTGGCCACGGCGTCCGTGGTTCTCAATGTTGACAGAGCTATCAATAGACCTTCCAATGTCACTTCCAGTTCCTCCCGACATGCTTCATCAGGGTCCGGTGTGGCACCCCGACCCGGGGTGGTTTCATCTGACCGCGTGGAGATTGAGCGGAAGACATTCAGAAATCTAGGTTACTCTCCGGAGGTGACGGACACTATGCTAGCATCAAGAAGGCCCTCCACAGTTCGCATATACAACACCACCTGGAAGGCCTTTGTCCGATGGTGTCGTAGGAAAAAGGTTCCTTCGCTTTCTCCTTCCATTGCGGAGATACTAGCGTTTTTACAGGAGGGCCTGGAGTCCAGGTTAAAACCAGCTACGCTGAGAAGGCAGATAGCTGCCCTGTCCACTGTCTTACCGGTCGTTGGAGGGTATAGGCTATCTCAACATCCACACATCCAATTATTTTTGCAGGGGGCAAAATCAAAATCTCCTCCGACAGTCCATCGCTTTCCGTCTTGGCGGCTCCATACCGTTTTATCAGCGCTTACCAAGAAGCCATTTGAGCCCCTTCGAGAGGTGGACTTAAAATGGGTGCGAATGAAAACTCTCTTCTTAGTAGCCATCACGTCTGCACGTCGAGTTTCGGAATTGGGGGCCTTATCAGTGAAGGCGGGTCTTTGCGTGTTCCACAAAGAAAAGGTGGTTCTGCGCACGGATCCCTCCTTCATTCCTAAGGCTGCTTCTAGGTTCCACCGCTCACAAGAAATCTACTTACCCACCTTTTGTCCAGAACCCAAACACCCAAAGGAGGTAGTCTGGCATACGTTAGATGTGCGCAGGGCCTTGAAGATTTTCATTCTACGATCTGAGTCAATTAGAAAAACTGAATCCATGTTCATCAACATCTCTCCTCCAAGAGTGGGAGACAAGATGTCTAATTCATCCATCAGTGCAGTGCTGAAGGCCTGTATCAGCGAAGCATATAGGGCATCAGGGTTACAGGTACCTGGAGGAATCACGGCACATTCTCTTAGGAGTGCCTCCACAAACGCGGCACTGCTGAATAGGGCTTCAGTCGAAGAGGTGTGTAGAGCTGCTACTTGGTCCTCTCCGTCTACATTCATAAGACATTATAAGATCCATTCCATGGCATCAGCAGATGCAGCATTTGGGAGAAAGGTATTACTGCATGTTCTGGGGGAGGTCAGCGATGAAGACCCACCCGATTAAAGGGGACTGCTCTGATAGGTCCCACAGAGATGTCCGACAACCTCTGAGGGAGAACGGCCCATTGGACTTACCGTGAGGGGTCCTTCTCCTCAGAGGTTCGGAGGACATCTCGCCACTCCCAGATTCATTTCATCGCTTAGGTTTCTTTCTATAGCCTATCTCCCTTGTACTGTGTTACTTTCAGTATTATCGGAGTTCAAGTTTACAGTTTACATGTTAAAACGAGTTGTTAGTTGTGTTTATAGTCCTTCTAGTTAGAGGGAAGACGACACTGCTTTCGGAGTCCCACAACTGAGGGCGGGGTTATTCCGAAGGCGCCAACAGGAAGTTGAAAAAAGTGTTCCTGCCTCCCTGAAGGAATAGTAGGAATAACCCCACAGAGATGTCCTCCGAACCTCTGAGGAGAAGGACCCCTCACGGTAAGTCCAATGGGCCGTTCTCCCAGATAAGAGTCCGCACACTTAACCACTACACCAAACTAGCTCTCCCAAGGCTCTTGTGGAAGTGATTCTCAGTTATGAGGGGTGGGGGGAGGGGCTGTACATTTAAATGCACAAAAACATTCTTCACTTCTTACAATTTCACTTGCTGAAGTTCTGACTTCCATCTCAAATGAAGCTCTGCACTGAGTCCTCTGTGCAAGGCACTTCCCAATCCTTATCTCTGCCCTATAGATGGAGCTGCATATTCCCAGTTTCCAAGGTGAGGAAGCTGAGATGGAGCGATTTGCCCATGCTGAGTTCTCCCAGTTCCTGTACTGCTGCTTCTTTGCCTGATGCGGTCTGATTCTGAAAGGAAGAATAAAGGTTTGAAGTCCCTTCATAATTCTAGGAGCCAGAGCCCAAACCAAAAGACTCTCATGCCAGTGCCTGAATTTCAGTCTTGATGAGTGCATAGGGAAAGTGTTTTGAATTTTGTATGACTAGAGGCCCAAAGGACTCTCATGCCCTTGTCTGAATTCCATTCTGTATGAGTGTATACAAAAAGTCTTTTGAATTTTGTATGACTGGAGGACCAGTGAAAACTTACCCTGCCTATCCAAGTGGGATATTACCTTTTTTTTTTTTGCTTTGAGGATAATTTGACTAATAAGCAGCAGGAATCTTTCTGCAGGCAGCTTCTTCAGCTGTTGCTGTCATGCCTAATTTCCGGCATGATTCATCCTTGTGGGATTTCTCCAGACTCCCCCTTCAAATTTCTGAGGATTCTTCTCTTACAAAAGAGAGAAGCTAGAAATTCCACCCCTGTAGGGCACTGTGTTTCCAAAGAGATATAAAGATCTTTTGGTCCTATTCACATTCATAGCATCTGAAGAAGTGGGCTCTTGGCCCATGAAAGCTTATGCTGGAATATAATTTAATTTGCCTGTAAACTATCTCAAGACTCTAGTCTATTTTCATATTCCATAGAGATTCTCAGCCATGCTGAGGAGTGGGGGAGATTGAAGTTCTTTGACCTTTGGAGAGCCAGTTTGGTGTAGTGGTTAAGTGTGCGGACTCTTATCTGGGAGAACCGGGTTTGATTCCCCACTCCTCCACTTGTACCTGCTAGCATGGCCTTGGGTCAGCCATAGCTCTGGCAGAGGTTGTCCTTGAAAGGGCAGCTGCTGTGAGAGCCCTCTCCAGCCCTACCCACCTCACAGAGTGTCTGATGTAGGGGAGGAAGGTAAAGGAGATTGTGAGCCGCTCTGAGACTCTTTGGAGTGGAGGGCGGGATATAAATCCAATATCTTCTTCTTCTTCTTCTCTTACGTGCCATGATGAGGTTCATTTGGCTTGTTCTCTATTGACTGTTGTAATATATGTGTGTGTGTGCACACACGCCAGGGCTTGGATCTTTATTTTTTAATAGTAAAAGGATACCATAATTGTAGTATCTCCCCCTGTTCTAATAGTAAAAGAGTTTTGTAACACCTTAAAATCATTCATTCTGTGCTTTAATGAACCACAGCCTGCTTTGTCACATACATGAAGTCAAAATCAGTTCTAGTCTATGAATGCTCAAGCATAAAAAAAAGTTTTCGTTTATAAAGTGCTCATTTTGGATGTCCCTGTGGAATTTTCTACATTTAGAAGAAGAAGAAGATATTGGATTTATATCCCGCCCTCCACTCCGAAGAGTCTCAGAGTGGCTCACAATCTCCTTTACCTTCCTCCCCCACAACAGACACCCTGTGAGGTGGGTGGGGCTGGAGAGGGCTCTCACAGCAGCTGCCCTTTCAAGGACAACCTCTGCCAGAGCTATGGCTGACCCAAGTCCATGCTAGCAGGTGCAAGTGGAGGAGTGGGGAATCAAACCCGGTTCTCCCAGATAAGAGTCCGCACACTTAACCACTACACCAAACTGGCGTGGTGTAGTGCTTGGTGGGGATAGCTGTGTTAATTTACAGTGCTTGGTGGGGATAGCTGTGTTAATTTGTTGTATCAAAACCAAACAAGCCACTGGACACCTTTTTATAATTATAATATGTTAATATGTACCTGTGGAATAAAGTTAGAGTCCACATCTTGCTGTAATATCCTGTGTATGGTACATTCCAAGTGTCTGTGATTGCAGAATAGACACTGGGTTGCATGTTCAGTTCCTTGAGTCAGGAGGGAGCTGCCTAAAGAGGAAGATCCAGATCCAGTGGTAACTGAGCCTGCTTCAGCAGGGAGGGCGTGATATAAATCCAAGGAATAAATAAATAAATAAACTCATACCTTGACCTCAAATTCCATCTCTTTCTAGGGGCCAAATTCACTGTTAATTTGAATGAGTTCTTTTTTGTGTGTAGTCTTTATCATCCTTTCATCAGCTTTAAGATAATTAACACATATTGCTATTTTATACATGGCAGAATTAGGGCTTGAGCATAGGCTTGCCAATCCCCAGGTCCCAGCGGGTGTTCTTCCGCTTTCCTAGGCTCTTTCCCGCCCCCAGTCAGCTGGCCGGCGGGGGAAAGCTCCGCCCCACAGGACCTCCAGAGGCTTCAGTCTCCGATTGAAAGGCTTCCTCTTGGGATGGTGTGTCTGTGTTATTTTGAAGAAGTTGGCAGCAACTCGTGAGTAGAGAAGCCAGTCCCTCGCTTCAGAATTGCCAGAAACGGGGTGTGGGGGGGAGGGAAACTTCTGCTAAGCACTTCATTATTCCCTAGGTGGAAATGGATTCTCACAAGGTATAATGGGGAATTGATCTGGAGGTTTTGGGGGCTCTGGGGGAACTGTTTTTTGAGGTAGAGGCACCAAATTTTCAGTATAGTATCTAGTGCCTCTCCCCAAAGTACCCCCCCCCCGAGTTTCAAGATGATTGGACCAGGGGGTCCAATTCTATGAGCCCCAAAAGAAGGTGCCCCCATCCTTCATTATTTCCTATGGAAGGAAGGCATTTAAAAAGGTGTGCTGTCCCTTTAAATGTGATGGCCAGAACTCCCTTGGAGTTCAATTCTGCTTGTCACACCCTTGTTCCTGGCTGCACCCCCAATGTCTCCTGGCTCCACCCCCAAAGTCCCCAGATATTTCTTGAATTGGACTTGGCAACCCTACTTGAGCAACATCTCCAGGTTCACATCTGAGAACTGCTTCTTATGATAAGCCTGTCACAGCTTAAACTTTCCTCCATGTGGTATCTGTGCCATACAGTGAGCCATTTTGTGGGTCCTTGTTCACAATGTGGATTGGATTTCACCCAAATATATGGTGGTGTGGCCACCACATAGCAGAATGGTCTCCATGCAGCAGCCCCAACTCTGTCCAGTACTCTGTTCCACACAGACCCCTTGTTTTAATGGGGCTATTAATTTAATGGGCAAACTAGTACCTCCTGTCAGCAGATTCACAATTCAGGCACCATTTTAATAGAAAGGTAAGCGAGGATGGGGAATGACAAAAGGTCCCACTATTGCTTCCCAAATTGAGATTTCTTCTTTAAGCCTTTTTTTAGTACAGGAGTCACGATGTCTTATTCTGTGACCAGCATTATTCAGGTCAAACTAAATGCTCATATAATGGACCCTTGGGCCCTTAAAATCTCACTCTTCCTTTCCAGTAGTTAATGGCTTGAGCACTCCCCCCCCCCCACTTCTTTCATCATAATTTGGAGGCTTTTCTGCTAATCATGAGGACTAAATTCACAGGCTTTCTAAGGCATTACAAGTGTAACCAGATGCCCTCCTGTTGAGCAGTAAAGAGTACTTGTCTGCTGAAGAGCACTCAGCCTAAAGTGTGGAGGCTGGTTAAAACCCGTGACCTGTCGGAGTGGTGCTTTCATGAAGGCACAGCACCACATGCCACTAAGCATTCTTCTTTCAGATTGGGAAGGTGCATGGTTGAATTGCCAAATTCAGCGAACATGTGAGCTCCCTTTTAGCAGGTTGCAGCTTCTTCTACTACTATATTTTTTTATGACAGAAGAAACTGCTTGTGGTAATCTGACTTCACTGGAGTTTATGCTTCTTGTTCTTTGCTATTAAAGAGCTAGACTTTCTAAGGCACAAGTGCGGTTGCAGGTATGTACTAGACATGTGCCCCTTCCAATTAACTTCTTTTCTAAATGGCTCTACAGAATTATCACAGGTGCCATTCCTGCCAGACACGTGCAGAAACTCATAGATCTCCATTCTCTGGGACTTCGTTCAGAACCCTGTTTAAAGGCAGTCTTGTGCAAATGGCTACTCTTCCTATGCCCCCCTGTGCTCCCCTCAAGCCCATAGAGAGTTGTGGTGACACTTCTAGACATGGCTGCTTCTTAAAAGTTGTTCACCAATAAGTAACCTTTGCTCTAAAGTCCAGGCATGCTCCACTTACAGTAGACAATTGCTTTCTGAAGACAATTGACCTTTTAGCTTACATAAAGAAATACTGTGTACTATAAATCAGCTTGTGACCAAGGACAAGCTACTGTCTGAAGAAAATCCTTGTTATGCTGCTGTGTATCCCAGAGGTCATTACCATCCAAGTAATATTTTCCTGAGAGTAAGCCCCATTCAATAGACCTCAGTAGAATTCGGAGCAGACCTGCAGGGCTGCTTCTGGTGCCTCTCCCCCACAGAACGCCCAACTTCCAAAAGGATTGGACCGAGGGGGGAGGGGTTTTCAACTCTAGGAGTAATTACAGTGGGGAAAGTGACTGAATGCTTTTTTCCCGTGATAGGGGAAAAGGGCCCTATTTGGGTGCCCCTAGAATTTGACCCCCCGGTCCAGTCTTTTTTAAACTTGGGGGTTCTGTGGGGGAGAGGCTCCTGCAAATTTACCTCAGACCCCTTCCCCCCAGCCATAATTCATTATACCCTGTTTTGCCATTGACTTCAATGGCCCATAGGGTATAATGGAGCCAAAAGGCTGCTGAATTTCAGTGGCCATTCACGACTACTGTGTTTGGCATCCAAGTTAGATCAGAGAATCTGATTTGGCTCTGTATGACCTGAATCAGTTTTGGGGGTTATATTCAGTTCGCCTGAACCAAATGCACACCCCTAGTATCTACATGTACAACATTAGCCAACCTCACTACATAATCCTGCTATGTTCTGTGTTGCACATGTAGTGATCCTCCCTCCCCGACTACATTTAGCAGTGTTGCCAGGGTACCCACCCTCCAGATGGGGGGGGGGTCTTTCCTCATGAGTAGAGACACCCCGATACCCAGAGAGACCCAGAGGCTCCACAGCAGTGCCCTCAGAAATGCCAGACTTAGCATTAATGATAGGTCTGGCAGGAGCCATTTCTGAACCAGAGAGAGATACAGGTTCTAGTGACAAGCTGGTTGCAACATTCCTGTGTGCTCCTTCCCCCCACCCCACTTCTTCTCCCTCCTCTGGGAAACAGGATGGGCAATTGCCATGACATCTCAGTTGCTAATGGACTAAGAGGGCTACCTATTGTCAAGACAAGGGACACAGACAAAAGGATCCTGCCTCTAGCACAATGTAGGCTTCCCAACCCCCCCGCCCTGCCGGGGGACCCCCAAATTAGCAGCCTCCTCCCCCCTCTCCAAAAATCTGGAAGCGGGGTGGGTGGGTGGAACAGTGGCATGTCTCTTTCCCTGCCTGCCTCCCTCACTGGCTTCAGGCTTCTCCCTTCCTCCGGGTCACAAAGACCCGCCCACCGCCGGCCTGCTATTCGCTGCAGTCCGGCCTCCCTTCGCGAGGTGCATGCTGGGACTCATAGTCCTTGCATCCTCTCCGGCTGCCGGGTGGCATCTCCTCAGGGAGTCTGGATGGCGGAAGGGGGGGGGGAGCTCCGCCCCCGGAGGACCATGTGCGTTTCTACCTCTGGAGGCTTCAGTCGCTGATTGAAAGGCTTCCTCTTGGGATGGTGTGTCTGTGTTACTTTGAAGAAGTTGGCCAATCCCTGCTTCAGAGTGGCCAGAAATGGAGGGGGGGGGGGAGTCTGCTGAGCACTTCATTATTCCCTATGTGGAGATTGATTCTCATAGGGTATAACGGGGAATTGATTTGGAGGTTTCAGGGGCTCTGGGGGAGCTGTTTTTTGAGGTAGAGGCACCAAATTTTCAGTATAGTATCTAGTGACTCTCCCCAAAGTATCCCCCAAGTTTAATGGGGTCCAATTCTATGAGCCCCAAAAGAAGGTGCCCCTATCCTTCATTATTTCCTATGGAAGGAAGACATTTTAAAAGGTGTGCGGTCCCTTTAAATGTGATGGCCAGAACTCCCTTGGAGTTCAGTTATGCTTGTCACACCCTTGTTCCTGGCTCCACCCCGATGTCTCCTGGCTCCACCCCCAAAGTCCCCAGATATTTCTTGAATTGGACTTGGCAACCCTAGCACAATGGTATGATTGAATTATGTTCTGTTACAAATAGCATTTTCTGCCTCTACTAACACCTATTCTAATTCTGTCCCTCTAGCTAACACCTATTCTAATGTTTGTCTACATTAACATAATCAATTTTCCTTCTGCCATACAATAACATTTCTAGTGGATCCGTCCTCCAAGTAATCACTTTAAGTAAATCTTCCATAATCTGCATTTCTCCTCTTCAGGCCAGGCTATCAAGGAACCTAGGCAGCTCCACCCAGCTACCACCTTACAGAATTTGCCATCACACCTATTAAGAGAAATCCTTCTTTTTGTCTTAACACCTGGGAAAACGTAGACCTCGTTTTTGTCAGGTTCTCCTGAAACCGTTAAATCTTTTGTCATATTAGTCCATCCATATTTACATAGCTTCAGGATACATTTTTGGTTATAAATACATACCATTTTTGCCATGGTTTGTGTTCTGCTGACTGCTCACACAACAGCTCCCTGGGTCACGTCAGGTATTCTCCGTGTAGATCACCTCCTCTTGTCCATTTCTCATACCCCTATCTCACTCATTTCTCTCTTTGTTGCTATATCTTGTGTGAAAGTCACCCCAT
The DNA here is from genome assembly GCF_032191835.1 of Heteronotia binoei. Taxonomy (NCBI): domain Eukaryota; kingdom Metazoa; phylum Chordata; class Lepidosauria; order Squamata; family Gekkonidae; genus Heteronotia; species Heteronotia binoei. Next base: position 161,137,167 of record NC_083243.1, on the reverse strand, counting down.
TTATGTGTGTATGTTTGAATTTTATTATTAAGACCCATTTAATTTGACTACTTGGCCTGGTTATTGACTCTAATAATAGGCTCTATTTGAGACTATCTCTGTAACATAGATAAAAGATCCTTGCTTTGCCCCTTCTCTTGCTATGCTCTGCCTTTTGATGCTAATTTCTCCATATAAAGATCAAGGGCAATAATTACGGTAATAATTCTGTCAGGGGTAACAGCAGGCCCCAGAGACAGGAAACATATGCAGGAGCAGCCCATATCATAGAGCTGTCACACCTTGTAAGTGTGGGATAAGAAGGATTCATGTAGAAAGCGAGACCTTACAATTTCATGTGGTGGGAAACAGTGAACCTTTCTAGAATCCTCTGGTTTATTTCTGAACAATTTTCCTTCTTTGGTACTTGAAATTTTTCTGCATCTGCAGAGCTGAGACACAGAGAAATTAAGTAAATTACTTGCAGTTTCAGAAAGAGCTGATGGCCAAGTCAGAGATCAATTTTGTTTCCTTTTCTCTCTTTCACAGGTGCTTTTCTCTTCTGCTGGACTCCTTTCTTTGTGGTCCATATTACCAGAGCTCTTTGTGAGACTTGCTTCATCCCTGGCGAGGTCACCAGTGTTGTCACATGGCTGGGCTATGTCAACAGCGCTCTCAACCCTATCATTTACACTATCTTCAACACTGAGTTTCGGAACTACTTCCGCAAAGTTTTGCACATTTTTTGCTAATGCTAAAAATAAAAATGGACTGTGAATTTAGAACAGAGTGTACTATAAAGTGCAAAGAGACAAATTAATTTCTTTGCATAGTTTATTAAAGTTCTATTTCTTTTTACATTATTGTATGTTTTAGTCTTTGTATGGATAAAGATAGATGCTACAATACATGTATTTGCATTTACATGCATGTATTGATATCCTGCTTGCCTTCCCAGTTGGAATTCAAAGTGGCTTTTGGAACATCATTCTCCCCTCCTCCATTTTCTCACAATAACCCTGTGAAGTAGGCCAGACTGTGAGCTTGTGATGGGCCAAAGTTCACCCAGTGAACTTCAATGGTAGCCTATGGTCCTAGTACACCACTGTGTCCACTATACTAAACTAGCTGCCTTTTCGAGGCAAACAAACAACTATTTATGATATGTTTAAAGGCTCTTTGTATTTTAAAAAATCCAGAGGCTGTGTTGTTGAGTAGACTGTCCACACACTCTGGAATTAATGTACGGCTTCCCCTGTGTTTAGGATTGAGACAGGTCTAGGTTGGAAAAAATTGGGAGATTTATGGGTGGAACCTGAGGAGGGTGGAGCTTGAGGAGGAACTCCATGGGGGGGGGGGCATAATGCCATAGAGTCCAACTTTCAAAGTAGGCATTTTTTCCCAGGTGAACTGATATCTCTTGCCTGGAGATCAACTATAATCCCAGTTCTCCAGCTCCCAATTGGAGGTTGGCAACCCTATCTGTGTTGCTTATAATTGCCAAATCTAATTGAGGATCTTATTAGCTTCTCTCATTTTATTTAGTAGGTTTATATTCTGCCCCTTCCCGTAAACGGGCTCAAGGCGGATCACAACATATAATAATAATGAAAACCTACAGATCAAAGTTAAAACACCACATTAAAATTAAACAGTAAAAACAATAAAATAGATAAAATGCAACACGGGTAGAAAGGGTACAGCATATAAAGTAACCAGTTATAGGCCCACATTAAATGATGGTAGTGGCAATAAGATAGCACTGCAGTAGGGCACAATGTCACCACAAGGGAGGCTAAATGATGGAATAATAGGACGCCCGCTGCCTCAACCATAAGCCCGGCGAAACAGCTCTGTCTTGCAGGCCCTACGAAATGACAGTAGTTCAGGAAGGGCCCAGGATGGCTTAAAACAGTGATTCCCATTTGCAGGGTCGTGACCTGGTACCGGGCCATGGAAGCCTCACTCCCGGGTCACAAGAAAGGGCAAAGCTAGCCCTGCCCCCAGACAATTGAACATGGGCATTAGGAGTGCTTGCAAGCTGGAGAAGAATACACAAAAAGATAGGTGCATACAGGTGTGGGGGTGAAAGGAGAGGACCGCCCACTTTCCACCCCCATTTTGGCTCAGCATGAGTTTCAGAGAGATTTTTCTGAAAATGAATTTACTTTGAAGAAGAGGCAGATTTGGGGGAGTGCCCTGGAAGTGACATCACAGGAAAAGGTGGAGTTTTGGTTCAGTGTGCTCCAGAACTGACATCACTTGGACCTTGACACCACAGGAAATGACATAATTCCTGTCTCCCAGCTCCACCCCCAAAGTCTCCTGGCTCCATCCCCACATTTTAGTGGGCCACGAAGGAGAAGTGTAAAAATAACCGGGCCACAGGAAAGAAAAGTTTGGGAAACCCTGGCTTAGAACATTCAGCTAAGCTTCAAGGATCTAACCTTTGCCTCCTTTAAAAGGATAATGCACCCACAAGAGTTAGACAGGAGCCTGCCCTGTTCCCAGCTTAGTGAAGGGAATGTTTGTTTCCCAAGAGGTAAGAGAAATCCTCATAAGCATTCAGATGCTTTTATGTTGGAACCTAGCTGCAAGGAAGGCTTTAAGTCCACACAGCTGCGATAGATAGAATCTCATACACAATAAAACATCCAATGCACACAAAATTCATCAGGTCATGGCATCAACATGCATCTCCTGAATTGCAAACTTCGTCTGGTTTAATGGAGGATAGGGCAGAGAGTAACGGTAAAAGAATGAGGGATATCAGACTCGAGTTTCAGTTTAGGAATTTGTATTTTCTAATGCTGATTCCACTTACTCCCCCTGGTGGCTCCAGAAGTCCTTTACAGTTATTCAGGTTCTGCAACTAGATTCAAGTCCAGTAGCACCTTAGAGCAGTGTTTCCCATTTGCAGGGTCGTGACCCAGTACTGGGCCACGGAAGCCTCAGGTCACAAGAAAAGTCAAAGCTAGCCCCGCCCCATCTCTGTGTTGTGCAGAGAGGAGCTGGGATGCCTCTCCTTCTATCTCCCCCGCTCCCAGTGTTTGAGAGAAAAGCTAGCATCCACTGGCACTTTAGACCCATGAAGTGTTCTTCAAGGTATGAGCTTTCATGTGCCTTGCAGTATGTTCTTTTCTGGAGATTTCCCTGGGAGGCCTGGGCGGCAAAGAAGGGTGTGTGTGTGTTTTTCAGCTGGGAGGGACGGGGAGTGGGCATTCCAGTAGCTGTTCTTTTATTTACCAAATGACCCCTGGGCAGAATTTTTGCTGGCTGGGGTCATTTGATGGTTAGGAAGGCTTTTTTTTTTGCCCGCCCCCTTCTTTCTTTCCCTGCAAGTGATGCTCTGTCTGTATTCTTGGTGCTGGGGGGGTGGGGAAGCAACAGTGGGAGGGCTTCTAGTGCCCTGGCCCCACCGGTGGACATTCTGGTGCTTTTGGGGCATTGTATGAGGGAATTTTGGACTAGATAGTCCACTGGCCTGATCCAGTGGACTATCTAGCTCCTCTTATGTTTATGTTCTTTCTTTCCATGTCTTTCTTTTCCTTTCCTTCCATTTCATTCTTTCCCTTTCTCTTTCTTTCTTTCCTTCCATTTTTGCTGGATGAAACTTTTCTGTTCATCTCTCTCTCTCACTCTCTTTCTCCCCCCCTCTCTCCCTCTCCCTCCCTGCAAGTGATGCTCTGTCTGTATGTTTGGTGCTGGGGGAGGGAAGCAACAGTGGGAGGGCTTCTAGTGGCCTGGCTCCACTGGTGGACATTCTGGTGCTTTTTGAGCATTGTATGAGGGAATTTTGGACTGGATAGTCCACTGGCCTGATCCAACATGGTTCCTCTTATGTTTACGTTCTTTCTTTCCGTGTCTTTCTTTTCCTTTCCTTCCATTTCCTTCCTTTCTCTCTTTCTTTCCTTCCATTTTTGCTGGATGAAACTTTTCTGTTCATCATACTGTTGTTGCAGACATAGGAGCTCTGCCAATGAAAAGTTGGCACCCCCAGTTGTAGCCAGGTGGCCTTCTATGAGACTTCTGTGTGAGTGAGGGAGATTTAAGAGATTATTGGAGATTACTGCGGTATATCTCAACAGCACTGGAAGAGATGGTACTATGAACTTGGCACAATTTTACTGGTCCTGCTTTTAACAGTTGTCTGACACCAAAATTAAACTCCCCCTGTAGATATTAAAAAGGATGAAAGTAGTTCAGCGGCTAAGTATCTGCACAATAGGTTGCTTTTAAAGGCATGGGAAACAGCCAGTAAAAAGTTGCAAGTCCCTCATAAATATCATTTTTGGGATAACTGCAGAAAAGCTTGTATGAACTTCATATAACTTGAAATTAATTCATTAATCACAATACAGTTCTCTGCTACCTTTCACAGCAATTTCCCCATGTTTCAACCAAAGAAAAGTATGAAAAATAGCTGTCAAAAGATTTTCTTGAAACCAAGCAAGCTTGGTTGTAGCTTGAGGCAGGGTTCCAGTAGTAGCAGCTGAAGGAAGGGACTACTAAATGTGTCAGCATATTTTGAGGTAGAGCAGCTGCCAGGGCCCAGTGTGGGTGGTACACAGTGCTGGCATTCCTGATGGCAATGGCAACAGCACTCCCAACTGCATACACTGGCCAGTGCTGTTGAGGAACGGAAGTGTAGGTGGTGCAGGCAATTGAACATGGGCATTAGGAGTGCTTGCAAGCTGAAGAAGACTACACAAACAGATAGTTGCATGCAGGTGTGGGGGTGAAAAGAGAGAACTGTCTACTTTCCACCCTCATTTTGGCTTAGCATGAGTTTCAAAGATTTTTCTGAAAATGAATTTACTTCCAAAGAAGAGGCAGGTTTGGGGAAATGCCCTGGAAGTGACATCACAGGAAAAGATGGAATTTTGGTTCAGTGTGCCTAGGAAGTGACATCATTTGGTCCTTGACACCACAGGAAATGACATAATTCCTGTCTCCTGGCTCCACTCCCAAAGTCTCCTGGCTCCACCCCCAAATTTTAGTGGGCAACGAAAGAAGTGTAAAAATAACAGAGCCATGGGAAAGAAAAGTTTGGGAAACCCTGTCTTAGAGACAAAGAAGATTTGGGGGGTATGCTTTCAAGAGTCAAAGCTCCCTTTGCCTGTTCTGCTGTGATGCTAAGGCAGCCTTATCTTCAGTGAAGCCCATCGAAACTGCATGTATTCTGCAACACAACAATGATTTTTCATGTGCCCCCCCCATAGCAGTTGAAGGAATTGTATCTGCTGCCCTGCTAAAATTAAGTTATTCATTTGGCATTGAAGCTGAAGCTATAATGCGAGTTCCTCGTTGCAGGTTTTTCATCCAAAGGCTATTGAATCTGTGGTTTCAGTTAATTCTGCATTTTGCATTGATCTCTCGTTCAGAATAAGTGGCACATTTTTAAAAGGGAATACATTTCTGAGTGTCAAACCTCCACTTTTGCAAATTCTGAATATTTGAAGTTCTCTTGAAACAGAAAACATTGATTAATAACAGAACATTTGATAAAACGGTTGATTAAAACTGTAGTCTTTTTTTCTACCCGTATCCAAGAATATGGCAGCAGTGTTGCTTAAAGTGACCCTGAATGTATGCTAAACATGCTAGATTATTTTTGTATTGTTGCCCTGCCCTACTCTGTGCCCTACATAGACATGCCCCCCCCCCAATACTTAAAGGTAACATGCCACCAAAAAGCAGCTTGAAAATTTTGGCACAGCCATAATTTGGGCAAGTATATAACACAAGGCTCTTCAAGGTGGGAGTCTATCATGGAATTTCTTCTTCCAAAGAAAAGGAACAGCTACTCTAACTATTTAGTTACTACTAAGAGCTAATTGGCACCTTGGGACCAAAATAATAGTGGCAAAAACAAAAGCACTAGGTATTCTATTTTTTTTCCTGGGGATGAAGGGTCTGCCAGTTTCCTTGAATGAGCAAAACTATAACTCATCCACAGCTTGGCAAGAGAAGCAGAGTTAAAAGAAAGCAACCAAAATATACATGATACCAAAGGATTTTTTTTTCAGTTTACTGCATGAAGAGTAACTCCTCCATTCATTGATCTTGATTCACACCTGGCATCTCAAGTACCTGTAGTCTAACACCTTTCCAATTCTATTACCATGTTCCAGGCCCAAACAGAAAGGCTGTCTGCTTATAGGAATACTTCAGTAAATTTAAAGGATGGGGAAGTACAAGTCTTTACCAAATTTCATATGCATTTAGATATATGTGTCTTGCTGCAGATTTTGAAATTATTGTTTTGGTTCCTCAGTAAGCTTTTGCAATACTACTTCTAAGAGCATCCTACTGTTTCATGACAGCTCATAAGGGTGATAAGCAAGGCAGGAAAGCCAATTTGCAAGCTAGGCCAATCTTGAGCTTCATTATCTTCCTTGGCTGTGCAGTAGGGATTCTTTAAATAGAGCCCAGCAGAGTGTTTCAGGGTATTCAGGAGCTAATATCTCCTTCAGAGTTCTCACATAAATAGGAGGTATAGTTATATTTCTGCTTAGAATATTCTACAACCTTATCTCAAAAAGCACCTGTTCTGGTGCTATGTACATGTATTTACATTTCATGACAGATGTTAAAAGGAAGGTAGGTAATCAACCAACACTTTTGTAATTGGTTGACTTCATTTTAACCTTTGGTCTAACCCTTGAATGGCTCAGCAAATCAGAGGCTGAGATAAACTAAACTCTGCTATCCCAAGAAGCCTTTTATCACTGACTAGTGTGTTTGGTGAATTCCTTTAAAGAGGTTCTCTGAATTCCGCAGGCATCAACATTTTAAACATTCTTATCCCACATAATGGCTTATGTACATGCAATGCCAGCACAACTACATGAACTAAAGAATGGTGGAACACCAGTGCTATAAAAAGCCAAACTTTGAAATTTGCTGTCTGCCAAGCACCTACCTGGGGAAGGCCATTTTGGTCATGTTGTATACAGGAGGCCCTGAACACTAATTTACCATGGAATAGACTCAAAAAGCTATTTCAGGGGAATTTTGTACAATGAAGCCACATCTGTATATGGTATTATGTGAACTCCCAGTATTATCACAAGATAAATAATGTACTGTTACCTCTTGTCACATGAGGCAGATAATGCACTAATATCTGCATGGGTTGTGGGAATCACATAATTTCTTCCATGCAAATAACATCCAGCCGCATCCACTTTTCACCCCCTTGGTGACTTTCCTTTCTGTACAGCAGACTGCAGCTGGAATCATATCCAAAGCATGGAGCTACGCAATAGCACAGTACCAGCAGGGATGACTTCCTGCAGAGTCACCAAGTGTCTGAGAAGAGGCTTAGCCCCTTGCAATCACTATGTCCTGCTGAGTTTAGATTAAGGAACTGTGCGGTACTTCCTGACATTTTATCTGCTAAGTTGATCACATAAGAAATCTTAGGAACAGAGAAAACAAAATGATGGTAGCAGGAACTATATGACATTGCTTGACCACAAAAGGGAGAAGAAACCATATTAAGCAACTGGAGAATATGAAGACAGCTCAAAATAACTGGAAGGGCTGTAGATTAACATTAGTGCTCATGACTGCATGTACAAAGTCATAGGTCCAATCCCTGGCATCGTTGGCTAGTGAATCTTAACATTGCCAATTTACACTTTCCATTTCACATGGATCATATTAGCATTCCACAGTGTAGTGTCTTTCAGTCAGTTGTGAGCTGTGAGTTCTCAATTACCTCATATTCCTCTCAATTTGTGAGGGCAAGCAGTTTCAGCCAAGCAATGTGTGAGGACAAGCAGTTTCAGCCTTTCTTTGCTCTATTTCCCAACCTGCAGTGGCCCCAGAGAATCTGTTTGCCTCACTGAGGAAACGCATGCGTACTTCATCTGTGTACGTTCAGGCAAATGTAGTCTCCAGCAGGGTGTAAATGCCCCCTCCTCTCGGTGCCCTCTCAGGTTGGGAAAACAGCACAGAGGGGAAGGCTGAAGCCCCGTCTTCCTGTGCGCTGTGCTCTCAATCCAGACTGGGCACAGCACATGTGAGAACTCACAGTTCATATCTGACTGACAAAGTGGGAATTCTAGAAGTGGCCTGTATAAAATGTAACATGAGAAATGGCCCTTAGATAGCAGGCTAAATTTCTGCTTAAGACCTTGCAGAACTGTTCTTAGAGCAGGTAGTGCTGGGTGTATAGACCAATGGTCTAACTCAGGCTAGTGTTAGGGATTTCTGTTTGAAATTCTGTTATCTCAAACAGTGCAATGGATCAAATAATCATTGAGAGGCATTTAACATGAAAAAGCAAAAACATATTTATTTCTACAGGGAAAGGGTATTGGGAGGTGAAAGTAACAAACACTGTAGAACTACATGCTTACACTAGAAGATCATGTGCTTAATGGAGACTACTTCCTCCTTCTTGACCTCTCTGCCTGAACAAAGGAAGTCACCTGACTAACTGACCAAACAAACAAAACAGGTTTTCCCCGCTTCTAGACCTTGATTGACAGCAGTCAGTATCTTCTTCCCAGGTCATGCAGACAATAGGGAATCAAGCACAGTGTTAACCCTATAATGACTGCAACTTTAGAACATTGCAAAGGACATACAGAACAGATACATATTTCCAACAGCTAGAATTACACAATACAAAGGAAATATGGTTGCCATGCCTATAACACTAATATTGGAGTGGGAGGCACTTATATAGATGGGTGGGGTTATTAAATCTTCCTCAACCCATCAATTGTTCCCATCAAGTGCCCATGCAGCTATTTTAATCCCCCCCCACAGGGCTCTAGGGAGGAGGAACGGCATGCAGGTACTTGCAGGGGAGAAGAGATTCTCCTTGCAAATGTATTCCCTCTCCCATTACATTATCTCAACACAGACAGATCTGGAAATTCACAACTCAGATATTTAGTTTCCTCCTTAGTGTAAGGGAAGAACCTCGGAGTGGGCAACTGTGCAAAATGGAGCTGTGACATCTTCATTATTTCAAGCCAGATATATCAGTTCTGAAAAAGGTCAATTCGCTGGGTCAATTGTGTACTAAAATTACATTTCCTGAAATGCCTGAAGAGCTCTAGGATGCATGTTGCAACCTGGCATAGCCCTGCATCTTGAACTCAAATCAGACCAAACCAAAGGTATTGACTCACTTGGCATGCCCTGAAGCATGATTTTTGAAACAATTTTAAACATTTGACAGCAATCAAAAGTTATGAGAGAGTGTGCGCTGTCAGATGATTCTTGCACCCAGTTCCCTATGAACAGCAAGAAAACCATATCACCTTTGCCCAGGCTCAGTTTGTAATCTCAGTAACTGGGAATGGGGCTTCCTTTCTGTCTCACTCTTGCTAATTTGGGTATAATGGCACCCTGGTTACACTGAAAGATGAAACAGGGAGGACAAAGCTGTTTGTCCTCCTTACAATGAACCTCTGGAATGCTTTTAATATGCAGCCATGTTTGGTGTAGTGGTTAAAGGAAGAAGAGATTTAATTTATAGCCTGCCCCACTACCCAAAGAAGTCTCAGAGCAGCTTACAATCTCCTTTCCCTTTCCTTCCCCATAACAGACATCCTGTAAGGTAGGTGGAGCTGAGAAAGCTCTAAAAGAAACTACTCTTGAACAGCTGTGAGAACACGTGACTGACTCAAAGGCAAATCAGCAGGTGCATGTAGAGGAGTGGTGAATCTAACCCAGTTCTCCCAAATAAGAGTTTGTGTGCTTAACCACTACACCAAACCAGGTCTTATGCCCCACTCCTTCATGTAAAACCAGCTGGATGACCTTGGGTTTGTCACAGTTCTCTCAGAACTCTCTCAGCCCCACTTACCTCACAAGGTGTCTGTTGTGGGGAAAGGAAGGGAAAGTGATTGTAAGCCATTCCGAGACTCCTTTGGGTAATAAAGGGCGGTGTATCAAACCAACTCTTCTTTAAAAGATCTGATCATTGTGAGTTTCAGGTACAAAAAAACAAATTGCTTGACCTTTAAAAAGTACAATTTTAAAATAAAACTTCAGTCCTTACATTGAACCCACACAATAGCTATTTTCTTGTCTGGAACAAGTCCTCATTTGGTTTTGCTTCTGCAGGAGGGCCAACAGTTACCATGCCTTCCATTATGGGAAGATGCTGCAGAGCTACAAACAACTCAGGAAACTGGAGAGACTCTTCTTCATCTGTAGTCAAAATATGCTTCTTAAAAATGCAAAGAAATCCTGCTGTGCCCAGGGTCCCTTATTTCTATTAGACCTCATTACTCATTGTAAAGGTCTCATTCCTATCTTGTAACTTTACTGACAAAAGGCCAACGCCTAGCCCAAGACACAAGAAATACGAAAGGGACTGAACATATGCAACTCCTCTTTCCATGCCCATGTCTCTTTGCAGCTCATTAAGAGTTGAGTCAGCTCTTATCTTCATCAGACAAAGGTCAGGGTAGCACAAGCACAGCAGATATACTGATGGCCTTTCCAGTCAGAAAGATGGTAACTTTGATAACCCAACAGAGGTTAGGATATCAGTCTTCTTTCTTTCAAGCTTCTCCTCAAATCTGCTTTCCATTAAGCATTTGTTTAACTCCCCAGTCTTTATTCCCAACATTGACTATACAGACAGTCAAATTTGCACACATTCCTCCTTTCCGGTGCTGCTTCACCTCCCTCTGCTCTTTCCTCACCCCCAAACTATAAATGGTAAGCAGTGCAGAACCAAAAATGGGAATGCATGCAAACCCTTCCTCTGACCCCAAATGTGTCCCTCTTGTCAATTATTCCCAGGGCCGGTGCTAGGTTTTCTGGCGCCCTAGGCGAATCACCCACTAGAGCCCCCCCATTATTAAAAAAAACAGGAAAACTGAAGAGTGCCAAACGTTAAACTTTTCATTTTTAATTTACTGATGTTTAATTTTAATTTTTAAAAAAAAAATTTGTAAGAATAAGTGCTTGCCGGCCATGTCAGGAAGGAGGGTGTCAGGATAGGATGAGGTGGGAGGCAGAGTCACGCATCAGGGAGAGGGGGGTGGCTTGGCTTTGTTGAGGTCAGCTTGGTGATGGGAGAGGACAAGGTGACAGCAGTCAGGAGCCAGAGTCATACATCAGGGAGGGGCACCCAGTGGTGCCCCCTAGACCAGGTGGCGCCCTAGGCGACTGCCTACTTTGCCTACTCCCACACACCGGTCCTGATTATTCCCCACACCGCTTTGCAAAAAAGAAGAGTAAGGATAGACATGTGCCAGGGAAAAGGAGCACACACACCCTTGCAGAAGCAACTAGGCCAGTACTTCCTGATCCCACCTAGTTGACACTGTGGAATACACTATGGAGGATGATCTATATTTGGATGCACATCCAAATACTCAGCCTGTAGAGTATAATTCAGTGCAGTTAAGATGACATCCAGATATACATCCAAAGGCAAAACCCTTGCAGCACAGCCCTCTGGTGCAGTGAAACCACTGTTGCATCATGGGATGTTGCCTGGTCATAATTGCCCATTCAGAATAAGAGCAATGGGAAGACTTTCTTTATCCTTAGTGATGTTGTCTGGTAGCCAAACCATCACATGATTGCCTGGGATCATTCACTGAGGAAGAAAGACAAATAAGTGCTGTAGCAGCAGTGCATTGGTATTGTGAGAAGTGATAAAAACAAGAGCATATTCTACAAGGCTTTTTTAACCCTCAAAAAACTCTTTTGTCATGGCCATCATGAAAACTATGGAACTATTCTAGAACATCATAGATAACCACCAACTGTATTCTGCCCTTCTTCCTCTCCAAGGTATTCCTGGTTATGGAGAGTGAGCTACTCAGTACATTTGCCTTGCTGAACATCCACACATGTTTAATATGTGTGGGTCAAGGATCTTGACTAGTGAAACACAACCTCTCCCCCCACCATTCATAAATGCTGGTGTCCCATCTAGGTTCTGGCAGCTGATCAACCTCTTGCCAAAAGGCATTCATAGGTGGCTTAGTATGTGTGATTTGAACTGATCCCCGATTTTGGTTTTTAATTTATTAACCTGTATAAATAACCTTTGTAACTTGCGTATTGTTTTTACGGCATTATATCCTTGTACATCGTCCAGAGCCCAGCATAAGATGGGATAGGGTGATTAATAAATATAATAATAATATAAATGCTCAAAAACAAAATATGCAATATTAATTGTAAGCTCACTGGGAGCAGAGGCCTGCCTTTATATATATATTTCTTACAATCATTGAGCCATATATAACATACACAGAGCTGTGGATAACATTAATATATCTTTAAAAATATTAGTCCAGTGACTAAAAATAATCTCACCTCAGGAGGAATAACACTCATAGATTTCTACAGCTCTTTGCTTTGAAATAATGCAGCAGTAGCTTATCCCTAAATTTCCTTTTTTTCCCATTCCAAAGAGGTTTTCTGAGTGTGCCAAAGTATAAGTATATATACAGTGTGTTTTGTTGTGTGTCTTCCACGGGCCAATAGGAAGGGCAAAAAGTGATCTACAAGCCAAGCTACTTTCAGATCACACTGATATGATCGGAGTGTTTGCCATGGCATCAGTTTGGTGGCAGGCCCTAGCTCTGCAATAGCTCAGATCTTGCTGGACTCTATTCCATCCCCCTTCCCCATCAAAAAAGTGAAGCAAAGACCTGGAAAATACCCCAGCTAAGTCAAATTAACAGCATACCTTGGTTTCTCCTCCTGTCTCTCACAGAATATGCCTTGGTTGCTATCCTAGTGCCCATGCTTAGCATAGCTACCTACTCAGAGATAATGTTTTAAACTTCATCTGGGAATTTAGAAAACAGGCTGAGTAAACGTCATCACTTTAAGTGCAGCAGCTGAAGTAATAAAGACGTGAAGTCTTCAAATACCACAGTTCCTAAAGAGGATTTTGGGGTTTTTTTTAAGGGATCACTCATCTCACTTCCTAATCTGTAAAAAAAGACAGCAGTAGTTACTGCAGATACAGACTTCTTGCTCACTTTGGGGAAAGCAAGAGCAAAAATGATTCACGCTTTCCTGCCTGAATGAAGGAAAATGCCCTGTTTCGCTGTTATCTAAGAAATGACGATGGAAGTGCCATTACTGATGGGTATTCAGTACTTTGCAAAAGGACTGGCATCCTGCAAGGTGGCTATTTAAGATTATCAGGAACAGGCTATAAAATTAGACTAAAACGTGACTGTCTATATATAGAGGACACCCATCTACCCACCATCCCTGCATTGTGTCCCTGCAATGCCAGCTAGTTACAGTTTTTGATATTGTATTGAAGCAGAGGTCAGTGTGTCCCCAGTCTAAAGGATGATCTGCTTGTACAGTACATCTCCAGACTAATTGCACCAACATTAATAGTACTTTATTGTTCTTCTGCCACAGGACTTATTGTTTATTTCATAGACATGAATATGGCCTAAACCAATGTTAACTGTATACCTTGCAATTTTAACATGTGGGAGGTGCTATTTTAAAAATCATCATCTTGTTCTAATATAAGGCCTCTCTCCCCAAGTGAGATGTTGTGGAAATATACAGCCGCACCTTCTGTCTTATTTTTGGCTATGTGAATGCAGAGTTGTAAACCCTATGCAAGGTAGGAGTTTTTATTGATTCCTGTTAAGTTCTAACAGAAATATCTGAAAGAACATTTTAGAATTCACAGTATGAAGGAGGAACCAAGCCCAGAACGAAGAGAATCAAAAATACCAGTTACTTCTGCCATAACATTGACTTTTGGCTCTTGTGTGTGTTAGACCGTGATCTGCAGGCTATGCTCCACATACTGAACAGCTAGCATCTAATAACCATAAGGGCAAAAAAGAAATGCCTTTAACATGCAACCTGCCAGGAGCTCAAGAGTCTACTACTGTGCAAGTGGCTAGTCCCTTATGATTCACATCTGGCCTGGCCATTAGACAGTTTGTGTATGGAAGAATGGTAGCCTCTATGACAGCAGGATACTTTAATTGTTGCTGCAGCTGCCTCTTCTTCTACAGATCTTTGAGAAACCATCTGAACAGTTAAAAACAGCCGGGGCACAGCAAGTGGGGCAAGAGGAAGGAAAAACGGAGGCATCTTGCTGCCCAGTTTGAGCTAGGAATCCTGGATCAGCATTAACATCTCTCCCTCAGAGTGGCCTTACTCAGCCTTGTGCCTACAAAAGAGCTGAGGCCCACAGATAATCCTAATTTATCATTTTAAATAATAATGATACTGTGCACTCCCTGTTGTCCACCAGGAGAGAAGAAGGCAGTCCACACACCAGGAAAGCTGTATCTTATGAGAGGCACAGATAGCTAGGCCAAACTCTACTGTAACCTCAGTTCAAATTCTGATCATCACCTCTTGTTTACATGTATCTAAATAATCCAGATTTATATTTGCTTTTGAAAGAGCGTTACAAGAAATTTCACGATTGCATTGTACTTGGCTCAACATGAGACATCACCATGCAGAACTTCCGGCATATCAGAATTTTGTCCTCCATGTTGACACCTCCCAAATAATACAGCAGCCAAATCTATGGCTAGCAATGGAATTCCAAATATAATCAAGCAATATCTAAAAAGAAATCTAAACCCAATGAAGGACTGGGATATTATGTGTTTATTTTTAAAATGAGAGGTAGCTCAGCATGGAAGAGCAAGATTGATGCAGCTGCTTTGGAGGAATCTCTAAAGAAAGCATTTCTGAACATCCACTGTTAAGAACCTTTAAAAGTCACTTCAAAAAAGAACCAGCATTCAGCAGAGCTACAGGATTCAGATATTTAAACCATCAGTCAGCTTTGTGAAGGGTTTGTAGACAGCCCTGTGAAGTTGGTTCAGAGTTCCCTTAACATAAGGGGAATCACTTAACAGTTACATTTCAATGGATTTTCAATTTCTGGAGGGTCAAAGAAGAATTTATGCTGGCTGGCAACATGGAAATGATTGCACAAATGTGGTCTTCTTGGTCCTTTGAAATGAAAGAATTCACAGTAAGATAACTGGTCCAGCCAGTCTGTTAACGCACACACACACAGACAAACACACACAATGCACAATTCTGAGAGGAAGGGCCTTTCAAACAGCAACTTTCTCTATCACAGTGTCCGTAACATGAACCTCTTCTGTTTGAACAGTAACTGTAGCAGATTGGCCACACATATGCTGGTGATCTTTCCAATCCTGCAAATGAGGAGCAAAAAGACAGATTGTTAAGTCAATAAAGGAATTATTTAGAGAAAGCGCACTGTGAAATTTCCAGACAAAGGCTGAGAATGTTGCTTCTACCCATGTCAATTTCCCCCTACTCCCCTGGGCCTGGCTATCAGTTGCCAGCTACAAGCCCCTCTTCCCTTTGGGCAGCCTGAGGTATCAGAATGGCTGGCCAGGGAGGGTTACTTCACCACCCTCTCACCCAGTCTGCTGGTTCCCATTGCGCACGCCCCCCCCCCCCCATCCTCTACATGGGGTTTACCAGCATTCTCTTCCTCAGGCTCTCTGGCCTTTCCCCTTTTATTCCATTCTTCCATTCCACCCCCCACCCACCTCACCCAGCTCCACCCCCATAACACATCTTGATACTCTGCCTTGGGCAAGGGTGGGGCCAGCTTGTTGCTTCTCTGTACAGCCAGTGGCCTCTGCCAGTCCTCTCTCATGGACCCACACCTTCCTCTGGAGACAGCCTGATCAGACCTGTGTGTCTGATTGCCCATGGCTCCACCCGCCTGTCCAATTGCTGCTGTGGGATCTTGGTCATGCCCGGCTGGGCTCTCCGTCTGTGTCTCCAGCTGGCTGGAGACAAATGGGGCCTTCTGTCCTTGTGGAGGTGAGTTGGGGCTCCAGACAAGCAGA
This sequence comes from Heteronotia binoei, assembly GCF_032191835.1. Taxonomy (NCBI): domain Eukaryota; kingdom Metazoa; phylum Chordata; class Lepidosauria; order Squamata; family Gekkonidae; genus Heteronotia; species Heteronotia binoei. The sequence continues at coordinate 161,121,346 of NC_083243.1, read as the reverse complement.
GGGAATTATCAGGCATAGAAAGTCTGGGTATGGGTGTGCCAAGACAATAAATTCAATTGGAAATGTGGAGCAAGAAGACTGTATTTAAGATTGGAGAGTTAGGCTGGAATCTACCACACAGCCCTTCTGGTCCCAGTTCAGAGAAATGAATGGTGATCCCTGAAGAACAGAGTATCATGGATGTTTGTTTCTTCAACACGACACACATAAAGCTGCCTTATAATGACTAAGACCATCAAGTCCACTGGAGAATATTGTGTACTCTGATTGGCACTGGCTCTGCAGAGTCTCAAGCAAGGGTCTTTTATATCACCTATTATTTTACAGGGATTGAACCTGGGACCTTCTGCATGCAGAATCAAGGCTCTTGCATTTAGCCATAGCCCCTCCCTAAACAAATCCCACATCTCCAGACATACAAGTTCTGTCTGTCCAGTAGCATCTGGAGTGCATAAGGCTCTTATTACCTTCCGCTGACAAAAAGTTGAGCAGTAATTGACTTTGTGACAGCCAGTGCATTCATTCATAGCGTCACGACCACAATTTACACAGGATTGCTGTCAAAATGCAAACAAGAAGTCAATGAGGAGTGAAAGCAGATTATTTCTTGGAAACCCATATCAAAATTTATGATAAAATTTTCTTTATAAAATTGCTTTGTAAAAATCAACTGTTCTGCACAGCAACTAAGCACTCTGAAAGATTAAACAGTCATCCTAGTTTTTATCTGTTCTCCTTCAGACCCTTTTTGAAGAACCAAAAGCCGAATTAGGGTTTCTGGGTTATGTCATCTTGCCTTCAGGGGTGTTCGCAGATTGCTCTCCTGCGACACCCCTGAATCAGGCAGTTGGAGGGGCGTCACAGACACGGTGCCTCCATAGGAAGACCCTGGAGGGGCTTTTCTTTGGCATGGGACTTGAGTGGGGACCTGGGGGTACAGCGGCAGCTACTCCTGTGCTTCTTGTATGTCCTGAGGTTCTGACGCCATGATAGCTGATGAAGCAGCAGAAAAAGATGAACGCCCGACTGCTTTCTTTCTCTCTTTTCAGTAAGCTTTTGATGTCTCGCCTTTTTACTTCTAATGTGGCAATTCTACTTGGCAAGTAAGTGAGCTTTCAACCACTGGCTAATGGGTCGTTTTGCATAACAACAAGCGGCTAGCTCAAAGGAAGGGATAGAGGCTGATTATAGGCCTTTTTTCTCCAGCAAATGAGGCCATGAAAAGTCTATGAGCAATCTTAAATATCGATAATTACTTGAATTGGATTGAATATAAATACTTAAATCGACCCGGATTATAATTGGACATATGTTAAAGCGTCTATTATTTGGCTGCAATATGATCTGAACATAAATGAGATATATTCTAGAGGGATCTGTTCCTGTCGTTTGACTGCAATCGAAATGATAACATTTGAAATCTCAGCTGGAGCTGATTTGGAATGACGATTTAACAGGATCTTTAAGCTACTTTTCAACTTGGATTAAGAGACTGAATTTGTTGACGGAAAAATGGCACTGCCAAGCGAAATGTCTTATAAAAAAGATATTCTATGGAATATTACTTCTCTGCAACAGGATCTTGGCTCATTAATGCAGCTAATTAGAAAGCAAATGGGAGCTCTTATGCTGAAAGCTAGCGAACTTCCAAATTTACAGGAGCTGAGTGCTAGAGAGACTCTGGTGACATCTGCAGAATTAGAATGGGAAAGTAATCCGCTCTGAAACTAACAAAAGAAGACCAAAATGGATCCCTATGGCGCACTTACAAAACAAGACCGGAAATTAAGATGGAGTGAGGTTATGCTGAGAGGAAGAATTGGCGTTGAATTCTTCTTCCCATTATCGAGAGGGCAGGCCACATTGAAAACAGAGAAGGTGCACCCTAGCCAGCAAATTAAGATGTGGAAATCTTTCAAGAAGAAGGGTTCTTGAACTTTTTTCCTTTTTGTGGATAGTTGGATATGGAACTCTGAATAAGAACTGACATGCGATTTTAAAAGGCAAAGTGAGATGGCTGGGTTACACTAAGTTGGTTTTCTCTGGTGTAATATAGATATAGAAACTAAAGAAATCCAAAAGTTTTTAAATTTTGAGAAGGATTCCTGAGTTCTGGTTTTCCTTGTGGGTAAATAAATATGGAATTATTAATAATGAATTGACATGTGATTTTAAAAGACCAAGGGAAGTAAGGGTGTTGCTAAAATTTTAGTCAAATATACAGTTAATTTGGACCAATGCTAAAGAGTGCAGAAAACACATTTATATTTACATAGCAGATTTATTCTTAGTATGTTTATTTGGTGAAATTGCTCATAATGATATAAGAGTTGGATTAATTGTTAAAAAGGCAGATAGCATAATAATTTTGCAATCTGGTAGATCTGTTTCCAATATGCCCCTTTGGAGAAACTGTTTATACTGAGATAGACAAATTATTATGTTGTATCTTTTTTAATTTGTTAAGGAGAAAGATATGATTTTTATGTGCTTATTTTAATAAGATATTGTTAAACCAACAAATTAGTTTGTGCTTATAACATGGGTTAAGCTAAACTAGACAGCTTTGTGTTGAGATGGCTTTAAAAAAAAATTTCTTTATATACTTATTTGTGTTCAAGAAGAATTGTTTAGATTTATATTGCTAGTATCAGCTTAGTAAAAATTTTCTATAATGAAAGATGGTAAAATATATGGAGAATTTTATACTTGCAGGTAGAATGATCAGGGTATCTTATTTGGAGATAGAATTATAATTGATATATTTGTACTTTTTCTGTCTGTTTTTCCCACTCTGTTAATGCCTCTTTCCCCCTTTTATGTATCTTTACTTTTGTTTTTCTTTTTTGTAGTTAAAACCAATAAAAATTATAAAACTGAAGAACCAAAAGCCATCCAGGGCTATTGGAACAGATATGCTGGAATTGCTTCTGACTTCATTGTTCAGAAGACCATACATGATCAAAGAGATCACAGATATTTAAGTGACAGAGCGGCAAGATAAACTTGCACAGTTGGTCTTTTGTACTATATCCTGTGCAAAGGAAGTACTACCCCCTCATTCTTTTTGTTCCACTCAAAAGAGTTTCAAAATGAGTTTCCAAGAACGATTCACATTGCACATACATATACCATCAAGACCCATGAGCTTTCCTTAAACTCCTGTTGGTGATTTTACACGCATACATGCACATGTGTTCCAAGGGCTCAAATGCATAGTCTATCCTATGTTTATATAACATTTTACCCAAGTGGCCAGGGAAAATGTAAAATTGCTTAAGCAAATGTCACTCAAATAGAACATGGTTCTTAACTAGCAGTTTTGATCATCAGTTTACAGGTAACAGAATATACTGCGTTGCAAAAGACTCAAGCTCATTCGTAAATAAAACCTAGGGCTCTTGGCTGTGTAAGCTGAGGTCTGCATTAGGCCCTTTACTTTTCCCCAGCCACCTGGAAACATTGTGATTATTTCTGTACTGATAAGAAAGTGTGAGAATGGAGAGATGGGGGGGGGGGCAGGCGGAGAAAATGTCTGCGTGAAGAACTGACCCTGAACTGAGAATAACTCACTTTTTCATTCAAGCAGAAAAGAGCACCAGTCCTTCATATTCAGACATATTCGTATTACAGGAGGAGAAAGTGATATTTTGGGCACTGATCATTTGTTCTTTTGTTCATTAGAAGTATGTTTGGGTTGCTCTTTCAAAAGTAGAACAAATAAAGATACAGGGAGTGTGCATTTCACGGCTCACTCTGTATGCCATTCATATCATTATCCAGGTGTGATCGGTAATTCAGTGCAATTGTATAAGGCCCAGCACAGGAAGGGATTCTTTGCTGTGAATAAATTGCCATGCTGTGAGAGCATTAGCATAGGCCATATTTAGTGCAGGTAGATTTGCTTGCTTTCAGGCACTACTGATTCACACTCTGATTAACACCTAATTCATTTGCACCATCCGCCTGTAAATTATCTGCAAACTTCAAAATGCAAAGTGTCAGAGAAGTACATTAAAGTTGCTTCAATGGGCCAACATAGAATCACAGTGCTAAGGCATATGCTGCTCAGTGAGCGATACACTGATACCTTGACACTGCAGCTTATAAGAGGCTAGATATGGTCACAAATGCTAAGCAGTGTAATTAAGTTTAGCTGAAATCCAAAAACACAAGCCATGCAGCACCTTTTATTAAGATCAATCAAAATAATACACAAGAGTATGCAAGCTTTTGCGTGCTCCAGAGAACTTTAGCAGTCTTATGAAGGGTTCTGAAGAACTTAAAAGCTTTGTACAATATTTTGTGTCATTTTGACTCATCTCAACAAAAAGGATTACAATGGTTTTTACTTTGTCATTATACTTGGAACCAACAAAGCTACTTGCAACTTCTGTCTGCTTTAGAAATACTTGACAAAGAAGGGTTCTTCAATGGAGAAAATGGTATGAGGTGGTGAGGTATCTTCTCCCCAGTTTGGTTTCTACTGGCTTTTAATGTAGTGTATCATCTAAAGCGAACGTTCTGTATTGCTAATATAGGGAACACCATGTTTTCCCTCTGCTCTCAGCTTTTTGAGGGACCCATGTGTTTCGTATGTTATATAACTTTGATTCACTACTGGCTTTTGTATTTGCAATTGGAGGTCACCATTATTTCTCACCTTCTTCCCAGAAGGCCAAAGGTGCCCAAAGCTATGCCCAGTGCTCTTTCAAGTTTGCAGAGTGTTCTACACAAGATGCAGATAAGGAGGCTTAAGATCATGACCTTTCTGATTTTTTAAAGCCAGCCTACCAAAGCATACCAGATAACTCAAAAGCATGTACAGTATATTCTTTCATTTTGGTTATTCTTCAAAGCCGTGTAGTAGCTCTTGTTTCTATTCTGCTTTGGATCAACATGACTACCTGCAGCTTTTGATTTTAGACAATACCTGCTATAGCTGTGAAAAAGGCAACTGCCATCCTCTCTGGACGGAGCCTTGAAAGTACCACATGCACAACTCCCACCTTACTGTAATCACTTTCTGTGCCCAGCAGGACACAGAGGCCATTTGATAGCACCTCAGATCAGATTAGTACAAGACATACTGTTTCTGTAAAGAATTGTAGGCTAAATACTCTCAAAGTGGCATACTCCCTCTTCTTCCTTCCCAAACCTGTACACACTCTGTGCCACACAATGTACCAAAGTCCCTTTGCAAGATATTGAGAAAATGGCTGCACTCTACATGTATTTGCTGGGATTCACTGTTAGCTGTAGAAGGCATAGAGCGCCGGCTATTTCATAGCTCTCAATAAGGAAAACATGGTTTATGGTACTCACTTGCTGAACCACAGCCATGATCTGACCTTGGTAGCAAAGCATCATATTAAAACTGAAGGACTGTTCTGAGGGCCACCACAAATAAGGATATATTAACTGTATTGCTAGGAGCCAAGAGGAACCTGACAGCTGGAGAGCCAGTTTGGTGTAGTGGTTAAGTGTGCGGACTCTTATCTGGGAGAACTGGGTTTGATTCCCCACACCTCCACTTGCAGCTGCTGGAATGGCCTTGGGTCAGCCACAGCTCTTGTAGTTGTCCTTGGAAGAGCAGCCGCTGTAAGAACTCTCTCAGCCCTGCCATCCTCATAGGGTGTCTGTTGTGTGGGGGGGGTGGGGGTGGGGGGAAGGTAAAGGAGATTGTGACTGCTCTGAAACTCTGAGATTCAGGGCAGGATATAAATCCAATGACTTTGCGTGACTTTGTCCATGGGGTCGCAAAGAGTCGGACTCGACTGTGCAAATGAACAACAACATAAATCCAGTATCATCATCTTCTCTTCACAAACCAGTAACAGAGATTGTGACTCATACGCACTCCATTCAGACATCAAACCATGATTCAGCAAGCTTAATTACAGTTTTGCATGATATCCAAATTGACAAACCATGGTTTACAAGAAGCCAGCTTACAGAAACTATGGTTCGGTGAGTATCCAAAACATATTTTCTGTAAACTACAGCAATGTCTGAACTGACAGACCAGAATAATGGCTATTGTTCTGTCTCTTAAGGTTGCTACACGACAGAAAAAGGACTGCAGAGCAGATGAAAGGATAGCAGATAAACAGCAATACAGTGTGATTTGCTTTTAAACTATGATGAGTGCAAAAAATAGTTCCATATGAAGCATGAATTATTTCAATTCAAAAACAGTAACACAAAAATGCTTGTCCTTACCTTAATGATGATTTCTGTTTTTCCATCTACATCTTCTGTTGGTTGAAATAACTGGTTCTGATACTGCTAAAAGGAAGAGAGATCAAAATTACAGCAGTAAACAGCTTATTCTGATACTCTAGGGGGTATAGTTACAGGATACTTTGCTCCTAACAGAAAGTGATAAATTGCTAGACATACCAAAGAAGATGGTTTGGCAGAAACATGTCATTTCTTGATCTACTGGTGCAAGACAGTATTCGTTACCAGCGCAGATGAGAAATCCATTGAATTATGCCAAAATGAGAAAAAATTAACGTAAAGGTATCAGTATGGATGGTAAGAGCACTTGTCATGACTTTGGGATTTTCTGAATATAAGATTATTGATTTGCTTTATTGACTGTAAGATACTAATGTAATGCCAGGTATTGCTTTGTGACTGAGTCAGAACATAGAGTGCAGTTATTTTCCAGCTCTCCAAAGTTTTTCAGCTTTGAGACAGGAACCAGAGATCACCCCTGGGATCACACAGCATGCACCAACAGATCTGCCTGCACTCTCTTCAGAACCACAGATGTCTAGCTGAAGGAGAGCTGCAAGGCTCCTTCAGATCCCAACCAGAGACCAGCATCAGGAAGGAGTTACCTGCTCTAGCATCTAACTACTTTACAGAAGTACTCAGCTCAGACCAGAGGAGAGGATGTTCTGCTGGAGCCCATGCCCCTCTATGCCCTTCTTTTACCCCTTCCTCTGAAAGGAATACCCTTTTCTTACTTCTTGCCCCCTTACACATGTGCTCCTACTCCAATTTGCATCAGAACTATCTGATACTGGAGGGGGATGCTGTCCTGGAGGGCTGATATTAAGTTGTTGGGGAAACCCACATTATCGTTGGGAACATCTGAGTTTCCCCCAAGTAGACCCCCCCCCAACCTTTTCAGTTTGGGAAAATTGTGAGGGAGGAATGCTGAAGCTATTTGTTCACGTATATTAGGCCTGAGCCTAATCAGGCACCACATATGCTGTAATGAGAATTCACAACTCATGTATGATTGTGTTATGCCTGACACAAGGCAGGTATCCCGGACACAACCTGTGTCGTCTATAATATGTGATTAGGTTTTTTAATTTGATCATAAACATGCATTACCATCACACTACCACACGAGGACTCAGATTTCCATTCTAACTTGTATCTGATGAAGGGCACTTACAAAAGGTTACATCTCAAAAGCTTACATCTCCAAAATCTTGTTGGACTCTAAGGTGTGACTGGACTTGAAACTATGGTTCTCAGTGTTATTAAAGAGGAAATTACCTTGATTAAGACCTGTCCCTGCATGTATTTTAGTTAGTACTGAAAGAGGAGCATTTATTTATTTACATGTAGTCAAAGGCCTGCTCTGCGAACTATGTCTTTGTCACCTCACACATTCCCAGGCCTTGAAAATCAAGTAGTAGGGTGCTTGTATTTACACAGGGGTACTGTGAAAGTGACCCTGATCTGAATAGTCCAGGCCAGCCTGGTCTTGTCAGATTTCAGAAGGTAAGCAGGATCAGTCCTGATTAGCACTTGGATAGGAGACTGCCAAGGAAGTCCACGGTTGCTATGCAGAGGTGGGCGACGGCAAGTCGCCTCTGAACATCTCTTGCCTTGAAAACTCTGCATGGTTGCCACACCAGCTGCAGCTTGAAGGCACTTTATACACAAACTATGACGATCAGCATTACTATTTGAGCAGTAGAACTTTGTCTTGGCTTAGCAGTTCACAGAGACACTTATGTAGGGCAATAATGCCTTGCAAAATTCTATTTAAAAATTATTGTACTTTCCCCTCTAATCTTAACCCAACTTTCTTCATACCAAACCCCTTCTTTAATAAAACCTTCAGCACTGATATTGAAAGTTGCAGTGCAGAGGACCTTCAAGTGAGCAATGGAACTTTTATTACATAGCACTAAATAAATTAAGTTAAATGTATCATCACCAAAGATAATAGCCAAAATTAGATTCAACACCAGGCCAGGGTATTAAGCCTCCAGAGGAATGGTTTGAAAACAATCTGAGGCAAAGTAGATTTATCCAAGAGTAGAACCTAATACATAAGCAGATTAAGGACTTAATTCCAGATCATCTTTATGACCTGACATCAAGGTTCTGAGGGTTGTGAATTTACAGGAACATAAACTGACTGTGGCACAGAATCAAATTAGGAAATTCTCTGGAGGCAGAGTGAAAAATAGATAGAAATATCATCTCAATAATATATTAGCTGTTGAAACTTAGTGAATCGGCCTCTACCTTTCAAATATACATATATGTAGTAGCATCCCAAATTCAGTTCAGCCAGTGAGCAAATTACAGAGAAGGGATGTGGAAATGAGAAGCACTGACATCTTGTGTCATCCATCTTATATCTCAGTGGGTACCTGTTCCCTGGAGAAGTCTCTGTGAGCCCATTTCCATGATCATTTTTGAGTGAGCTCAGATTTCTGAACTTTATGTCCTTGCAAGTACCGTGAGAACAAAAGAAGAGGATTACTGCTGCACATTTTGATTAATGATACGGGTGGGAGTGGTATCAGGATTTTTGCCATATAAAATGGTCTTTGACCCATCATTTTGATAGCTTAGCCTTCCCTCTCCATAGTTATGGTTGTGTATTCCAGTAAAAACCATGTTCTGTTGCACCACAGAATTTCTCTTTCACAACAATTGCACTTATTGAGAAAATGGTGGATGTAACCTTGCCATTTCTGACTGGTTGCTGGGTCCAAATGCCAAAAAGGGGTCCTGTATCAGTTTCACTAGGGTTCAGTTTCACTGAAGGGTGAATTTTTCCAAGTGCAGGGGGCAAAAAAGGTTTTGTTTTGTTTCTGTTAAAAAGGAACATTTAAGGTACAGGAACTCACTCTGCCATGTAATCCTATCCCAGAGGAATTTTAGATTTTTAGGAGGAGGATCTTTAGTAGTAGTCTCATTACTTTCAGAGACCTTCTGTTTTCAAGCATCTTCCAAAATAGCCACGACAATTAAACCAGTTTATAATAGGTTTGCATTCATGACACAAAAAAACACAGACTTATACTAACTAGTCCATGTGGATATAATACTATTGTTACATCCAGAATACATATTGTGAAGCTCACAACACGTTGCTTCAGTTCCTGAGAAAAGCTCAACAGAATGCAATTATGACTGCTTGAATTATATACTGTAAGAGGGATGTTTTTGCAGAGCTGAGTTTCAAGAACACAGAGGTGCCCCTGATGTGTGTATCTTTCAAAGTTTACGGGTACTTCAGTTACCTCATATTGTTGCTTTAGCAGCTGTAGTGTGTTTATGTTCCAAAACAGATCTTAAATGGGATGAATCTATGCAACGTTATACGGGATTGCAACCTGAACAATTTATTTTCTTGTTCTGCAAGATCTAAAGATTCCACCTGTCTTGTGTGAAAGGAAAGGAAGAACTGATATAACTTCTTTTAAAAGGAGATGACAGAATGAAGATTCCAGTGAAATTAATTTTACAGAAGCTTTTCAGTTCCTATTTATGTAAATATTATCATCATTGAAGGTTTTGATTAGAGCACTCAAGACATAAACTGTAAAGCCCAGGGGAAATAACATTTCAAACAACTTTCCATTCAAAATACTACAAAATTAAGAAAAGTCCAAGAACATTTGTTTCATAAGTCTCACACTGAAAGGATTCTGAATTGTAGATTCAGCAAAACACAAGCAAATTTCTGCTTGTACCACTGAGTTTTCCTGCTTACCTTTGCACACAACCCACCCACCAGAGACGTTGCTCCTGTCAAGGGACCCCCCATAAGTATGGGATGTGGCACAAGGAACTACAGGCAGAGGCAGGAAATTGACAAAAACGGGTAACTTGCTTCCTGCCCATGTCAAGAGCACTCCAATTGTGCAACAAGCCCTTTCCAGGACTGCCCTGAACAGTACTGGGGAAACAAATGTCAGGATAGGGAAGCTGTTTTTCTAGTCATGTTATCACTAACCACAGGAATGTTAACATTAACAAATTAAATTTGCCTAATGAGAAAACTAACCATTTGTGGATATTTTTATTTTTTGACAAACTCCTTTTACTAAAGACACTTTGTTCTGTGGAAGACACAAAGACGACTTCATAAGCCTTAGCCACATCTGATCTCAGTGCATCCGATGAAACAACACATTTCTGGGCAATGGTCATTCAACTGGATACAAGTCTGGGGATCAGCATGAAGGTGGCTGATGCACATGCTCTCTCAACAGTCTTCTTTGTCCCATACACACAGTATTAAGAAGATGAGCCTGCCTAGATAGGAAATGTGCATTTACTCCCTTCATGTCAACCCAGCTGTTAGGGAGAACAGTGCTCAGTCAGCCCTGCCAGGTGGAAGGAATCGGGTTACTCTTCAGATCCTTTCCATCCAGCTATGTAAGCCATCATCTTTCTCTTGCTGCTGCCACCAAGGCAGGACTCTATTTGTCACTGGAGTGTGCAAAGAAATTCCCCTCCTGAAGCAGAATCTGGTAGGGATGAAGTAACAACAGCTTATCAGTAGGAATACCTCCCTGCCAAAATCACTACCTGCCCCTTAAAATATTTATATCCTTTTGTTTCATATTTTCCTGCTCAGAAAAATCTGAAAAAATATAAGCTTCCAGAAAATCCAGAAATATAAACTACATACCCATCCTAGAAACATTCAAAATATATAGAGGAAAGGAAGTTTAAACAACTTTCAAGTTGAAAAATCACACTAGTAGTTGTGTCTTTCTTATTTAAAGAAAAAGGGTACTGACTCAGCCTGTATTTTATTAAAACATGTAACTCTGGAAAGTAATTACAGTTGGTTACACAGCATATCCTCAGGCAGGAGAATAAGTTATCAGGAAGCAGCTTGTGGAATAACAATGGTCTGTGGGTCATGGATGGAAAATTAATCCTCTCAGAGCCATCATACAACCAGGGTTTTCATCCCGTGGGAACGCAGTGGAACAAAGTTCTGGAACCTTTTCGTAGAAACAAAATTCTTGGGGGGGGGGAATGTTTTAAAGTTCATGAGTGGCACCTGTGTGTTTCTCCTTCATTTCCCTCTTGAGAGTTCCAGCACCTCTTTTTCCAGAAAAAAAAGCCTTGCATATAACACAACACTAGAACAAACAAATATATCATGCTACATCTTCATCCCTGACTTGGAGATATATATCTAGAGCATATTATACCAACGTTTGGAGTTGAAGTTGGGAGTAAGCAGTGAAGTGGCTAAGTTTGCAGATGACACTAAATTGTTCACTAAATTGATGACACTAAATTGTTCAGGGTGGTGAGAACCAGAGAGGATTGTGAGGCATTTCAAAGGGATCTGTGAGGCTGGGTGAGTGGGCGTCAACGTGGCAGATGAGGTTCAATGTGGCCAAGTGCAAAGTAATGCACATTGGGGCCAAAAATCCTAGCTATAAATACAAGTTGATGGGGTGTGGACTGGCAGAGACTGACCAAGAGAGAGATCTTGGGGTCGTGGTAGATAACTCACTGAAAATGTCGAGACAGTGTGTGATTGCAACAAAAAAGGCCAACACCATGCTGGGAATTATTAGGAAGGGAATTGAAAACAAATCAACCAGTATCATAATGCCCCTGTATAAATCAATGGTGTGGTCTCATTTGGAATACTGTGTACAATTCTGGTCCCTGCACCTCAAAAAAGATATTATAGCATTGGAAAAAGTCCAGAAAAGGGCAACTAGAATGATTAAAGGGTTGGAACACTTTCCCTATGAAGAAAGGTTAAAACGCTTGGGGTTCTTTAGCTTGGAGAAATGTCAACTGCGGGGTGACATGATAAGAGGTTTACAAGATTATGCATGGGATAGAGAATGTAGAGAAAGTAATACTTTTCTCCCTTTCTCACAATACAAGAACTTGTGGATATTCAATGAAATTGCTGAGCAGTCGGATTAGAACAGATAAAAGGAAGTACTTCTTCACCCAAAGGGTGATCAACAAGTGGCATTCACTGCCGCAGGAGGTGGTGGCGGCTACAAGCATAGACAGCTTCAAGAGGGGATTGGATAAGCATATGGAGCAGAGGTCCACCAGTGGCTATTAGCCACAGCATATTGTTGGAACTCTGTCGGGGGGGGGGCAGTAATGCTCTGTATTCTTGGTGCTTGGGGGGGCACAGTGGGAGGGCTTCTAGCCCCACTGGTGGACCTCCTGATGGTACTTGAGTTTCTTTGGCCACTGTGTGACAGAGTGTTGGACTGGATGGGCCATTGGCCTGATCCAACATGGCTTCTCTTTATGTTCTTAACGTATTTACTTCACTGAGAGAGACCCTAGAATCAAAAAGGGTGGAAAGATAAGGGCTTGATTGCACACATTCTATTTAAGCCAGTTGTCAGAAATAATAAATATCAATTATCTACCTCATTACATTTCTCTTTTGAGTTCCAGAAAACCTGGAACAGAAAAAAGAGCACAGAAGTCCCTCACAGCAACCAATTTAATGCCTAGCTTTAGGAAAGCAGCTTCCTTTATTTTCACTGATTAACAACATCATCATCCACAAAGCAATATCTTTTATGTGTAGTAACTTTGGAGACTTGAGTCATTTGCTTTTTCTGTTCTGAACTACTAAATCAAAATATATGCATCACTCTTTGTTTGCTGTTTTGTCTCCAGTCAGCACATTAGGCATTACAAACATAGTCTCAATATTTCCCTTTAAGGTGCACTGACCAAAAACATTTTACCTTTGCTCCAGAACTACATGTCAATGCTATACTGGTCTAAGGTTAACAATCCTGTGTTACATTGCTGTGAAGTACATGGTTTATTTTAAAATCCCACACAGTCTTTTTTTTTTTTTTAATGTGTAGAAATTATGAATCTCCTTGTTTAGGTGTGGATTTGAATGGGCTTATTCATGTCTTCTTCTGCTTATCTGACAACTGTTCCAGGTGAGCAGTTGTGTTGGTCTGAAATACAGGAGCAAGATTCGAATCCCACAGCATTTTAAAGACCAACTAGATTTCCAGGGTATAACAAAATCAAAGCTCTCTTCATCAAATACCGACAACTGAATTATGGATACATTTAAATGAGAAGGACAAACAGGTTAAGTACTGCTGAGTGATCCTCTGCTGGCTATCTAACCTAAATCTTAGTGCTGTTTCCACCCCCCTATGCTACTCCCCTCTTGCTCCATTTCTCTCTGCACTTTCAGTTTTTGAAAGCTTATATATGATGGAAACGGCAAGTTGTGCAAAATAACTGTCCTAATTTGTTCCGGCCTTAAGACAAGAGTCTGGGATGCTATGGTGAGCCCAAACTGAGATTAGCTTTGGCACACAGCAAGTACACTCAGCTCTTTGTATAATCTCTCTATGAAAAAGCTTTGTATTGTTTCTAACTACTAAAAGGTTATAATTCACTGCATTGCCCTCAGTTTCATCAACACTGAAATACAGATATTTTCTGCAACACAACTGAAGAATACTACCTAAGCTTCACAGCAGCCAAACCTCCACTCTTCCATAAAAGAAAGCAGTTGTACGGTCACTGGCTCTGGAGAAATTTTGGCCCAGAATGGTTTCATTTCTTGTGGCACAGTTACCTCTTTCCTTTCCACATCTGCTTGAATTTTTGCTTGAGTGACAACGGCTTCTCTGTATGAGGAGCTAGCCTGCTTAGCTTGTTCAATGAGATTCTTCAGCTGCTGAGCTGTGCTGAGTAGTGAATTGACCATCTCTTCAAGGTACACCCAGCTTCGTTGCTCTGTCATTTCTAGTCCATTCACCACGGAAGAAGACAGTGTTTTGGTGGGGGTACTGGGTGGTACAGCCAAAGCCGGAAGTGATGTCAATACTAGACATTCAAAAAGAAAACTCATGGAATTAAAGATTTCAATCCAAGATCAAGTTGAAGTACAACAGGATGTATTCACTTCAATGAGTCTATCCAGTATTGCTAGTTCACTGCCTCAGTGGGAGCGGGGGGGGGGGGGGGGGGAAGCAACACAGCAGAATTCAATGTGTGTGTCTTACACCCATCATTATCTTCTGCACATGTAGAGCAGCCGCTTTGGCAGGTTGCAGAATCCTTTCTATTACAGCCTGCCTTGGATTCCGCCCAGAGCAGGTGCATACCTCCTCCATTTTGCTACTACCTTGGATCCATTCAGAGCAGACTGCAGAGGAAGGTACTAATTCTGTAGTCTACCTAGGATCATGCCAGCTGGGCACTAGAGAGGTGGGCATTTCAGGCTGCTAGCTTGAGCCACCCTTTCTTTTGACAATGCTTTGTGGAAGGCTCTACAAGCATCATACTGAGGGCAGAAATAAATCTTTACATTAGCTAGCATAAGATCACCACAATTGTAACTCACTCTCATGTTTACTAATTGATTAGGGCAGCAATTCCCAAGATGGGCTGAAGCTTCCTGTCTTGGGAGGCTACCACAGCAGATGCATCTATACTACTCTTTGGAATAGGGGGGCATTCTGTGGTGTCCACCCACCACAGCCACTACAGTAGATCGCTACCTCTTCCTATGCAAATGAGAAAGGACACTCTGGAATAGCTTGATGCAGTCCATATTACAGTCAAAGGGGAAGCCTAATAGTATCATCAGAAAGCACAGAGAGGTTCTTCTTTGAATACATACCCTGCTCCTAAACTGCATTTATGCAGAGGACCTGCTTAATCTCTTGCTGGGGCCATTGGTTCTTCACAAAGAGGCCCAACAACAGAAAGGAGAACTCAGGGACACAACAAGTCCATGATTCACCTTTGCAGGGGAAAAAATGGAGGGAGGAGAGAAGTACAAAAGGAATGTGTGAAGGATACGGAAATAAAAAGTCATATTTCTGAATGCTTCCTTTGTCCATTTAACTGTCAGACCTGCAAAGAGAAGACAGCCAGCTATAGGAACCAGCCCATAAAGGGTGCTTGCCTGCTGGCTACTATATTTGCTTACAGAAAGAGTCTTTGCCAAGACTTTCTCCTGAAATTTCAAACTAAAAGTGAAAAAATATTTTGAGACATAAACACACAGATATTCAGAGTAGCTCAAAATGATCTTCATATTTTCACCCATAAAATCCCGCAGGAGCCCATGTGTGCTCTGCTTCCCTACTTTATTTTCAAATGATGACTTAAATATAGACTCATGTCACAATCATTTATTATAAGTTTATATTTGCAACCTTTATATTATGGCTACATTGTATAAGTAAACATATAAACCTAAAAGTTTTCATTGCATTAGTAAACAAAACAGATGTTTGCCCAGTTGTGTTCATGGACTACCACTATTTAATGTGAATTAGAAAGGCATGCTTTTCCTCCACAAGAGCATATTTGTAGAAGGGATCATTTTCAGCTACTTGTAGTTTTTCTACACAGTAAGGAACAAAGCTTGACATTTTTATCTTCCCTTTCTGTCATCCAAATATAGCTACTCAAGGTAGCTCTTATAAAACAATAACATCCAATTACCACAAATATGACAATCTAAAAATACAGTAATTAAATATTAAAAGAAATGGTTACCTATAATCTACATAGAATTAAAAGCATGGGTAAATAGGACAGGCTTTACTATGTGCTTCAAAGATATTAACATAGGCATCACGTAAATTTCTCTGGAAAAGAAGTTTCATAATTGGGTAACTACTATGGAAAACACCTTCTTTCTGGTAATGACCCAGTGAACTGAATGCAGGGGACACAGGAAATAGACTGTAACTAACTGGCACAGGTTCATATCAGAGCTGTCCCTTAATATTAGATTGTTAATCATTTGACCACTGTTTTCAAATACTGATCCAGCATTTCAACTGATTGGTTAACACAATACAGTGATAGCCCTGGTCCCTGTTTAGCATGAGCAGCTCTCACAAGTCAGAGGTGACATTCATTATTTTATTTAATTTTAGAGATTAATACCATTTTATTTCCCAATGAAGATCTCAATTATTAACAAGAATTATTTGGGAGCACCCCATTAAGAAAGTGTAAAGCACAACCCATACTTCTAGCTAGACTCAAGGAGCTACAGCAATCTTTCAGTCAAAAACTGCTGAAAGATTTCCAGATAAAGGTTCAGGAATGATAAAGGATCACAGCCTCATAAGCAGAATGGAAGCAAGACTGAACAGAGTTAAGAAAGGATGCATCTATCAGCTGAGTGCCCCTGGCATTGTTCCGCCACAATATACTCCCCCAAAACAGATGGCTGAAAACTAGCCTATAATAGTTCTTTTCTTATGTACAAGGTAAGTAAAAGAGCAAGGACATGGTAGGCCCATTGTGAGGAAAGGGGAGTGAAATTGTAACAGGTGATGAAGAAAGGGCAGAACTGCTCAATTCCTACTTTTCCTCAGTCTTCTCTTGTGAGGGAAATGGTGCTCAACATGTCAAAAACAGAACACATGATGAAGGAAGGGAATTGCGGCCTAGGATAAGCATAGGGATAGTACATAAACACCTAGTTTCTTTAAATGAAACTAAATCCTCAGAGCCAGATGAACTGCATCCAAGGGTACTAAAAGAACTTGTGGACATAATTTCTGAGTCTCTGTCCATCAGTTTTGAGAATTCTTGGGAAACAGGTGAGCTGCCAGAAGATTGGAGGTGGGCAAATGTTGTCCCCATCTTCAAGAAGGGGAAATAGGAGCATCCAGGTAACTACCAACCCATCAGCTTGATGTCTATACTTGGAAAAGTTTTAGAACAAATCACCAAACAGCCAGTCCTGGAACATTTAAAAAGGACAGCTGTGATCAGTAGGAGCCAGCATGGGTTTCTTAAGAACAGTCATGTCAGACTAACCTGATATCCATTCTTAAGAAAGTTACTACTTTGCTGGATCAGGAGAATGCTGTAGACAAAGTTTATCTTGATTTCATTAAGGCTTTTGATAAGTTGCACATACTATTCTTGTTGACAAGTTGATAAATGTGGTTTGGATACTGTTACTATTAGGTGGATCTGTAACTGGTTGACAGATTGTGCCCAAAAAGTGCTTGTGAATGGTTCCTCATTCTCTTGGAGAAGAGTGACAAGTGGAGTGCCTCAAGGGTCTGTCTTGGGACCCGTTTTGTTCAACATCTTTATAAATGATTTAGAAGAAGGAACAGAGCAGGGGTGTCAAACTCATTTGTTACGAGGGCCGGATCTGACATAAATGGGACTTTGTGGGGCCAAACCATGCATGTCATAAAATGCAATGAAAGGTAGCAGAGATACAAACTTTATAGAGGACACAAACACAATTAAAGATATTATTTTTTTAACTTAAAATACAAACATGCTTAAAACTCCTGCAATATTTTATTTAAAATGGAAAGGTTGGGGGGATAGTGGGATTTGGCAATACAATTTTTAAAATAAAACGTTAAAAAGCACAAGGATCACAGCAGAAACTAAAAATATAAAATGCTCTGAGTCTAGGAAAACATCAAAGGTGAACATCTACTCCATGTTTCAACTGCGGCATCCAGGAATGGGGATGGAGTGAGGCAAAAAGGAAAACATTAAATGGCTGGACATTGCAAGCTTCTCCCCCCACCCCCAGATCTACTCAGATTGGCAATGGCACTGCAGTGTAATATCCCCCTTTGGCTGTGGGTTCCCTGGTTAGAGTACTCACTAGGCACCAGTTCTCAGGTCCATTCAGAAGAAACAAGCTGGCTATATCACTGAGAAGGTGGCTAAGTTTATTTACTCTGTTTTAAAAGTATGCCAAGGGATCTCACAGAAACAATTTATGTTTATGCTCACTCAGATGTATATGTATGCAATAGTTCCACTCTACTTGAAATTTTTATGCCAATAAAGACTAACTTGAACTTGAACAAGCTGGCTCAAAGCATCCACCCTTTATAGACTATCTGGGCACAGAGACCTTAATGGAAAATCCACTCTGCATTTGCTTTGCAAGCCCAGGATTGCTTCCTGCTTCCTCTTGCAAAGACAAAGGAGGAGGAGCTAGGAACTTTGGCAGCTTTGGGGTTTCAAAGGGTGAGAACAGGAGGGGGGAGAAAAGAGCCCCAAGGGCCTGATTAAAGCCCTGGACAGACGAGTTCTGGCCAATGGGCCAGACATTTGACATCCCTGGAACAGAGGGAACGCTTATTAAGTTTGCAGATGAAACTAAATTGGGAGAGGCTGTAATTACAGTAGAAGACAGAGATAGGATACAGGATGATTTTGACAGGCTGGAAAACTGGGCTAAAACAAAATGAATTTTAACGGGAATAAATGTTGAGTTCTGCATTTAGGTAGAAAAAATCAAATGCATAATTATAGGATGGGGGAGACTTGTCTTAGCAGTAGTATGTGCAAAAAGGATCTAGGCGTCTTAGTGGACTGTACACTGAACATGAGTCAACAGTGTGATGTGATGGCTAAAAAGGCAAATGAGATTTTGGGCTGTATCAACATAAGTATAGTGTCCTGATCATGTAAAGTGATGGCATCACTTTACTCTGCTCTGATTAGACCTCACCTAGAGTATTGTGTTCATTTCTGGTCACCATAATTTAAGAGGGGTATAGACAAGTTGGAATGGGTCCAGAAAAGGGCAACAAAGATGGTGAGGGGTCTATGTGAAAGGCTGAAGGAGCTAGGTATGTTTAGCCTGGAGAGGAGACGACTGAGAGGTGATATGATCACCATCTTCAAGTACTTGAAGGGCTGTCGCATAGAGGGTGGTGCAGAGTTGTTTTCTGTTGCCCCAGAAGGTCAGACCAGAACCGATGGGTTGAAATTAAATCAGAAGAGTTTCTGGCTAAACATTAGGAAGAACTTCCTGACAGTTAGAGTGGTTCCTCAGTGGAACAGGCTTCCTTGGAGGTTTTTCAACAGAGACTAGATGGCCATCTGATAGCAATGCTAATTTTTGTGAATTAGCAAATCAGGAAAAGGAGGGCAGGAAGTGTCCTTTCTCAGACACCCTGGGAAATACTGATTGCCACTGGGATTAGTCAGCAATTTTTTCTCCAGGCCAGTCTGGGCAAGGATCCTGGATTTTTTTTTTTTTTGCCATTTTCTGGGCATGGAGCAGGAGTCACTGGGGATGTATGTGTGTGGAGGAGGTATCTGTGAAGTTCCTGCATTGTGCAGGGGATTGAACTAGGTGGCCCTGGAGGTCCCTTCTAACTCTATGATTCTATGATCATTGAGGTCATCATATAGTTCCATTATTGTCATATACAAAGGCATCAGGAACCTTCCCTTCCTCAAATAAGCACTGATAATTTCCCTTGGCAATAACCCCAATAACTGTCTAGCTAATTTTTTAAACATAGGAAGGATGGAGATCTAAACAAAATGGAAAAAAACTGGGAGCGATCTTGAACCCAGGTCTTCTGCTGAATAAGTAGGCAACAGCCTTTTAACAGCTTCAACTAATTAGCCAGCTGCACATAAAAGATCTGGCCACTGTGGTGCATGCTTTGGTTACATCTAGATTACTTTACTTTAATGCACTCTTGTCATGATCTGAGGCCTAATGCAGCCTAGAGGGCAGGGAGAAGCCTGCCTAGGAGTGGTTCATGGGCCTACATCTTCCAGGATCCCTTCTGATAGGGTGGCAGAGTTTTGGAGGGAAAACTAGCCCAAAGTGGAGTGGGACCTGGGAGGAAAGCATAAAAAGCCAAGCCACAGACAGGGCGTGTTCTCTCTAGAAAAGGCTACAGGGAGAAAGGTTCTCTCTGGAGAGAAGGCGGCTGGAGAGAGGGATCCCTCACCCTAAGGAGATGGTGAGTTTTGGCAAAGGAGCAGGAAATGTCTAGTCAGAAGCATCAGGGTTTTTATTTATTTACACCAACCTTCACTGTTTCTTATTTCACTGTTGCACTAAATGTTTTACTACCCACTTGTTGTTCTAGAGCACTTACCCGTATTTTTCGCTCCATAAGACGCACCTGAGCATAAGACGCACCTAGTTTTTAGAGCCGTTTGTGTGAATTTAGAGGCATTTGTGTGAATTTTTTGCAGTATTCGCTCCTTAAGACGCACACACTTTTCCCTCCACTTTTTTTGGGGGGGAAAGTGAGTCTTATGGTGCAAAAAATACTGTATATTAAACTTCTTGTTAAATTGCCTGGGTCCTCACGTCTCTTCAGTCATGGTTAAAAGGTTTTGCTAAAAAGGAAGATGTAGGGGTGGAGTGGGTGCTCTGGGCCCTCCCATACAGACCCTTACCAGAGTGGTGACAGCCAGTAGAAGGCCCTTCCTCATACTCTGCTGTGTGACAACTCTACTTGTGGCTATTCTTGAAAAGTGTTTAGAAACTTGTATTGGTGCAGATTAGTGCAACCAAGTTGTTGACTGGAGTGGACCATAGGGACCGTATAACTGCACTCTTGGCCCAACTACACTGGCTTCCAGTCTGTTTCTGGGCATCATTAAAGGTGCTGGTGTTGACCTTTAAAGCCCCACATCCCTTGGGACCAGCAGATCTGAAGAACCACCAACTTTCATATGAGTTTATCTGATCATTATTGTCATCTTCGAAGACCTTGCTTTGGATACCCCTGCCTTCTGAGATGAGGCAAGTAGGCAAGGACAGTCTTCAGTTGTGGCACCAAAACTCTGGAACTCTCTTCTCAGAGAGACTCACCCTTCCCCTTTCTGTTGCCATCTTCCACCAGCAGGTTAAGATTTTTTCATTTAAACTGACAGTCTCCCAACGACCCCCTACTTCCTACCCTATGTTTTAACTGTTGTTTGATGTGTTTGTATTTTAACTTGGTTTTACTTGTTTTAATGCTGTGTTTTTGTTTGGTTTATTAGTTTTAAAGACATATTTTCATTCTGTACGCTATTAATGTGTTAGCTGCCTTGGTGGCTCTGATCAGAGCAGGAAAGTGAGGCTTAAATTTTGGAAAAGAAAAGACAAGCAAGATATAATTTCTTTCCCTGAATCAGTCTCTCATGGAAGAAAGCTGAAATAGCTACCTGAAGCCAGATAAGTTTAATTATTTTGGAATCTGGTGGAATCTTACCAATTTTAGGATGCGAAGTTGGCAATGCTGCTTCTGGGAAAGTGGAGATCTGACAACTGTCCTGATAAGTTGGGTAATGAGGTTCCGGATGACTGACCCGGCATGGCTGCTGAACATTTGTGTCTTGTACTACTGAGTGAAAAAAAAACAACAAACAGAATCAGGACTCCTGGAGAAAAAAAGGTATCTCTTGATTTGGATTCTACATGAATTTGAAGCCACAATAATTGTTTTTAGTCAGTTTAGTCACATGCAAATCCCTAGAATTTAATTACTTCATACAGAAATTTCAGAATTAGGAATCCACAACTCCCCATAGGCAAGGCTTTTTTTTGTAGAAAAGCCCAGAAATTCATTTGCATATTAGGCCAACCCCCTGACATCACCATTGTTTCACACAGGGTTTTTTTGCAGAAAAAGCCCAGCAGGGGTTCATTTGCATATTAGGCCACACCCCCTGACCCCAAGCCAGCCAGAACTGCATTCTTGCTCAAAAAAAGACCTGCCCATAGGTATCTCTAACGTATGTGTGAACATCTGAATGTAGTTTATGTTACTTACCAGTGGCTCCGGTAAAAACATCACCCTGGGATGGGCTTTCTGAGATAATGGCTGTGGCCTCAACAGTCGAAGTACGGTCAAATGTCAGAGTGCCTGAGGTAGTAATCTGCCCTGAAGGAGTCACGGTAACTAAAAAAACCCCAAAAGAATCCAGGTTTTGCTTACAAGTCAAAACAAAAATCAGAAACAAAAGTTCAGACTTCTGAAGAAAAAGTTTTGTTGCTATTTTCTTGATACACTAGCCTTTGTAAAGTAATCAGAACCAGGAAGACAAAATACTGACTGCTAGCACCAAAAACATATTGCACCTTCACTCTCCTAAAGTGACAGAAGCGGAAAGGAAAGATAACACAACCCCCCCACCCACCATGAGATTAATTAATTAATTAATTATAATTGTATCCCGCCCTCCCCTGACAGGCTCAGGGCGACTAACAGTTAAAACAATATAATATTAATAATAAAATCATAATAAAATCATTAAAATTATTACATACTGTTTCCTATGTTATGACCCTTCAGTATTTTAATAAGCAAACTTCTGAAAGGCAAAATGTAATTGACAAGTATGTTCATTCCAAGAAAGGCTTACAGGTAGTAGCAGCAGTTGCAGGAAGCAGGGTAATATTTTTGGGAGAATCTTTCTTTGCTGGAGTTGCAGGTAATTCATTCTCTTTTTTCCGTCTTTTATATGGCACAAAGAGTCTTACTGGGCCACTCTGTTAACAAACACAAAACCTCTGTCTCAAGAGTTTCTTTTTATAAAGAGAAGGTTAAAACAGACAGTAGTTTTGTGGGAAAGGGGAACTAGATATCCCAGATTAATTTTATGGTGTTTGCAAACTAACTGCAATGAAATATCATGAGACGGGCTTCAAACTCAGCAAGTTCCATGCTTCTACTTGTGGATTAAGGTAGGTCCCAAGTCTGGAAAGGCTGAGAACTGCTGTGCTAGACTGATATCCCACCCAACTCCCGAATTCATATTATGCCGCTACAGTTCCCCCCATTTCTTCTTATCCTTTCTGATAGCTTGACTGCTGCCAGTTGAATGATCCAAGGCCAGGCTACATGTTCCTTTCCTCCCCCACTAACATTATCAAACACATAATTCTTAACA
This sequence comes from Heteronotia binoei, assembly GCF_032191835.1. NCBI lineage: Eukaryota > Metazoa > Chordata > Lepidosauria > Squamata > Gekkonidae > Heteronotia > Heteronotia binoei. The sequence continues at coordinate 161,098,426 of NC_083243.1, read as the reverse complement.
AAAGAAACAAAAAGTCTAGCAAATATTTTTCCAAACTTCCCTACTGCTTAAATCTGTAGTTCTATTACACAACAATCTGAAATTAGAGCCCCTGAAAGAAATCAGGTGGATTCTATTCCAGTATAATTGTGTTCTAGAGTCACTGCATTTTTCTTCTAAGGAACTATGATAATTATTCTTAATGAACCCTGAGATTCTGAAGTATTTTTAAAGTAGTGCTCTACCACTGCACACTCCTTTTACATAAGAATCCCGAGGATAGTATTTTACAGTTGTTACAGGGTATGGTTATACAGAGAATAATAAGGCAATCCTAAACACGATTTCCTGCTAACACCAAAAACAGAACGGAGCTTCACTCCCTTAAAGTGACAGAAGTACTTTTGAATAGTCCCACTGAATAGATCTAAGGAGACCTGCTTAGGATTGCTCTTTAGGTGTTTCCTCCTGCAGCCTCCATACTACCCACCTACTTGAAATCACCTCAGTTCATCTGCAGCAATCCTTAGAAACACTGCAAAATGTCTTTATATAAGGATGCTGTAATGGACTGAAGCAGTTAGCCTCGGTGAGCAGAGAACAGCTCACTCTGATTGGCTGAGCTGCAGCCATGGATACCAAATGTATCAATCGCAAGGAGGCTTGCAATGGGGGAAATCACCTCACAGTTTAGTTCAGTCTGAGTACTGGAGGAGTTGAGTTGAAGATTTCAACTGGGAAGAAGCTGAGAACAGCCTTGTGGGCTGAGTTCCTTGAGACAGGACTGGATTTGAGTTTCTGTCTGAGAGAGAGAGTTATCTGGAAGAAGGGGCAAAACCAGGCTCTTTCTGTGTAGAAAAAAACTGAGTGGTGGCACCACTGTGTCACTGGTAGCAGAGGGAAACTGAAGACTCTGCAGAGGAGACCTGTCAGCACTTCAGGGCAGACTCCTGGTTTAATTAAGAACACACCAACACACAGGAGAGAGTCTAGATTCTTGTGGTTGAGAAGAAATCCCAGGAGACAGACTGGGACACTAGCTGGGTGGGATTGAGACACACAGAACTGAGGGGTTTGTGAGATAGCACTCAAAGGTTTGAGTCCTGTGGTATCACTCTAAGGTCTGGAGTGTGCCTGTATGCTAGTGAGAAGAGTAACTTTGTGGGGATATTTCTGGCACAAGTCAGATAGTCCTCTGTGTGAAAGACAAAGAGTGTGTGACCCTTTTTTATTTTATAATCCTTCTCTGAATAGAGTGTTTCCTCGTGCCAAGAAAGCACTGCCTGCTTGTTAGCCTGCCAGTAGTTGATTTTATTACACTTCAGCCTGCCAACATCTCTGGTGATTAGAGATTGTCTGTTTAGTTGGACTTCTGCCTGCCAAGTCTTTCACACATATTGTGAGGCTCTTGAATCCCCCACCGCCCCATCAGCCAGCTTGGATAAGGCATTTGTGTCTTTAAATCATTTCTCCAAGTCAAGGCAGTTAAAGCTAAAGTTGCTTTCTTTCCACCTCTCCCTCCCTCCATCTAGTTGCCTTCCTTCCTTCCATCTGGTGGCTCTCAAACACCTGATGTTCATGTCTTGCGGCTCTCAAACATCTAATATTTATTCTATGTGGCTCTTACATTAAGCAAGTGTGGCCACCCATGATTTATAAACAATCAATACCTATTATTTCACTCCCTTCCTTGCCTTTTGTAAATTGATATACTTTTTGGCTTGAATTTAAAAACATCTGGTGCTTAGTTATTTTTTGACAGAAATTTATATTGAGTGCCTGAGGTACTGGGTGAAGGTGACAGAAAAATTCAGAGTGGTCAGTTTCCCCAAGGTGACCCTGATTGTTCCTTGCAGATGCATCTGAATATATTCTTTGATTTTAATTGTTTTATTGCAACTGGAGTACTTTTAAAGTAATTTGAATCAATTAGTTTGCTGTAAACCTCACAGAATTTATATAAAATAATAAATAAATAAATGCTTTTTTCCCTTTGTATTTTTGTTTGTGTCTGCACCTGGAACTCACGGTGACCTCTGGTGACTGCTCCCTACTGGGGGCTTGGAAGCTATTCAGAGAGGTGGCTGAATAAAGCCTGCCCTTGTCCTCATGAAGGAGGTCTCTCATCCAAGTCCTTGCCAGAGTCAACCCTGCTTAACTTCCGAGATCTGATGAGACTGGGCTTGCCTAGGCTATCCAGGTCAGGGCTAATTACCATGCCGTTTTAACAAACATGACAGTGTTTCTTCCAGCCAAAAGCCATCAAAGCCAAAGTAATGCCTGAGTTTCACAGAGAAGTGGTCCTGCAATCCTCTTGGCCTTTCCATCTCTTCCCCCCCCCCCCAGCAACCATTGAGAAATGAACCCTACAGGCTACCATAGTAGAATTCTTCCTTTCTCACGATGCTCAAAATTAGAACCTGCACCAGCCCAGTACACTATCAGATAGCCTTCACAGTTTTTGAATCAGCAGCTGAGAACTCACCAAGCTCATATCGTCACAACAAGCAGCACAAGTACATGAGGCAGCATGAGGATTTAATATCCCATCCTGAAAATTGTGGAAAAGAGCTGAATTAGGAAAAAAACAAATCTTCCCAAAAATATATCCAGAGACTTATCTTACACTATACTCTGATATGCTGAATGCGCTTGAGTTTAGAGCCTCTAGCACCAGGATTTGGCCCCACACTCCGTACCAAAGTAGCAACAACTCCTGCACTCCATCTTAAAGCAATTCCTAATGGACTTATCAACCCAACCAAGGGGATTTCCTTTTATTTCTAGGTGTCTGGCTCTGCCATGCTTGCCGTATATAAAATTCTGTTATAGCTGCAGCAAAGCTAGTCTGGCTAGTGTTGGACAAAGGATAGGTGATCTGGATCAAAATCCCTGTGCAGTGGTGAAGTCCATTGGCAGCACAATCCTAAGCAGAGTTATACCCATCTAGACCAATTAACCTCAATGAATTTAGAAGGGTGTAACTCTGCTTGGGTTGGATTGCATTGCCAAGTGAGTGACTCACAGGCATCATCTCTAGGCTGCACTGACCCAACAGGGTTATTGCGAATATCAGGAATTGTTTTGAGCAGGAACACACAGGAGCGCAGTTCTGGCTGGCTTGGCATCAGGGTGTGTGGCCTAATATGTAAATGAGCTCTTGCTGGACTTTTTCTACAAAAAAAGCCCTTTGCAAAACAATGGTGACACCAGGGGTGTGGCCTAAAATGCAAATACATTCATGCTGGGTTTTTCTACAAAAAAGCCCTGGTGAAAAAGAGGTCATACCTGCAAATCAGTTGTATCAAAGAATGATGTATTTTTGAATATTTACAACATTCTAGTTTCATGTCATAGTGGATTGACCTTTTTATTTTGAACTCTGTCTATTTTTGCAATATCTAAACTGTTAATATCATGTAATATTATATTTAAACTTTAAAAAAAAAAGCCCTGGTGAAGGTAACAGCCACTCTAAGTTCACTGAAGGAAAGGTACAATCAAAACAGGTATGTGAACAAACTGCCCTGGGGAAAAACGTGCAAGACTCAGTCTGCTTCTCCTATTCCCATGCCAACTTTCATTTTCTAGAGGTCAGGACTAGTGTTAGTTGCTTCTGAATGAAATAAATTGAATATTTTTCTCAGCGGAGAACTTTTTAGGCTACTCTTGGACCTCCTTTGTTCCACAGAATTAATGCATCTTTCTCTGTCCCATAATCTCTCTAAAGCTGTGAACCTAATTACACTTACCAGGAAATGTTGAACTTCTATGCATAGAATCAGTCTGTTACACTCCTGTGACTAGGAATATGATTAACATTTTGTCCAGTTTCTTTAAATTCCAGTGACGGAAAACACTACCTTTCCAGCCTCTGCAGAGTAGAAAAGAAAAAGCTCCGTCTTACATGAATAAGGCACTGTAATGGCCTCCCTGCATAACGGATGCTTCTTTTCCAGTCCTTGCTGCTGGCTCTTCCTGCCATGGCTTCAAACTCTGTGGGGCTGTACCAGCTCTCCCCTTGCTTAATGCAACGTCCTCGACCACCTCAAATGGGACAAAAGAAAGACTAGCTACTGATTCAGAACTGATTTATGCAGAAATGACTACAACGACACTTCCATTTCCCCCTCCTCTCACAATGCTGATAAACTTGAACACACCCAAAAACCTGGTGATGGAGCTGAATCGAAAGAATCTAGGCTCATCTGGACATCTGACATGAAGATGAGCAATATGCAATCAATGGAACCATATCCTAAGGTCTCCAGCCAAAGCTCAAAATGAGTCAGTCTGGCCAGCTACGTCTGCTACAAAAATAAGAGCTTCAATGTCGCCTGGTACATCTAACAAGCTTTATGAAGTCAGAAAAAAATGTTTTGAAAGTTGAGGCAGGAGCCCAGAAAGGCTCTCACACTTATCATGTGGTTCTTGATGTCATAGTGTAGGCAAAAAGAACAATTTGTCATGAAACTTCAGAATGATTTAATCCAGTTCTACATCAGACTTTTGACAGTGGCTGGGAGCTGATCCACTTTTACCTAAAAGCTTTAAGAAGAAATGCTGATCCTTGCAGATCAAAAAGAACAAGGCAACCAAGATGATGAAGGTGTTATAAGGAAAGTGTGAAAAGTCTGGAATTTCTTTTCTATTTAGAAAAAAAAGAAGGCTAAGGAGGGACATGGCAGAGGCTTTTAAAATTATGCATGGAGTGCAGAAAATGGCTAATTTTTGAACTTAGTGAAGCTGATGGACAACAAATTCATGGCAGACAACAATTAAATTGTGGAATTCATTCCCAGTGGACTTGATGTGATGGCTATAAGTAGATGACTGTAAGTGTATATGACTTTAAAAGGGGGATAGACATATTCATGAAGAAGAGTTCCAACAATAGTCACTAACTAGGCTGAGTTAAGGAAACCACCATATTCAGAGGCCTCCAAATATCGGTGCTGGGAGGCAATATCAGAGGTGGACCTTGATACCTGTGCCCACCAGCTAACATACTTGTTAGCTGCTGTATGAAACAGTATGCTGGACTAGACGGACCTGATCTGATCCGGCAGAGTTCTTCTGTTTTTAAGACGAGACATCTTACCTGAGCCAAGCCGGTTTTTGTACAGGATACCACTGATATTTCGACATCGTACAGGGAGTTCATTGTCATACACTGAAGGGTCCCAGTTATATTTTGTTCCACCTTTTTCTTGGCCGGGTGTTAAGGGAGTAGGAGGAGACTGAGGCCCTTAGTGGAAAGAAAACACACAATAAACTAAGGCTGTCTTTCTTTCTTTGCTACAGAAAAAAGAATAACAAAGACAAACAGCTGACTGTTAAGCATGACGAAGCAACTAGGCAAGATCTTTCACAGTTAAAAGAAGATGCAAATAAAATCTTTAGCGAAAAGCAGACCTGTTGTTTGAAGGTGTTATAACTGCAGAAACCATGTAAACATTGAAGGGCACATGACGTGGTTACTTCCCATGCCAGTTCTACTCTTCCCCAGAAGTTAGCAGGAGAAATCACAAAGCTGTCTTTCCAGTCCTTTCTGCACTTCTTTAACCATTATCAGAGAAGTATGGGATACAACCATGCAATCTTGGCATTGAGTCCCAGGCAGTTTCTTTTCTGTTAGCTGATGTTAATCCTGAGGTGATGTGAGCTGTGGACACATTTTTGTGTCTTATGATATCCATAAGACGCTCCTCTGCTAGGCATTATTGTGACAACTTGAAGAATGTTATACCTTTTAAAGGTTTTTTAATTAGTGATATAATGTTTTTATTTATCATTTGTAAATGTTTCCAATTGATTCATATTTTAAATGTATTATACTTGTTAGTCAATGGAGGTTACTGTTAATAAAGGCTACAACCATGGAAAAGTGGCAACCATTTTGCTCACATAACACAGGGACTGGCCCTGATGTATTGGCTACCAGAGCAGACAGCTAGTTGTATGTGTTTAACAGACTCAAGATGAATGTGACAAAGCAAAAGGTGGAAAATGTTCAAACAGCTACTGCGCCACCATGTGGAGAAAAAGAAGATAGCACAATGCTGAACAATCCAGGCTACAAATAAAAGATAAAGTTGAATTATTTATTTTTAATGCAGATGGCTGCAACCATTCAACCAAAATCCTACCAGTCTTTTAAAAAATACAGAAAAAATACATGTTTTAGCAATTATGTTAATTTCCCCCAGAGCTAAAATAAAAGTCTAAGCCCCAATTAAGTGTATCCTTGAAGTGGTTAAAGCAGCTCTCTCTCTCTTTCTGCTTTTAATGACCATTCTAAGTTCGCGTTTTAACAAGGAAATCTATTCAAGTACGCTTCTGTCATTATGATTTAAACTGGCAATGCATTTAGCAAACTGTCCTTTTAAGAGCCCTGCAGTCAATACCAAACCAGTTATCTCTTGCCTGTTTTGGCCACACAGATCTCTAACTAGGTTGGTACAATGTAGGATGTGTAGTGGTTGAAAATTTATCCGTTTGATCATTACAGCTAAGTTTGTCTCTAGGGAGAAAGAGATGGAAATTTTAGCCATAAGTTGACAAACTTTAGGACAGTTCTTAACACTGTTTAGGACAATTCTTAACATTGTACCAACCCAATGGTCTTAGTCTGTTTTGGTTCTGCCTTAAGTGGAGAGGATAGTAGAACAAGAAGACGACGACATTGGATTTATATTCCGCCCTCCACTCAGAACAGCTCACAATCTCCTTTATTTTCCTCCCCCACAACAAACACCCTGTGAGGTGAGTGGGGCTGAGAGGACTCTCACAGCAGCTGCCCTTTCAAGGACAACCTCTGCCAGAGTGATGGCTGACCCAAGGCCATTCCAGCAGGTGTGTGGAGGAGTGGGGAATCAAACCCGGTTCTCCCAGATAAGAGTCTGTACTCTTAACCACTACACCAAAATGGCTCTACAAGTCTAAGCAGAACAAGAAAGTCTCTCTGTGTTACATGCTATCAAGTCATCTCTGACTTATGGCATCCATATGAATCAATACCTCCAAAACAGCCTATCATTAACAGCCTTACTCAGGTCTTGCAAACTGAAGGTCATGGCTTTCTTTCTTAAGTCAATCCATCTCATGCTGAAGTAGGCTTACCATCTTCCGATTCCAGCAGGGGATCCCCCGGTTTTGCAGGTTCCTCCCTGCCACCAGCCAGCTGGTGGGGGGAAGCCCTGCCCCAACAACCACGATATGCCTTTCCATCTCAACAGGTTTAGAAACTTGCCGACTGCTTTTGTTTTGGAAGGTGGGCATGTGCCTTTAAATCTCAGCAAGATTATTAGTAAGGGCGATTAGTAAGTACATTAACCATGCCAACAGAGCAGTCCCTAGTCATGTGTACATTCTACTTTCCTTACACAAAAATATTCCATCCTTTTCCTGTCTATGCAAATACAGTAAATGAACATTTATATGTGACAATTCTTTTTTTGGGGGGGGGGGGAAACATAACAGACCATATTGTACCTGGTGTGAGTGGAGCAGATGGCCCCTTGAGCCCTGCAGTCTCTACAATGCTGCCATCTGTGTGAACCACAATCAGAGTGGCTTTCTCAGCATTCAAACTGTCCCCAATTTGAAGAGCTGTTCTTCCGGACTGCAGAAGAAGCAGAATTTCAGATAGTACAATGTGACATGCCTGTTCTTTTTTTGTGTTTCATTACATCTTCTTCATAGATTCCTCAGAGATTAATATGAATTTGTATATTTTTACTTATGTGAGGTAGGTGGCAGAATCCATAGCTATTTAACTCTTCTATTTTAAGTTGGTTAGGAGCAGACCTCTGTTGTGCACAAAGATCTTCCAACTGGATCCAACATGTAAACAAATTTCTGAATCACATTGGTCAGCTCACGAGTTAGTAATGCATTTCAAGTCACAGTGAAGATATATCCCCTGGCCTTTGCACAGCTCAGAAATTACGCTACTGGTGACTTCAATCCCTGCTGACAAGAAGCCATTATCTGCTGCTCCCTGATCTCTCATTCTTAAAATTAATTCTAATTCACTATTCTAAAGCAAACTAGACTTGAATATGCTGCCTGAGGCCTCTAAGGATAACAAAAATCAAAAGAAAGCCAGGGGAGCTCCCTTGTTAACAGAGTTTTTTGCTTCGGCTGTAGTAGCTAGCATCCCCTCAGCTCCTTCAGGCCACAGAGATACAAACACTGCTGACCCTCTCCTAATGACAACATTTCCACTAAAACATTGGAGAATCAATGTCAAGAGTTAAGACAAGATATGATGGATATGATAACCCCCTTAGCTCAGTGTATTGACAAACTGGAGACTCAACATAAGCAAACAGCTCAAAAAGCTGAAGAAGCCATAAAGAAAACAGCCTCCCTGAGAAAAAAGCTCAGAACTAGCTCTCAAGATGGTTGGTCTAGAGAAAGAATTATGATGCTGGAGTTTTGTATAAGAGATAAAAACGTGAAATTCCATGGTTTTTCACCAAATGCTGAAGCAACAACCGATCTTTCTATTTTTATGGCGTCTTGGTTGGCCACTTCACTAAAACTAGAAGAGAGAGTGACGCCTCTTGTTCTGAGATCTTATCATGTTGGTAAAACAACAAAAACTTCCAAGGTCACCTTTCCTAGCAGAGATATAGTGGTGAAGTTTGCTGATTATCAGACTAGGAGGAAAATTTTGATGGAAGCAGAATGGCTTGGATTTTCAAGGAAACAAAACACTTGTATTTCTGGACCTCTCATCAGAAATGCTCAAGATCTGAAGAGACTTAAAACCCACCATATCTAAATTGCAGGCTGCTGGTATAAAATACTGCTGGTTGCGGTCTGGCAAAATGTTTGTGGATTACCAGCAAGTTCAATATACTGCTTATGACCACGCTTCTGGATCAGCTTTACTAACTGCACTGGACTTGTCTTCTTTAGGGCAAGCAGAAACTAGAGCTGTAAAAAGGAAGACTCAATCACTGCTGACTCCAGCTAAAAGCAACAAACTTCATGTTTCTGAAGAAGCAGAGAATGGTGAAATAAAATTAGATGTACTGTAAATTTATATTTATTATACTTATTAGTTTTGAAATATGTATAGCTTAAAGAGTCGGGAGGTGTAGGCTGCAGATAGGTATGTGCTCGCAGTTTTCTAATATATAACTATCTTATCTGTTAATCAACTGTACTATCAGATCAAAACAAGAAGATAGAAGACTTCAAGAATTTAAGAACTTGGGAAACTAACTATTGTTTGTTTTAAAGCATAATTATTGTTTTGAGAAGCAAAGGGACAAAAAGAACATAGTTTAAATATAGAACCATATATAATAAGTTGGGTTTGAACAGAACAGTTCACATTTAGTACTCATCAAAAGTAAAGTTATTTAGATACTTTTAGAGAAGTTATAATAATTTACTTTATATATTATGTGAAGTTATACACACATATAAAATGTAGGCTGTTTCTTTTGGTTATATACGATAATTTAGACAGTTGTCTGCAGTTCTTCAATAAAAACTTGGATGCAAATAAATAAATTACACTGCCCAATCCTATGGGCTGCTGCACTGGCAAATAAACAGGTGGTTTAGGGCTCAAGGAATGCTGAGACCATATTAATTACAACCTGTGACCCAGGATGCATTCATAATACTGATCAGGAAGAGAAATGCCACTGTCATCCTGGACATGAATGGTGAGGAAAAAGAAGAGCTGGCTTTTATACCCCACTTTTCTCTACCTTAAGGAATCTCAAAGCGGCTTACAATCACATTCCTGTCTTCTTCCCACAACACGCACCTTGTGACTGGTGAGGCTGTGACTAGCTCAAGGTCACCAAGCAGGCTTCATGTGAAGGAGTGGGGAATCAAAACTAGGTTCTCCAGATTAGAGTCCGCTGCTTTTAACCACTACACCATGCTGAATTGGAGCAGGCCTAGGAATCTGTCCCCTCCCCTCCACCTAAGGAACAATTCGGTAACCATGCTGTATCAACTCAAGACCTGACATGTACTGGAAATAAGCAGTTAATAGGTACATGTTCATCAAGGAGCAATGACTGGCTGCAGTTTCCTGCTGAGCACTCAGTGTAGTAAACCTGGATTTACCTCTGTATAATTGGGAGATTGCCTGTAATGGGATTACAAGCGGCAGTACAGAAAAACAGATTTATCCTGCAAGCCCTACACAAGATCCCACTACAGCATGCAGTTGAGTCAATGGATTGTTAATGATTTGTCTAAATTTGGTGTTACTTATCACAAAAGTAGTACTGAATATTTGAAGATATATATTGGCTCAACCCAGCCCTTACCAGCACATGTCCTGATATAGATGCTGCATTTGCCACTGAAGTGGTGAATACGTTGTCTGCAGAGGTACCCACGTTGGCTACTGTTACTGTGGTCACTTCTGTAAGATATGACCAGAATAAATGTAAGAACTAGTGCTTTACCATATGCTTGTAAGTATCTGATAAACCCCAAACAGTGAAACATTCAATAACATATCTACTCCTTAAGTTTTCTGTCAGTGACACAAATAAAGCACCTGTGCTGTTCCTGGGTTACAAATTACAGTAGATAAAGCAAATATTTACATAAGCATTTATAAACATCAGCCATGTGCTAAGGTTGTCAGCCTTCAGGTGAGGCCTGGAGATCTCCCTATATTGCAGTTTATCTCCAGATGACAGAAATCAGTTCCCCTGGAGAAAATTGCTGCTTTGGTGTCTATGCCATTGTTCTCTGCAGAAGTCCCTCCCCTCCCCAAACCCCACCCTCCCTAGGCTCCACCTCCAAAATCTCCAGCTATTTCCTAACCTAGGGCTTGCAACGGTATCAGCGTGCAAACAGAGGGCATCAGAGACCACTAGTTCAACAGTAGTAATTAGTTTGTACAGTGGTCAAATGCAACAGAGGACAGGATCTCTAAACCGCTGACATGTATATACAATTTTCTGCTTGTTTTTCAGTTCAGGGATAAAAGTTAACAGTATGAGGTTTAGTGTGCTTTTCTATCTGCCTGTTTTTACTTTTATATTTGATATGTTTCAAATATGTGGTAAACATGCAAGATGCAGTATGGGTCTGTAGCTTATTAAACTGTTGTGTCTAGGGTCGCCAACATTTCTTCTCTGATAGCGCTCCTGTGCCTTTTACAACCGACCAACAGTCAAATAGATAAGATTCCTGCTTGCACGATTACATCGCCGTAGTGGGGAACTGCAGGCGTCCACAACTGCTTGCTTTTTGCTCGTGGGGCAGCTGTTAGACGTACAGCAACCCTGTATTGGGGCCAGAATGGCCTGGGAGGAAAAGCGTCACACAACGGACCAGGGCAGGGATGAAAGCAGCAACTCTTGTCCTCCATCAGCTTGAAGACTGACTCACACATGCATGTTTCTCGCGTGACGTCTGCACGCTTAACAAAAGGAAACTGAAATCATGTAAGAACCAATTACTTTGGGGAACCGCCGTGTTTGAAGCGACTGAGAAAACTGAGCAGTGGGTTTAAACGGGCGACCGCCCATTCACACAGAGTCCGCAAGCCTCCTCAACTGAGGTTGCACGCATCACGCTCCGGCGCATGCGCACGGACGCTGACCTGCGAAGGCGGCAGCGGCTGCCTCATCGGCGCTCGGCAGGGACTCTGCCCCCATCTCGATGTGCTCGGCATCTGCCGCCATTACGGTCACCGCCGTCACCTCCTCTTCCTCTTGTGGCTCCGCCTCCGAGCCGGCCGCCTCCACACGCTGTTGGTGCTGCTGCTCCGACCCTTCTGCGGCCGCGGCAGCTGCCGCTGCTGCAGCCACTGCAGCAGCGGCAGCCACCGCCGCCGCCTCGGCTAAGCCCAGTTGCTTCGCAGCCGAGTCCGAATCCTCCATCCGATTGGAGGGGGGGGGAGGGGGGTCGAGCTTCGCCAAGCGCGTCCGAGGGGCGATAGTCTCCGATCTCACCCGAGCTCGACTTTGCGGGATCCCGAATGAGGAAACGAACTGCCCAGGGCCTCCTCCGATCCTGTCCGAGGCCTCTCCCGAGCGCAGCCGAGGTCGAAGCTAGCCGAGACTCCCCGAATCCGGTTCGCTCTCGCACGAACAAGCCCCGATGTTAGCCGACTTTTTCCGAAGAGATATAGCTCCGCACTGAGGCAATCCAGAACCAGCCCGGAAAGACACGAAGGTGCCCGACGTTGTCTGGGCCGCTCCCGAGAAGCAGCCGAAGAGACCCGAGTCTTTCCGATTAGACCAATTTAAGGGGGCGAGTGGAAAGGCCGAGCAGGAACGAAGGATTTCTGAATCCCGCCCCTGACAGTCCGAAACGATCGGAGCTGTCCGATTCGGCCCGAATGGCTCCGAGGAGAAAGCAACGAACTCGCTCTTAGGCGCGCGGAAAGCAACGAACAGCAACGCGAAAGCCTAGTGACGCCGCGCAAGGACTGTCGGGATGACGGTGGGGAGGGAAGAGACTAGGCGGGGATTGAGGGCAAGAGGAAAGTATGGCGGCGGTCAGGCGAGGTGAGAGGAGGTGCTGCAAATGCCGAGATTTTGGTTTCTTACGCAGGGAGGTCAGAGAAGGGCATGTCTTGAATTCTCGGCTGATAATAACCTGGCCCAGAGGTATTCGTTGGTTTGGGGTGATAAATAGGTTACCATGGCAACAGTAAAACAAAATGCCAGTGCTCAGAGCAGCCCGATCTTGGGATCTAACTCGGAAGTAAGTACCATTGTATTCACCGAGGCTTACTCCCCAGTAAAGATTGCAACGAAACATGTTTACTGAGCTCTCTCATTGGTGTAATAAATCATGTGGCCACTGATGACGGCAGGTGGGGCTCGCGTGGCTGAGGCTCCTCTGAGACACCTATCAAGTTGAAAACGAGCATGTCGGAGAATAGAGCTCTGCGTGCTAGCTTGCTGTGCGCAGGGATTTTTCGTATGGACGATCATTTGGTAATATGAGTCCTCTCCTGCAGTTTGAAGCCCAGACAGGCGGCCACCGCCTCTTTGAGGATAAAATCAAAGTCTCGGTGGTTGCAGTGAGGTTTTACTACTAGTAATTGTGCTTTTTAAGACACACCACTGCGATGTAATCAGCCTTTTAAATATTTCTGAAGAGTCAACTTTTATAGGTAATGACTATAGTGTTTCCTGGGAAACCTAATGCTAAATAGTTTAGCTTTCTTAATGAGGAAATTTGAGAGCACACAGAGAACCAAAACCAGTGTAAGGGAGTACCTGCAGTGCCCTCTAAGAAAAGTTACATCCTAATAAGCCCATTAGCTTTAGTGGATTTAGAAGGGTGTAACTTTGCTTAGGATATTACTGTTAGACTGGGGAGAGCAGGGTTCAAATTCTCACTCTTCTGTTAAATTCACTGTGTGACTTGGCCAGTCACTGTTCTTTCAGCCTAACTACCAGTGTGAGGATACAATGAGGCAGGGTGCATGCCTCCCTAAACTCAAGAGGAAATGTGGATAAAATGTAATAAATATATACAAATATTTATTTTAAATTATCTACTTGTATTTACATAGAACATCAATATTCTGTCTTTCCATAAAAATATGCACAAGATAACTCAAAAATAACACATAAATAAAATTGAGACATTAAGACCAAACTAAAGCTAGGAATTCAAATTCCAATCTAAAATTTCAATTCAAATTCCAATCCAACCCTCTAGAATATTCTTTAAAAAGTAATTGGTATTGTAATATGGGACTCAAAATGTAATTTTTACAAGACAGAATTCCAAAGTTGAAGAGTTGCCACTATGAAGAGGACATTGCATGGATCCCTGAAACACATCTTCAGCAATATGGGTTCCTATAGCATTGCTGCTTTAGACACCCTTAGAGCATGGGCTCTTAAGATACAGGCAGTCCACGTAGAACCATTGAATCAGAGTTGGAAGGGGCCATACAGGCCATCTTCTAGTCTAACTACCTGCTCAATACAGGAACAGCCCTAAAGTATCCCTGACAAGTGTTCATCCAGCTGCTGCTCAAAGCCTGACAGTGAGGGGGAGCTCAACAGCTCTCTAGGCAGCTGATGCCACTGCTGAACTATTACTGTAAAAAATTTATTCCCTAATATGTAGCTGATACCTTTCCACCTGTAATTTAAAGCTGTTATTGCGAGTCCTATTCTCTGCTGCCAACAGAATCTGCTTCCTGCCCTGGTCTAGGTGATAGCCTTCAAATACTTAAAGAAGGCAATCATGTCCCCCCTCAACCTCCTCTGCTTCAGACTGAACATTCCCAATTCTCTCAGCCTTTCCTTGGTTTCTAGGTCACTGATCATCTACATTGCTCTCTTCTGCACCCTCTCCATTCTGTCCACATCCTTTTTGAAGTGAGGTACTCCATAAGAGAAGCCATGTTGGATCAGGCCAACGGCCCATCAAGTCCAACACTCTGTGTCACACAGTGGCAAAAAATGTTATATACACACATACACTGTGGCTAATAGCCACTGATGGACCTGTGCTCCATATTTTTATCTAAACCCTTCTTGAAGGTGGCTATACTTGTGGCCGCCACCACCTCCTGTGGCAGTGAATTCCACATGTTAATCACCCTTTGGGTGAAGAAGTACTTCCTTTTATCCGTTTTAACCTGTCTGCTCAGCAATTTCATCGAATGCCCACGAGTTCTTGTATTGTGAGAAAGGGAGAAAAGTACTTCTTTCTCTACTTTCTCCATCCCATGCATTATCTTGTAAACCTCTATCATGTCACCCCGCAGTCGACGTTTCTCCAAGCTAAAGAGTCCCAAGCGTTTCAACCTTTCTTCATAGGGAAAGTGCTCCAGCCCTTTAATCATTCTAGTTGCCCTTCTCTGGACTTTCTCCAATGCTAGGTGCAGCCTGATCAATGCAGCGCATGGCAGGACTATGGCATCTCATGATTTGGATGTTAATACATCCCAAGACTGCAGTAGCTTTTTTTGCCACTATCACACTGATTGCTTACAGTTCACCCATATTCCAAGATCTTGTTCACACATGCTGCTGGCCAAGAGCATTTTGCACCTGAACTGTTTTAAGGTAATGCCAGCTCATTCCAGAAACAAACTGGAAACCAGCATTGTAAAATGGAAGAGATACCCATATCACAAATACTAGTTAGCCCTGTGGCTGCTGCAGTCCGCTCCACTTGCTTTTTCTGGACCTTTTTCAAAGGCAGCCATCCCATGTTACTGAAGCCCAATTTCAAACTTACCAAAGCATGGATTCAGGTGGGTAACCATGTTGGTCTGAAGCAGCAGATCAAATATTGAGTGCAGTAGCAGCTTCAAGATCAACGAAGTTTTATTCACGGTATAATGAAGATTTAACAGATTAAAGGACCAAACAGACATAACAAGCTTAGTTTATATGGTTACCATTTGTTTGGGTTTAATTGGGGGCGGGGGGGGGGGAAACAGACGGACATAGAAGAGATGCTGTAAGATTGCTTTCATGCTTGAGAGAAGATAAAGTGTAATGGAAGGGTTTCAGTTAATTACTCTCAGTATTCCACAGTTAAGGATATATCTTTCCATCAGTCTCCAATTTTGACATTTATTTCCTTTGCTATGTTTCCCCATGAAATTAAACTCAAAACTTCATTATGTTGTATGCTAATTTACTTCTCACCCTCTACCTATACGAATTTCATTGTATCTGGAAAAGTGTGTGTGCATATGAAAGCTTATACCTTGAATAAAATTGTGCTGGTCTTAAAGGTGCCACAAGACTCAAATTTTGCTTTACTAAAGCATATATGATTGTGGCTGGGTCTACCATCTCCAGGAACAATCACAGCTGGTGAATCATCCTGAGCTAGTAAAAATACCCTGTGATCTGAAGATCCAGGGATGGAAAAGAGGCCAAGAGTACTCCAGACCACAAGCCCACACTTTCAGGGAAAGCAGCACAGACTGCATGCGTATCCTAGATCACTTCTATACCTAATCCATAACACTTCTGTTTTGTCTAGATTAAAATTCAACTTGTTCACCCTCTAGTCCACTGACAATGTACACATTTAAGATGTGTTTGTTACCTTTCCACAGGGGTAATTATTACTGCACTGAAGACAGTGTTAGATGGATCTTTGATCTGATGTTATGAAGGCACTTGTTTGGCAATGTTTACAGCTTAACTGGAAGACCAAATCACAACTGCTGAAATAATTAGCAAACTAGGAAAGTGTAGCACAGTGAATTCACTAGAGGACAATAGAGAAGTGCTTTTTGTCACTAAGTTACACTTGAAGAGATCTGCAGAATCTTAAAATATTCAGAATTATTCTGTTAAAACAAATCCTATAGGTCTATTAGAACCAATCCCAAAGAAATGATTGCAAGATGTCACAAAAGAATGTGCAAGTTCACCAAAAATTTTCATAATGTCAAAGAAAAAAAGGTTAAAAGAATGTTAATTAACAGTGGGAAGGTACCAGCTGGATATTAAGAAAAACTTTTCTACAGTAAGGGTGGTTCAGTGGAATCCACTACTGAAGGAGGTTGTGAACTCCCCCTCGTAGGCAATCTTTAAACAGCAGCTAGACAAACAGGGATGCTGTATGCCAGATGTGTCAAACTCATTTGTTATGAGGGCTGGATCTGACATAAATGAGACCTTGTTGGGCTGGGTTGGGTGTGTACATATTTAAGATAATGTAGCAGAGATATAAACTTTATAAAGGACACAGACAAACACATTTTTTAAAAAAAAAACCCTTAAAACATGACTAAAACGTTAGCACTCATTGGTCTTAAAGGTACTTTCTTCGTATCTCTCCCATGTGATCCAGGGAACTGGACAAAGGAACCTCTGGCTCTTTCCTTCCTTCCCTAGGGGGCCAGAAGGGGGAGGAGCCTCAGCCAATAGAAGGAAGGAAGGATTGGCTCAGTAGCTCTGCTGTGCAGCTGAGAGCCTGGTAAAGCAAGCTATCTTTTCCCCCTTCCTCCCCAAGAGAGGAGCCTCAGCCAATGGAGAAAATAGAGACTTTGTAGTTCCTGTGCAATTGAGCAAGCCTTGCAAAGCAAAAGTTCTGCAAAAGGAAGTAAGAGGGAGAAGGAAGCAGATGACAGCCAGTTGCTCAGGGACCTGATAGGAGCTGATTCGACCCCTGGGCTGCATGTTTGACGCCCCTGCTCTAGGCTGATCCTGCCTTGAGAGTCCCCAAAAGACCAGAAGAAAGTTTTAGCTCAGTAAGATACATCAGCCATTGATAACTTTTAAATCCTTGTTCCTCCAAATTTATATTTCAGCTAATTGTTTATCTTTTTTTGTGGACAGGAAGAACATCAGTTGTTGTATCCTTTCTTTTGTGTTCAGATAGCCACACCATTTGATTTCTTTGTATCAGTGTTTTCAGAATGTGTTCCTTGAAAGTTGTACCATGCTATGTCTTGAACGTATAATGATGAACTAAAGACCATTTTTCCACCACTGTTGATCTGCTATGCAATATACAGTCACAAGAGAACACTGGGAATGTATGAATGGACTATGTACTCAATTACTGGTAGGCAAGTCAGCATGAAAAGTATTATTTTTAAAAACTACTGTTTTATATAATATTTCTCAGATAAATTCTAAGTTCATTGTGTTTAAAGAAGATATGACGAAGGTGAGTATGTTGGCTCTGATTGATCCATACACCAGTCAACAAATAAGGTGAACAAACTGATTCTTGAGAAATATGTAAGCTTACATGAGGTAGGAATAATGTAACTTGAAGAAGTTTCCAAATGGCATGAAAACTTAATAAGTCTTCAAATATTTCTTCGACTACAATGCTTTCTTCATTTTTGTTCCTTATTCCTTTATTCTGGTGAATGTGAACATCCAGTTTTGCTTCAATAAAATTCTCTCTGCAAACCAGGATTCACCTACTAATTGCTAGACTTTCGCTCTCTGAATGAACAAGCATTGTTTCTTAGCATTTAAGCAAATATAACATGCACATGGGAAAACATATTAATGCCAAAAACATCTGCTGACTTATTTGAATTTGACTTGATTTTTACCAAGAAAAGACTTGGCTGTGTGGTTTATGAGAATGGTCATGTGTATTGTGTCCAGCAAATATATAATGTCCCAATTAATACCTTGCTCGTGGGCTGTCCCCCTCACTTAGGCCTAGTATAGTATGTGTACAGGGAATGAGCTGTAGAACCTCATGTGAACACTAGGTTCTCATTTTTTGCCCACACCTTTGTTTATCAAGATTATTTTTAGGTTCTATATCACATTTCAGTTTACAAAATGTTTTACAAGCCTTACTCAATTTATTTTCATAGCAGCTGTGAAACAAGTCAGCTCAAGACTGAGAAACTTTTCCAAGACTAGAAAGTTTCATGGTTCAGCAGAAGTTTTAACTTTGGTGAATTGTCTACATCAAAATTTAACACATCTGCTAGAATGTACTGTTCTCCATTAGCCCCACCTAGAACCAAGACATGGCTTCCAGAAATGAATCATAACTTCAGTCTTTCTATTTTTAACTCTTCACAAAACACCCTTGAATTTTAGAGTTACATGTATGAGGTTCAGCTATGTTAAGTAAGGTTCTGATGAGCCTTCTAGCATGGACACTGGCACTGTGGATTTTTCTGAGCATGGCCAGCAAATCTACAGGATCAAAACAAAAACATCTTGGTGTCTTATGCAATAAATTCTGTTTGTTTATGAAACTTTTATCCTGTCTTTTCCCCCATGGGGACTTAAAGTGGTGATCATCATACCAGTTATTCAAATTATAGTTAAGTTTGACAAATAGTCTGATAATTCAAAATATAGAGTGGAATTATGGTTGGAATTTGATGGAGAGGAAGTCCTGAACCACCAGATGCTGCAAGAGAAACTGGCTTTCCTACTTTCTAAGGTCTGTTGATAGTCCCGAGTGTCCCAAGGTGAAGGAAAGAGAAACACCATGGCTAGACATCTGATTGAAACAAACTATAACTTCAGAGAATTTCTGCTATATATTGAGTTGGATCCCACGGACAGTTTCCATCTGCTGAAAGATACAATTACTCCCACCTTCTGCTTGCAGACCTTTGTGCTGTTTTTGGAGGTCCCTTGTCATTCAGGAGCAGCATGTGGGGGTGGATTCTGAACTGTAATGGAATGGAGGAGGTGGGGAGACATTCTTGCCAGTGAAAATTGACTGTGGGATCCAAGCCACTGTTTAGTTTTTTCATATTTTAAATTGTAAATCAATTAGAATCTCTGGACAGAAATGAATTCTAAAATATAGTTTCAGCTTATTGCTACTAATTTTTATTTCTGAAACTTCCAGTATGTTGTATGAAGAAGGGTGCATTACTTCAGGAGTTGGAAATCATACAAGTGTTTGTGTTAATGCCTATATTACATCGTAAAGCTACCTACTGGCATGGCCTTTCTCTTCAATGAGCTTTGAAAGTTAAATTGATCATGTGCTCTGTCAAACTGCAAAAGACTCCCAAGAAACCTAAGTAAAACACAGCTTTTGAATTGGTAGGATCCATACAAATATTAAGTTAAATCTGAAGTACTCTGGATGGCCTATAGTTTAGTTATAGAGCACATACTTTACACAGAACATGAAGAACTACTGTAATGGATCAATAGTTTTACTCTGTATAAGGCAGCTTCATAGGGAAAAGTCAGAGCACATATTTTGTCAGAGCACATATTTTGTAGGTAGAAGGGCCCATGTTCAGTCTTTGCACAGTCTATTCAGGACTGTTACATTTGTGCATAAGCAAAACCAGTCCTCCAAATGAGATAATTTTTAAGACCACTTTGGAGCATTTTGAAACAGCTATATAACCTGATATGATTGCTGAACCAAGTGGGCCACTAACCTAACACAGGAAGCATCTCTATAGACCAAATGATTAAATACTAAAACAGTTTCTGGTTGATTTGTAGAATGGATGTTTTAGGATGAAGCCCACTTTTTGGTGTCTGCTGCATTTGTAGCTGCTGTTCATTAATGTGCTCTCATCTTGGCATTCTGATGATCCAAGCCATTTTTTAGTACCAGTCTCTACATTCTGGAATTGTCTTAGCTCAGTAGCTGTTGCTGTCTTCTATGAATGACTCAGCTTCAGACAATCCTGCCTTTTTTTTTTTTACTGTGTCCCCTACTTTGACCTTTAAGTGGATTTATTGAATATCCTTTTAATATTGATGATATTGGATTTATATCCCGCCCTCCACTCCGAATCTCAGAGTCTCAGAGCAGCGCACAATCTCCTTTATCTTCCTCCTCCACAATAGACACCCTGTTAGGTAGGTGGGGCTGAGAGGACTCTCACAGCAGCTGCCCTTTCAAGGACATCCTCTGCCAGAGTTATGGCTGATCCAAGGCCATTCCAGCAGGTGCAAGTGGAGGAGTGGGGAATCAAACCAGGTTCTCCCAGATAAGAGTCCGCACACTTAACCACTACACCAAACTGGCTCTGTAAGATACAGCACTATTTATAACATGATTAAACTACTTGTAAAATGATTTCCTTAACAAATTTCCAGTTGTCATCTGTCTCCTTACAGATTCTTTTCTATTTAAATGGAGTTTATTATATATTTTATTTCTTGGCAACCCTATTGATGATTATTTACAAAAGTAAGTTATTTCACATGCACAACTTCCAGATACCTGTGAATATTGTAGACCTAATGTAACGTTTGTCTTCCACCTTGTTTTGTTTTGCTTTTTGCAATTCATGCTTTATTCTTTGACAGGCCAAGTTTTCACTTATCCAAATAATTTATTGGCACTTGATCTTCTATTGCTGTTCATTATGGCCATTTTAGAATCAGTCCGACTATACTTTGGTAAGTTGAGTACCACTGTGCACATCAAGGTTGTTAAATATTAATCTCTTTGTAAAGATTCATGTTAAATCTGCTGATTTATGACAGCTGACTGATTATTTTACAAGGCATTTAAATGTTAAACATTAAAATGACTGATTGACTTATATGCCCTAAATTGTGCAAATAAATTATGACAAAGAGATTGTAATATCTGGTGGAATAAGTAGAATATTGCTGCATTCATTCCATGCAAAGGCTAAGGAAGAAAGATGACTACTTACATAGTTGTAGCAATATAAAAGCAATGTAAAATCAAATAGGGCTAGTTCTGTGCCCTTATCAGAGCAAAGATGTGCTGTTTTGTAGTCATGAATTAAAACAGCATAGTTTAAATTGTCTTTTTCATTCATCCACAAACAAGGTGGCTGAAAAATAGTTAAATTATGTTTGGTACTCAGCATAGGTGCCCCTATAAATATAAATGTGATATGCGGTATATTACAGGATGTAGCAATTAGATACAGAACCTAATCTTATATGCTGCTGTGTAAAACCCAGAACTGAAAGCTTATAATATGATGGAGCCCAAAGGGAAAAGCCCCGTTTCCTTGCCCTGACACTTAAATCTGGCTCCACCCACAGATCTTACCTTGCAAGATAGTGGATTGACCCTTAGTCCTTGTACTTCACCCTGATTCCATTTGAGAGCTACAACTTTTGGAAGCAAGCCAGATATATTAGTTTTGCACTACCAGTCTCACATCAGATGCCACAGTAGCTTGGGATGCCTGATTTTATTTTTTATTTTTTTTTTGTATCAGTAACAGCTTTATTACAGTGTATGGGAATTAGGCAGAAGTCAAAAATAGGACTGAAAAATAGGACTCTTTAAAATCCAGGTAAATTTGTCAATTATATCTCTATAGGTTAGATTGTTCTTCAGGCTAGCTGTAATCAGTACAAAGGCTGGAACTGTGCAGATTAGAACACTTCTAGTTCTTTACTTCAATATGAGTGACCTTATTCGGTACATCATACTACATA
This sequence comes from Heteronotia binoei, assembly GCF_032191835.1. NCBI lineage: Eukaryota > Metazoa > Chordata > Lepidosauria > Squamata > Gekkonidae > Heteronotia > Heteronotia binoei. The sequence continues at coordinate 161,076,605 of NC_083243.1, read as the reverse complement.
TATGTAATGCTTTCTAGCCTTAAATAGTTTTGTATCTGTTTAGAATATCCTGTGTTATTGTTTTTACGCTAATACTGAATTGCCGTTTAACTGTTTGACCAATATGTACATAATTTACTGTTTCCATCTTGGATGTGTATTCTGGTGGGCTATCACATGTGTTTCTATTATCAGGAAGACATCCATGTAATATTTCTATTTAACTAGGTACTAAAGGGAACCTGACAGAAGAAGAAGCTCCCCTGGGGGCCAGTCTTGTTATCTCTGTTGGTAGTGTAATTCTGTCTGTCTATTTTTTGGTGTGGCAGACTTACGTTCTGAGAGCAGATGTCATTATTAATGCAGTGCTGCTTGCTACATATGGGCTGGAAGGAATTCTGCAGATTATAGCTATTGCTGCATTTGTCAGCTAAATCACATATTGCTGTCTGTGGTCCATTTACTGTCTTCAGAAAGAAGCAGCCTACATCTTTAAACCGTATTCTTGTAAAATACACAACAAAGTTTCATGAGCACCTTGTGAGCTACCATGTCACGCTTAGAGTAACTTATTTAGTAGTCAAATATGTTTGCATTTTCATTGGATTCTGGTGTTAAGTTGGTAGGTAGAACACAGTGTTTGTATGCAAATCAGTGCTGATTTACAATTTATGTGGCAGACAGGTTTGCTGTTTGTTCATCACATGTCTTCTAGTGAATACCATTACGTTGTATGTGCACAGAGTCATGTAGTGGGCAAATGCCAGGAATCCATGATACTTCATGGCATCTTAGCATATGTCTGTCACATTATTATACATGGGTGTCCCCTTAAAATAACAGGTGAGAAGAACACAGTGGACAGGCAGCATAAATTGTTAATCAGAATAAATGTAACCCAGGGCCATGACCTAGAGTTTTGCAGCTACTGAAAGTGATTCCCATATCCCATATCCATATTCCCGTACAGTGGGAAAAAGTCATACATTACTTACATTCAGTGTATAAATTTTAAAAGAAGGTAACCTTGTTTTTTGATGACTTGGAAAACAGGATGTTTCATCCCTGAATGTATTTACTAATAAGGCTGGTTTGCTAGTATATTTTACTTAAAGGAATAATTGATGTAGCATAAGTCTTGTTGATTTCAGTGGAACCCAGTAAGGCTGGTGGAACCCAATCATATGGATATTTGTTCAAAAATAAGTCTCACGAAATCAACAACATTGATCAACAATGCAATCCAAAACAGACTTAATATCCGTCTAAGCCTGTAGGGCTGTGACTTAAGGACTCTTTCATGGGAGGAAGAAAGACCGAATTAAACAGGACTTCACTTCTGAAGACCTGGTTAGGATTGTGCCCTAAGGATGCTTGGGTTGCAGCTGTAGCCTTTCAGTAAGGATTCTTTAATTCCTAACTCAGTGTTCTCATATGATTAATTTCCAGTGAAAGTCAGAATTACAGAATTATTAAGGAATAGATTCATATTATTAGCAGAGTATATTATGGCACACTTCCAGACTTGGATGGATGAAGATTATTCCTTTGTACATGAGTTATAGAATGTGGTTAATTATTATGTGTTAGTTGATAACTTTGATCATTTATCCCTATATGAAATTGTAGTGTTTTTAGTTTTGCCTTTAAAATGTAATATCACCTGATGCAAGAACAGAACCCTGGTTTTTTTTCTATTTTAAAGCAATTAAGAAAAGACTACAGGACTAATTCAGGTCCAATATGAACCTGAAAGGGTTTGAAACTAGCTGTTCTGGGAACTGCAGTTTTGAATATTGTTTTCTCATTCCATTTGTTTAAGTATCACTTTTGTGTGTATATATATCTTTTCTACCGCTTTGTTTTTGTTCTGTAAGACCTTTTAGAATTGTGTTTTTGTTGCACAGATATTATGCCGGTTACTATATTTTATTAAACGGGATTTTTTTAAAAAAAGCTTTCATATTTTTATCAGTATTTGAAAAAAAAATGAAGACTAACATCCATACAAGTATCAGCTACAGAATTATTATATATGTGGGGTTTGGGATGTTCTTTGGTTAGTTAGACTTCTACTGCATCCTCAGACCCCGTGGAGACGCAGTAAGTATGGAATGCCACCCAGTTTCCTTATCCAGTGACAGAGAGAGTTTCCCCTTTTGCCTGGTGCTAAGACAGTGATAGTCTTAGGAGGAGTCTAAGATACGAGGAGGCTAAAATGAGGACACCAACAGGTTTGTTCCTACAGTTATTAGTCACTAGACTTCATTCTGTTCTGGTCACAGATTGCTGGATAGCCAGATATCATTATTCAGGACCATCCTTTCAGAAAGTTCCATATAGTACAGGCACTAGAGAGTGTAAGCTTTGAGGCACTGGGGTTTTCTTAGTATTATTAGAAAGCATGGTTTACTTACTGCATTATGTATAGGCATATTTCTGTACAAGTGGTACTTTTGAATGGCTTTTAACATTGTAATAGAACAGACCAGGAATGTCCAGTTAATTAGAACGGGCACATTTTCCCAGCCAAAAGTGTAAAGCAGATCTTACTAGTTGGCTTGCTGTTTTGTCTTAGATTCAAGGAATTGCAGGACAATAAGTAGTAGGAGGTAAAAGGGGACACAGTGCTCCCCTAATCTTAATGAAGAGTAATTTCTAATAAATAATAGTTAATAAATTATGTGTTGCTATGTGCATTAATATTTGTAACACCAGTTATTCCCTTGATATCAGTGCATCAAGATATAGTTGGTTCGAACTACCAAAGCTAATTTGATCTTATGCATGTTTACTTTATTTATCAGATTTATATCCCACCCTCACCTAACAGGCTCAGGGCGGCTAACAATAGTTTAAAAACATTAGCAATTTACAAACATATTAAAATTACTAAGTACATAAAAACATTTCCATACATATTAAAAATCCAAGATGGCAAGCTTCTGATTTCCATTATATTAGTTCAGTGAGATCGTCAGTCCTGAAGGTAATAGCCACCTCCCCCTAATCGTTAAAGGCGAGCTTGAATAGTTTGGTCTTACAGGCCCTGCGGAACTGTGGCAGGTCCTGCAGGGCCCTGATGTTTTCGAGGAGGGCATTCCACAAAGTGGGGGCTATTACTGAGAACGCTCTGACTCTAGTGCTGGTCAATCGAGCTTCTTTCAGTCCAGGGATCTTAAGGAGATTTTGAGACCCTGAACATAGTGCTCTCTGGGGTGCATATGGGGAAAGGCGGTCCCAAAGGTAGACAGATCCCAGGCCATATAAGGCTTTAAAGGTTATAACCAGCACTTTGAAGCGAATCCGGAACGACACAGGCAACCAGTGTAACGCTTTCAGCACAGGTTGAATGTGCTCCCATACAGTTCCATTAACAACCTGGTTGCTGTGTTTTGCACCAGTTGCAGCCTCCGAAGTTGACTCAAGGGCAGCCCCATATAGAGGGCATTACAGTAGTCTATTCTTGAGGTGACCTTTGCATGGATTACTGTTGCCAAGTCGTCACGCTCCAGGTATGGAACCAATTGCCTTATCCACCTAAGATGGTAGAATGCAGATTTGGCAGTGGCTGCTACCTGGGCCTCCATTGTCAGCAAAGGCTCCAGGAGCACCCCCAAGCTCTTGACCCTTGAAACTGGCACTAGTAGCGTCCCATCAAAGGCCAGCAAGGGGATTTCCCTACCCAGGCCGCTGTGACTCAGGCACAGGACCTCTGTCTTCGCTGGATTCAATTTCAATCGACTCTGCCTGAGCCATTTCACTACGGCTTGCAATGCCAGGTCCAGATCTTCCAGGGCGCAGCTGGACTGACCTTCCAACAATAGATAGAGCTGGGTGTCATCTGCATACTAGTGACAACCCAGCCCGTATCTCCGGACAATCTGGGCAAGGGGGCACATGTAGATGTTAAACAACAACAGGGAGAGGACCACTCCCTGAGGGACCCCACATACAAGAGGATGCCTCTGGGACGACTGTTCCCCTATAGCCACCCTTTGTTCCTGGCCTTGGGAAAAAGAGGTAAGCCATTGAAGGGCAGACCCCTGAATCCCCACATCACTGAGGCGGCAGGACAGAAGCTGGTGGTCGACTGTGTCAAACACAGCCGACAGATCTAACAACAGCACTGCCAAGCCGCCCCGATCCAGATGTCTCAAGAGAACATCCATGAGGGCGACTAGTACCGTCTCCATCCCATGGCCTGGCCAGAAGCCGGACTCAAATGGGTCTAAGACGGAAGCAACATCCAAGAATCCCTGTAACTGTACTGCCACTGCCCTCTCAATGACTTTACCCAGAAAGGGCAAGTTCAACACTGGCTGGTAATTTGCCAATACGGCCGGGTCCGAAGATGTTTTTTTTAGTAGAGGGCGTACCATCACCACCTTAAGGGGCGTAGGAAAGGTTATTTTAATCAGGAACCTGTTGAGATAATCACCTGCAATGGGGCTTGCAGTTCTGTCCAGCAAGCACATATCAACCAGGACGGACACGGGTCCAGATCGCAGGCAGTGGGACATACAGTACAAAGGACCTTGTCGGCTTTCTCCAAGCTGAGTGGAGTGAAATGATTCAGGATCCAACCAGAAGACGCACTAAGGGCCACTCACTGTGTCAAGGTTGGCGGGGAGATCACAACAAAAGCCTCACAGCCAATTTCCAATTCCTTATCATTTGGACTGCACTGTGGCAAGTTTGTAAGCATCCAAATTGTTCTAAATAATTGGGCCAGGCAAGAATTTTTCAGATGCAATCTGGGTTCAAAGGAATCCCTCTTTGCAGCCTTAACTGTCATCTCATAGGACTTCATAAACAGCCTATAAGATGTTCTTGTTGCTTCATTGCGGGCATGCCGCCATCGCCTCTATAGATGTCTTAGTTGCCATTTCATCAGCTGCAATTCCGGGGTATACCACAGTGCAAGCCATGAGCAGCAGTGAAGAGGTGCTGGAGAGCGCATAGGGTCCATCTGGCTTTGCAGGCGAGCCAAAATATGCTCACCGCCTAAACAGGGTTGTGGCTGCACAGCCATACGGGCCTTCAGGGCGTAGTGGTCTGACCATGACACTGCCTCGGCAGTAATCCGGTCCACCATAACTCCGGCCACAAAGATCAAATCCAGTGTGTGCCCAGCCTGATGGGTGGTAGTTGTTACATATTGGGAGAGTCCCAGTGTCGCCATGGATGACACCAGGTCCATCGCCTGTAAGGAGTTCGCATCATCGGCATGGACGTTGAAGTCACCCAGGACTAAAAGCCTTGGGTACTCCAATGCTCAGCCTGCCACAGCCTCTATCAGGGATGGTAAGGCACTGGTCGGTGCAGTAGGCGGATGGTACATTAGCCAGATAGCCAATCTCTCCCCCACATCTCATACCAGGCCGACACACTCTATGCCGGTAATCACTGGGGACAGGAGTGCCCGGAAGGAGTAAGCCTTTAAGCAGTGGAAAGCTAGTCCAAGTGAGATTAATAAAAGGGAACAAGGGCTGTGGCAAATCAAATGCAAGACTGTGATCAGGCAGGCAAAAAGGGACTATGAAGAGCATATTGCAAAAAACATAAAGACTGACGATAAAAATTTCTTCAAATATATTAGAAGCAGGAAACCAGCCAGGGAGGCAGTGGGGCCTTTGGATGACCAAGGGGTAAAAGGATTACTGAAAGAGGATAGGGAAATGACTGGGAAGCTGAATGCATTTTTTACCTCAGTCTTCACTGTGGAAGATGAGAAGTGTTTGCCCACTCCAGAACCACTAATTTTGGAAGGGGTGTTGAAAGACCTGAGTCAGATAGAGGTGACAAGAGAGGAGGTCCTACAACTGATTGACGAATTAAAAACTAATAAGTCACCAGGTCCGGATGGCATACGTCCAAGAGTTCTGAAAGAACTCCAAGGTGAACTTGTGGATCTCCTGACAAAAATATGTAATCTTTCATTGAAATCTGCCTCCGTTCCTGAGGACTGGAAGGTAGCAAATGTCACCCCCATCTTTAAAAAGAAGAAGAAGAAGATATTGGATTTATATCCCGCCCTCCACTCCGAAGAGTCTCAGAGCGGCTCACAATCTCCTTTACCTTCCTCCCCCACAACAGACACCCTGTGAGGTGGGTGGGGCTGGAGAGGGCTTTCACAGCAGCTGCCCTTTCAAGGACAACCTCTGCCAGAGCTATGGCTGACCCAAGGCCATGCTAGCAGGTGCAAGTGGAGGAGTGGGGAATCAAACCCGGTTCTCCCAGATAAGAGTCCGCACACTTAACCACTACACCAAAAGGATTCCAGAGGAGATCTGGGAAATTACAGGCCAGTCAGTCTGACTTCAATACCGGGAAAGTTGGTAGAAGCCATTATCAAGGACAGAATTAGTAGGCACATTGATGAACACAAGTTATTGGGGAAGACTCAGCATGGGTTCTGTAAGGGAAGATCTTGCCTCACTAACCTGTTACAGTTCTTTGAGGGGGGTGAACAAACATGTGGACAAAGGGGACCCAATAGATGTTGTTTACCTTAACTTCCAGAAAGCTTTTGATAAAGTTCCTCATCAAAGGCTCCTTAGTAAGCTCGAGAGTCATGAAGTAAAAGGACAGGCCCTCTTGTGGATCAAAAACTGGCTAATTAATAGGAAGCAGAGAGTGAGTATAAATGGGCAGTCTTCACAGTGGAGGACGGTAAGCAGTGGGGTGCCACAGGGCTCAGTACTGGGTCCCAGGCTCTTTAACTTGTTCATTAATGATTTGGAGTTGGGAGTAAGCAATGAAGTGGCCAGGTTTGCAGATGACACTAAATTGTTCAGGGTGGTGAGAACCAAAGAGATTGCGAGTCACTCCAAAGGGATCTGTTGAGGCTCGGTGAGTGGGTGTAAACGTGGCAGATGAGGTTCAATGTGGCCAAGTGCAAAGTAATGCACATTGGGGCCAAGAATCCCAGCTACAAATACAAGTTGATGGGGTGCGAACTGGCAGAGACTGACCAAGAGAGAGATCTTGGGGTCGTGGTAGATAACTCACTGAAAATGTCGAGACAGTGTGCAATTGCAATAAAAAAGACCAACGCCATGCTGGGAATTATTAGGAAGGGAATTGAAAACAAATCAGCCAGTATCATAATACCCCTGTATAAATCGATGGTGTGGTCTCATTTGGAATACTGTGTACAATTCTGGTCACCGCACCTCAAAAAGAATATTATAGCATTGGATAAAGTGGAGAAAAGGGCAACTAGAATGATTAAAGGTTTGGAACACTTTCCCTGTGAAGAAAGGTTAAAACGCTTGGGGCTCTTTAGCTTGGAGAAACGTCGACTGCGGGGTGACATGATAGAGGTTTACAAGATTATTCATGGGATGGAGAAAGTAGAGAAAAAAGTACTTTTCTCCCTTTCTCACAATACAAGAACCCATGGGCATTCAATGAAATTGCTGAGCAGTCAGGTTAAAACGGATAAAAGTAAATACTTCTTCACCCAAAGGGTGATTAACATATGGAACTCACTGCCACAGGAGGTGGTGGCAGCTACAAGCATAGCCAGCTTTAAGAGGGGATTGGATAAAAATATGGAGCAGAGGTCCATCAGTGTCTATTAGCCACAGTGTATATATATATATGTGTGTGTGTGTGTGTGTGCGTGCATATATACACACACACATATATTGGCCACTGTGTGACACGGAGTGTTGGACTGGATGGGCCAGTGGCCTGATCCAACATGGTTTCTCTTATGTTCTTATCTTAAGCCTCCCGTATAAGTAGTGCCACCCCTCCCCCCTGCCCACTAGTCCGTGACTGGTGACATTTGACATTTTTGCCACTAAATTAGTTGAAACTTATGAAATGCAAGATTAGCCTGCATATTTTCTGTCCACGCAAGACACAAGGAATGTTTTCAGTTATGCCTTTTACTTATCATAGATGAGATATAGTTGGCAACATTTCATTATGTCTAAGTATGCTCCAATTTGACTGTGGTCTGCCCAAATCTTTCTCAACTGCTCCTGACCTATTGCAAGTCTTTGCTGGCAGGAGGATTTTCTATTTGAGAATGAGCATGAATTGTCATGGTAAAATCACAAACAACAATTCCTGAATGCACAAGGCTTTGGAGGTGTATAATTAAATGGCCCAGCCCTTCTGGAACAGGATGAGCAAGTCTAAATGAAAACTGTATTAAAATTGAAAGGACTCCCCACCCCCCACCCCGGAGCTGAAATCATGATGCAGGTGGTAGCTGTGGTGCAAGTAAAAAGCTTTTGTTCCACACACAACTTAGGGTGACTGCCGTCAGCTTGATTTAAAAGCCAGATAGAAAAAAGCACATTCATTTCCTGGGAGTCATTGTCATGTGATATTTTGTAGAGATAGAGCTGCATAGTTTTTGGCTGTTTCTTTGTTTGCACACTTAACAAAAATAAAAGAAAACCGAATAAAACACTGCATTCCTCAAGAACTGGTCAGCATTTCTTTTGTTGTCCACAAAATTTATTAGTAGTTGGAGCAACTTAATGGAGGAATGCGCTTCTTGCTAACAAGGTTAGTGTGGACATCCTCAAGGGTTGCTTAGCAGAAAATCATAACCATACATCACACACAGTAACTTATGCATATCTATTTCATGTTTGAAAGTTTCATGTACACTGTAACATGATAAACTGGTATGTGCCTATTTTGGCAAGTGTGCAGAGTGGAAATTCATTGGCTCGGTTCAGACATAATGGCATACTGTAGATAGTTGCTACATAAACAAGCCTGGGAAATTTTGTATAGTGAGCCATTTATTTCCAAGTTCACTGCAATTACATTTGAGCAGGCAAATGATGGTGTGTGCTTGTCTTGTTAACCAAGTTTTAAAACGGAGGACAAAGTACTGTTTTAGCATCCTGGTTTGCAAGGCAAGCACAAACTGGTTTGCTGATTTAGGTGCAGCACCCACAAACATGAGACTCTTCTGTATATCCACAGGAATCCTCAGACATATAAAATGTGGCTTTCACCTACCATACCAAAATGGGGACAAATACACTGAAACATAAGAGCACCATGTGTGTGCTGCCTTTCTGTTGCTATGGTACCTTGGTGGCAGAAGGGTAGAACACAAATGCAACTCTCATTCTGCCTAGTTGCCACCAATTTAAGGAAATCAGGCAGTTTGCTATTGGCTTCTCTTCATCCTATTCCATAATGTGGGAGGGAGATTGGGGCATGGGATGCAGACACCAAGCTTGTGATCTAACAAATTCTGGAGCTGTCAGGAAGGCTGCTTTGTTTGATTCTTAAATGGGCTTTGGGAAAGATTAAGAGGACAAGAAAGTTTTCTCTGATAAAGGCCCATTTAAACTTCAAAGGGGTTGGCTTTAATTCCTAACAGATTCCTGATAACGATGAAACATCGGCCAGGGGGGAATATACAGTATCAGGTACATATTCCCAATTTCCCTGTCCCATTATACTTCAGGTTTTATGAAATCAAATAGCAAGCCATGTGTTCTTTTCATATTAGTGGTCCAAGGAATTGCAGAGAAAGGAGAGAAATTTCCCTCTCTTGTGATTTGTCACAGATACCCCATTTGTTCTAAATAAATAAACACATGTTGAAATTAGAGCCACCTTTCCAGGGTGGAAACGATCATCTCGTCAAATGAGTTCCTATTCCCAACATTTTCATTAAGAACATAAGAGAAGCAATGTTGAATCAGGCCAATGGCCCATCCAGTCCAACATTCTGTGTCACACAGTGGCCAATATATGTGTGCATGTATATATATACACACACACACATATGGACTTCTGCTCCATATTTTTATCCAATCCCCTCTTAAAGCTGGCTATGCTTGTAGTCGCCACCACCTCCTGTGGCAGTGAATTCCACGTTAATCACCCTTTGGGTGAAGAAGTACTTCCTTTTATCCGTTTTAACCTGACTGCTCAGCAATTTCATTGAATGCCCATGAGTTCTTGTATTGTGAGAAAGGGAGAAAAGTACTTCTTTCTCTACTTTCTCCATCCCATGAGTAATCTTGTAAACCTCTATCATGTCACCCCGCAGTCGACGTTTCTCCAAGCTAAAGAGCCCCAAGCGTTTTAACCTTTCTTCATAGGGAAAGTGTTCCAAACCTTTAATCATTCTAATTGCCCTTTTCTGCACTTTTTCCAATGCTATAATACTCTTTTTGAGGTGCGGTGACCAGAATTGTACACAGTATTCCAAATGAGACCACACCATCGATTTATACAGGGGTATTATGATACTGGCTGATTTGTTTTCAATTCCCTTCCTAATAATTCCCAGCATGGTGCTGGCCTTTTTTATTGCAATTGCACACTGTCTGGACATTTTCAGTGAGTTACCTACCACGACCCCAAGATCTCTCTCTTGGTCAGTCTCTGCCAGTTCACACCCCGTCAACTTGTATTTGTAGCTGGGATTCTTGGCCCCAGTGTGCATTACTTTGCACTTGGCCACACTGAACCTCATCTGCCACGTTGACGCCCACTCACCGAGGCTCGACAGATCCTTTTGGAGTGCCTCACAATTCTCTCTGAACTTCACCACCCTGAACAATTTAGTGTCATCTGCAAACTTGGCGACTTCACTGCTCACTCCCAACTCCAGATCATTAATGAACAAGTTAAAGAGCATGGAACCCAATACTGAGCCCTGTGGCATCCCACTGCTTACCATCCTCCACTGCGAAGACGGCCCATTTATACTGCTTCCTATTAATTAGCCAGTTTTTGATCCACAAGAGGACCTGTCCTTTTACTTCATGACTCTCGGGCTTACTAAGGTAAGCTTGAGAGTCATTAGAACAGAAAAGGAGATACAGGGTGGGACCTTACCCCTTGTGCCTGCTGAACCCACAGTTGCATATGCCCCCACTCCACTGTTCCCTCACTTAAGCAGACTTCTGTTTCTTGAGGATGGCTGGGGGAGGGAATATGAAAAAAGGCCAGGTGAGAGATATTTGCAAGGGGGGGATATGTGCAGAGTAGAAAGCTGAAGTACCATTCCTGCACGTTGATTCTTCCCTGCAAATGCTCCTTCCCTGCTTTCACATTAACTGAGATTTGGAAAAGGCTTTCATATTTTCAGTTCATTTACATTTTGATTGACTATCCCTGATCTTTTAAGAACCATCCTTCAAAAAATTAACACCATTTAAAAGACATTAACACATTACATTTGTTAACATATTCTGATAATTTCCAAACAGCACTCCTGAAGATAGGATCCTTTAAGATAGGATTGTGAAGGAGCTGGTCTCAGAAATCAGCTACTTCACAATCCTATCTTAATTTTTTATCAATATATTTGGTGATCTCACAATTGGTGATGTTGCAACCTTGTTGAGATTAGATGTATTGTTGATTCACTATTTAGCCATTTCAACATTATAAAGACACACACAAATGCATCCACAGTAAAATATTCAAATAAAACCACACAATTACAGTAGCATACATTGTAATATGGTAATAATTCATCAAGATGTTGTAAATATAATGAGAATGAATAATCATTGTTATCAGTATTTCCAGATTAGACATATGTTGATTGCATTGTTAAGGAAATTCAATGTATTATGACAAGATGATATTTTTAGAAAAAGTCAAGGACCATCTACAAAGGATGGATCATTTACTATCAATATGTCAGCCCTGGAAAAGGATTTTACTATTAGCATTTTAGTGGATTTGAGGATTTGAAATGATTTGAGAAATGGATTTGGGCAGTGCTGGATTAAACCCTGTGGAGGCCCCTAGGCAGTCAGAATCTTGGGGGCCCCTGCCACCCATGGCTCCTGCTGCAGCCTGCAGACACCTTCTTAAAAGCCCCTTTTAGTAAGCTGTGGGGGAGAGGCAGAGAGAGGAAAACTTGGTGACAACACCAGCAGCAGCCGCACCAGGCAAATCAGGCAAAGAGCAACTCAGTTGCTTGCTGCACATGAGGCTGGGAGGGCTGCAAGCAGGGGGAAAGCTGGCCTGGGTCCCCGAAAGGCATGGGGGCCCATAGGCCAGTGCCTACTTGGCCTAATTGTTAATACAGCCCTGGATTTGGAGATTTTATACCTAGTATGATCTTGTGTGCTAATCCTAAAGAAAATATATCTAAAATGTAATATCAATATATAAATTGAAGAAAATCTATATTAGAAAATAACAAGGCATGTGGAGTCACTTAATTTTCCTCTGTATCCCTCTTCATGAACTAGTTCCTTTTTCTCTCCTGGCAACCCCTATACCCTTTCCCCTGCTTACTTCTCTTCTTCCCACCCATCCACCCACCCTTCTTTTATTTGTCCCTCCCCAATCTGTAGTTTTACTGCTTCCTTTTTTTTTTGCTTCATTTATATCCTGCCTTTCTCCCCAGTGAGGACCCAAAGTAAGTAACATTCTCCTCCATTTTATCTCTTTCATTTTACCTTTACAACAGCATAGTCAGTTAGATTAGGTTGAGAGAGTGTGATTAGCGCAAGGTCACACAGCAGACTTCCATGGCAGAGTGGAGATTTGAACCTGAGACTCCCAGAACATAGTTAACCACTACACCACACAGGCTCTCATATTTCCATCCTTCCCTCCCTCTGGCAGCTTCACCATGGGAAAAGTCTGGCTGAGTTGCAAAAGTTGTAAGGTAGCAAGTTGCTCAAATAGTGTGGCCACTGCTGGGCCAAGCCAAGTTATTCAAGTTCTATGGAGGTTGCCACTGGTCCCAGGTGGTTGTGTGGCATCGAATTGTAACCACCACTGTTCCTGGGTAAGTTGTGCAAATTTGGATGCAGTTGTGCAAATATGGACGCAGCGGCCATCATGTATCAGGCCCCTCCTGTCACATGGTTACTTCTCTGAAAATGTGTATTTTTGATGCAGACTCAAAACCTTAAGAGTTGAAGATAATCTATTGCAATAATTTATGACTTACTGGATCACTTGGAATATAATGTAATTAGTTTCTGGACACCATCATTTGACTGTAGAGGAGTGGTTTTATATCACAATAGTTTTAAACATACTTAAATGTATATTTTATTGTCTCATGGTTGTGTTGTAACCTGCCCTGAGTCCGTTTGCAGGAAGGGCAGGCTAGAAATCAAATCAATCAGACTGCATGGTTGCAAGTAGTCCAATGGGCTTGCTGCTGGGCTTGGCCCCAGTGAATCCTCCCTCCAGGGCTGGAGGGAGGGAAGCAGGGATGGACTTATTTATTTATCTTTATTTAGTATAGCTACCCAGTCCGACTTGAAGCTGTCATCATACCTAAACATGGCTGGAGGTTTGAAAATCTCTAAGCACATTTGTAGCTATACTAAATAAATGTTCTGAGGACTTGATGCTCTTGGTAATAAAAATGTGTAAAGAGGTGGGTTCCACTTTAAAACAGGACATAGATTCAGCTATTACTTCCCTAAGAGAACAATGTCCCCTAAGCACATTTGATAATAAAATAAGAGAAATGGAAAAACAATTGAAGGAGTTTGAAGCCAAATTATGATCAGATAAACTTTGGAAATATAATAGGGACTCTAGGGACTATGCTAATGGAAATATATATACATGGTGGTCTTCCTCTCCCACTCCAAAAAGAGTCTCGTGGGCTAATCCCTCGCAAACCTATTCAGATACAGATACATCATGGGAGGAAACCAGTTCCTCAGGGGAAGATAGGAATTATAGTTTAGTATACTCAGACCTAGACACAACAGAAGAACAGGAGGGAGTCAGGAAAAGTGGGTAGAATCCAGAATTTTTTTATCACAGAGTCGAACCCCCCCCCCCTTGGAAGGCATCGGATAAAGTGATCAATCTTTCACGTAGAATCATTCCGGAGATAGAATGCCAAGCATTACCATTCCAATCTATTGTCCATTTCAAACTTGTGTTGATATCTGTAAAATGGTTTTTGGTTCTGTTACCATTGAAAAATCTAATACTAGATGGCGTTGCCTCCAGTTCTGTCAGTGTGATGCATTTAAAAGTTTGGTTAAATAATTCTTGTAAAATGGTTGTTTAAAAGTTATAAGTTAATTCAGGATCTTTAAAGGTTTATTGTGCTACAAGCTGTAAGTTAATTCAGGATCTTTGTAAAACAGTAGTCTCATTCCAGTATACTCCCAAATCAATTGAATACACCTGTTAGGCTTCATATACTTGACACCTTTGAATTCTTTGTCTGGCCCTTTCAAGAGAAGTCCGGAGCAAAAAGAAGTGTTGAGCCAGGATCCATTGGAGACACAGAACAACCAATTGAAATAATTTAGTGAGTATACATGGGAGTATCTTGAATATGACTCAATATGTATTTAAAATATTGTTTAACCAGATTTTTATGACATGCCAGCCCCTTTGGTGAGCTGCCTGAAGAAGGCTATGCCGAAAAGAGACCAGAAGCAGCAGTGTATTTGCAGCCACACCTGTTTTGGGAAGCAGTCATATTTCGGAATTTCTTGGACTTTGTGTAACTCTACAAACAAAGAGAGAACATTGTACAATTTTCTGTAGAAGGGAATTTTTTGAAATACTGAATATTGTTTAGTATAAAAATTGTTTTGGTACATGCATTAGTAAAAACCCTCATGGAGTGTTCTATATTTATTTGCCTATTTATACCTATAAGCTCTCTATTTTGACATTAAAATAGTGGCTGAGCCACATGGACCTTCTGCAATCCTCCAGACTTAAGAATCACTTGGGATCAATCTGTTTGAAGGACAGAGTACAGGCTGCACAGGGCAAGCTTTAAAACACTGCCAAGATCATGACCAATGTGCAGGATCATAGTATAGAATCACAAATAGAAAACCACACAGATTTGCAAGGAAGGGCAGGACTCGGACAGGAGAAAGAGGCGGCTTGGCTTCGCTCTCAGGCTCCCTCCCCTGCAAGAAAGGCAGCCCAAGAGTGAAGAGGAAGCCCTGCATGCGGGCTCTTTCCCCCGCCTGAGACTCGGATGGGGGAAAGAGGCGGCTCTGCTTCATTCTCGGGCTCCCTCCCCTGCAGGAAAGGCAGCCCGAGAGCAGAAAAGGCAGCCCGCTGTCCCTTCCTTGCCACTGTCCTCTGCCTGCTGCCGCTTCCCCACGCCACCGTCCCCTGCCTGCTGCCAGCGCCATTGCCCCTTTCCCACCCCCGCGCTGGCTGCTGGCTTGGCAGTCGGGGTGGCACGCCCCAATGATGTCATTATGATGTCATCGGAGCATACGTGTGACTCTACCGGGGGGCACAGGTAAGCCATCCGGCCTACGGGTGCAGGCACCCCTAGTCCTGGGCCTGCAGGTGCATGCACAGAAATTCAGTGGACTCTACCATGCTTTCTGTGTACTCAACATATTTCCCCATATTATGCGATTGTGTGACTCTTTCCAATTTTTCACAGCGGCCAATAACACAGCAGGGAATCCCCTACAGTTTGGCAGTATGGAAAATGGGACTTTGCAGCTGCTTCTCAATTTTAGAAAAAGTCTGGTCAGTTTCATCATCAAATTCTCCCTATCGGCCTGCATTCTTTTCTGTTTCCTTTCATTGAGTAACACTAAAATGAATGTGCAAAACCTGAATCAGGAGGATTTTAATGGAAGGTGCTTGCATTCTGATAGGGCAATTGTATAAATTTTAAAAAAAACCTTTGGGTGCCACCCCCCACGTCACAAGTGGCATTCCACCCTGATCTAGAAAAGCATGTTCATAAAAATTGTACCTGCAGAATAAATACACTGGAGGAAAAAGAATGGTGTGTAAGGCGAACACAGAATCCGAAGTAAAGATTAAAGCTTTACTACTCTGAAAATCTGCAGATGTGTGTGTGTGTACTGAACCTTAGGCTGAGTGGGCCAAGATCACATAGTGTACTTTGTGGTTAAGTGGGGATTGGAACTCTGGTCTCCCCAATCTTAGACCAACAGTTTAACAACTCCACCATTCACATACTGGATACTCAATATGAATCTCTGAATGCATCTCAAAATCCACAGTAGATACTGGCTTTTCAAATACTCTGTCCTGAAATTTGGTTGAAGTTGGGCCCAGGATTGCAGAATCACCTTACTTTCTGTATTAAGAGAAATTAATGTGATGGCCTGATAGTTGCAGCAGTCTTTGATGTCTCTTTTTTTGGAATCTGGATGTAAACTGAGCATTTCCAGTCTTTGGTTTTGTTTTCCATATTAGTATGTTCTTGTTAAGGTTTTGATTGTTTCTGTTTCTGTGGCTTGAAATCGCTCTATTGATATCCCATCTATTCCTGGAGATCTGTTTCTGCCATTTGCATCCAGTGCAGCTTTCACTTCATTTTCTAAAACTGCAGGTTCTTCTTCAAAAGATTCTTATTTGAAGGAATCTGTCATTCTTTCATCTCTTCCATACAGTTCTTCATTGTGTTGTTCCCACCTTTATTATTTTATCTTGTTAATGTATTTCCACATTGATTTTTCAGCATGTCTATCCATGCTTTAAATTTCCCCTTGATTTCTTGGAACTTGTGAAACAGATCTCTTGTTTTTCCTTTGTTTGTTCTCTTCTGTTTCTTTAAACTTTTATTATAATAGTCCCGTACCTTCTATATATCAATAATCTCCTGTTTTCCAATGAAAACCAATCTACCATCCATACCAAACAACAGGCCTTATAATATAAATTCCAGTCGGGCAAAGCGAGTCCTCCTCTGGAGACGCTATCTTGCAAAACTTTCAATTTAATTCTGGGCCTTTTATTTTGCCATATTAATGTAGTGATGAGCTTATTCAGCTGGACAAAAAAGGATCGAGGAAGAATGATCGGTATTGTCTGGAACAAATATAAAACTTTTGGCAAGATATTCATTTTAATAGTGGCTCTTCTCCCGATCAATGAGATCTGAAGATCTTTCCAATTACTTAGGTCTGTTCGAATTTCTGTAAGAATCTTATCGTAGTTGTCTCTTTGAAGAGTTTTTAAATCGTTGGAAAAGAAAATACCCAAATATTTGATTCTTTTCTCATAGCTAAATCCTGACTTCTTTTCTAATAGTTCTATCTCTTCCTTGGTCATGTTTTGCGCCAAAAATTTGGTTTCCCGTAAATTAACCTTAAAACCGGAGATTTCCCCATATTCTTCCAATACTTTCATTAAATAATCAATTGAAGTCACTGGGTCTTCAAGTGTAAGGAGTAAATCGTCCGCGTACGCCCGAACCTTATATTTTTCTCCCCTGATATTAGCCCCTTGTATTCCATCTTCCTCTCTTATTTTTGTTATTAATGATTCCAAAGTGAGGATAAATAGCAAGGGGGACAGTGGGCATCCCTGTCTGGTCCCCCGTTCAATTCTAATCATATCCGAGAGGTTTCCATTGATGTTGATCTTAGCGTTTTGCTTGGAGTAGATAGCTTGGACTAATTTTGTAAAATTCGGGCCACATCCCATGGCCTGAACTGTTCTCACAATGAAATTCCAATTAACGTTATCAAACGCTTTTTCAGCGTCGAGCGCGATTCCAGCGAACTGCTTCCCAGTGTGCGATCGATAGTATTCTAGGCTATCCATAAGGAATCTTGTGTTTTGCCGTAATGCTCATTTGGTCTTCATCGATAATTGTGCGGACAATCTTTTTCAATCTATTAGACAGGATTGTTGCAAAGATCTTTAGTCTGCATTCAAGAGCGAGATCGGCCTATAATTACGTATATCCATAGGGTCCAAATCTTTCTTGTAAATTAAAGATATCAGAGCTTCACTCCATGAAGGAGGAAGATTGGCTGTTTCCTGGATCCCCTCTATCAAATACTTGTAAGGGGCGAGTAGGTTCTCCTCAAAAGCCTTGAAGACTTCAATAGGCAAGCCATCTGGTCTGGGAGCCTTGTTGGGTTTCTGTTTTTTCAACGCCTCAATTATCTCATGCATTGTGATGTTACTTTCTAGGCCGTTGCGGTGATCTTCTGATATAGACTTGGCCCCAAGATTCCTGATAAACTCTTCCTGGATTTGCAGTGTAATCTCTTGTCTTTTATAAAGGTTCTGGTAATACCTTTGAACAATTGCGCTTATTTGAGATTTTTCAGTTATTTCTTTATTTTCTTCGTTCCTAAGCGATCTTATGGCCTTCTTCTCCCTTTCTTTTCTTAATTTGTATGCCAGCCATCTACTTGGTTTGTTTGCGTTTTCAAAATAATTTTGTCTGGCCCATACTATTTTCTTCTCCACTTCTTCCATTAATAATAAATTTATTTCATGTTATATCGCATAAATTTTAACTAATACTTCTCTGGAACTTTTGTCTTTTTGTTGTTTTTCCAATTTTCCCAACTCTGCCACTAGATCATTATATGCTTTCATCCGTTCTTTTTTCCTTTTGGTCGCATAACTAATCGCGATCCCTCTAAAGAAGGCCTTAAAGGCGTCCCAAACGACTTGTACTGAGGTGTCTTTTCTTAAGTTGCAATCAAAGAACATCTTGATATCCTTCTTTGCTTTCTCTATGAATGCTTCTTCTTTTAAAATTTGTGTATTGAGCGTCCAGCGAGTTTTGCGTGCAGAGTCTTTCAAAAAGATTTGAATTGGGCTGTGGTCGGCGTAGGACCTAGGATTAATATTTGCTTCAATAACCGACCAACCCAGGGAAGCTGACAACCAGCACATATCCAATCTGGACCAGCAGTTATGTACATGAGAAAAGTATGTAAAGTCAGTTGTTTGCGGATTTTTCATCCTCCAAACATCAATTAAGTTGAACTCATCGGCCAGCTTAAAAAACGTTTTCAGGAGTTGGGATCGGTTCTTTTTAGCCTTGGCCTTCTCATATTTCTTATCTTTCTCAGTATCCAATACAGCGTTGTAGTCGCCCACAATACACAGGTTTTGTATGTTATAATTTATCAAGCTTTCATGCAATCTAGCAAAAAATTGCTCTTGATTATTGTTCGGGGCGTAGATGTTGACCAAAATTATCTTGTTCCCGTCTATCTCCGATTCGATCATTATGACTCTTCCTGATTCGTCTTTAAATAGCAGTTTGGATGGTATAGATTCTTTCACATAAATAGCAACACGTCTTTTCTTCTTTGAATCACACGAATAGTAAAGTTGGCCCAATTTTTTGTTCTGAAGAAATTTTGTGTCACTGTCTTTTATATGAGTCTCTTGTAAACAGATTATTTGGGCTCCCGTCTTTTGTAGTTGTAAAAAGGTCTTTTTTCTCTTCTTTGGTTCATTTAGGCCATTTATGTTAACTGAAAAAATATGTACTCCAGATTTTGTCGTCATCTTGTCAATGAATAACTATCCGGTATTTTTTTCTGCCCCTTGGGGACTTGTGATCTTGTCTTTATTCTTTCTTTTTTCTTTTCCTGCTGGTCCTTTTCTTCCCGGCCTTGATTCTCAGCTTCTTCTTCTCTATCTTCCGTTGAGTCCGAGTCCTGGGAATGTCTTTCTATCTGCTTCCTCCAGAAGTCTTCCATTTTTTCTACTGATGTTATATTATATCTGTTAGATTGATAGGTGAAGAAGAGTCCTTCTGGGATTAACCACTTGTATTGTATTGAATGCTTCATGAGCCAGCTTGTCAGTTTTTTATATCCAAATCTTCTTTTTCTTATGGACCAAGGGATATCTCTCAGGACCTTGATTTCCTTCTCTTCCCAAATCAGAGGTTTCCTTTTGGTTGAGCTCAAAATGTTCTCACATGTCGCCGTGCGGATAAACTTAACTTGAATTTCTCTTGGGATATTAAGTTTCCTGGTGTACGCCGATGCCACTCTTCTAACCCACTCAATTTCTGCTCTACCTTGCTGCAATAATTCTTGTTCTTCTTCTGAATTTAGCAGATCCACAATCTTATTCTCGACGTTTTCTTCTTTTTCCTCTGGAACATTTTGAAATCTCAGGATGTACGCAGATTTTTCCATTTTAAGTCTAGCAACCCTATTTTCTAATTCAATCACACTGGCCTTATTTTCCCGTGTGTCCGCAGAAGTCGATTCTTCTTGGTCTTGCAGCTCTCTAACTTTTATAGAAAGTTCATGCACTTGTTGGGTGTTGACTAATAGCTGTTTCTGGAACTCTGTGACCTGATCGTTTGTTTTCTTAATTTCACCTAACAGTTGTGTCTTAACTTCTTCCAACGCCTCCTGATTCTGCTTGAATCCGGCTATCATTATATTTTGTAGCTTTTCTATTGCATCCTGATTGCCTACAGGTGGACCGGGTTTACCCCCTCCGCGGGGGGTGGCTTGACCCAACTTTTTGATTTTAGTATCCATTTCTAGTTTCTTCCTACTATACTTGCTTAAGGTTAATTCCCTGATAACCTGATATCCGCTATCAGCTTTTCTGATGTCCTGCTCGGGGGCCAGACTTTAAACAAGGGCCCACAATTACCAAGGTTCTCTAGTTTGATATTTAGATTTCTCTGCACTCTGTATTATACAGCTTCTACGCACCTGAGCTTGCCCAGGGGCTAATGGCAGGTTCACTATTCCTCAAAATTCATTCTTCAATCAATTCAAATCAATAATCAATCCCCAATTCAAATCTATTAATAACTCACAATATTTGAATCATCTGTCAATTACCCGCTTTAATCAATCCCTTGTTCCCTTATCGAATCAATCAATAAATCAGTAAATCAATTAATCAATTAATCAAGTTGGTCAAGTTAATTAGTCCAGTTAATCAAATGCATTTCATTAAGTTATTAGTCAATCAATCAGTTAATCCTAGTATCAATCAATCAATCAGTTAGTCCTAGTATCCTGGTAATTAAGTACTACACAAATAAGTACTATACGAATTAAGTACTACACGAAGCAGCCTGTCACTAATAACACAGGTCGAGATGCAGGACAGGAACCCGGAAGTGACCGACAGGCTGCTTCAGCGGGCCGCCGCACCAGCCCCCTGGGTCCCACAATGATGGGACCGATGGCACAGGGACGGGCTCGAAACACTCTATAACCCCTCAAAAGAACAGCAGTCTAGCTCGCTTCCCCCAAGCCCTGCCGCCATAAGCCTCAAGGGGGCTCATTTTGCGGCATCTCCCGGCGGGAGGGTGGCACCCGCACAGGACACATATCAAATGAAAGAGGGGGCACAGGGCTATCAGAAACAGCCGGCGGAGGGAGTTGGGAGCCCACCCCACTGGGGGATCCACACCCCGAAAGTGTGTGGAGCCCACCCCACTGGGGGATCCCACCTCACTGGGGGTTCCACACTTCTCAGCGTGGAACCTGTTCTCTCTAGTCTTCTCACTTTGAAAAAAGTAAAAAAAGAGTTTTATTTAACTTTATTTCCCCCTTTCCCTCTCTATAAATAATCTTGATGTTTCCGGCGGTGATATTTGGGGGATTTTTGGGGACGTCACAGGAAGTGCTGTGAAGTCACTTCCTGTTTCCGGCAGTGGCATTTGGGGGAAATGATGTCATTTGGGGAAATGATGTCACAGGAAGTGATGTCACTTCCTGCTTCCGGCAGGTGGCGCAGGGGAAAATGATGTCACAGGAAGTGATGTCACTTCCTGATTCCAGCGGTGGTATGCCGTCACCGGAAGTGACGTCACTTCCTATTTCCGGCGGCGCGCGCACGCACACACATCATTCCCCCCCTCAAGGTGTCCCTGGCTGGTCTGCAGATATTATGGCCACCCTAAAAGCTTATCTTCAGTCATACAGTGAAGATTCTTGTGCTATAGTAGCAGCAGCTGCTTCTTAAAAATTTGCACGGTCAATCAGATCTCCAATGACCAATCAGAGGCCCTGCAAGGCAAAAGTCCCACCTGTTCCCACGTATTTTCTAAAAACATTTTTGTGGGCACCAGGAAAGGTGTTTGCAGGTGCCATGGTATTCATGGGCCTCAAGGTGGGGAGTCCTGGCCTTAATCAGCTCTCACAATTCAGATCCCTGCACTGACATTCCTTTTGCATCTGGACTTCTTGTTCAAAGTTCCTCGCTTCTTGGCCCATTCAACTTATGTTTCAGTTATTCATTCACCATATATTAACTTCACTCTCCTATTCTATAGTCCTCAGCGGCCTGAAGACCTCTTGCTCTCTTAATTGTGTCATCCATTGTCTCTTGCTGCATCATCTGCATGAAACTGCCCCCAGAACACTAACTGTCACTTTTCCTCCAACCTCTTCTTTTCCATTATGGCTGTGGCCCTCATATCCAGACAAATCAGGCACAAGCAGGGCTTGCGGAGTGTGGCCAAATATGCAAATGAGATAGAGCCAGTTTGATGTAGTGGTTAAGTGTGCGGACTCTTATCTGGGAGAACCGGATTCCCCACTCCTCCACTTGCACCTGCTGGAATGGCCTTGGGTTAATCATAGCTATCGCAGAGGTTGTCCTTGAAACGGCAGTTGCTGTGAGAGACCTCTCAGCTCCACCCATCTCACAGGGTGTCTGTTGTGGGGGGAGAAGACATGAGAGATTGTAAGCCGCTCTGATTCAGGGAGAAGGGCAATCTGCAATTCAAATAAATTCCTGCTGAGTTTTTTCTACAAAAAAAGCCCTGGGCATAAGCATATGTAACTGCATCTTCTTAAATTGATCCCTTTTTACACTGGTCTCTTCCTTCCCCCTACTAGCAGTGGGTGAATATGAGCACCAATATTATGGAGTAACCTAGGTTCCAGTCTACCCTTGTGATTAAATTTACGGAGTGACCTTGGACCACTAACTCTTTTACAACCTAACGTAGCACACAGAGTTGTTGTTAGTTCTGTTCTCCTCCATATCATACTATGTGCACTGCCCTGAGCTCCTTGGTGGAAGGATGGAATAAAAATGCATCAAATAAACATGAGACTATTGGTCCATCTAGCCCAGTATCCCATTTTTCACACAGTGGACAACAAGCTTATGCTAGCTGATACTCTCCAGAACCAGAGGGCCATTGTCTCTAAACATAGAGGTTCCATGGATAGTAGCTATTGATAGCTACTACCAGGGATAGTAGTCATTGGTTGATCTCCATGTTTTATCTCATTTTAATTCTATTTAATAGTTATCATTATTACATCCTGTGTCAGTGAGTTCCACAAGTTAATTATTTATTTATATGAAGTAGTTCTGTCTTTCCTGAATCTACTGTCCACAAACTTAACTGGTTGTCAGTTCTAGTGCTATCAGAAAGGAACAGGTGTTTGTATCTACTTTCAACATCATGTACATAATTTTATGCATTTATATCATGCATTTTCTCAGTTGTCTTTTATCTAATTTGAAAAGCTTGACTGTCACAGCTACTATTTTTCTTTGAGGGTAATAAGGCGTGTCTTTAACTGTCTCATTATTTCTCTCTTTCCCTCTTGGTATGTAACACTGCCCCAGGAATTTAATTCCAGTCTCATTATTTAACCTTTCCCATGGTATCTGCCCAAGCTCTAAGACCTCTTCATTGGACTATGTAGTCCTGAGGAAGAGACTCTTCTATTTTAATAGCATATGACTCCAGGTTTACATAAAACAAAACAAAATTTTATTTGTACAAGAAGTGTATTGGTTTCAGAATGTTTAGCAACTTATCTCTTCGGCAAGGCTTTTTTTGTAGAAACAGCCCAGCAGGATCTCATTTGCATATTAGGCTATACTCCCTGATGCCAAGCCAGCTGGAACTGCATTCCTGCTCAAAAAAGCCCTGCTCTTCAGTAAATAAAATGGTGGCTGTTTATACCCTCTGACTAAGTTGTCACACTCTGTTTCTTCACAATCACTCTTCTCTAAAATCCTCCTTTCTCTTCAGAATATATTTTGTTCAGTTAAATCTATCCCTTTTAGCTCAGGTTTCTTTCAGCTTCTTTCTCTCACACTCTTATAATACTTTGACAATATTGTGATATGACTTTCTCATCACTAACATGTCCTTTAAAAGTATTACTACCTTCTTGTCTAGAATGCTAATGCTTTTCACAGCATTCTGTTGGATTCTTATCAGAAGACTGCTCTTTCTCTCTACAGATTTTTTTTTCTCTTAGTTCCTCATCTACACTCTCACCTCCAACCAATCACCTCACTCACTCATCCCCTTCTTTCACTCCCCCTTCTCTTCTGAAACTTATGAAACATTTAAAGAAACACACTTAAAACTTTAAATTGCCACACTGACACTTTCTTATATTAAAAGTACTCCAACGCCTTAATCTTTTGGTTGCCATTTTGGGCACCTTTTTCAGTTCTACAACACCCTTTTTGACATATGGAGAGGGGGCTTCTTTTACTCACACAATTTTCATTATGCATTCCAGCAGATTTCCCCAGTGCAGGGTCAGATCTAGGAGGGAGCAGAGGGGGAGCTTGCCCGGGTGCTGCTGGAGGGGGGGGCGCCAAATATGATACGGAGTCCTTTCTATTCTATGGGCCCATAAGATAGAATGGTCCCATAAGGGGGTGTCATTTTTTAATTCCCCCCCCCCCCTAAAAAAGTAGATCTGATCCTGCCCCAGTGGGCCAAATACAACTCCCCAAGACTGTTTCAGCTCAGGAAAATGGCACTGGGGGGAGGGCTGGAGCCCCCTCTTCACACACACCATTGTCACAATCTACATCAGACACAGAGGACAGAGTGTGGGCCCCAGATCCAGCCTATGTACTCTATAATGTATGAATTGGCTCTTCATTACCCACTTCCTACATTTATTCTTTTTTAAAAAAATCAATAACAGGCTCTGTCCTCTTATTCATGACTGTTAATTTTTCTCAAGAGCCTTTGGTAAGAGACTTTGTAAAAATCTTTTTGCAAGTCTAAATACATAATTCCCACCAGGTCATCATTACTTATATGTTTATTAACACTTCTGAAAAACTCCAAAAAGGTTGGTGATGCAAGACTTTTCACAGAAGCTTTTCTGTGCTTAATAATCTTTAATAACAGTGTCCACCAACATTCCTTGAACAGATGCTAGGCTAAACAGACTTTAATTTTCTGGATTTCTGCTGAGTTACATTTGGTATTTTACAGTCCTCTGTTAGGAAGTTAATTTAGGCAGCAAGGAACATATTATAGGAGATCAATTTTACAGCTCTTATGTGTATAACATCTGGACTCAATAACTTGTTACTTTTAATTTTTCAATTAGACTTACAACTTCATCTCCGGCCATTTCTACTTGATTTAATTTTTCAGGCATCCTTCCTGAAAATAGCAGTTTGGGAGTAAGCTACTTCCTCACATCCTCCACAATGAAGATAGATGCAAATAATGCATCCAGCTTTCTCACAGCCTTAGCAATCCTTTATGATCTTTCATCATTCAATGATACCTGTTGTGTGAACACTTTTTGTGCTGTTGGGCTCTATTAAAAAAAAATTCTGAGCAGCAACCCCCTAGCTAGTACTGCAGTCCTCCACACACTCAGTGAAACTTACTTCAAGTAAGCATACATGACATTCGAGTGCTCATTACCAAATTCTGGGCCTGAGATAAAGCCCACTGAAGTCAGAGGAAGCATTCCTATATATTTCAAATGGAATTATGTGAACAACCCTCATAACCATAGTTTCTGGACACTCCTTCCTGATCTTTCTTTCATTTTATTTTTGCGACATCCATGCAAGACAGAGAAGCCCTGTTGTCCCAGTTTTTGTTGAAAGGAACAGTGTCTTTGAGTCTTCTAAGGGTCTCGCTTATTGCCTTCTAACTGTCTGAGCAGGAAAATAATTTGGAATTTCAAACTCAATATAAACATCCATTTTGTTGAATTGGAGTTGCCTTTGAATCTTGCCCCAATGGTTTCTTCTAGTCTGAGAGGCGCTTTTTGCCACATCCTCATGCTTGCTTCAAATTTCCACCATAAAGAAGCCAAAAGAGGGTGGGCATTAACAGGATAAACATCTCAGAGAGGCGGTGTCCAGCTCTGTAAGAGGTACCTTGTACTGGACAAATGGTGCCTTGTTTCCCTACTGAGAAACCAGGTTGCTAATTTCCCTTCCCTAAACTATGAGAAACTTGGAGCAAAGTCACCATTTTCTCCCTTCTCCTGGGATCCAAATGTCTGAGGAAAGGAAACAAAAATAGAATGTAGCCTCCACAAGCAGTGACTTGTTCTGGTTTTCCAGTAGTGCACCAGGTGTCAGCAGAGATACCCAACTCTGAGGCAAGCTCCAGGCTTAGCAGAGTCCCAAGCTTCTAGTTATACAGTAACCTGTTGCTTTAGTTGTAGCTCCACCTCTCCCTGTCTCCCATCATATCCCTCTCCCCCACCCTGTGGCTGTGCTGAGAAAGCTTTTCCACCTGCTCTTCAGAGAAGCTTGAAAGTCTGAACTAGAAGGAAGGGAGGTTACCAGGGTGGAGAGTGAGGTGATCCCCCCCTTCACAAACCATTTCAGGACTGTACCCGCTCTCCATTTAGTACTTTGCTGAATAAAGCAGAGGAGGAAACCTGAAGAGGATTGAGAATGTCAGACAACCTGAATTAGGAGGAAGGGAACTGCTAAAAGAAGCTGTAGGAAACTGGGAGATCCCAGTAGACGCTTCAGAGCAAAGGTAAGCCAGAACTACTTTCTCCCCTTGTGAGAGTTTGACATATAGCTATCCTGGAATGCTTCACAGAACACAAACGTACTTATTTGGGAAAGGGAATGCTGTTGGTAAAACACAGCTCTGGGGAAAGTTAAATATAGAAATTAGTAGGAACGAGCATAATTTCATCCCTGTTTTGTGTGTGGCAGGATGCCCAGTCCTGTCTGAATGCTAAACATCCATCAGAAGGTACTGTCTTGACAAACAAACAACCATGGATTATAACTTTAAGGTGTCTTATTTTCAGGTGTAGTTTATCTGCCAAATATCGGTTTCTAACAAAAGATAGGAGTTATTTGTAGTTTTCTACAGTGCTGGTTCAATGTTATTTAGCTGCTCTTGTATTTCCAGAGAACTTTATTTCTCTTATTTTCTTGTAGTGAAAGTGTATTTTGACATATACATTTAACCCTTAGAGAGTAGTGTTTCCATTTTAAAAAACTGGGAACAGCTGGTACATCTTCTGAGGAATGTCAGTCTTAAAAGAACAGAGCTTTCTGAAATATTGGTTGATATTAAACTCTGGGAACTAATCCCTGTATTGCCAAACAAATGGGACAGTTGAATATAATTGTTCCTTGCCTATAATTAGGACAAATTGATCCTATGCTCTGAAGCGAGTGATTTTTTTTTTCTTTGCTGGATAACTGACTGGCAGAGTAAACAGAAACCAGAGCTTCTTTCTCTCACTAACTTGCAAATCACCTAAGTTACTGTGGGCTTTTTAATGTGTTACATCTTGCGCTCTGGAACTGATTGCCAAGATAAAAAAACATGTGTAAATGATAATTTATAAAAAGTATGTATTTATCAGTCATGGCTTGTGTCTTTCCTCATAATTGATCAGACATATTTTACAGGCAAAAACTTGCTGTTTCCTGTTAAATATACAACAAAAATCCACCATCCCATCTTTCTGTGAGGATTCAGCAATACATTTTAAGCTTTATGTTCAAGATAATAGGTGGTTCTGGATCATCCAAACATACTGCAAATCTGAATTTGCTGGGTATTCATTATATTTCATGTTGACATCTTAAGTAAATAAAACACCTGCTGCTGATTCAAACTCCTACTTATCACAGATGTCCTGACTGCTATTTGCATAAATGAGATTCTGCTTATTAACGTGATCTACTTCTTTGACTGTATAGAGGGATGGATAGTCTATTTAAAAAGTCCCAGCTGATTACTATTTTAGACTAAAGGGATCTATTATAACACAAGAACTGATTGACAGTACTTCAACAGGAAATATTACATTGGTCCGCATAATGCAAAACTCCAGGTCATTTAATGTATCATTGTAATATTGTGAGAACGGCTTGCTCCATACCATCTTTCCATTCTGTGCTGATCATTTTTGGAAGCCAAATTGTAGCCTGGCTAAGGTAAAGAGCAACAATGGGGGAAGGGGGAACAGGCCACATGATTTGGCTGTGCTGGCATAGTTTTTAGTTTCCAAATCAGCACAGGAATCACCTACCAAGAAGTGGTTCCTATATAATGCATGTAAAGGGACCTCCAGTGGATACAGAAAACTACTTTACCTCACATCTGCACCTGAAGTGTAGAAAAGAGCAGGAAGATGACAGCTTGCTGCTAAGGGGATATATGCCATATAAGGATAGTGTTTGGTAAATGGTTGCCTTAATCCACACTCTGAATTTTGCAACAATCATTTATATGATTTAAGATTTGTAGTAGTCTTTGGACCTAGTATTGAACATGGTAAGCCATTACAACAGTTTATGCTGACGAGGGCTCAGAACAGGGCTTTGTATCCGTGCCAAGGTTCAAGGTAGACCTGTAAATAACTGAAAAACGAGAATGATTAGAAGATCAGGGCCTAGGTCTTTTAAACAGAAGAAAGCAAGATCATGAGGAGACTGAAATTTGGTTCACTGGGCAGAGTATTATACTTGGATAATATGTGTTCAAATCCTTGCTAAATCTGTGTTCCCAGATGGCTTTGACAAATCACTTCTCTCTGCTTCAGTAGTTCCTTACAAAATGGAAATATTAATACCTTCCCAAGATTGCATGGTGATCCTTATTTTGTTTATCTTTGAAGCATTTTAATGTGGGAAGCACTATAGAAAAGAACAATAATAGACTTAATAATGAGATATGATGCACATATTTTCTAACTAATTTTAACATATTTTATAAATTAAATACTGAGAACTGTGTAATTATTAAACTCTGCATGATAATTTGGTGTTAAATTCACATTCGAGTGAATCCAGCTTAGCACTGGAGCTTGCTTGAAGCCACAGGTAACCATTAAATTCATTAGAACATGTTGTGTAGTGGTGAAGCTGGCTATTAGTATTTAAATAGGTTCATATCAAATGAGTAGCATCACTGCAATACTTACATCTGTCAAGGCCATTCTAGTCTACACTCATTTCAGTGTGCTTCAGCTTTTTCTAGGAGTACAGATTCAGTTGTCTTGCAATGACCCAGCCCTCTTGGGTCCTCTTTTAGAGACTGACAGATTCCATACAAATGATTGCTAAAATAGCGTAGATCTCCGGATGTTTCCAGGCTTGACTGCCATCGGTAAACTAATTCTATAGACGCCAAGCCATTAAATTAACTTAAAATTAACAACAATATGAATGTCACTGCCAAACAATTAGCCAGCTCCCCACCCCTTCTCAGTATATACAGTTCACATTCCTAGTAAGAAAATTTGTCATGTATCAGCAATATGGACTGTTGCATGTTCATGCACAGACACTGTGTTAAGAAACTAAGCTTATGGATAGCTGAAAAGTCCTTGCCAGCTCTTGCAATTTTATTGTAAGGGTTACATTTATATATATATATGTCTGGCTCCATCCAATGTATTGGATGTCTGGCTCCATCCAATGTATTGCCCTTGAAGAATGGGAAGAATATTTCCAGAGAACTAACCCTAACCCTAACCCTGTGCAAGCACCAGTCATTTCTGACTCTGGGGTGACTTCACATCACATCATTGTCACAGCAGATTTTTTACGGAGTGGTTTCATGGAAAAGGGCAATTAGATTGTATTCATGTCATAATTGGCAAGGGTAGTCATGTCACTGACAGCTTTTCTATTAATATAAGCCACAATGCAGTATAATTCTACCATTAGGTCTATCTCTTCCTTTTCTAAAGAATATTTACAGCACCAGGAAGGGTAGCCTGTGTGGTATAGTGCATAGCAGACTTTAATCTAAGCCTGTAGGCGACCTTGGGCCAGTTACAGTTCTCTCACTCAGCCCCACCTGCCTCACAAAGTGCCTGTTGTGGGGGGAGGAGGGGAAGGCAATTGTAAACCACTTTGAGTCTCCTTATGATACAGAGAAGCTGGGTATAAAAACCTTATCTTCTTTTTCTAGCAGTCAAATGAGAGGAAATTAATTCTGATGAGTGTAAATCATCAATAAGGGCTTCTGCATAAATCCTACTTAAATTACTGGTTGTAGCCTTAAAATATTATCAATACCCGTGGGGCTTGCACTAGGCTTGCAGGTCCAGCTCAAGAAATATCTGGGAATTTTGGGGGTGGACTCAAGAGACTTTGGGGGTGGAGCCAGGAGCAATGGTGTGACAAGCACAATTGAACTCTGAAGGGAGTTCTGGCCATCACATTTAAAGGGACCACACGCCTTTTAATGCCTTCCCTCCATTTGGAATGATAAAGGATAGGGGCACCTTCTTTTGGGGCTCATAGAATTGGACCCTCCAGTCCAATTTTTTTGAAACTTGGCAGGTTTTTTTTCAGAGAGGCACAAGATGCTATGCTGAAAATTTGGTGCTTCTATCTAAAAAAAACACAGCCCCCTGCCTGAGCCCCAGATAGCCAGGGATCAATACCCTATGAGAATCAGTCTCCATAAAGAACAATGGAGTGCCCAGCAGACATTTCTCTCCCCCACTCCGCTTTCTGATGACCCTGAAACTGGGGGAGGGCCTCCAAACCAGGAGATCCCCTGCCACCACCTGGGGATTGGCAACCCTAGCTTGCAGTATGCATTATTTCCCAGTTATGTTATCTTTGATTTAGAAATGAAACGAAATAGAGAATAATGCTGTGGGAAGGAAAGTGTTGTGTCTCAACTCTAGGCCTCTAGATTCAGGACTCATAGTTGGTCATGCTATGTAGCCAAGCTTGAGGTTTACCAACAGCCAGGAAAAATGGTCTGGCCTGCTTCTGTGCTGTTAGCAGGAATCTGATATGCACCAACTAATGGCATAGAGCTAAACCTGCTACTTCTTGTAGATTAAAAACTACAGCCACAGGGTCTGGTTTAAAAAGTGGACAACTATATCCAGTGCAGCTGGAAAGACCCTTTTTGGGTGAGCCTCCCACACAGCACAAAGAGCTGCAGTCAGAGAGGAATATGAAAATACTTTACCGTCTGTGAAAAGCCTGTCTGAACCCCAGCCGCAGTAGTTTGATATGCAGTAATTAGCTGGTGATGATATTTAGTTCGATATCACGGAAAACCTCACCTGCCAATTTCATCATATCAGAACAACGGAGAAGAACTGGCAGCCTTATCTCAGTGTTCAAACTAGTGTTTTAAAAAAAATAGGACCAACATTTGGTCTCTGCTGATGAATCCATTCTAGCCAGGCAACCAAGCAGCAGCAACTGGCTTATCCTTTGTATGGCAAATGTGGCCAAAGTCAAAGACAATTCAGGGGAGGGCAACTGTCCTTAGGTACTGAGAGAATCAGCTGGACAAACAAGAGGATCAGCCTGTCAGCTTGATTTCTATACTCAGCCCAATCATGTCTACAGTAAGCAGGCCCGGCACTGGGGGTTTTGCCACCTCAGACAGAGCCCCGCCCCCAACTCCCAGGGAGGGAGGAGGCACAGCAGCGGCTGCTCAGAGCTTGGCTCCCATGCCACACTGCCCCCTGACCTCGCCCAGGCTTCCTCAGACCTGGGAAGCCTGGGCGGGGTCAGGGTGGCAGCGGGTGCACTCAGAGCCAGACTCCAAATGCACTCACTGCCATGTCCCCCAACCTCACTCAGGCTTCCCAAGTCTCGCTCCCACCGTCACATTCCCCAGGTCTGTAACAGACCTGGGAAATGCAAAACCAGACAGGGCAGCGTTTGCATTCCATGGAGCCTGCTTTCCATTGGGGAAGGCAGGCTCCAAGGAGCACACATGCTGGGTGTGGGGAGAGGGGGCACCTAGCAGCGTCCTGTAAGCCAGGTGGCACTCTAGGCAGCTGCCTACTTGGCCTGCTCCCATGTGCCAGCCATGACTAAGTTATTCAGTTAATGAACCAAGAAAGAATAAAGCATGGAAAGAATAAAGGCAAACTGGAAAGGATAAAGACCAGCTGCAATGAGGATGTAAGGTATTGTGGTGAACTTTGTGCTTAGGTGGGATGAGAGAGAGTCTGAATAAAATAGAATGGAGGTCTTGTCCCAGCTTTACTAGAATACCATCCATATAAGAAAAATAATAGGGCTCTAGTCAAAGGCTTGAAAAGTTCTGCATCTAAACCTGAAAAAAATCCAAGCAGCGGGGGAATTGTGAAGTTGCTATTGAAAAGTATAAACTGAGTATCTAAGTGCAAGGAACAAAGAAGCAGCAGACACTGTACAAGTGACCGCCACTTGTAAATCATTTTGTTGGAAAAGGACATGCATGTTGTAGTTTTAAATATTTTGTATCATATAATATGAAGCCCATGGTCTTCTGAAAGATGTTCAAACAACTTTACCATAGGAAGAATGTTACTGGATACACAAGTTGAGGCAAGGGTATTGTCATCCAGTACTGGATTCTTCTACTGAGTGATGAACAGCAAGGTGCATCCTGTTGGGTTCAACGTTGGTCCCTTAAGGAGATTAGGTGAAACTGAAGACAGAGCTCCTACACCTCTGCTGCATCTGTTCAGTTGCACATATTTTCTGTTCATCTGCTTCCTTGCTAGCTGGGCTATCTTTCACTTTAGTTTTCTGGAAGAAGAAGAAGAAGAGGTTGGATTTATACCCCACCCCTTCACTCAGAGTGGCTCACAATCTCCTTCCCTTCCTCTCCCCACAACAGACACCCTGTGAGGTAGGTGGGGCCGAGAGAGCTCTCAGAGAACAGCTCTGAGAGAACTGTGACTGGTTCAGGGCCACTCAACCGGCTGCAAGAGGAGGAGTGGGGAATCATGTGAAGGAGTGAGGAAGATGGTGAGAAGGTAGGCAGGGCTTAGACACATGATGAAGACCCAGTGAAGTCTGACAGCCCTGCTAAGGATTCTTGATGGCTGGTCTAGCCTTGCAGAGCGGTGGCGCATGATGTAAGATTCCATGCTTAAGTCTTAGTTACTAGACCTGTGACACCTGTCATAAAATTAGCATAAGAAGAAGAACAGGAAAGAAGAAGAACAGTTGTCTGCAGTAGTTCTGTATTCTTCAGTGTAGCAGAATACTTGCAGAAATAACCTAGGAATACTTAAGATGTTTGCTGTTGAAAATGTTCCTTGTATACACTAGTCAGGTAGTGTCAAAACAGTTCTTCCACTTGTTTTGAAATAATGTTTACAAGGATCTTTTGCATGGGTTTCTGTTACGGAAACCTGTTATGAAACTAGAGATGAAACTCCACCTACCTACTGGATGTCGGCTTTAGTAGGCAGAAACTAAGAATGATTCTACCATTGGATCTAAAACTACTGATTGTGTTGTTTTATTGGTGCTATACTCAACCCATTGTGATCGCAGACTTTTTACATTATTTACATTATTTTTTCAAACCTAATTGGTGGTAGTTTTTTCCTTCTGTTTAAAAATGCAATTACAGGACCAATTGGCCACATTTGGACAATCAAAGCACTATTGAGTATAGCTACTGTTTCTTTGAATACACTTTCCTTTTTTTAAAAAACCCAACTTTCTAACTATTCTTGCCAGTTTCCAGCATTTCTGAATGCATCCTTTCATGAGAAAGGGAAGCTTTGATTACTCCTTTATTCCTTTCCAGCAAACATGTTTGTTAATTTTTTGTTATAAATCCTGCAATTACAGTTTTAAGTGAATGAAAAAATAGAAAACTTGCAACTAATAGTAATGCAGCAATTAAGTTCAGTGGAGAATCAGACACTGCTTTGTTGTTTTCAAGTGGCTTCTGATTCTCCATGGTGCTTAAATAGTGAATTCCTGTTCACTCATAATGCCCTGGAATACGTTCAGGTATGCCTGATCATGGGAGGAGGACGTAAAGGTGGAGTCCTTACAGCTAAGAGAAAGGCTGTAATTGAAGTGTGGCTTGTTTTGTTTTTTTCTGCTATCAGTATTATAATTGCATAATTACCATTATTTTAATAATTAAAAATTGAGCAAGCATCTCCTTTTCTCAACGAGGCAAAGGATCCATTCGGAAATGCTGGGGGTATAAGTGTAAGCAGGAGAAGCTTAGGGACAATTGTAGGGAGAAACTGGATTCTGTAGAATGGGGCTTACTTTTAAGTAACAAGGTCTTATGCTTGGGGATATAGACACCATCGGATTTTTAAGGGGAATACAGAGCTATGTGAAAAGCTGTGTGGAGGAAAACAACTCCTTCATCTGTGGGAAATTATAATAGTGCAGAATGAGCCTGGTTACTCTTCCCAGTGTTCTTCATGCAAGAAAAGGAAGTTCTAGCCTTGCGACTGAATCAATGGCCACAGATATGGAAGAAATAACACTTGAAGATACAAATGTCATTAAAGTGTTGTAGCAATTAATGTACTGTTCATTAGAGAGATTTTTGGCTTGGGGGATCTCAAAGCAATGTATTTTGGCTACTTCATACATCATATACTTCCTACACAGAAAGCACATTCAGATAGGATGAAACAGTGATCCCCAACATGGTGCCCATGGGTGGCATAGCAGCCACTGATAGGTTTCCTGACCACCATTTGCTTTTTTTTACAAAGAAATTCTTTCCCCAAAGCAAAGAGCCAGTCCTGGCTTTTCTCTACCTCATTGCAGCAGGAGGTGCTTTTTTATGTCTGTAAACTCACTCTTGTCCACATTTCCAAAAATGTTCACCGTTTCAACAAGAATGGGGACCCAGGGATAATCCATAACACCCAGAAACTATGGCTCAGTTCAGATATAATGTTAAGACTGTGGTTTAACTATGGTTAGTGTGTGAAACAAGTATTCAGATCACAGATGATTGTTCACTGCCAGCATATATACGTGTGGAGCTCCTCATACCCTTGGCCAGACTGACTGCCCTCTGTAATCCTGACTGGGGTCCAGTGGGCTCCACCACAGACCTCAGGGAAAGGGGTTCCAGCACCCAGTTCCACTTCCTGCCTGGGACTGGTTCACCTTTGTGCTCTCTCTCTCTGTCCCACCCTGTGTAAACAGTCCATCTGTCCATCCTCCCTCCCTGGGCTGGGTTGAGCTTACCTTTTTATATGACCCCTGGGCCCAGTTTGGCCCTAGTACTGCCCACCCAGCAGTGATCAAAGGAAGGATGTCAAGCTCTGCCTTCCTTTGGGTTGTCAGCCAAAGATGCTGACAAGCATTCTGCCTCCTCTATTTTCTCCCTCTGGTCTGCCTGTGCCCAGCCCTGGCCTGTTCCTGTCCCTCCAACAGTCACTGTCAGGTTGCCCGGTCTCCTTGCCTGCTTCTCTGAAACCACAGCTACCTCTGGCCTCTCCTGATCCTCGCCAGGTCTGTTCCTGGCTGGTGCTCCCTCCCTCCTTGCTTGTTTCCTGCTGGCAAGTGTGCTGCAGGTGACCAGGAGGCATCCTTTCATCCAGCGGGGGTGGGATTAGGGCTGCATTGAGTCCCAGGGCCAGACAACCCCATGGTGTTTCTTGTATACCGCAATCAGTTTGTTTTTCTCACCACAGATAACCTAATTGCCCTTCAAAGCACCAAGAACATCCTAACTCCCCACACAGTTTTCACTCCTTCAAAAAATATCTTGGGTCCCATTGCCTAGAAGAAGTACAGGCTTATAAAGTTTTTAATAAATAAGTAAATGCAGAGGTAAATTAAAAGCTGTACTAAGCTGAGCAAACAATAATGAACATGAACAGCTATGAATAGGCTGAATATAAATGGGGAAGAAGGCTTGGGTGTTGGACACTGGCTTCACTTGCTGGGAGGGTGGGGAGTCTTGCAACAGATATAGACTTCCAGGGCCCTTTAGAGATTTGAGGCGATAACCCCAGATGGACTCGCTGATGGCTTTGCATGTAGCAGTGAAGTATCTGCTTCAGCAAACAGGTCCAACAGATGCCCAGGCCAAGGTAGTGCCTTACACCTGTGGTTGCGTTGAGTACTCATGAACCTCAGGTTCATGTGACAGTGGAAGTTCTGGGATGTTGCATACCTTATAGATTTCCAAACATTAAGCACACATTAAGCATACAGCACACAATGATACCACCAGCCGGTCTTTCAGCATGCCATGCAGTACATACAGTACTCTCCAGAAGAATTTCAGATGGCCAAATGCCCTTTTCCCCAGCATCCAGGACTGGCTGATATAGTTACTGTAGGTGTTTTCGATAATGATACAGGGTGCAGAGGGGCATGAGCCATATCTGAACAGTGTAGGCCTAGTTCCTAATGCTTACTACCTTAACCATCATCTGTTAGTTAACCATACATTGCTGGAGGAGGAGCTTAATTAAAGCTGACTTATTGACCACTGTTGCCACCACATTGTGGCTCCTCCCAGTCATACTAATAGGGCTGAAGCATGGGAGTAGGCAAACTAGGCAAATGCCTAGGGCGCCAGCTCCCAGCAGGGGCAGAGGGTGGGCACCCCATCCCTGCTCGGGCAGTCTCCAAGCCTTGGACTTGCTTCTGTCTGCAGCACCCACCGAATTAGGCAAGCCCTGTGGAGGGGAAGTGCCAAGTGTTTTTTCTTGGCTTTAAGGGGTCCAGGGAACTCCTCCGACCCCTTAAAGCCAAGAAAAAAACCATGCTTCTGATCCGCAGTGCCTGCCAAACTTGGCAAGCATTGCAGAGGGGACATGCTGAGCACTCGGCGTGATGATGTCACCTCTGGGTGACATCATCATGCTGCGCTTGCAAAGTGTGCATGCCAAAAACTACTGGGAGGGGCACGTTGGGGTTCCGCCTCAGGTGGCAGAACCCCATGTGCCAGGCCTGCTAACATACACATCCATAAATAGTTGGAGTGCACTAAAGTCTGCAGTATCCTGCTGTAGTAGCGCCTCCAGTTACAGTGTCATCACCACATATTTGCTCAGGTAGTAAAATCTCAATGGGATTACAATCAGACTAGCCAGGCACCATGGAAAACCCCAGCTTCAGGAAACCTGCCCTCAATTTGGCCTCATGACTTGCTTCAATAACCAATTGCAGGAAGAATTCATTAGTCAGATTTATCACCTCCTTTCAAATTTTGCGTAAGGATGATATGCCTGTGCTCAACTGGTTGCTCAAGCTCCAGGTACAAGAAACTAAGAACTTGCAATCAGTGTGTACAAACTGGCCTTTCTGGACTGGGGCTGCAGACATAGCACATCCCTAGATCCGGAGATACAGGATGTGGCTCACCTTGGTTATGTAAAAGATATTTTGTGAGACACAGGGGTCCCTGAAATGCTGGTTGTCCCACTTTTCTAGGTCACTCATGGACCACAGAAGTCCTTGTGCCATGCCAAGGATCAGTGCCTTAGGGAGGTGACCATGTCCACTGCGATGGACTACACTTTTAAAAGCGTAGGAGTGCTGTGCAAACAGCTAAAGGACTGTGAAGGGTTAATTCTTCACAGAAACAGAGAGCCTTGAGTGAGAGGCTGCTTCAAGCAATTTGATTGGTTAGCATCAGCTGAGCAGAAAAAGACTTCTGAACTGGATGCTGAAGAGGAAAATTCATTTGGAATTCAGCCCTGACAAGAGCATTTTAACACAAGCAGGAGAACTGAGGAAAGTTGGCAAGGTTGAGTGTGTAAGTTAGACTGAGACTCCCATTTGGGCAAAGGGGATAGATCTCTAGAGCAGAGGTGGCCAAACTGTGGCTTGGGAGTCACATGCGGCTCTTTCACACATATTGTGTGGCTCCTGTAGGTCAAGGAGGAACTTAATGTAGGCTTATACTCAAGTAAGCATGCTTAGCATTGGGACCTCAGTCAGCCTCTGAGTGCTGACCCATAGGTAGGTGCCTATTTCCACCATGTGTGAAGCAGGGAAGGAGGGGGGCATAGGCAGGCTTGCAAGCTCCGCCACCCAAAGACCTAGAGCACAGGGAGAGAGTGCAAGAGCTAAGGGGGCCACTGGAAGAAGGGGTGGAATTAAAGAGGGCGGTGCAGGGTTTCCCCTTTGTTTCATAGGTCTTGTAGGAGCTGTATTTACCAACCTTGGTGTCACCCAACTCTAGGCGTTTAGGGCAAAACAATGTATGTTTATCTGGCACCATTTTCTTTCCTTCCCAGAGCAGCTCTGCTAACAGCATTCCCAGCCTTCTCCTGCTGATGGCTTCGGCTTTAGGCTAATCATCTTCTGTTATTGCCCACATCTGCAGCCTGGGAGTATTTGTTGTTTTGTACTATGGTAAGGAAAACATTTCATGTAAGGGCACATTCTTGTGGCAGGGGCCAGGACAAACTCAGCTTGATACCTATAAATTGTCCTCTGTGCGAATGAGCTCACCTAAGAGAGCACTTTTCCATTGCTGAAGGCTTGTTTTAAAAAAAATATCTGGGTTGGGCACTGTTCTTGGGGGCATAAGGGAGGGTAAAGAGCAATTCTCCTCTTACTCTGGTGGGAGGATCGGATGGGTAGAGGGAGATGCAAATCCAGCTACTGAAGAGTATCATCAGGGATTTATTCCTAGTAGCATCACTGTTCTCAGAACCAGTCTTGCAAAACCTACAAGGTCCAGCCTTAAATCCAAATGATGTTGCACAGCAAAATGTGCTGATTTCATCTCTGGAGTCTGGCTGTGTTTTGGGAGTACTCTGGGGAGACAGCAAAGAGGCTTCTTAATGTCATGCACAGTTGCAGCTGTCTCCCTCAAGCTCCCTCCCATCTGTCCCCAGAAGGGATGCTTCCACTGTGATGAACAGGTGTGTTTGGTGCATTTGACCCTCTTTCACAACTTTTCCAAGTTAAAACCCTAGATGTGAATTGCCAAACATAGCAGCAACTCTCTTTGAAAACCTTACCCCATTAATTAATGCAGACTATGGTCCTTAGCTATAGAGAAATATGCTTGTGTCATCCCTACATCTTAATATGTTCTTCCTCAAGGTGCACCCTTTTCAGTAGATGAACATGAAAGTCTCCTCTTGATTTTCTTCTTCCTCCGAAGCCACCTGCAGTTTACTTTCACAGGGGAAGAACAGGTGTTTAGAACTTCATATAGTTTTTAATCCAGTTTTCACTTTCCACATAGAATGGTGAAGGAAGAAATAAAATCAGAGGAAGACAAAAGCAAGCTTGATAGCTAGACTTTTTTTTTCCAGGCAGGACCTGCCAGGGTGGGTTGATGCATAACTGTCCTATTCTCATGCCACACAACATGAATATTTCCATCACTGACAGCATTCATCAACTGGGGAGGGAACAGATACAGAAAGGAATGGTGAATGTTTTGAGATCACCTTTGCTTGGAATCATATAGTCATCATTCAATGGATACCAATCCCAACAGCTGTAATTTAAGGCTACTTAGGTTACTTCTGAGTGGAGACAATCCATGTGAATATCCTTGAACACGTTCATGGAGTGAACCCCCATGATCATTAGTGTACAAGAGAACCTCAGAGGCTTCCTGAGGTGTTCTTTTCCTCCAGTTTCCACAAGACTTTGTTGCTTGCTCAAGAATTTCCATATGATATAAATTGCTTACTCCTCTATCTCATCCATTATGTGAGTATCCATAATGTTACCAGGGGGGTTTCCTTGGTCATCAAGTACATTGGGATTGGTCTACTGGAGAATGCCATGATATTTGGGTTCTTGCCTTTGTGGTGTCTGTAACGGCTAGTCGAGTATAAGAGAAGGTTGAAGGACCTCTGTGTCATGCACAAGTGCACAAACTGTCTGTGGTTTGGGAAGACACAGGGAGGCATGGAAGTCAGATGATGATGATGATGGAGGTCTTTGACACAGCACATGCAGTGGACACTGCTAATAGGTGATATCTACATGTGCTGTAGTGATCTTGATGGGACCCACTGACATGTGAGTTGCCAGTTCCCACTAGTATAGCCAGGTGTACCTTTCCTATGCTCCATCAGGACAACTGCCATCTTGTTGCAATTATTATTAACATTTGTTGCTATCTTAATGATCTTATTAGTTTAATTCCCAGGGAGCTCAGGCACAGAATTAAAAAAAAAATTCTGAATGCCATTTTTGTTGGTAATCTCAGAAACTGGAGCAAAAAGAATGACAAAATCTCCACATTATCTCCCAAGCAACACCCAAGTCACTTCACCTGTTCAATATAAAAGTACGGTAATAATCAGTGCTACAGTGGGAAAACCTGCACATAGATAATCAGAGTGAATGTTCTCTGCAGGGCTGGTAAGCTGGCTCCTCCCAATGGCAGTAAAACCACTGCATTGCAAATTTGATGGGGAAATGTCTTCTCTCTTTTTTTGCCAATAAATTATGAAGTAATTGTGTTGTGACTTTTCTGTAGTGCATCTGCTTGATCAGTGATGCCAGGATGCTGGAAAATATGATAGAAAAAATCTATTTGTTTGTGGGGAGAACAGGCTACTAATAGTTACCACTGTAGTACTGCAACAGTCACATCTTTCACTGGAGAAGGTGGACTATGTAATTTTCAGTTGAACAGAAATAGGACTTAATTTTAAGAAAACGATGCTAGCAGCTTGCAGAAAAAAAATATAGAGCAAACTATGCAACAGGTTGGGATGCCACTTAACTATCATAGCTTGCCAAGAATCAGGCTGGTAAACAATGTCTTTAATCTTGTAATTTATACTACCCAATAGCCTGATGATCAGTAAATGAGTTTTTGAGTGGCCTATACCATGCCACCTTCCCTCCCAGGTGAATGGGTATTAGTAGGGGACTCTATGGCTTCTGTCACACACTCAAAATAATCCACTTTCAGTTCATTTCCAGTGCATTTTCCAATGGGATTTTGCTCATTCACACAGTAAAATCCAGTTGGAAAGTGTACTGAAAGTGGATTGAAAGTGGCGTATTTAGTGTGTGTTACTGCAACCTATGTGTGACACAACACCTTGGAGAGTTTGTCTGTGTTTGGTAACCACTAGTCTCACTTCTTATGTTGGGGGCACATGTAGCAGGGTCTCTGAAGCAGAGTCAGTATGATGTAGAGGGTTGGACTAGCACTGTGATTAGGCTGCTGAATGGACTTGGGCCACTCAGACACTCTCAGCCTAACCTTCCTCACAAGTCTTTTATGATGATAACACGGAAGGGGAGGGGCGGAGGAAACACATATGCTGCCCAGATCTTAACAGCTGGATAGCATAATATGGATGCAGGGGGGTCTTCGAAGATTTGAATCCCAGAACACTGAGGGATTTAAAGCTGAGAACCAGAGCTTCAAATTGTACCCGAAAACAAATTTGTAGCCCGAGAAACTCTCTTAAATTCTGATGAGATATATTCTCATCTCTTTTTACTAGTCAGCAATCTTGCATCTGTGTCCCAAATCAAATAGTCTTCAGAGGCAGCCTCACAGAGAGCACATTGCAGTAATCCGTTTTATATAGCTCAGTCTGGCTGGCATTTATGGAATGCTGGCAAAGTCTCCAGCCTTTATATTCTGTGCCAGTCCTGGTGTTCTGTGAAAACTTAAAAAAAGAAGCACAACATCTAGATCTTGATAAACAGATTCAGCAAAATTCTCTAGACAATAAGGAGCAGAGGAGTGGGACAGTTGTTCTTGCTGTTTCCTTCCAATATGCGCATATAGTGATGGCTGAGCTATGATTTGTGAGTTCAGCTGACTGAATGATTGTTATCTGAGGGAATACATCTTCCATCTAGATTGTCCATGTGATTTTTGTGTGTGTGGTTTAGTTGTATTCAAAAGGAAGCAATCTGTTAGCACAGCTGTGGGTTCCAGTAACATTATTAGGAATAAGCAAGAGCTAGAGAGAAGCATAAACTGTTTCTGCCTGAATATTTGGGTGTGTGCCTATCAATATCTGCATTAAAAGCTTCCTCACGAGAAATACAATACAGCAAGAAAGTATTAAGATCACAGTTTGGGAATTCTTCAAGGCTGTGAAAGTATATGGCACTGAAATAATTAATGCTCCATGTTAGGAAACATGTTCCTGCTACAAATGGTGTTAGCCAGGGCTTTTTTTGAGCAGGAATGCACAGGAACACCATTCCGACTGGCTTGGCATCAGGGTGTGTGGCCTAATATGTACATGAGTTCCTGCTGGGCTTTTTCTGCACAAAAAAGCCCTGGTATTAGCACTTAATCATATGGAGTGGGGGGGGGAGCAGATTTCCAATTCTACAACAAACTGTTTGAACATAATGAAGTTGAGCCTTGGAGCTATGGAACAAGGGTAGTGGAGGTTCACTTTGCAGGGGAAACCTGTTGTCCCCTTTAAGCGAAGAGACAAAAATATTTAATTTTACAATGGAGGTGGTAAAGGTAAACATAAGAATGCACCAGCTGTAGAGGAATACTAGAAGACTTTGCCTTGTACAGTGATTTGTAATGAGTGATCTGCAAATCTTGGGCAGCATTTGTGCAGAAAGGGGGATGAAGAGCTTTCAAGATCCTAGGCATCTCTCAGAGTAGAATTGTTGTTTGTGCAGCCTACACCCTGATGATAAAATCAGACATCCTAGATTTTTCTCCCAGGCCCTTTAAAAAGCGACACAAAGCAAACCAGGCCTGACATTAAGGAGGAATCTTACCATCGGGCAAAAGGCTGTCACTGAATGTACATTTCAGGTTTGTGTATCATATGCATATATCTTATCATAAGCATATATCTACCTATATAAATCTTATCTGAAGTGCTGTTTTTCTATTCCCATTTTTTACTTGTTGGTGGATGGGAGAAGAAGCAGGGAATGGGGGAATCGGGTGACAAAATCGTGAATAAAAATGGTCTTCATAAGAACATAAGAGAAGCCATGTTGGATCAGGCCAACGGCCCATCAAGTCCAACACTCTGTGTCACACAGTGGCAAAAAATGTTATATACACACATACACTGTGGCTAATAGCCACTGATGGACCTGTGCTCCATATTTTTATCTAAACCCCTCTTGAAGGTGGCTATACTTGTGGCCGCCACCACCTCCTGTGGCAGTGAATTCCACATGTTAATCACCCTTTGGGTGAAGAAGTACTTCCTTTTATCCGTCTTAACCTGTCTGCTCAGCAATTTCATCGAATGCCCACGAGTTCTTGTATTGTGAGAAAGGGAGAAAAGTACTTC
This sequence comes from Heteronotia binoei, assembly GCF_032191835.1. Lineage (NCBI taxonomy): Eukaryota > Metazoa > Chordata > Lepidosauria > Squamata > Gekkonidae > Heteronotia > Heteronotia binoei. Next base: position 161,033,745 of record NC_083243.1, on the reverse strand, counting down.
TTTCTCTACTTTCTCCATTCCATGCATTATCTTGTAAACCTCTATCATGTCACCCCGCAGTCGACGTTTCTCCAAACTAAAGAGTCCCAAGCGTTTCAACCTTTCTTCATAGGGAAAGTGCTCCAGCCCTTTAATCATTCTAGTTGCCCTTCTCTGCACCTTCTCTAAAGCTATAATATCCTTTTTGAGGTGCGGCGACCAGAACTGCACACAGTACTCCAAATGAGACCGCACCATCGATTTATACAGGGGCATTATGATACTGGCTGATTTGTTTTCAATTCCCTTCCTAATAATTCCCAGCATGGCATTGGCCTTTTTTATTGCAAACGCACACTGTCTTGACACTTTCAGTGAGTTATCTATCATGACCCCAAGATCTCTCTCTTGATCAGTCTCTGCCAGTTCACACCCCATCAACTTGTATTTGTAGCTGGGATTCTTAGCCCCAATGTGCATTACTTTGCACTTGGCCACATTGAACCGCATCTGCCACGTTGACGCCCACTCACCCAGCCTCAACAGATCCCTTTGGAGTTCCTCACAATCCTCTCTGGTTCTCACCACCCTGAACAATTTAGTGTCATCCGCAAACTTGGCCACTTCACTGCTCACTCCCAACTCTAAATCATTTATGAACAAGTTAAAGAGCATGGGACCCAGTACCGAGCCCTGCGGCACCCCACTGCTTACCGTCCTCCACTGCGAAGACTGCCCATTTATACTCACTCTCTGCTTCCTATTACTCAGCCAGTTTTTGATCCACAAGAGGACCTGTCCTTTTACTCCATGATTCTCAAGCTTTCTAAGGAGCCTTTGATGAGGAACTTTATCAAAAGCTTTCTGGAAGTCAAGGTAAACAACATCTATCGGGTCTCCTTTGTCCACATGTTTGTTCACCCCCTCAAAGAAATGCAACAGGTTAGTGAGGCAAGATCTTCCCTTGCAGAACCCATGCTGAGTCTTCCTCAATAACCCGTGTTCATCAATGTGCCTACTCATTCTGTCCTTGATAATGTCCTTGTCCAGCCACTCTTCAAAAAGACTACTAGATGGCAAGTGTCAAGGTATTCCAAATGCATGGCAGAAAACTTTGGACAGGTATTTTGGCCTGAAATCTCGATCAGAGCTCTTTCAGGGTGGTAAGGAATGGGGCTGAATACCTGAAGTCACTATAGGCCAGGGTGAAAATTGAGTTTCCCCATGTAGTTCCTGGGATATAGTTTAAGCAATACTTAGCAAAGTAAACTCTTCTCCAATGGAATTGTTGCCATTTTCCAAGTATTCAAATATCAATGTCACTCCATCTCTTCCTACCCTGCCCCATCTTCAGCCTAGTGGGTCTGTTGGAGTTCTGAGTGCTGTGGAATGTAGTTGCACTAGTTTCACAAGCATTACCAAACAGGTAAAATTTACATCGCTCTCCACCTCAAACACATGGTTTTCTGTACACTTGTAAAAAAAAAAAAAATGCTAGGCAACGCTAGAAGAGCCAGTGAAACTTTTTTTTTAAAATCAAAATAGTGGAAACCATGGCTACCAAGACCCTTGGATGAGCAGCAGCTTTTTAAAAAATGTAATAAATAAATGTTTATACTCCTGCAGCAAGGTCTATTGTGTACGGACTAATGCTAGATCAGGGCTAGACCAGTGCAGTAATTTTCTGTGAAGGGGAAAATTCACTTTGTAACTGTCTGAAAGCAAAAAAGGAGAGCTGCGAAGTCTGAATGAAAGTCCTTAGCCTACTTATCAATTAGAGAAAGCCCAAATGTAGTGTTATTGTTTTAAAAGAGAAAAACACACAGGTCAGATTCATAAATGCACTATCAACTTAGCTAAGTGGGCAATATATCTGTATATAGCATGCTTGACTACATAATAATATAAGATACAAAATATCTTTCATACTATTGGCGCTCAACTTAATCCATCCTGATCCATCGCCCTTCTGGCATGGGGCTAGTGTACACTGAATGATGCCAACTGTTGAACAGTTGATTTAAGAACTTAGATTATCTATTTGAATTTGAATTTTATTTTAATGTTCTTGATTATTGATGCTTTAAATTGAGCTGCACTTGCTGGGTAGGACTGGATAGAAATCACAATAAATAAATAAACATTCTTCATTCTCTGTTGGTTTCTTAACCCATTTCCAGAGCAACAGAATTAACAGCCCTTAATATTGACTGTGCAGTATAGCTATGAAATTGGAACCCTTATTAAGAAAATGCCTCATCAGTTCTTGATTTTCCCAATCTTTTGGCATCTGAAAGTTTTATAACCTACATTTAAACTGTTGGAAGCAAATAAATTTACTGCTCTCCTTTATTTATTTCTCTCCTTTCAGTTACCCAAAATATCACACAATATATATGGGTGGGGAAGCAAGGAAGGGAAGTCAAACTGGCTATGCAAGTACTCTTTTTTTGTTTTTTTAAAAATTATGCTGACTGATGGTCTTTGTGGCTGTGCTGGGTGGGTTATTCCAGCCTGACTGCTCTGTGTAAAAGAATTCCTTCAGCTTCTCCCTTCCTTAACACAAGTTCCTGGCCTTTTATCTGATCATAGCTCAGAACAATCTTAGTGCCAAATACGTGTACTCCTGTGACTCGTTTTTAATCTTGGGGTATCTGTAAAGCTTAAAAACATAAAATACTGTGAAATTAGCACATGAATCTGGAGCTATGAAGCATGTCTCAGGCACTGGTCTCACTGCTGTAACAATTAATTAGAACAGCTTTAAAATCCAAATAGTGGTGGATATTGGCACACAGGATACAGTCCTAAACACACTAAGGTTGCATGAATCCTACTAGTTTCAATAGGCTTTAAGCATCTACCTTCAGCAGCATTGCAGCCAAACTCTTAGCTGCTATGTCAGACGTGTGAGTACTCAGAACATGACCAGAGCATAAAACTGTTCTACAGCAGAGGTTTCTATTGCCATGCCTATGGGTGCCATGGCATCTGTCACCCAGGGTTGCCTGATCTTCCATTATAGTGGGGCACCTCCTACTGGCCAACTGCTCTTCTTGCTGCTGCTTCAATTGGCAGCAGGAGAAAAATTAAAAAATATGCCATTGGGACAACAGCATGGCACCGCTTCCTGGGGGTGGAAGTGACATCACACATATCTTAAGAATAACCAGAAACTGTATGGTTTTACCATAAAGTTCCTGGTGGGTCCCAGTGGGGGATCTCCTGGTTTTGCAGGTTCCTTCCTGCCCCCAGTCAGCTGGTCAGTGGGGGGAAGCCTTGCCCCAACAGCCACAATGTGCCTTTCCACTTCAGAAGGCTTAAGAAGATGCTTGGAAAGGCTTACTTTTAAAAAGGTGACTGTGCCTTTAAATCTGTATAGGCCAGGCTGAATGGGAGCAGGATGAGCCGACAGAACAACATGGCTGTTCCCAGTAGCTGTGAAAGTAGCCCAGACCCTCAATTTGTTTTACATTCTTTTCAGAGGTCATTTGCATAGTAAAGGGTAAACTAGAACCTTTGGCTTCCCTGTGTTAGTCTGAAGAACTTGGAACTTCAATAACTCGTGAGTAAATTGTCCCAGGGAGACCACACAAGTGTGGAATTGCAAACTGTTTATTTTGGCTGCTCTGTGTGTGTGAGAGAGAGAGTGAGAGAGACAGAGAGAACGCGGGATGTGCAGCTGCTTAGGAGTGAGGAAATGAAGACTGTATTCAGGATGCACTGCTGTATTTTAATTTATTTTAGGGAATGTGAAAGTCTCCTAGCTCCATCCCCAAAGTGTCCTGGCTCCACCCGCAGATATTTTCTGAGTTAGACTTGGCAACCTTATGGTGATTTCTAGAGAGGCATGATGTCACTGATGGCATTCCCCATAAGCCTACGGTCTTTGTGCCAAAATCTTTCCTTGTGCCCACCAATTTTTTTTAAAGTGGGCAGAGCTAGAAGGTGCTTTTGCCCAGCAAGGCTTCTGAATAACCACTGGGGATACGACTGGCTGTGCAGGTTCCTTTGGCAGCAGTGTCACAACATGGGTCTTCACTGTGCGACTGAAAGTAAGCCTGTGTGTATGCAAGAAAATATTTTAAAATATATGAATTTTAAAATGCATCCTGTTAAACAGAGTTGATACATTTAAGAGTTACTATTATGTACGTAAGTGCCAGGTCCAACTCAGGAAATATCTGGGGACTTCGGGAGCGGAGTCTGGAGACTTTCCCATTCCCTAAAACAAACAAAAATACAAAACTGCAGTTCCCCTGAATACAGTCTTCATTTCCTTGTCCTCTTTTTTTCCTTCAAAAGGTTACCTAGCAGCTGCACTTCCATTAAATGAAAGTGAACACACACACTCACAAAACAGCCAAATCAGTTTGCAAGCCCACACTTTTATGATCTTACTGGAGTTTTACGCACAGGAGTTGCTGAATGTAACAATCTGCTGCATTTCAACCAACTTCTTCAGACTAACACAGGAAAATTAAAGTAAGGGAGAGGTCTAGGGGGTGGGGTTTTCCTCCATCCCATAATCAGGGTCTAGTTAACTCTTTACTGTATTTTACTATGCAAATGACTTCTGAAACAAATGCAAAACAAACAGAGGGACTGTTCTCTCTTCCTCTCTCACACACTCACCTGGAAGAGCCACATGACTCTACCTCCTTGCCCCCCCATGCAACTTTCTGTCCTGCTGAGATTTAAAGACACACACACATTCCCAAACACAAAGAGTTTGCAAGTTTCTTCTAAACATGCTGAGATCTAAAGGCACATCATGGCAGTTACGGCAGAGCTTCCCCTAGCTGGCCAGCTGGCTGGCGGTGGGGAGGAATCTGCAAAACCAGGGGATCCCCTGCCTGGACCTGGTGGTTGGCAAGCCTACCATCAAGTCACAACCAACGTATGGTGACCTCAGCAAGAAGCTTTCAAGGCAAGTGAGAAGCAAAGGTTGGCCACTGTGTCCCTGATATTTTGTAGTTGTCTCCACCTGTTGCAGCAGTCATTTTGTGGTTGCTCCTGATGCCTTACGTTAGCACTCCAAAAGGCCCCACAAGTTCAGAAAAGTTGGGAACCCCTGTTCTTACAGTTTTTGTGACCTGGCAAATAAATGTTCTTGTTGGTGTTGCCCCTTGTATACAGTGTGACTATAAGGATTCCATATGCTGGAATAAAAGAACTCCATTCAGAAGGCCTTTCTTCAATCTATTATACTTGCTTGTGGTGGTACTTGTCCCAGTTAATTTAAAAGTGGGTCACACTGTCAAGCTAGTATTTTAACTATGAAATGAAATGTTTCAAATCAATTTTTCCTATAGTGAAATTGAATCTTAATGTCAATTGTTCTCTTAAAAGCGACACTGAAAAATACAGACTAAGAAATAATATGTTTGTGTAAATATGGAAATTTATATGCCATCAAAGAACGTCACATTTGTCACAAGTATGTTAGACCCCAAACAGTTGGGGTCTAACATACTTGTGACAAATGTGACGTTCTTTGATGCATCTAAGATTCCCCAGTGTTTCCTCATCTTCCCATCAGTTGCCCAGGAATTCATCCCTGTTTCATAAGTCTTGCTATCAAACCACGCTATCAAGAGTCTGCATATGATAAGTCACAACTGAATGGTGTATCCAATTCCTTACTCTGTATTGGGGAGGGAGCTCAGGAGGGAACTGATTTTGTAGAGTCCACCCATCAAAGCTTCAGGGAAAGTGATGTGGAGATAGTTATAATTCCTGGAGAAATCCAGCTGCCAGGTGGAGAGTGCCAACTGGAGACTGGCAACCCAGCGCTGGAAAGGCAAGGAAAGCTGGATAAAACCAGTTTAGGGAAGAACTGACAGCAGAACATCCACCCCTCCAAAAAAGGGATCCTATTGCCAAACTCAGGTGAAAGTTTTAGGAATGGTGATAAGACCCAGAGCTTTAGTTTACCTCCAGTTTCACTCTTAAAAGACAGGCATATTGGTGGCCACTTGATTTATTTTTATTTATTTTATCATATTTATATCTCTCTTGCCCCTAATGGGCTCAGGGCAGCTAACAACAGTTAAAAACACATATTGTAGAATATTAAAAACAATATACAATAAAATCAATCCACACATTTTGACCATAAAATCCAAGATGCACGTTGATGTTTCTGAATATCTATATTTGCCCATTGGGATTGTCAGTGCTGTGAGACATTTGCTACTTCCCCTTAACTATTGAAGGCAAGCTTAAATAGTTTGGTCTTACAGTCCTGGCGGAACTGTAGCAGGTCCCACAGGGCCCTGATGTTTTTGGGGAGGGCATTCCACAGAGCGGGTGCTATTGTCAAAAATGCTCTGGCTTTAGTGGTTGACAATCAAATTTCTTTCAGTCCAGGAATCTCAAGAAGATTTTGGGCCCTGAACATAGTGCTCTCTGGGGCACATATGGGGATAGACGGTCCCGAAGATAGACAGGTCCCAGGCCATATAGGGCTTTAAAGATTATGACCAGCACCTTGAAATGAATCTGGAATGCCACAGGCAACCAGAGCCTTTTCAGCTCTGGCTCCAGCCTGGTGGAACAGTCTCCCAAATGAGATCACGGCCCTGTGGGACTTGTTACAGTTCTGCAGGGCCGGAAAAATGGAGATGTTTTGTCAGGCCTATGGTGAGACAGTCCAGGAATCTTTCAGTCCAGGAATCTGAAGAAGATTTTGGGACCCTGAACGTAGTGATTGTGACAGACAGAACCTGTGCCCTTCAGGCTGGCATGTCCTCTAAATGCTGTATAAAGTTCCAGAGAACCAGTTTGTTGTAGTGGTTAAGTGTGCAGATTCTTATCTGGGAGAACCGGGTTTGATTCCCCATTCCTCCACTTGCACCTGCTGGAATGGCCTTGGGTCAGCCACAGCTATTGCAGGAGTTGTCCTTGAAAGGGCAGCTGCTGTGAGAGTCCTCTTAGCCCCACCCACCTCACAGGGTGTCTGTTGTGGGAGAGGACGATAAAGGAGATTGTGAGCCGCTCTGAGATTCTGAGATTTGGAGTGGAGGACAGGATATAAATCCAATATCATCTTCTTCCTGCATCACACTGAATACAGTATGTGATGCAGTAATGTCTCTGGAATGATATCTCTGTGCTGGAGTGATATCTCTTGACCTTGTTTTAGAAGTCCAGTCTCCCACTTTTCTGTTCCAATCATCTACAGGATACACAAAGCACTCCAGTTCCACTGATTTCCTTAATACTTTGGGGATATGAAATGGCAGTTAAGGACCACATATACACTTGCATGAGCGCCAACAAATGTATTCTGTAGTGAGTTCTCAGCTCTGAGACTTATTTGTGAGTCCTGACATGCCCCTATGAAAATGCAAATAAAATGCTTTCACATATTCTGGTAACTTTTGGTAATTCAAAACTCAGATCTGGAGAGTTAGTCACTAATTACATGCTAGGACAGAGCATGTTTTATCAGCTCTGCTTAGTCCTCCATGGAAGAAATTCCTTCATCTTCATCACAAGGCTTTGTTCCTGGCTGCCTGCTCCTGTAATGTTCTCAGTGTAATGTTCTTCAGTGTTAGTTGATGCAGGACAAGCTCTGTGTCTGTAATACAGCCAGTGCCCAGCCTGTGGTCTAGATTTTCAAACACAGGATGCCTGTGTCTGAGTCCTTCCACTAGGCTAGCCAAAGCAGTGTCTGTTTGTTTTTGTTAGTGCCACTCCCAAATGACATAATGTGTGCCAAGTCACAGTTCAATATGAATTGTTAGCAAATATCCAAATATACATGCACACAGGATGTGACTGCTAAAAATACAGGGCTGGAGGGATATAAGAATGTTAAATTGGAAAAAACTAAACATGTTGTGTGGCAATGTATGATGATATATCAGTGTGTTTTCATGAAAAACAGTATCTGTATTCTCAGTGGAAAGAAGGAGGTGTGGAGTTAACTCACTGATCCCAATGTAGGGTTGCCAAGTCCAATTCAAGAAATATCTGGGTACTTTGGAGGTGGAGCTAGGAGACATTGGGGGTGGAGCCATAAGCAAAGTTGTGACAAGCACAATTGAACTCCAAAGGGAGTTCTGGCCATCACATTTAAAGGAAGCACACACCTTTTAAACGCGTTCCCTATGTTAGAAATAATGAAAGATCAGGGCACCTTATTTTGGGGCTCACAGAATTGGACCCCCTGGTCCAATCTTTTTGAGACTTGAAGAGCATTTTGAGGAGAGTCATCAGATGCTATGCTGAAAATTTGATGTCTCTACCTAAAAAAACCGGCCCCTCCAGAGCCTAGGCTTCCCAACCACCCCGCTTTGGCAGGAGACTTCTGGTTTTGCAGCTTCATCCCCCGGTCTCCAGAAATCGGGAAGCGGGGTGGGTGGGTGGAGGGGGGGGGGAGAACATACCTGTAGGGTATTGAGCTCCTGAGCAGTTTGTAAAACGGCTGCCCCTTTAAGGCTGGGCAGGAAGGAGGAAACAGGAAGGGCTTCGGAGAACAGCCCCTCCCTTTCTTTGCTTTCGTTTTCAAAGCAAGAGTGGAAGAAGATCTTGTAAGTATTTGTGTGTGTGAGAGAGGGAGGGGGGGATTCCCTGGTATGGAGGCCCTCCCCCCCCTTTAGAAAGCGTGTGTGGGGGGGAGGGAAATGTCTACTAGGCACTCTATTATTCCCTATGGAGAACAATTCCCATAGGGAATAATAAGGAATTGATCCGTGGGTATTGGGGGCTCTGGAGGGGCTATTTTTTTGAGGTAGAGGCACCAAATTTTTAGTATAGCATCTAGTGCCTCTCCCCAAAATACCCCCCAAGTTTCAAAACGATTGGACCAGAGGGTCCAATTCTATGAGCCCCAAAAGATGGTGCCCCTATCCTTAATTATTTCCTATGGAAGAAAGGCATTTAAAAAGGTGAGCTGTCCCTTTAAATGTGATGGCCAGAACTCCCTTGGAGTTCAATTATGCTTGTCACATCCTTGTTCCTGGTTCCACCCCCAATGTCTCCTGGCTCCACCCCCAAAGTCTCCTGGCTCCGCCCCCAAAGTCCCCAGATTTTTCTTTAATTGGACTTGACAACCCTACCAGAGCCCCAGATCAATTCTCCATTATACCCTATGGAAATCGATCTCCATAGGGAATAATGATGTGCCCAGCAGACAATTCCCTCCCCAACCCCTGTTTCTGATTACTCTGAAGTGGGGGAGGGCCTGCTCCCACGTGGGGATTGACATCTCTGCTCACGAGTTGCTGAACTTCCAACTTCTTCAAAGTAACACAGAGCAACCAAAGGTTCAAGTTTACCTTTCCTATCCAAACAACCTCTGAAAAGATTGTGCAACCAACGGAGGGTCTAGGCTGCTTTCACAGCCACTGGGAGTAGCCATGTTGTTCTGCCCCCACCCCCATTCAGCCTTAGACACAGACACACCATCCCAAGAGGAAGCCTTTCCAAGTGGAGTCTGAAGCCTCTGGAGGTGGAAAGGCACATGGTGGCTGTGGGAGCACCGCCAGCCAGCTGATTGGGAGCAGGAAGGAGCCTGGAAAAGTAAGAGAACCCCCGCTGGGACTTGGGGATTGGCAAGCCTATCCCAATGCCACCGTCAATGCTTTTTACTACCTGCTGTGTCTAGACAACTATCAAAAGTATGGTTGTCTCTGGCTGTGGTCAAGCTACAGGCTTGGCATGATCCGACCGTGCCTCTAATTACACAGTTTAATTTTGTAATAGGAAGTTTTGATCAGACATCCCACCCTGAACCGGATTCACCGCGCACTCACCCCATGGTTGATGGGTCAGATTGTTGTGGCATCTTTGCCCCCTTTCATGCAATGCACATAAGTGTATATTTGAAGCTCTGCTCCTTTTTGGCAGCTCTGCAGTCCCTCCACCAAGTTCTGCTACCCCTCTCAGCCTCCTTTGCATTGCCTCTTTTCCTTGGAATACATGGGAGAAAGTAAGCATCGTGCATATTCTCCTGTGAGAGTAACTCCACTGACTTCAGTACATTTACAGCTATGTCAATCATGGGATGCTCTCAAACAGCAACCCTTTTAATGATAACAGTTTGTAGGAGGGAAGTGAGATGTGAGTAGGGTCGGCCTCCCCAGGATCCCTGCCGATATGGGAATCTAAGGACTATTTCCATGACTTTGCAACCCCAAGAAATGGGAGAGGTTGGGGAGATTGTTGCTCAAAAACAACTCCCCCAGGGGCTCCCTGCTGGGTGCTGAAACTCACATTGCTACCTGTTGTTTTTTTAAGTGGCAGAATGGAATGTTCACATTTCCCAACCGCCTTGAGTTTGTAACAGGGAAGTTCAGACATCCAGAAATGGAGGGTGAAAGCACTGACAACAGTAAAGACTGGACTTTCCTCAGTGCCTAAGAACTCCAATTTGAAGGTGGGTCAAAATGGGGTGCCAACAACTGGGGAAAGGGAGGCAGATGTCACTGTCTGATCATGCAGTTTAAATCCAGAAGGGAACAGCAGTGACAACCGATCAAACTGCTTGTCTTACTGCAGCCTCTGTTACTCTGATTCAAATTTTTATTTATTTTATTTTATTTATTTACTTGGGATTTACATCCTGCCCTCTCTGCGAGTGGACTCAGATATCATATCATGAGTTCTCCAGACCAGGATCACAGAAGCATGTTGTAGGCTGCTCTCTTTCCCCCTATTATATAGCCAGTTTGCATGGGCAGCTGATTTGGGCAAATTGTTAAACAGTAATCAGGAATTATTTCTAATCCATGATTTGAAATCATAGTTTGATGTGTACTTGAAGGTAACCTGGGAAACTCAACCACAGTGGAGTTTTGTTTTGTTTTTAAAAAATTAGACATCAGAGCAAATTCAATTTTGTGAACAATAGAGAGTGTCCATACTTGAAATGAGAGGAGGTAAGGGCATTTTCACAAAGCTGTATCCAAATTGATGGATTTTATTAGTCAGAATAGATTAATAGTATTGCTGTTGTTTTGGAAGGCAGATGCTGACTTCACACATTTCCATTTGTCACATGTACAGGCTCTAGCATGTCTATGGCTGGGGACAGGGGTGGGGATCTGCAAGCTAGATCTTCTGGCTTAACTCAACACCTCGGGCACAGGATGAGATCTGGAGCATTGTGACTAGGATGTGTGTGTACCTATGAATGCATGGGCACATAACTAAAGTGACAACATGGTCTAAGTTCTACCTCATCACCCAGGATGAATTCATATACTCCTTCCACTTCTTGTTCAATCCCATACCAAGATAACAGTCTCTTCATCATGGCATCTGTAAAATTTGACATGGGGCTGTGTTTGCACAGGCCAGCTATTGAGATAACATTTTCAAAGCTTCCCAACTCTTTACAGATTTGGAGTTCTCCTCCTCACCTCTGGCACCAAAGTCTTCCCTCCCAAATTGATATGTGATAGAGGTGGGGGAAATCACTCTTCCCTCAGTGTTCATCACCATGGAGAAAAGGAAACTTTCCTGTACTTCACTTTTTCTGTTTACCTCACTGACTTGTCTGCTCGACAAGGGTCAGCTTTGAAAGTCAGTTCCGTGGCACTGGTGCGCCCACAACCTGTTCTCCCTCTCCAAGACCTGCTGAGAGTCCTCCATCATCTGACAGAGAAGTCATTGAGGTACCTTCACCTACATCACCAGGCATTGAACCTCTTCTGGCAAAAAGACACCGATTGACATCCAATGAACCACCAGTTCCATACTATTGGGGCCCACCTCAGGGACATTAATATCAGTTCCAATGTTTTGGCAACCCAACGTGTCTTAGGACAAGCATGGTTCCTTCAGTCCATTCTTGGTGAATGTCCAGCATCCAGAGACTAATATGCTAAGAGAGGACACAGTGTGAAAAGTTACCAAGACTTCCCCCAGTCCTTGAACCAAACAACCATTTGTTTAAATATTTTTTTCAGGAGTTGTGTATCCTAAGGAGAAAGACTGCTTCCAAGTCATATACCTTCAGACATTAATACAAACTTCTAGTAGGTGTTGAAAATGTTTTTAGAGATTAATTGGGGATGCAGTATTGTCACAAAATTCCACCTATTAAAGGGATCATTAATTTAACTGTTGGGGAGGGAAGGTGGGATGGTATAGCCCAGGGGTGGGCAACGGTAGCTCTCTAGATGTTTTTTGCCAACGACTCCCTTCAGCCCCAGCCATTGGCCATGCTGGCTGGGGCTGATGGGAGTTGTAGGCAAAAAACATCTGGAGAACTACTGTTGGCCACCCCTGGTATAGCCCACTCTCATCAGATCTTGGAAACTAAGCAGGGTCAGTACTCAGATAGAAGATGATGATACTGGATTTATACCCCATCCTTCATTCAGTCTCAGAGTGGCTTACAGTCTCCTTTCCCTTCCTCTCCCCACAACAGACACCCTGTAAGGTAGCTCTGCTGAGAACTTGTGGCTGACCCGAGGTCACACCAGCAGCTGCATGTAGAGGAGTGAGGGATCAAACACAGTTCTCCAGGATAAGAGTCAACACACTTAACCTCTATACCAAACAGGCTCAAACTGGAAGACTACCGAGGAAGACTCTGCAGAGGAATGCAATGGCAAACTGCCTTTGTTTTTCATTTGCCTTGAAACAGCAATTCACATACATTCAATTTAACTATCTGGGTCTCCAGAATCAACATTTTTGTTGAAAGAGTTGGAATTACAGTTGTTTCATACAGATATATTTCACAGTTTCAGCAGGCTGGCATGGAGCAACTCATGATGGTTCATCCTTGTTACACATTGAGGCCAACAGAAATGTTGAATCTATACCTTTGAGTCATACGTTGGGAGACACAATAGTGAAATGCTTGTAGCTATAGTCTCTGTTGAAAGCTTTATAGGTAATTTCAGGAATCCAATAACAAATTAGTGATGGCACCCAGGAGACCTGAGTACAGAAATGCTTTCATGGCATCTTTGGCAATAACAAATATACAGCAATTGCACCATGTTTAATGATAGGTGAAATGAAAGAGGAGCCAAATGGGGTGTGTATATGCCAGTTTAAATTAATGCTTGTGGAATTAATTAGTATATTAAAATGGGCACCACCAGTAAGACAACACTTGCCTAGCTTCCATTCATATGCCAGTTTTTTTTAAAAGCCAAAATAACAGTACTATCAGATTCCATTGTATGGAAAGGGTGTGGCTATTTAAATGTTGTACATTAAAAACTATATGAGGCTTCACAGCTTACTTTAATATTGTCTGATCGGCATTATTAACTGAGGGATTTTCTGATCTTTTTGCATTTGTTGAATAGCTAGGAAGATGCCCCAAGAAAATGGTAGGAAACATTTTCTATTATTCATGTTAATTTGCATGCCTTCTTCACATCTCACAGGACTACAGCTTCTTTTTGCTGCTCACTTTAATTTGCTCATAAGTATTGTGTAAATGTTATTCCTCATAAAAAGGAGGCCACTTGCAGAGGAATGCGTAAGCAACAGAAACTTTATTGCAACCATGAAGGTACATCAGGTAGAAACTATAAGCTGAACAGGCTGCTTACAAGAGCCAAGCTACGCTGGAGAGGGAAACTGCTCTTGATAAACATTTCCTATTGTGGCCAGCCAGGAGAGCCAGTACACAACAGTGAACCTCCCAGTTTACTTAGTAATATTTTATACAAGTGGGAATCTGCAAGGACCTGCAGGAGGCATCTTATTGTCCCCTCCCCCACTATTTCCTCTTTCCTTGTCCTGAAAGCTCCCATACCTTTTCCTGCTTTCTTCTTTCCTCTAAGGTTGCTAACTCCCAACATGGGGCCTGGAGATCTCTTGGAATCACAACAGATCACCCAGCTACAGAGTTCAATTCTCCCTTAAGGCTGCCAGTTCCAGAATGGAGTCTTGGGAGGGTGAGGTTAACCCCACCCCCATATCCATCCATCCATCCATCCATCCATCCATCCATCCATCCATCCATCCATCCATCCATCACCTTAAGCAGAGTTTCTTTGCTGCTCTGTTCCCATTTGTTATGAGTGACAAGAAATAGTGAAACATTTTGCTAACAACAGTTAAAGGTATAATTAATTATCAAAGCTGCATTGCTTTGGACCCAAGGAAAACATGGAATCCTTTCCAAAGTGCTACTGAGCTTTTTCTAAGAACCCTGAGGAACATCAAGGTTTTTCCCCTCAACAAAAATGTAAGATATTCCTATTGCAGACCATTCCTGTTTGGTACTTCTTTCACAGAGTATTTTCATTCCAAAGAATTACACTAAGCTGTTATGTGAAGCATATTTGCATGCCTTTGCTCAGACTTCCAAAAATAACTACTGATCTGAAGTACTTTCTTTTCGACCTGCTCAGTTCAAGCCTTTTAGAGTTAGATTTCCAAACTGATGAGAATCTGCATTTCTTGTTTACTGTTCTGTTTAAAATTTGGTATCATCAACAGTGTGTTTTAAATAAGATGACAATTTAATAGAAGTATTTAGAATGTGACTGATCAAAATCTGACCATAAGATATCCTGGTTTTTAACCTCTGAAGGATAACTAATTCAGATGAACTTGCCTCTGGCATTTGGAAGCTTAAAAATACTTGGTGTTCTGGTGCTTTATTTGCTAATGCTGTTGTGTTTTTTTGGCAAGGGGTAGGGGAGAGAGTTATCAACTGTTTTATAATGAACAGGCACGCTGTCCTTTTCCAGCCTGAAGAGTTACCAACTGCTTTAGCCACATGATTGACTCTGTGCACAGAAGTTCCCTGAGATGACCCAGTTATGCAGAATTCTACCCCATTCACTTATAAGGTGGGTGGGTTGAATTTTTGGGCAGTGATAAAAATGGAGAATGCAGTTCAAGGGATGTTAAGTCAGCATCCTCCCATCATGGCATATCTTGCTGTGCTCTACAATTTGAAGTGTTTAATTTCCTCCAAGCAACTCCAGCCTATGCTCATATCAGGATACCAGGAAGGGAGGAGACTCATCACTGTGCTTCTGTAAAGCAAGAACCCTTACTCCTCTCTGTCTGCAGTATGGCAGGGAGCATTCTTCAGGTCAAGGGTAGAATCCTTGGGAATTTTCATTCCCAATGAGTGGAATGGGAAGGATAAGATAGAAACACAAATGTGTTTCCCATTGCAGCCAGAGGAAATGACTACTGAATTGATTAATCCAGGCATGTGCCTTTACACACTAACAGATCCAAACAAAATAAATGCTGAACAAATGTCTTTGCTGTGTCCTTACAATTTAGCCAGTGTAATCATCTGGCAATGAAAAAGTATTTTATCATTCTTTGAACAACAGTGACCAAAACCTACTGCAGGACCAACCCATAGTGGAAATGTTGTTTCTGAGGCTGAGCTGCTAGCTTTCAGCCATCTGACCCAGGGAAGAGGTTTCTCCCCAGCCTCTTTCTGAGAGTGTTTGTATCGCTGAAGGGTTCCTGACTGATGGCAGCAGCAAGGCAGTCGGTCTTCAATGCTGTCACAAAAAGCCATAATTGGACCTTGACTGACCTTCTATGAATGTGCCATTCTAGAGACTTTATTAGGAGCCTCTTGGTGCAGAGTGGTAAGCTGCAGTACTGCAGTCTAAGCTCTGTTCACAACCCAAGTTCGATCCCAGTGGAGGCTGGGTTCAGGTAGCTGTCTCAAAGTTGACACAGCCTTCCATCCTTCTGAGGTCAGTGAACTGAGTACTCAGCTTGCTGAGGGAAAAGTGTAGCTGACTGGGGAAGGCGATGGTAAACCACCCCATAAAAGTCTGCCAAGAAAATGTTTTTATGTGAAGTTACCCTGGTGCTTGCACGGGGGATAATCTTCACCTTTTTTATTTTGTAAAAAAGAGACTTTATTGAGACATTGTCTTTATACATGGCAGCCAATTGCTGTTGTTTCAGGGTGTGCAAGAAAGACAAATAAACAAAAGCACAGTTAATTAAATGCTTAGGAGTGTGGATCCAGACAGCTTGTGAAAGTGCAGTACTACAATCCTAAGCTCTGCTCACGACCTGAGTTTGATCCTGGAGGAAGCTGGGTTCAGGTAGCCGGCTTAAGGTTGACTCAGCCTTCCATCCTTCCGAGGTCAGTAAACTGAGTACCCAGCTTGCTGGAGGGAAAGTGTAGCTGACTGGGGAAGGCAATGGCAAACCACCCCATAAAAGTCTGCCAAGAAAATGTCTTCATGTGAAGTCACCCTAGTGCTTGCACGGGGAACTATCTTCACCTTTTTTATTTTTAAAAAAACTTTATTGAAACATTGTCTTTATACATTGCAGCCAGTTGCTGTTGTTTCAGGGTGTGCAAGAAAGATAAATAAACAAAAGCACAGTAAATCAAATGCTTAGGAATGTGGATCCAGACAGCTTGTGAAAGCTCAGCCATTTTACATTATCACCTGCTACTGAATGCTAAGAGCTCCACAGCACAGAGTGGGAAAGCTGCAGTACTGCAGTCCTAAACTCTGCTTGCGACCTGAGTTCGATCCCAGTGGAAGCTGGGTTCAGGTAGCCACTCGAGGCTGACTCAGCCTTAATCCTTCCGAGGTCAGTAAAATGAGTACCCAGCTTGCTGGAGGGAAAGTGTAGATGATTGGGGAAGGAAATGGCAAACCACCCCGTAAAAAGTCTGCTGCAAAAACGTTGTGATGTGACGTCACCCCAGAGTCGGAAATGGCTGGTGCTTGCACAGGGGACTACCTTTACCTTTCTAAAGTCTTATTTTGCCTCAAAAAGGTCCTGAGCCTTCCATGTCCTGTAGTGTGTAGTTCTGTTTTTATGTTGCATCAGAACAGATATGAGCACAGATCATTATCAAGCCACAATAGTACAAAGTATGCTTGGGTCTTGCTTGATTCCTTCATGTTAGAAATGGCGTAATACATACAAAATGGTATTTTATGAATGAGCACAAAGAAAATGGATCCAGCACCTCTGTCAAGTTTTGCTCAGCAGGATTTTTCACAGAACAGACTATTATGGAGACAGGGAATCTTGAAATAGAATACAGAAAGTACTAATTTCTGAGCCATACCCTGTAGCGCTGCAGTTTGGAAAAGCAGTAGCCCATGGGATCATCAGATCTATGATTAATTTAAACTTGTTCTGTTGTCTTCCATATTCTAGATTCTGAGGTCTGTGATAGACTGAAAATACATTAGCTAAATTAAAATGTTGTGTGCACCTTGAGATAGTGAAAAACTAATCCTTCTTTTAAACTCTTCTGTTTAGCTAATAATCTATTTAATATTTTTCCAAGAGCTACTTAAGTCATGGCTACTGATGTTTTGTCCTGTAGTTATTTTTATACTCAGGCGTGTTGTTGAGTAATTGGCATGACAAGTTTTGTTAACATGTCTGATGGCATTTCCCCCCTAAATTGCTAATAAGAATGTTTTTGTCTGCAAGTCAAGCTGTTCTTTTTGGTATAAAATGTACTAATTTCTGGTGGGATTTGCTGATGAAGTTTCTTGAGAATCATTTGACTGTACATAATGCTAATCCACAATTTTCCTCTAATTTGAGATTCATTTGTTGAATGTTGGGCATCACTAGTGAAATGCTTTAATTGCTTTGGCATTGTCAGATCTGGCTTGGCAATGTTGAGTCCTCTTTCAGTATTTCTTAGGCACACCTAGACAGATTTAGTCATACAAAGAAATGACCAAATCTGGCATATGTAGAAGAGTGTAAGGTTTTGCCTGTTACTGATTCCAAGATTCCATGCACATGAGAATATGGTTAGAATTTATTGAAAGTTCGATACAAGAGATGACTTTCTGCTAAAAAGGCATTGCCAAGAATGACCCAATAGGCAAAGTGATTACAATTTTATATATATATATATATATATATATATATATATATATATATATATATATATATATATATATATATATATATATATAATGTGGGCAAAATCCATCTCCACCTCTCTGGTCCATTGGTTCTCATGAAAGCTAGTACAGGAAGGTAAAGTTCTAATTCGTTGCCATTTGGATGACCTGAGACATTTATTGGGCTTAAACCAATAAAATGAATTTTAACAGGGATAAATGTAAAGTTGTGCATTTAGGTAGAAAAAATCCAATACATGGTTATAGGATGGGAGAGACTTGTCTTAGCAGTAATATGTGCGAAAAGGATCTAGGGGTCTTAGTGGATCATACACTGAACATGAGTCAACAGTGTGAGGCGGTGGCTAAAAAGGCAAATGCAATTTTGGGCTGTATCAACAGAAGTATAGTGTCCAGATCACGTGAAGTGATGGTATCGCTTTACTCTGCTCTAGTAAGACCTCACCTGGAGTACTGTGTTCAGTTTTGGGCACCACATTTTAAGAAGGATATAGACAAGCTGGAATGGGTCCAGAGAAGGGCAACAAAGATGGTGAGGGGTCTGGAGACCAAATCCTATGAAGAAATGTTGAAGGAGTTGGGCATGTTTAGCCTGGAGAGGAGGCGGCTGAGAGGTGATATGATCACCATCTTCAAGTACCTGAAGGGCTGTCATATAGAGGATGGTGTGGAATTGTTTTCTGTGGTCCCAGAAGGTAGGACCAGAACCAGTGGGTTGAAATTAAATCAAAAGAATTTCTGGCTCAACATGAGGAAGAACTTCCAGACCATTACAGCTGTTCCTCAGTGGAACAGGCTCCCTCAGGAGGTGGTGGGCTCTCCTTCCTTGGAGGTTTTTAAACAGAGGCTAGATGGCCATCTGACAGCAATGAAGATCCTGTGAATTTAGGGGGAGGTATTTGTAAGTTTCCTGCATTGTGTAGGGGGTTGGACTAGATGACCCTGGAGGTCCCTTCCAACTCTATGATTCTATGATCCCTTAAGCATGAATTGCCCCATAACAGATGCTCTCCAGCTCCTGTTGACTTTCCCCCAAGAGTCAGTTGAAAAGTTGCTTTGCAATCTGTTTGATAGCAAGCAGCAGCAGTTTGTAACAAGAAAAGGATGGGGACAATATTTCACCTTAACGTCTACTCCAGATGATCAGTTCTGCAGCAAATGAGCAAGTGAGTATCTCTGCATATGCATTTCCCTTTTTTAATAATACTAGCACTCTTAAAGATATATTCTTTTAATTATAAAACCAAAGAGCAGGCCCGTAATCATGGGGGCATTTGGGGGTCATCGCATTGCCCCCACAGGCAAAAATTAAAAAAAATATTTTAACAATTTTAAAAAATAAACAAAATTGTAAGATGTGCATGGGGTTTCTAAAATGATCCTGGTCACAGGCAGGGAAACTTCAGTCTCATTTTCTTTTTTCTAGGCAGGAAATAAACAGGCTTTTAAAAAATGCAAATAAAATAAAATAAAATTGCAAAAGAGAGAATTGGAGAGTCCTCCCCTTTCTTGCCTCATGTAGATGAGGAAGCCAGTAGAATCATGAGGGCTGTGGGAAGAGAAGTCATTCTGTCAGCAGCTTCCAACTCTCTTATTTCTCTCTCTCTTTCCCCCATCTCCCTTGCCCCACAAGATTTTCCAGTGCCCCACCACCCAGATTTTTCTGGCTACACCCTTGAAAAAGAGGGGGGGAAATCAATTGACCAATACAATGGAGACCTGCCCCTTCTCCGCCTTGGTGTAAACTTAAGTTGTGAAGTAACCCATATTAACAACCAAGATCTAAAATAGGTATGTGGTATTGAAGGAAAACAGTGGAATTGTCCTGATCCCTTCAGCTACACTGGTGCACATATAGTTTGTCAATATCCACAGTGTGAAAACTGGTATATTAATGTCCTTGTTCCAGGAAATTAGTCTGTAGCTGAGTGAGCTGAGCTTCTTTGATTAAGAATTACTGGTAGATTTTTATTTTGGCGAGCAGTTGGTGCTTTTATATAGTGATTGAAGAAGAGATCTCTGAAGAAGAGGTCTTCTATTTATTTATTTATTGGATTTATATGCTGCCCTCCCCGCCGAAGCAGCTCAGGGCGGCTCACAACAACCTATTAACACAGGAATATAACTAGATACCTATAATTTGACATTATATGTGGTATCTCAATGTAGTAATTGATATTTTTCTTAGTAATTGCTAATACCTGTTGGCAGTTTCTATATGTAATTTATGTTTTTGCATATTGGCGTGAATTATCACTATGGGCAATGCACTTGGTCCTATTGAATGTAGAGGATTCGGACTGGCTGATATTCCATATGCCAAATAAGAAGCTTGTTGAAGAGTCATATAAATAAACAAGCAATTATGCAGAAGTAAAAATAATAAAATACAATTTATAATTTATGCTGAAATTCCCAGTCCTGGGCCTAAATCAATGGTCTCATTGTGCAGGGACAGAGTGGGAGGCAATTGGGGCCCTAGAAAGGGTCCTATCCTGCTGACAAGTGAGGGAGGATGCAAGAAGAGAGCCTGGGCCCAACACTAGACAAGGGAGGGACAAAGCTCCCCATAGCTTCTGCCCAGCTCTCTCCCACCCAAATTTTGCAGAGCAGGGCTGCTGACTATGGCTGTGGCCTGTGGTGACTTTCCCTGGGTGCCTTGTAAGGGACAGGGGCCACTGGCTCCCATAAGGGAAGTCTGCCAGCTTGCATTGGAGGCAGCCTGATGGCACATTTAAGATCAGCAAAGTTTAATTTTGGGTATAAGCGAGAACTGAGTGACTTAACATGTGTAGATGCACACTTTTTCAGATACATTAAAACAGACTTCATTAAGCATTTGCTAGGATGGGCTAATTAGAGACAGGATGCGTTAGTAACTTACTAGCACTTCCTGGCAACTAACCCCACTCCACCCTCTCTCTACCTGTAGGTAAGGCTTGAGAAAGTCTCTTTCAAAGTGTCTGAAGAAGTATGCATGCACACAGAAGCTTACACCCAGAATTAAACTTTGTTGGTCTTAAAAGGTGCCACTGGACTCAAACTTCATTCTATTGATTCAAGCCAACACAGCTACCCACTTGATTAGAAATGTCACTAGTCCACCCATTTTGGCTGGCTACTGTTGGTAAAAGGATCCTGCCCCCCGATCTAACAAACACTTGAGTTTTTACTGCATTGTTTCTTATTACAAAGTGGTTTGTGACTGTAAAGAGAAACTCTAAAGATGGCAATATGAGTTCTTGAGAGCAGATTCTATATGAAACAGTTGTTCACTAGCTCTTATACTCATTCTGGTTACCCATATAATGCCTCCACCTTTTACTGAGCTTTTCTCTAGTATACCTGTCACATTCTGACCAATACGTTCATTTTTGTCAAACAGAAGGGCGTTGGCTGCTAGTATTCTATGTCTCTTAAATTACACTACATTATTTTTAGCATCATGTTTATCTTCAGCTGAATGCCTGCAATGTGAAAAATTTATGCCCAAGAACAAGGTGTGCTGGTTTCAAGTTTCTAACAAGAGCCACCCGTTTTTCCTTGTATGACGTTCAAGCTCCTATTTGTTGGCCTAAACTGCAGAAATGCCTGCCTTTGGATGATAAATACCTCTCTGTTCACAGATTGGTGAAGGTGGGTTCCCAGTCCCATAGGTAGTTGAGATGGAAATAAAGACCATTTCTGCAGATAGGTAAAAATATGCTTTCTAGGGGTGCAATCAGACATACCATTAAAAGCGGGTGTGTAGCGCTCAAATTTGAACCACTGAATATTGATTCGATGCAGGGCCATTCAGGCGAGCATCCAAGAATGCGACTCATTCTGTTGTTGAGTGATCAGACATCCAATACTATCACGCTCTTTTCTTGGATCATGCGTGATCAGATGGTGATTTCTGGGAGGGGGGGGGGGTCCATTGAACATGCGCCCAACTGTTTGGAGGTGGGAAATCAAACATTGCTTCAGAGGCGGGGGGGAAGGCGGGAAAGTTTCCGGAATTAATGTTGCCAATTCAAACCAAGGAACTGCCAGGAATTACTTTCCTAGAAATTGTCAGTGACAATGATATCTGGAAATCCTCCACATTGGAAAAAAAAGATTTTTTCCCTGTTCTGAATAGTGGGATAACGTCCCCCCCCCCCCCCCCCCCCCGATCCTGTGTTGTTTGGAGAAGCAGAAGCGTCAGATTCCCAGATGATCTGGCAATGCGCATTTCTGCTGGGGCTTTTTAAAAAAAAAAAAAAGGTGGGAGGGGTGGTAAACATTCCAAGGGGCAGTATCGCACATGAGCTGTCCAAACAGGAAAAAGCCGATTTTGTGCCGCTTTTTTGAAAAAGGGCCGGACTTTCTGTGCTGTCAAATTAATGCGGCATTGAGGCGCAGCAAGCCGGGATGACCCTGGATGAGGCTCGATTGCCAGATGTGGATGTCTGAACGAACACATTTAATCTGTCAGTGAGACAGAGCTGTGTCGCCACTAATGGTACATCTGAACGCACGCACCCCATCAGAACCTTGATAACAGAACCATGTATTTGGGGCAGAATGGCATGATGGTTTCTCTGTGTGATTTCAAGTGTGAGAGTGAGCTGAACTCTGCCTGCCACTTCCCCAGGCAGACAAAGAAATTGAAGGCAAGGCAAGGGAAAAAGCAACCCACCAGCAATTTCTCTACTCCAAATGGTGCTCTGTAGTACACACTGCTATTTCCTAAAAGAATCACATTAGATATTTATGCACACACACACACACACACACATGTATCATGTAGTTAGTCCCTTAGAGTGTATGCTCATTGTATGGGGAACATTTTTAGGCTTATTATGCAACCAGATAATGAAGTGCAGAGGCAAATGAAGCTGCTGTATAAAGAACCAGATTACTAGTCTATGTAGCTCACTACTGTCCATTGGACTTAGCAGTGCCTTTCCATGGTCTGCAGGTGAGCTAAAGCTTTGCTGCTTGATATGGGTGGTTGTATAAACTGGCCCTTACAGCTTGTATAATATTACTTATACGTTTTGTGCATGTAATATGTACTAAATCTGCAGAAGGGATTATGCCCATGTCTGGTTTACAGACATACAAGGTTAGTGATAACCTTTTCATGGATTCATGGAATGCCTATGTATGTCTTGCAGTAAAAGAGCCATCATGCACCTGAACAGCCAGTGCAATAGAGGAGGAAGAGTAGGGTTGGGACATTCTTGGAGATTTGGTGGTTTAAGTCTCAGGAAGGGTGGAGTTTGAGGAGGGGAGGGACTTCAGCATGGTATCATGCCATAGAATCCACTTTCCAAAGCAGCCATTTTCTCCAAGGAAACTGACCTCCATAGTCTAGAGAACAGTTGAAATTCTGGGAGATCTCCAGATCTCAACTGGAGGCTGGCAACCCTAATCGACTCAATGATGCAAATCTTTCTCTAGTATTTGAAGGGTAGCCAGTTTGTCCCCACAGCTGTGAAAATTTTCACTTTATGGTATCCCTGTCTGGATGAATTCATTTCACACACGTATTGATAGGGTTGCCAGGTCTTACCTTCCTGCCTGTGGGGGACTCTGGGACCCTTTCTGGGAGTGCATGCACAGCCTGATGATATCACCCAGAAGTGTTGTCGTCATGCAGGACGCATTGCACGGGGGATACTCTAGCATTTGGGGAAAATTCTGTGGTCATAATTGAAGCACTTTATTGGAATTTCTTTGGATCAGCACAAACACTTTCACATCTTCTCACTTGAGAGGTTGGAAGCTGGATGAGTTTGTACCTTCTTGGTTGAAAGGATCAAATCTGAATGAACTTTTTGTAGAGTGATTCGAAATAGAAGAAAATTATGCATTTTTAAGGACTCTATATAATATTGTTTTCTATTTTCACGGACTTTATATTTCCTGTGCAATTGATTTGTATATCACTGCATATGAGTTTTAAAAATAATATTATAGTTTATTAGTTATTTATATTTGCAGCTCTCTTGCTTTTGGTAGTAACCTCATACTATGCTCTTGTGTGTTAAACTCCAGGTGGTGGCTGGAGATCTGGGATTATAACTTATCTCCAGATAAGAGAGATCAATTCACCCAGTGAAAATGGCCAGTTTGAAACCTGGACTCTGTGGCATTATACCCATTAAAGCCCTTCCCCTCCCCAAATCCCACCCTTCTCAGGCTCCACCCCTCAAAAAAATCTTCAGGTAGTTCCCAACCCAGAGTTGGCAACCTCAGATATCCATTATCACTAGTATGGCATTAGAACAGTGCAGTACCAATTATCCACATAAATAGATCACTTTTCGCTTTGTGTGTCAACTCAGGAATTTTTTCCTGCAGCCCGAAATTCACTCTAAGAAATGTTGTTAGGCATCAGGAACCCAGTGGAAGGACCTTTGTTTTCCTGTGAAGTTTAAAAGGTACATCATGTGATCACTAATGGCTAATATGTCTGGTAATGGCCTTGTGTTACTTTGTTAGACTTTTGCTACTCTGTCATTCTTATCTGAAATATCAGACATGACAGAAAGCCCAGGTGGGACTCAGTGATTTTCTGTTTAGCCTTTCTGGAATTTTCCCTGCATGCAAAGCATAGAGCAGCTGAATAACACACTAGCTTCTGCTGTTCTGTTGAATTTAGCCAGATTAGAATTTTGGATGCTCTGTGTGCATATGCTGTTTATATTTGGTTTTCTTCTTCCTCTAACTCACAGGGAAGACTTGGATTGCCAGATGTGGTGGTTGATGATAACCAAATTACAACAGTATGACTGTGGAAATGGTTCCCTATGTATTAAAGGAACAATAGGTCATCTCTTGTAATCACCTACAGCTCTCAGCTGACGGTATTGCAGCATATTATGCAACCTCTTCTGCAAAATGATGGTATTCTCCTTGAAGCAGTGAGAGATAGACCAATGGTGACACACAGACAGCCTGTAGTTTAAAATAGTTGCTAATGAGCAATAAAGAACATGATGGAATTGTATAAAGACACACATTTATGCAACAAAACAAAGTGTCGATTGTGGTTGTTAATGAACACCAGTCAGAGGGTCTTCTAATGCTTCCAGCCATCATATTTGAGATACTTATACATCCCTTTCTACCAGTGTTGTTCATGCAATATCTTGCAGATAATGATAATCATCAGTCGAAAATTACATCTACAGTGGGATAAAAAATGTTCCCTTATTGCAACAGCTGCAAATAGGCCAGGAATGGGCAGAAATGGTATTCACATGCCCACATTCTTGCTCTGCTCACTGCTGCTGCCACCCCTCCTCTTCCTTTTCTCCCTTGTGCCTACACAAGCATACTCAATGGTGATTATGGTGCCCCTCCATGGCCTGGGAACCCCCTCTTTCTCTAGTAAATAAAGTTGTAGCATTATAACAGATAAAAGGGAAAGGCTCAAATCTGGTAGCTTCTATAAACTGTTTTGAAAGCTTGACTCTGCCCTCTTCTCCATAGTGGCACTGCACAGAGTGGTCAGATAGTTGTGCTCTCATAACCACCTCTCACTTTCCCCTTTTGAGTCGAAGAAAATAAGAGAGCCTGATTAATCATGCCCAGATCAAGAACAAGAACAGCTGGATGCTCCAGTGTACTGCAGGGGATTCCTACTGTCTACATGGAGAAAAATCCCGTGTCTAAGCAACCTGTATCGAGCAGATAGGGCTATGTCTCAGGAAAAGACTAAATGGACACAGATCTGACAGAAAAAGCAAAATCTCTTAAAAGCCTATGGGGTGGACATGTTAGCCTCCTTGGCTATTTCATCAAAGACTTCAGAGTAGCTATTTTCCAACTGTTGAGTTGTATTTGAGTGGATTCAGGAACAGGAATTTTAAAATGTATTTTGCTGTTTAAAAAAACCCTAGACTAATATTATGGTTTCTTTTTACACTATAACAGCAGAAAATAACATTTTTGCACCCTTGACTTTCTCATATATATCTCAAAGATGGCCCCACCATACAGATAAAAAATCCACAGGATAGAACCACCTAGGGCTGGTGTATTTTTTTTTTGCAAACCAGGGGGAAATTATAGGATTGAGGAGAAATTTTAAAATGATGGAAGGGATTAAATAAAACAGAAAACAGTTTAAAAGTACCAAAATCTTATGAGATTACCTCACAATATTTTGGCTGCCATTTAGGGTTGCTTAGGCAACTAAAAATGTTAGCCAAGATACTGCAAGGTAGCCCTTCATAATATTTAGTACTTTTAACTTTTATATTTAATCCACTTTGAAGCTGAGGGGGGATGGAAGCAGGAGTTGAGGATAGCAGAAGGGAGAAAGGGAGTAGGACAGTGACCCTGGAGGTGGCAAAGGGTGGCCACCACAATGCCATTCAGTAACAACTGACAAAGCAGGTAACCTGTATAAATTCATGTTCTCTACATACAGGGCTTTTTTTGTAGCAGGAACTCCTTTGCATATTGGGCCACACACTCCCTGATGTAACCAATTCTCCCAAGACCTTACAGGTCTCTCAGTACAGGGCCTACTGTAAGTTCCAAGAGGATTGGCTACATCAGGAGGATATGACCTCATATGCAAAGGAGTTTTTGCTACAAAAAAAGTCCTGTCTATGTACAAAAATTTCAATTAGTTTAAAAAGTTTCCCTGTTTCCCCCCCAAATCATTTACAAGTTATGGATTTTGTACATGGACGTCATGTAGGTTCACTGTGTCTGATCATGCATAATACATGCAAGGTGTAGACACAGACATGGCATTGGAAAGCAATATGCAGAGTAAAACATGTGATGAACACGTCAGCCATGACACTCTACAAACAGACTTTATACTAGTTCCACTGTGGCAGAGAATTCAGTACAGGAAATAAATAGTTTGGGTGCAATCATATGAGAAATTTGGTCCAACCTAGCCATGTCTCCCCTCCTGATTTAATGTGTGTGATGACGTGCACACATCTGCCCCTCACCCCGAGTCCTGCCTATACTTACCTCATTTTAGGACAGTCTGGGACTGGATTAAATAGCTACCAGGAACTTCCTGGTAGCAAATCTCTAAAATGCAGGCCGGGTACATTTCTTAGTTGTTTGAACAGCAGGGCTGTGTGATGCAAGCACCCCCACACGTGCAGGAGCAGTCAGAATGCTCTTCTTGTGCATGTGTGGCCCAAGCCTCTCCTAGCAGCAGGGCAGGGGCTGTGTGATTGTAAGTAAGTAAGTAAGTAAATTTATTTTTGTATCCCGCCCTCCCCCGCCAAAGGCAGGCTCATTGTCATGGCTCGCATCAGAGAACCGGCTTTTTCAAAGCTGAGATACTGCTGTGCCCGATTCCCAGTGTGCTCCCACTCTTTGTCTCCTAAGATCAGCACAAATTGCCTGTTGAGTGTGCTTTGTTGTTAAAAAAAAAATAAAAGCCCCATACAGGTAATTTGTGTAATTCTCAGATTAGGTGAATTTCCAGATGATCCCTAGAAATAAAAAGGAAAATTGATGTGAAGAAAATAATAGAAGCATCAGATAAGAAATAATTAATTTGCTGTGTCCTAATAAAGTTTCTAAACTTCCTTTAATCTTGAAGCATCCTTACTTGTTTTCTGAAATGTGAAAAAGCTGACCACATCCATGAGGCATACAAAGAGTGATGCCAAGAAATGAATGACGTGAATTCAGAAGGCAGTTTGGTGTAGTGGTTTGGTGTAGTGGTTAAGTGTGCGGACTCTTATCTGGGAGAACCAGGTTTGATTCCCCACTTCTCCACTTGCACCTGCTAGCATGGCCTTGGGTCAGCCATAGCTCTGGCAGAGGTTGTCCTTGAAAGGGCAGCTGCTGTGAGAGCCCCACCCACCTCACAGGGTGTCTGTTGTGGGGGAGGAAGGTAAAGGAGATTGTGAGCCACTTTGAGACTCTTCGGAGTGGAGAGCAGGATATAAATCCAATATCTTCTTCTATCTTCTTCATCATTGGCAATACTGTTGACTGACAGTCTTGATTTAACGAAGCATTACATTGGACATCCATGATGAGATCTCCAAATGCTGGAAAGCGTCAGTGGGAGGAGGGGGATTCAGCTCAGGACTCTGGTGCTAGACAAGGCAGAACACTAATCATATGCCATTTTTCCAATCAAAAGTATGAAGGGACTTGGCTGCACTTAGTCCCTGCAGAGAAAAAAGACAGAGAAAGACAAGGTGCCTATTTGTCTTCTCCTACCAAGGCTAATGGCAATGAGCAGGGAGGAAGGTTTCAGTCTGAGAAAAAAACACTGAGGAAAGCATTCAACTTCTCCTTGTCCAATGCTATATCCTCAGTTGTGCCCTAGATGGTTTTCAGGATCAAAAACGTCTGGATATGTGATTATGGCTATCCAAGTACGGCCCCTGGAGTCAGTCAATTTAGTTGTGTAGTTTTGCCTTTGGTCATAACAAAGCATGGCAAAAGATTAGCAGCTGTGAGCAACAAAAAAGATCTTATCAAAAAGTAGACAAAGAAGTATACATACAAAGGAACCCCGCAGAGTGACAACAAACCAACTACTAGTGACACTCAGCAGCACTGAACAGGATTATAATCAACAATGTAGGCATGGTCAAAACATTGTTGCTGTTGCTTCACAGACTCATCTGGGCACTGTCCAAGAAATCACCATATTATTGGCCAGGAGAAGCTTCATTTTTTGTCCGTTGAAATATGCTCATATTGGTGCAAGAATTGCTTCAGAAACCTATTCTCTGAGTATTCTCTTAAATAATTCAGTGATTCATGTAGTGGGGAATGTCTTCTGACCATTCTCTTCTCCCCATAATAATTCAGCAGGTGTTTTACAATATTATCTATTTACAAGGACTGGGGGCATTCTGGAATCTAGCAAGCATCAAGTTCTCTCTAAATCAAACTAGTAAGTAATTTTCCATTACAGTGAACTATGGTACCGATTTTACATTAGGGAATAAATAAATTCTTCATACTAAAATATTTTTGAGGTGCTGTTGAAAGTAATTGCTGCCTTCCAATTCCTGGGGAAAATATGATTGGATCTAACGATCTATGGGGACAAGTGCTAGATGTAGCTGAATTAGACTATGCACACGACTAGAGTTTTGCACTCTAATTCTGTATAGTTACATCTTTTTAAAGCACACGGATCTCAAAGACTGACTGTGAAATCAATGAAATTAGGAAGGGTATAACTCTGTTTAGGATTGCACAGAAGACTGTTTAGCTTCTGGCATATCTGAAGAAGTGGTAATGAAAACTTATACCTTGGGGGGGTGGTTAGTTGCCACTCACCCAAGGGGCCTTGTGGTGACTTACAACATTAAAACCATATAAATAAGTTAAAAACAACATAAAAGCAGACAGGGCTTTTTTTTTTTTTAGCAAGAACGCACAGGAACTTAGTTCCTGCTGACTTGGAATCAAGGGTGTGGCCTAATATACAAATGAGTTCCTGCTGAGTTTTTTCTACAAAAAAGCCCTGAAAACAGATAATATAAAATATTAACATTAAAATGTTAAACTATTAAAATATGTGGCTAGCACCATGCTACTAATAAAAACAACCCAAACATATAGTAGAAAAGAACAAGAGCTCAATAGCATCTTAAAAAACTAAACAACTTTGTGGCAGGGAATGAACTTCCATGAGTCATTGCTCACCACTGATGCAGCTAGATTGGAAGTCCATCCGTCCAGTATTGGAAAGTGAAGTGATTTCAGATGTTGTATGACATTGGTGTGATTGGATTAAGTGTGATATGCAAAGGGGCAGTAGGCATGGAGAAATCAACATTGGTAATGAGATAGGAAACCTAGGTCTCGATTAAGTCATGGTGGATGCATTACCTTGAGCTTCATTATAAGTTGCAATTCAGCAGTCTCAGTTTCTAATCTCCCTTTGAAATTCCTGTGTAAGATAATTGCTACTTTTAGGTGAAACAACTGAATGTCCTGGAAGGTTAGAATGGCCCCACTGTTTTTTTTAATGTAATGGTTTCTGATGTCAGACTTATGTCCATTAATTCTTTGTCAAAGGAACTGGCCTGTTTGTCCAATGTAAAGGGTGGAAGGCCATTGTGAAATGATTCCATAAATCACATTAGAGGTTGAGCAGGAATAGGAACCCGAGATGGTATGGCTGATGTTGCTGGGTCCAGTGATGGTGTTGCTAGGATCTAGATGAGCAGAAAAACCAACTACCTAGGATCACAGTTCATATTACAGGCTAGGCTTCCCAACCCTCCCGCCCTGGCGGGGGACCCCAGGATTTCCAGCCTCTTCCCCTGCTCCCCCAAAAAACGGAAGCGGAGGAAGGGAGGGAAACGGCGCCCATCTTGGAGGACCCAGACTCGCGGAGAGAGTGATGCCGCTGCGCTTCTGCCACCTTTTCTCTGCTTCACTGTAGCTACGGTGAAGCGGAGAAGAGGAAAGCCCCTCCCCCGACTGGGCAGTTCCTCTAGACAGCGGGAGAAGCGCCTTCCCCCCCACCCCCCACCATGGCGTTTCTGCCCTTCTTGTTGCTGGTTCCGGCCCTCTTCAGTTTCCTTTTCGCCTTTGGGACCGGTGTGGAGCTGATCCGCTTCCTTTCTCTTCGCTGTTCGTGCAGCAGCAGCAGCCTGCGGGAGCTGGCACTCCCCAACACAGAGCTGGTGCGAGTCCTCGCGGGGAGTGGGGGGGGGAGAGAAAGCAGCGTGCGAAGGCAACGCGTCTGCCTTCCTGAAACTTTTTTGCCGCAGGTAGCCTGCAGTTGTGCTGGAGGCCACTTGAAACGGGGGAAGAGGGGCCAGTCTGTCTCTTAAGACCCTACCCCTCTCCCCCCGTTTCAAGTGGCCTCCAGCACAACTGCAGGCTACCTGCGGCGAAAAACTACCTGCTGAGATGACTGGGCACCCTGCTCTGAACTTCAGTACTGGCCGCGCTTGCCTCCCCCCACAGCCGCCCCAGCACCCGACGCCCCCCAGCTCCGCCGCACCCCAGCCGGCGGCCACCGTCGCCCCAGCACCCGACGCCTCCGGACGCCACCCAACGCCTCCCGCGGTCAGTCCGCGGCCGGTCCGCACCCCCAACACAAGTCAGCACACAGCGCCGCCCAGCAGGCCACGCCCGAGCTGACCGTGCCACCCCCGCCCTGCTCCGACCAGCCCCCGCAGGTAACCGCTTGTTTTTTCTCAGGAAAAGGCGAGGTAGAAAGCTCTCAGTCAATATTCGCCTTCCCCAACAGCAGCAACAGACGTAAGCAGCACCAGGAAGTTTTTAGTGCATAGCAGAGGCGGCAGAAGGTGTTATTTAAGGAGCATTAGCACCAAGCTCCTTGACTGCTGCCATCTTGGTTACTGGTTGTGTGCCGTCCCTTTAAATGTGATGACCATAACTCCCTTTGGAGTTCAATTATGCTTGTCACCGCCTTGATCTTGGCTCCACCCCTAATGACTCCTGGCTCCACCCCCAAAGTCTCCTGGCTCCACCCCCAAAGTCCCCAGATATTTCTTAAATTGGACTTGGCAACCCTATTACAGGCAAATTGGCAATACAAAAAACAAACACTGTGATTTACTAATGACATTTAGTAAAACCTTTTAAAGACTCATATAATCTTTTTGTAAAATATTTTTACAATATTGCAAGAAAGAGCCATGCAATGAGCACCTGGATATAGGCTCATTTCATAAAAAAAAACTTCCTGAAAAGTATTCCTATTTCCTTCAGGGCCTCCTGTTACAATTCAGTGTTACTGCTCTCTGCAACATCTTTATTTTCTTCAAAATCTCTCATCCTCTCAGTCAGGGCCGGCTACCCACTAGGTAAACTAGGCATTTGCCTAGGGCGCCAGAAGGGCAGGGGCACCAAATTGCCCCCCCTCCCTATGCCCTAGATCAGGGGTGGCCAACGGTAGCTCTCCAGATGTTTTTTGCCTACAACTCCCATCACCCCCAGCCATTGGCCATGCTGGCTGGGGCTGATGGGAATTGTAGGCAAAAAACATCTGGAGAGCTACTGTTGGCCACCCCTGCCCTAGTTTGCCTCTTCCTCTGCCCGCCCACCCCTTTCCCCCTCAGTAGTTCACCCGCTGGCCCTTCCCCTCCTCAGTAGCTCACTTGCCGTCCTCTTCCTCCACTCGCCCAGCCCTTCCCCTCCTCAGTAGCTCACCCACTATCCTCTTCCTCCACTAGCCCGGCCCTTCCCCTCCTCAGTAGCTCGCCCACAATCCTCTTCCTCCACCCACCCGGCCCTTCCCCTCCTCAGTAGCTCGCCCACCATCCTCTTCCTCCACCCGCCTGGCCCTTCCCCTCCTCAGTAGCTCACCCGCTGTCCTCTTCTTCTGCCCGTCCAGCCCTTCTCCTCAGTAGCCTGCCCCTTCCTCTCCTCACCTGCCGCCTTCTTCCTCCACCTCGCCGTTCCCCTCCTCCTTAGCTCACCTGCCCCGCCTCCTCCCAGTGAGCTTCCCAGAGGCCATCTCCCTCCCCAGCACACTCACAGGAGTGACGCCAGCCTCCTGCTTACTGGCTTTGGTGGACATCGTAGTACAGCGTTCTCTTAATAGTGAGCAGGAAGATGCTTCATGGAGCAGGAAGAGGCTTCACTATTAAGAGAATGCTGTACTACGATGTCCGCTGAAGTGGGTAAGCAGGAGGCTAGTGTCACTCCTGTGAGTGCACTGGGGGGGGGAGGTGGAGCACAGTGCCGTATTGTGGAGCTGCAGAAAAGAAGGGAGGGGTGGCCTGGGGGTGCCCATGCAGAGGGGGGGCAGCAGGCAATCAGTCCGTCTGGGACGCCACACAGCCAAGGGCTGGGCCTGTTCTCAGTACCACATAAGTGTTTATATTAGAAGCTTAAGCCAGTCCTGAATTTCACGAACCAGATGCAAAACCCTTCTGGATTTTGCTGGCAAAATGCTCTACAATATTTATATTAGGAGCAAGCCATTCTTTTTGATGGCAAAATGCTCCCAATTCATACGTTAATATATTAATTTTAGAGCAAGCCAGTCCTGAACCTCTTCTCTTACCAAGTGCACAAGCCTTCTGGGTTTTGCTGGCTAAATGTTCTCTGCAATTTTTATTAGGAGCAAGCTATTCCTGATTGATGGCAAAATGCTCTCAATTCTGCTTAAGTGTATAGTTCTGGAGCAAGCCAGTCCTGTTCCTCTTCTTCAACAAGATGCAAAAGCCTTTTGAATTATGCTGGCAAATGCTCTCTACAAAAAACTTGAAAACTCAAAAACTTTCTTTAAGTAGTGTCAGTTTTCTTGGAGAAGGCTTTTCAGCCCTGGCCCCTGCCTGGTGGAATCAGCTCCCTGTGGAGATCTGGGCCCTACCTGACTTACTGCCATTTCTTAGGGCCTGCAAGACGGAGCTGTTCTGCTGGGCCTAGGGTTGAGGCAGCGGGCGTCCTATTCATCATTTGGCCTCCCTTGCGGTGACATCGTGCTTATTACAGTGCTATCCTATTGTTATTACCATCGTTTAAGGTGGGCCTACAACTGGTTATTGATATGCTGTGTAGGGTTGCCAATCCCCAGTTGGGGGCAGGGGATCCCCCGGTTTGGAGACCCTCCCCCCGCTTCAGGGTCATCAGAAATCGGGGGGAGGGGAGGGAAATGTCTGCTGGGAACTATTATTCCCTATGGAGATTTATTTCCATAGAAAATAATGGAGAATTGATCTGCGGGTATCTGGGGCTCTGGGGGGGCTGTTTTTTGGGGTAGAGGCACCAAATTTTCAGGATAGCATCTAGTGCCTCTCCCCAAAATATCCCCAAGTTTCAAAAAGATTGGACCAGGGGGTCCAATTCTATGAGCCCCAAAAGGAGGTGCCCCTATCCTTCATTATTTCCTATGGAAGGCATTGAAAAGGTGTGCCGTCCCTTTAAATGTAATGGCCAGAACTCCCTTTGGACTTCAATTATGCTTGTCACAGCGTTGATCTTGGCTCCACCCCTAATGTCTTCTGGCTCCACCCCCAAAGTCTCCTGGCTCCACCCCCAGAGTCCCCAGATATTTCTTGAATTGGACTTGGCAACCCTAATGCTGTGCCCTGTCTGCCGGTGGTGCGTTTTATTTATTGTTTTTACTGTTAATTTTAAATTGGTGTTTTAACTTTGATATGTAGGTTTTTATTGTTATTTTTATATGCTGTGATCTGCCTTGAGCCCGTTTACAGGAAAAGGTGAAATACAAGCCTATAAAATAAAATAAAAAATAAAAATGAGAAATGCCTTCTCCAAGTTGGCTGATGGGGTGGGGGAGCTGAAAGAGCTGAAAGAGCCACATGTGGCTCCCGAGCTGCAGTTTGGCCACCCCTGATCTATGTAATTGTACATGTTTTTCTATGTAACTATAAACGTTTTTCAAAACAGATTTTAACATATTTTTCCCTTGTAGTGGATATTTTGATTCTCAATTCCATATACAGCTGCTCGTGTCATCTTGGGTCAGCCACAAGTTCTCAGGAGAGTTGTTCTCACAAGAGCAGTTCTGTGAAAGCTTTCTCAGCCTCACTTACCTCACAGAGTGTCTATTGTGGGGAGGAGAAGGGAAAGCCACTCAAACTTTTGCACTACTTCAGTTTTGTTGTTGGCAGCTAGAAGAAGAAGAGATTAGATTTATATCCAGCCCTTCACTTGGAGCCCCAGAGCAGCTTACAATCTTCTTTCCCTTCCTCTCCCTACAACAGCCACTCAGTGAGGTACGTGGGGCTGAGAGAGTTCTCAGAGAAGTGCTCTTGAGATAACAGCTCTGCTGAGAGCTTGTGGCTGACTCAAGGTCACACCAGCAGCTGTATGTGGAGGAGTGAGGAATCAAATCCAGTTCTCCCAGATTAGAGTCCATGCACTTAACCACTACACCAAACTGGCTCTAATATGCATACACTGCTTGTAGCCATAAACTGCATACTAGTTGCATCAACAAATTCTGGCATGCTAAAGTATCTACTACTTATATTCCATTAAGTTATGATTATGGGATTTTTGCCTTGAGAGTTGGAAAACCTGAGCCAGCCCTTGAAAAACTATCATATATGATAACTGAGGAAAAATATATTTGATGTGTTTGATTTACCTCATTGTTTTGGTTGCTCTAGCTATGTTGACATCTTTAATTGTAACAAATAGTGTGTGGGCATATATGTGCATGCATAGAAGTGATGACAGGTACTGATAATTTCAAAATATCTTGTAGGCCATCAAAGAAAAGTCTCAAGGGTCAATTACATCTGCTAGTTCAGTCACTGACATGTCGGGTTACCAATCTCCAGGTGGTGGCTGGAGTTCTTATGGGATTATAACATTGCCCAGAGCCTAGCACAAGCTGGGATAGGGTGAAATAATAACAACAATCAGGACTTTTTTGTAGCAGGAACTCATTTGCATATTAGGCCATGCACTCCTGATGTAGCTAATCCTCCTGGAGCTTACAGTAGGCCCTGTACTAAGAGCCCTGTAAGATCTTGTAGGGTTGGCTACATCAGAGGTGTGTAGCCTAATATGCAAAGGAGTTCCTGCTACAAAAAAACCCCTGATGATGACAACAACAACAATAATACAACTGATCTCCAGGTGGCAGAGACTGGTTCATCTGTAGAAAATGGCCACTTTGGAAAGTGGACTCTATGGCATTATACCCCATTGAAGCCCCTCCCCTCCCCAACCTCCCCTCCTTCTGTTTAGACAAAGAATGAGCTTGTGCCTTGTATGGAATTGACACTTTAAGCCACAAGTCTTGAGAAAGGCAACAAAACGTATTTCACCAGTTTTACGTGGACTGGCTTTATATGAATAGACTTTTCTTCTCACACATCAATGCCACATTGGAGGACTGACTTGCAAAATGTCTGAAAAAATTTTTGTGGCACCTTTAAGAAATGCCAGTGTGAGCAAGTTTTGTAAGAGTCATTCTGTGGACCCCTTGTATGTTTATTGTGTCTGCAACCACATTCTGATTTATGAGTCGTTATTGTGGATGTTTGTGATGAACTTGATTTTTTTTTACATGTTAGAACCTTTTGTGATAAATTTTCAGGCTAAGTAGTAAGCAGTATTTCCCAGCGTTTCTTTTTTGGAGGTAAAAAATAACAACAAAGCTTGCAAAATATTCAAGTAAGCAATTAATCAGGTGAAAGACACTTGAATGTTGGATATCCTCTCAACACTTAATCCGTTCCTATCTTTTACAGGTGTATGTCTTGAAAGCAGAATGAGTCAGAAAGGATCTTCAAGCAGCCACCCTGGCTCTGCAAAGTAAGACCTGTAATGATACTACCCTTCCACTCCCACCCCAGTTTTTTTAATTGTTTTCATCGTTTCCTCTGCAGGAAGTGCTCTGCCGCTATTTGGCAATTACAAATGTTTCAGAGGCCAGAAGGCATATATAGCTGTATAGTAGGTGGTGCTGCCTATCGTATGTGTGTGTTGTTGTTGCTGTGTGTGAAGTGCCTTCAAGTCACAGCCAACTTAAGGCTACCCCAGCAAGGGACTTTCAAGGCAAGAGATGGTTTGCCATTGCCTTCCTCTGCAGTCTTCCTCGGAGGTTGCCCATCCAAGTACCAAGCAGGGCTTACCCTGCTTACTTTCCGAGATCTGATGAGATGAGACTATACTATGCCACCTTCTCTCCACGGCCTGCAGTATGTCTGCAGTACATCTGTTAATTTAGAGCTGTTTACAGTTCTTGAAAGTTACTTTGTCACTATCCCCTGAATCACATAGTTTGTCCAGTGCAGAAATGTAGTAAGGGTGCAGGGAACCTGAGGTGCCCATATATGAAGTTGCTAACCTTTCTATATAAGGGATAAAAGAAGGGGTGAATGTGGTGAATAAAGAGAGGGAAACTTTTATGGAGATTGGTGTTTATAGATTCAAAGTTTCAGCTGTAAATGCTTGTTCAGTGTATTTAATCACTTGTCTCAACAGAAGGATGATTGACAAATGAGAGAGCTAGCTGGAACTATGCTTCTCAACAGGGCTTTCTTTGTAGAAAAAGCCCAGCAGGAACTTATTTGCATATTAGGCCACACCGCCTGACATCACCACTTTTTCACATAGGGCTTTTTGTAGAAAAAGTTCAGCAGGACCTCATTTGCATATTAGGCCACCAAGCCAGCTGGAACTGCGTTCCTGCTCAAAAAAAAGCCCTGCTTCTGAAATGTATCAGGAACATTATTTTTACACAGTCTTCCTTACCTGAACATGGAACTCACTTGGAAAAGGTGTTTACAGGCTAGTGTTCAAATAACTGTGGGATCTTCTGGATCAGCTGTTTTCTATGTATGACAGGAAGGGGTAGAAGGAAATACACAAGCCCAAGACCTGTTCTTGATCTTATGGTGAAGAGAAGAGGCAGGTAATGTCCCAGGATCCTCCTAGGTCTCTGAAGCTATATTGATTCCACTGGCTTAAAATTTATAAGTGCTAATGAAATTAATACTGAAATAAACACTGAAATATGCTAAATGAAGGGGTGGCTTGTTCTTGACTGTTTTTTTCTCCTCTCTCCATTTGCAGTGGCAGCATGGGCAAAGCAGATGGAGCTGCCAAAATGAGTGCAAAAGATTTATATGGTAAGTCTAAAACACAAGCAAGTGTAAAAATATAGAATGCAAGATCCAAAATTTTTATCTAGGAAAGGAGGAAGCACTACTTAAATATTATAAAAATATGGAGCCAGAGGTTACTAGCACTTGACATACCACTGAGGTTCACCTTTACATAGTATTTGCATTTAGCAGGAAAATTATCCATCTGTCCACTGTTTGTCAGTACACTTTCAGCTGGAGTATAACTGGATTTTGGGAAGATACTTGGAGCATAACCATCTTTATGTTCTTGCTGGTCTGGAACTTCATCAGAGATCTGTACTCTGTAGCCCCTAGGAATCTGTGCAGACCTTTATTGTTTTTTATTTGGGGTGTTTAACTGATAGCCTCCACTATGTTTTTTTCAGGCCTAACACCATCTTTGGTAAAAATACAGCTCATGTACTTGATACTTGGCATTAGGTACTGGATATTGTCCTTTACAACCCTTTGTCATGATCTTTCAAGAACACATTTCAAGATGGCATCATGTTCTTCCTTTAATGTTGCTGGAATCAGGTCTTTTTTTAAGGGGGAACGCACAGGAACGCAATTCCGACTGGCTTGGCCAGGGCTCTGGCTCAAAAAAAGGTCTCTGGCAGAGGGAAGGCACTAGGCAGTCATGCACTCCCAGACCACATGCTCTGTCCTCTCTAATGCCTCCATCCTTCAATGGCCTTGCAAAGATAGCAAGAGACATGGAGCTGCCCACATGTGCCCCCTCCTGGGATAAGCTGGGCCTTTGCAATGGCATCCAAGAATTATTTTGGTTTTACATTGCCTATGCTTCAGACAACACTTTCCTTTTGGGGGTTTTTTTTGTAACACTTTCCCCCAATGTTTTAAATGTAGAAGGTTTTTCTGCAACCCTAGGTGTCCTCCCAAGTTTGCAGAAATATTTCGCATCTTTTTAAATGGCCATGTTTACTGAATTTATTAGTCTGCATCTAGGGCCATATTCAGAATTACATATACACTGCGTAATCCAGTTTGAGTCCCAGTGAGAAAGACAGACTATAAATAAAGACTAAAGTAATGATATTATGTAGGGACTACATTTCCCAGTATGCTGTGTGAAAACATGAACTAACTTAGTAATATGAACTAAAATGAACACAAAATGTTAATACTTCTTAAAAACACATTATTTATAAACTAGGAGTAAGGCCCGTTGTAAAGAAAAATTCAATGGGCTCTGGAAGGAGGCTCTGGGTGGGTGCCTGCCACCCTTGCTGTCTTCCCATCCACCCAAGTGAAGGCATCTGGAGAACTGTTGTACTTCTGAGTGATCTCCACGGTCCACCCCTCACCTGCAGATTGGCAACAGTGGTTCCCAGGAGGAAATTGTTGGTTTGGAATCTATGGCATTATACTTCTCTGAGGTCCCACCCCTCCTCAAATCCTGTCCTCTCCAGGCCCTACCCCTTAAACCCCAAAAATGTCCTAACCTGGAGTTGGCAACCCTAACTCCTTTCTTTTATCTGCCCTTCTGACTTCAGCCTTTCCTCTCTCTGCTGCCTCTGCATAGGAAAATTAAAGTCTTTCTTCAAAGTGGGGGGTAGGGTTGCCAATCCCCAGGTGGGGACAGGGGATCCCCTGGTTTGGAGGCCCTCCCCCCACTTCAGGGTCATCAGAAAGCGGGGGAATGTCTGCTAGACACTCCATTATTCTCTATGAAGACTGATTCCCATAAGGTATAATGGAGAATTGATCTGTGGTTATCTGGGGCTCAGGCAGCAGTTTTTTGAGGTAGAGGCACCAATTTTCACCATAGCATCCGAAGCCTCTCCTCAAAACACCCTCTATGTTTCAAAATGATTGGACCAGGGTGTCCAGTTCTATGATCCCCAAAGAAGGTGCTCCTATCCTTCATTATTTCCAATGGAGGGAAGGTATTTAAAAGGTGTGTGGTCCCTTTAAATGTGATGGCTAGAACTGCCTTTGGAGTTCAGTTATGCTTGTCACAACCCTGCTCCTGGCTCCACCCCATTGTCTCCTGGCTCCACCCCAAAGTCCCCAGATATTTCTTGAATTGGACTTGGCAACCCTAGTGGGGGGGAACCAAAGCAGTTTACATCATTCTCCTCTCCTCTCATGTGATCTGAACAACAACCCTGTGAGGCAGGTTAGGCTGGAAGTCTGTGACCTGCCTGAAATCACTCAGTCAGCTTCCACAGCAAGGACCTGGATCCAGTAGACTCCACTCTGAAGCCTTAACTCCTGTGGCCTCCTCAAACTCCACCACAGAATCGTCAGGAATTTCTCGCCAACCTGGAACTGGCAGCCATAGTCAGGACTGGCCTCAATGAGTTTTGCCTCAGAGGCCTGTAGTGAGAACTTTCAGACCAACAGTCTATCTCTGACAGATGTTAATAGGGAGGAGTCTCAGCCATTATATTAGCTTACACCATTCTCCTCTTCCCCCTTTGATCTGAACAACAGCCCCGTGAGGCAGGTTAGGCTGAAAGTCATGACTGGTTTGAAATCACCCAGTCAGCTTCTACAGCCCTCACCTGGAGAATGGCAACAGTGGTTGCCTGAAAGGAAAGGACTCTAGCAATATCTTAGGAATTTCCCAATGACATGGAAAGGTAGCACTAAAGACCTCTGGGCGAGTGGCCCCCCAGCCTTGCTGTCTCCCCCCCCCCCTTCCAAATGAAGGCATTAATTCCTCCACACACACATCAAGGGGAGGTGATCTCTGCCATGTGGAATTTCCTAACCTGGAGCTGGCAACCTGGCAACCTCCACATGAAGCTGATGATGATACTGGATTTATATTCCACCCTCCACTCCAAATCTCAGAATCTCAGAGCAGCTCACAATCCCCTTTATCTTCCTCCCCCACAATAGACACCCTGTGAGTTGGGTGGGGCTGAGGGGGCTCTCACAGCAGCTGACATTTCAAGGACAACCTCTGTGAGAGCCATGGTTGACCCAAGGCCATTTCCCACATGGAAAAAGGACAGTCTGTCTTCATGGGGGGGAGGGGGAAAAGACCAAGCACATGGAGGCTGGCAACAGGAAACGGCTGGTAGCATCAAGCAGCTGACACTGCAAAGAAAGCCATTGCAGGTCTCCCTTTTGCTCCCTCTGTTTATCTGCTGGTGTTGAAGTGGCCTCTCCCTGCTGTGAACAAACATTCCTTGCCAGTTGAAGAGATGTAACTGCTACTGTTTGTGTGAATTAAAGAGAGGAAGGTAGACAGACAAAACAAAATAAAAAGGCTGAAAGACAGAGAAACAGAAAGAATGAGAGAAAGAATAGAAGGGGGAGGTAGAGAAAAGAGGGATTGAAAGAGGAAAAGAAAATGAAAAGAAGGAAGATAGACAGGGCCCTGAGGAGAGGCAGTAATGATCAGTAAGCCCCCAGCAGAGAACTGTCTCCCTCAGACATCAGTGGCCATCTGATGTTGTTCTTGCCTGACAGGGCCGGAGGTGGGCAAGGGAGAGCAGAATCAGCCAATGGCTCAGCAGAGACAGAGTGTGACCCAATCCTGCAAGAAAGTGAAGAAGGCTGCAGTGGGCGGGCAACAAAGAGGCTACTCAATGGTAGTGGGAAGTGGTGACAGACAGAGCGTCAGTCAATAGTTGGTGCAGTACAGTCCTGGTGAATGCAACGAATCAGGATGCCAGAAATTGCCACTATGGCTTTCATTTTATGACTAAAGGACGACTGTATGATGAACAGCAGGCATGTGCATGTTGAGAGGCAGTGCATGTGAGTGACAGCTAATGGAACTCACTCTGATTGGTGAACTGCTTCTGTCAAAAGAAGGTGGCAGTTAGACAGTTGGAGACAGTAGTTAGAGAGTTGAAGAGCGACTGGAAAAGAGAGTGGTGGTTTTTGTGATGCTCTCTAGTGTGTGACAAGAGACACAAAGCAGTGTCTGATTCAGAGCCTGTGTGAGGGGGCTTTGGAAAGTGGAAACTATGGTGGGAAGCTGTTCACAGGAGTTAAGAACAGTCTCTGTATGTGTAAAACGCAAAATCACATCTTGAGAAGGAAAACGGTTTCCTGTATTAAGCTTAGTATTCAAGAGGAAAAAAGACAGGCCGTTTTCGCACTCACGTTTTACTGGCGCCACGACCCTCCTCACGCCGGTGAATCTGCATGGATTTCGCACCAGAAGCGCCGGCGCACCCAGAAGCGCCGGCTACTTCCGTCGCTAAGCCAGCGCAAACGGAAATCGCAAAGATGCAGGAAAACGTTTGCGCTGGCTTAGCGACGGAAGTAGCCGGCGCTTCTGGGTGCGCCGGCGCTTCTGGTGCGAAATCCATGCAGATTCGCCGGCGTGAGGAGGGTCGTGGCGCCAGTAAAACGTGAGTGCGAAAACACCCACAGTCTGGTAGATCAGGCTTTGGCAGGTTTTGAGATGTCAGTGAAATGCCCTCAAAAGGTGCCAAAGGTGCAGGTTATTTATCTTCAAGGGAAGATAGTAACGATCTCACCTAGTGGAGAGATCTTAGTCTTATAACCAAAGGGACAAAGCAGGGTACACTCAAGATTGTGTGATTAGAAAGTGAGAAAGTTAACTGGAAATCTAGAGCAGTTATAAAGGATCAAGGATACTTTTAGAGAAAGTTCAAGGATATCAAGGATACTTTTAGTGAAAGTTAAACCAACTGAATAGTAACACTGTATCTTGTGAAGTTAGTTACTCCAGAAATAGTTCTGTGTTCAGTTTTAACTGTCTGCCTACATTTTCTCAATCACAAAAACCTATGTATATATCGATTTCCTTTCCTGCCAGTTTGTTTAAATAAACCAAATTTGTTTAAATCCTTCCCTATGCCTACTGTGCCATTTTCTGAAAGGTAAATTTTGACAATTGAAGCAACAACAGGGTGATCATTTTAGTCAGGGGTCGTTTTGTAGAAAAATAGCTTATTAGCATAACTCATTAGCATATGCCCTCCCCCCAGCCAAAAGCAACCTGATGCAAGAAAGGAGAGCCCTGGGCAAGCGAGGCCTGCTTGGGCTGGCTAGGGATCCAGCACACTTTTTAAATGCCTTCCCTCCATTGGAAATAATGAAGGATGGGGGCACCTTTTGGGGGGGCTCATAGAATTAGACCCCCTGGTCCAATCCTTTTGAAACTTAGAGGGTGTTTTGAGAAGAGGCATCAGATGCTATGCTACAAATTTGATGCCTCCACCTCAAACAACAGTCCCCCCACATAGCCCCAGATAACCACAGATCAATTATCCATTATACCCTATGGGAATCGGGCTTCATAGGGAATAATGGAGTGTCCAGCAGACATTTCCCTCCCCGCCACCCCCGCTTTCTGATGACCCTGAAGTGGGGGGAGGGCCTCCAAACTGGGGGGTCCCCTGCCCCCACCTGGGGATTGGCAACCCTAGCCAAACTTGCAATGCTGAGATGTTTTTCTTAACTCAGTAGCAAAATCATCTGTTCCAGCTGCCTTGTTATATTGTAATCGTAGAACTGATATCTCTCAAGCACAGGCATTTTTCTGGGTTCACATTAAACTGGAAGGCTGTTAAAGCATCGTCTAATGTTTTATTGTCAGGGGCTGCAAACACCCCTTACATATTATTATAAATCTTAAGAGCTTTATCCCCTATGCAGTGAAGCAAGACAAGGGCCGCCAAGACCCTGGGGTGGGGGGCATCCCTGACCTCCTGGTCCTGTTGTTTGCTGCCATTGGAAGTGGCACTAGGAAAAAAGTTAAAAAGAAAAATAAGGCCTTGTCTATTTACAAGAAGTTCTTACCACTGAGTTTCCAATTCCTAGAGTACCCTTTGTCACTTCTAGCAGCTCTAGAAGTCTGTGGAACTCTGTGTTAAGAACTTCCTATAAGTAAACGAGACCTTATTTTTCTTTTTAATTTTTATTCCAGGATGCTGCCCCCCTCAACCCTCCTACTGTTGCCAGACACTACTTATCAACAACCGTAATTTTATAATCTTTAGACTTTTTTTTTTCTGTCAAGTCATAGCTGACTTATGGTGACTCCATACTAACTTTTACTAACGCTAGCCAAAGCATCACAAAATAATGATCACAAGCTTCACCAGAGTGGATGTTAAGAAACACACTGCCCCCCAAAATGTATCCCTGTCCTCCATTGTTTACAAAGGACTAAAGTCAAACCAGAGAATCTCTGTAGTAAAAACTGAATGGGAGGCATTTTTGAAAGCCCAGCAGAACCAGTACAACGCACAGAGTACCTAGCAGTACCAGTGCAATTACAGAATGACTAACAGAACCCAGCGCCATTGTGGCAATTCTGGCTCAACAGGACTGATTCAAGCACAGAATCACAGTCCAAGAAGTGCCCAGAAAGCCCAGTGCCATTGTGGTAATGCTAGCCAATGTCAAGCACAGAATCAGAGTCCAAGCAGTGGGGGGGAGGGGTTGGAAGCCCAGCTGCACCAGTGCAATATACAGTGCCTAGCAAACCCTGTGCCTTCTATTCATAATATTAACAAAGTTGCTACTATATTACTCTTAAATACATTCTGTCACCAGCAGAATAGGTATGAGAAGGTCTTGATACCAAGAAGGGAAAATAAAGGGAGGAGGGACATGAAAAAATTAGGTGAAGGGAGACAAAAATCAATTAGAAATGTGTGGAAAACAGATGTATTATAAATATTAAGGATATTATTTGTAAATGTTTTTATTACAATGAATCAAGGCATGGGAAAGTCTATGTTTTTATGAAGTAATTTATACTACATCATATAATAGATAAGACTGATAAGATAAAATGTCATAGTAATATAATACCGTAGAATATAGGCTGTTATATTGGTCTTTTAAAATTATGCTATTTTGTGTGTGTGAGTGCGTCTGTGTCTGTGTGTATGTACATATATGTGTGTGTGTGTGTTTAGGAAGATCACAATGAAAAAATGTTAAATATGTAAGAGCAGCTGTGCTAGATCAGACCAGTGCTCCATCTAATCCAACAACTGTTTCATACAGCGCCACTAGAAAGTTAACAAGCAGAACGTAGTATCCAAAGCTCCCCTGGTGGTTCCAGAGCAATAGTTTTTCAGGTATATTCTTCAGAATACTAGGATTCTGTGAAAACTTGGTAGGGTTAGTAAAATTAGTAAATGAGCTGCCCTGCAAATTCCCCTCCTTTTCCTTACAACTGACCACAATGGAATGATCCAGCTTGCATCAGGTGAGTGCAGCAGTGGGTGCTGGTGTCATAGACTACAGTATGTACAAATTATCTTCAGCAGGGGTTTTTGTCAGTATACAACAATGTTACCTGCATGCTGTTTGACAGATGTGTCACTGTGAAA
The DNA here is from genome assembly GCF_032191835.1 of Heteronotia binoei. Taxonomy (NCBI): domain Eukaryota; kingdom Metazoa; phylum Chordata; class Lepidosauria; order Squamata; family Gekkonidae; genus Heteronotia; species Heteronotia binoei. The sequence continues at coordinate 160,989,102 of NC_083243.1, read as the reverse complement.
TTACCTCAGACTGAGACATTGTTGACCCAAAGACCTCTTGTATAAGGACATGAGGCAGCAAATATGGGTTTAGCTAGCTTATTTGAATAGCTCATCTATGCCATATATCTGTGAATTCAGAGAAGGGTGGTACATAAATTCAAATTATAAATAAATAACATTATTAAAATATGCTAACATATTTTAAGGACTATGCTAGGAAGCTTCAGCGTGGCTGCCCTTATTCAGGCAAATCTGCCCTGGCTCCAGTCTCACATGCACATAAATGTGCTGAGATGTGTCAAACTTCATACTCCTCCCAGGCATGCCAGAAACCACTCCCAGGTGTCTTCTGCACAGTCCTCATCAATGATCACCTCACTGGTTTTAGCAGAGTAGATTTATTGCATGATAATAGACAGGTACAGTAAGCAAGACTTCTCTTGCTGAAACTGAGGCTTGTGGCTTCAGCCTCCCCAGATATAGGTTTGGGTCCATCCAGGCCTTGGATTCAACAGGAGCTCACAGGAGCATAGCTCCTGAACCTTTCTGACAGTTCCACCTCTTCCTTCCTACCAATTCTACCATCTACCAATTGCAGGCCCCCTCTTCCCCCTTAAGAGCATCCCGAGAAATCTCTGCGAGAAGAAAACAAAACTACATTCTCTGAGAGTAAGATAACACAGGGTGACCTTGGTATCATCATGCACACTTTCTCAGGGTAGAAGTGATTACTTAGTAAGGTATAGCCATAACAGACAAACGCATGCATGAGCAAAGTAATAATAAGCCAAGCCTGGCCCCTACGTGGTTGCATCAGTCACATAATAATCATGAGGTTGAATTCATGGCAAGAGGCACTCTTGACACCAAGTTTGAGGAAATACTGCTCAGCACCAACGGCATTCCTTCCCAACCCCCTCCCCATTGCAATCCATATGATAGATGGACTGTTCAGGAAATAACCCTCCATATCACCTCATGCCTCAGCATGCTTGCCAATTATTCTGAGCAACCTGCCCTATCACTACCAAACCAGTTATGGCCTAACCAGTCACCAGACAGGCCTATTTGAGAGCCAGCGTCCTTGAAGCACTGTGAACTAGGCATCCAGGGCTTGGGAAGGTGGTTTTCAGCAGCAGTTGCTCACTCCCACCCTTTCCAGGGCTCGTGCTTGTGGCTTCTGGCCACCTTGCTTGACCCCAACTGTGGAGTCAGGGATGGTGAGTTATTCTAAGCTTTATCCTGGATATGCCTTTGCTGTAAATGACCACCTCAGCTACAAGAGATTGGTATAAAGATATAGTACATATTATATGCTGTTTGGTGGCTGTTCTAGGTGTGAAGCAGATAATCCTGGCAGCTTGGAAATCTAAATTCCCATCCCTACCTATTCATGAATAGCTAGGGTTTCCAAGTCCAATTCAAGAAATATCGGGAGACTTTGGGAGTGGAGCCAGGAGACATAGGAGGTGGAGCCATAAGCAAAGTTGTGACAAGCACAACTGAACTCCAAAGGGAATTCTGGCCATCACATTTAAAGGAACTGCACACCTTTTAAATGCCTTCCTTACATTAGAAATAATGAAGGATAGGGGCACCTTCTTTTGGGGCTCATAGAACTGGACCTCCTGGTTCAATCTTTTTGAAACTTGGAGAGCAATTTGAGGAGAGACATCAGATGCTATACTGAAAATTTGGTGCCTCTACCTCAAAAAAACAGCTCCTCAGGAGCCCCAGATACCCCCATATCAATTCTCCATTATACCCTATGGGAATTGATCTCTATAGGGAATAATGAAGCACCCAGCAAACATTTCCCTCCCCCCCCCCCCGGTTTCTGATTACTTTGAAGCAGGGGAGGGCCTGCTCCCACCTGGGGATTGGCATCTCTACTCATGAGTTGCTGAATTTCCAACTTCTTCAAAGTAACACAGAGCAACCAAAGGTTCAAATTTTCCTTTCCTATGCAAACGACCTCTGAAAAGATTGTGCAACCAACCGAGTGTCTGGGCTACTTTCACAGCTACTGAAAGCAGCCATGTTGTTCTGCCTGCTCTGTCCTGCCCCCATTCAGCCTTAAAGGCACAGATACACCACCCCAAGAGGAAGCCTTTCCAAGTGGAGTCTGAAGCCTCCGGAGGTGGAATGGCACATGGTGGCTGTGAGGGCGGGGCTTCTCCCCGCCAGCCAGCTGACTGGGAGCGGGAAGGAGCCTGGGAAAGCAGGAGAACCCCTACTGGGACCTGGGGATTGGCAAGCCTATGAGTAGCTCATAGTTTACTCAAATGACAGATATAGTTCTGAAAGGAAAGGTCATTTTCATTTCATTGAGGATGAAATAAACTGTTTAAGGAAGGGGCAGCATCTCTGTGTCTCCTTTCACCCTGTGTTCCATTTTTGTAGTTATCTCAGATTAATAGCTGACACTAGTCACACATACACTGGCTGTTAATGGCATGTAAAAAAAACTTTGGAACACACAGGAAATAGGAGGGGAAGATACAAGGTTTGCTTTAATTTTTATCTTTGGAGTGGAGGTCCTTCCCTTGAAACAATTGGCTTTTCATTGCTCAGCATGTTCTGGGATGTTCCAAGGACTTTAATCGTTTTTATAGAAAACCAATACATGTTTCATTATAGCAAAAATTACAAATGGAAAATCTGAAGAGTTCATTACAAGATACCTCTAAAACTGTAATCGGGTAGGTGGAGAAGGAATGTGAGTTGTTGATTTAATATAGAAACTATCCAAACTATTTTCAGTGATTCACAAACAAGATATCTCCAGTAGTTAAAAGAACATTCAAAGTGGGTAAGAGAAATTAGCTATGCAAATACTAGCTATGCATTTACTTTACTCTTCATTATTGAGAATACTCTCCAGATACAGCCAAAATATCCCTTTTAGATAATAAAGCTAAATAATGACAGAGATGGATACGTGAACAGTGTTTGGCAGTTAGTGGAAATTGAGTGGAAACACACTAAGCCAGGGGTATCAAACATGCAGTTCAGAGGCCGAATCAGGCCCTCAGAGGGCTCCTATCAGGCCCTCAAGCAACTGGCTGTCTGCTTCCTTCTCCCTATATCTGGCTTCCTTCTGCATAATAGCTTGCTTTGCAAGGCTTGCTCAATTGCACAGGAGCTACAGAACAAAGCCTCTATTTTCTCCATTGGCTGAGGTTCCTCCCTTGAGGAGGAATAGCTTGCTTTGTCAAGCACAGTGGAGCTACTGAGCCAAGCCTCTCTTCCTTCTATTGACTGAGGCTCCCCCCACCAAGTCCTTGGGGAAGGAAGGAAAGAGCCAGAGCTTCCTCTGCCCAGTTCCCTGGATCCCATGGGAGAAATACAAAGAAAGCACATTTAAGACCAATGAGTGCTAATTTTTAAGCATGTTTTAAGTTTTTTAAAAATATATATATTTGTGTTTGTCTGTATTATTTATAAAATTTGGTGTAGTGGTTAAGTGTGTGGACTCTTATCTGGGAGCACCAAGTTTGATTCCCCACTCCTCCACTTACAGCCGTGGAATGGCCTTGGGTTAGCCATAGCTATCACAGGAGTTGTCCTTGAAAGGGCAGCTGCTTCAAGAGCCCTCTCAGCCCCACCCACCTCACAGGGTGTCTGTTGTGGGGGAAGAAGATAAAGGAGATTGTAAACCACTCTGAGTCTCTGATTCACTCTGAGTCTCTGATTCAGACAGAAGGGTGGGGTATAAATCTGCAGTCTTCTTCTCTTAAATAGGTACGCACATGCCGGCCTGACATGGCATTGCCCAGCCCAACAAGGTCTCTTTTATGTCAGATCCGGCCCTCATAACAAATGAGTTCAACACGCCTGCACTAAGCAGTAGTAAATTGCTAGGACCAGATGGTATTCACAGCAAACAGTCTGAAGGAACACAAAATTAATTGCTATGGTGTATTGTCTGGCTTGGAAAGTAGTTAATTTAATGCCAAATGAAAGAACATGAGACTCCTCAGGCAGAGCTGGAAATGACAGTAGAATTGTAATTTACCAGGCAAAACAGTCCTTCCCATTGCCAATAAACCTTTGAAGGGAGTGAGATGTGCCTCTGTACTCTCATGTTGAATCTTAAGGAACTTGCATTTGTCTGACAAAACTAATAAAATCTTACCTACAACAGATGTATATAATGGTAGTATCCTGCCCATGTTATGTGAAGTCTTGAGCATATAGAAGTTAAAATACCAGCCAAGGACATTTGTTTTTTCAAAGCTAGAAGGCAAAGTTGGGGGGGAGGGGTTGGCTGTATCCCAGTATGAAAAAGGAATGATAACAAAAAACCTCACAAACAATAGTATACCCAGAGTCTATTTACCTAATTCCATTTCTTCCTAGTGGTGATGTGAGGCAAAAATGCTCTACTGACTGTGAATGCTCAGAGTTCTATGGTTTTAAACAGGGCTTTTTTTTTTTAGAAAAAGCCCAGCAGGAACTCATTTGCATATTAGGCCACACACCATGATGCCACCATTGTTTCACACAGGGCTCTTTTTGTAGAAATCCCCTCAGCAGGAACTCATTTGCATGTTAGACATACATCTGACACCATGCCAGCTGGAACTGCCTTCCTATGCATTTCTGCTCAAAAAAGCCCTGGTTTTAAAAAATTGGGTTGATATATAATTGCTGAACAAAACTGAAAGATCCAGAATTCTCTAACAGCTTGGAAATGTAAATAGCAAACTGTGCTTGACTGTCACTGCTTGATCATTTTCCCGTCCTGATTTCGTATATCGATTGTGCCCTGTCTTCCATTATTATCTGATATAGAACAGTGGCTGTGTGAGCAGTGAGTAAGAAAGGTCTTGGCCTTTTATGGATGGGCTGGGATGTGTGATCTTCATCTTGGCTGTCTGAGCCCTTACAAAATGTGGCAGTTTACTGAGCCTATACTTTACAGGGTGTTAAAGATTATTTAGATCGGGGTATCGAACTCGTTTGTTATGAGGGCCGGATCTGACATAAATGAGACCTTGTTGGGCCAGGCCATGTCTGTACCTATTTAAGATTAGGTAGCAGAGATATAAACTTTATAAAGGACACAGGCAAACACAATTAAATATTTTTTGAAAAAGACTTAAAACATGCTTAAAACATTAGCACTTTTTGGTCTTAAAGGTGTTTTCTTTGTAGTTCTCCCATGGGAAGAGTTCTCCCATTGGCTGGGAAGAGCTGTGGCTTTCCTTCCTTCCCCAGGGGACTGGGGGGGAGCCTCAGCCAATAGAAGAAAGAGAGGCTTGGCTCAGCAGCTCTGCTGTGTGATTCAGAGCACCTGGCTCTGCCTTTCCCCCTTCCTCCCCAAGGGAGGAGCCTCAGCCAATGGGGAAAACAGAGGTTTTGCTCTGTAGCTCCTGTGTGATTGATTGCAGAAGGAAGCAAGAGATAGAGAGAAGGCAAATGACAGCCAGTTGCTCGGGGGCCTGATAGGAGCCCCATGGTGGCCTGATTTGGCCCCTGGGCCACATGTTTGACACCCTGATTTAGATAATGTATTAAGAAGTACTTTCAGCATTCTAAAGACGCATGTGAATGTTAAGTATGATGATATATGTATAGTGTTTCTCACATATTGGGACTAGGTGACATTGCAGAGAGAGGAAATGTAACAACCGGTTATCTCTTTAGTATCTGCTCCATAGTAGAAACAAGAGCCAATGAATGACCCTTCATCCTAGTTGCATGAATGAATTAATTGCCTTTTCCTTAGCATAAATAATGCTTCTTGGGGTCATGAATTCTCTTTGCCTTTGACAGCTAAGCCTCAAGGATCTCATGTGCTAAGCCCCATATTCTGGAAGAGTTGCCAAAAGCACTTGCCAAAATATCCCTTGGCTTTACAGGTACAGCAGGTGGCTATCAGGTTCCTACCTCATTCAGTGTACAGCTGCCAGCTGAATAAATGTTAATGTGAGCTATGAATAAATAAAGCCACTTCTCTGCTTACTAGCGTCTGTTCTGAACCAAGATGAAAGGACATTGGAGGGAAATCCATTATATTCGAGGCAAGCTCAAAGAATGTCTGGAGAGGAAGTACTTCAGAATAATTAGTAGTTTACACAACAAGCTGATTGCTGCCTTTTCTCTCACATTAGCAGCAGGGCCCTTCTTTGACTGATGATAAATGTTTTGCATGGCTTCAGAGACTAATACTGTACCTGCTGAGAGATTTATCCACTGAATCCTTATAACAATGTCCAGCTCTGCACAGCTAATTGCTTTAAAGTTTTGAACCTAAACCAGTCTCAGTACCACAGAAATTTTGTATTCTAATGTATTCATAAGGAAATCAGGAAACTAAATAAAGGTAGAAGGAACCAAGGAGAATTCTACTTAACATCTTTGTAGCATCAGTAAGTCTGTATGGAAGTGACAGGAGCCCTGTCCTGTGGTTACAACCTCCTGTAACGGGGGAGAGTACCACCTATGATCCTCCCATACATGTGGTTGCTGTTTTGTTTGAATAGAACAGGGTTGGCGAAACATGTGGCTCTTTCATACTTATTGTGTGGCTCTCGAAGACCCCACAATGTCATTGGCTGACTTGGAGAAGGCATTTCTCTCTTTAAATCACTTTTCCAATCCAAGCCAGCTGATGACTTGGAGAATGCATTTAACTAAAGTTGCTTTCTTTCCACCTCTCCCTCCCCATTTATATTCCTTCCTTCCTTCCTTCCTTCCTTCCTTCCTTCCTTCCTTCCTTCCTTCCTTCCTTCCTTCCTTCCTTCCTTCCTTCCTTCCTTCCTTCCTTCCTTCCTTCCTTCCTTCCTTCCTTCCTAGAGCCAGTTTGGTGTAGTGGTTAAGTGTACTGATTTTATCTGGGAGAACCAGGTTTGATTCCCCACTCCTCCACTTGCACCTGCTGGAATGACCTTGGATCAGCCATGGTTATCACGGAGCTTGTCCTTGAAAGGGCAGCTTCTGGGAGAGCTCTCTCAGCCCCACCCACCACAGGGTGATAGTTGTGGTGGAAGAGGATAAAGGAGATTGTGAGCCGCTCTGAGACTCTTGAGTGGAGGACGGAATATAAATCCAATATCTTCTTCCTTCCTTCTCTCAAACATCTGATGTTCATATCTTGTGACTCTCAGACATCTGATGTTTATTCTATGAGGCTCTATTCTATTCTCTCTGGCCACCCATGGAGTAAAATAATGCATATATTTTCCAACTTTGGTATGCACAAACACACACCCTCAGAAATCTGGGTTTCCAATCACATATCAAAGTCACAAAATGTGCAGAATGGAAATATTACGCATTGAGAGAATCATGCATTGTGCAATCTTTGCTTAATCCCTGTTGGATCAACAAGATCATAATGCCTGAACAGGTCTAGAATGACAGGGATTTGAACTACATTAGATAAATATGAGGAAAGGGAAGATCCTGACAACTCAGAGTAGGGGCAGGATGATCTGAGAAACTGAAAGAGGCTACTGTTAGGCTTTCTCAAGAAAACATCCTGGGATCTTGAGGACCTAGCCTATTACTACTTTATATCAAATCATACTTATTTGAGGAAGGTGATTGAGAGGGCAGTGGCAAAGCAGCTTCAGGGGTTCCTTGATAAAATATTGCCAGTCAGAATCTTCCAGTCTGACTTCAGGCCTGGGTTTGGAATTGAGACAGCACTAGTAGCCTTGGTGGATGACCTCCACCATCAATTGCATAAGGGCAGGTCTGTGCTGCTGATTTTATTGGACTTGTCAACAGCAATTGACACAGTTGATCAATTGATCCTGGTTAAGCACCTGGTCTCACTTGGGGTTTGTGGGACTGCCTTAACATGGTTCCTTTTGTTCCCCCAGAGAGCCAGTTTGGTGTAGTGGTTAAGTGTGCGGACTTTTATCTGGGAGAACCGGGTTTGATTCCCCACTCCTCCACTTGCACCTGCTGGAATGGCCTTGGGTTAGCCATAGCTCTGGCAGAGGTTGTCTTTGAAAGGGCAGCTGCTGTGAGAGTTCTCTCAGCCCCACCCACCTCACAGGGTGTCTGTTGTGGGGGAGGACGATGAAGGAGATTGTGAGCTACTCTGAGATTCAGAGTGGAGGGTGGGATATAAATCCAATATCATCATCTTCTTCTTTGGAGGGTTATGGTTGGGGATAGATTCCACGAGAAACTGTTCTTTCCCCAATATACACACACACATGCCCTCTATTGGAGCTCATTAGAAGGTTCAGAGTAGGATATCATCAATATGCAGATGACACCTAGCTCTTCCGCCTGCTGGATAAGCAACCAGACTGTGCACAGGCAGATCTAGCTTGTTGTCTTGAGGCCATGGTTCATTGGTTGAAGCACAGCTGGTTGAAGTTAAATCCATCTAAAATGAAGATCATCCGGCTGGGAAGATCTGAATATCTGGGGGGTCTTCAGCTCCCAACTCTTGATGGGATCAAACCTTCATTTGTGGATTCTGTTAAGAGCTCCTTCTTGTCCCTAGTCAGGTAGGTGTCAGTAGTGGCCTGGACAGTGTTTTTCTATTTGTGCCAAGCCCATCAACTGTCTCTAAAGCTGTGCCATTTTGACCTAGCCACAGTGATTTGTGCTGTGGTCACCTCCAGCCTAAACTCCTGTAATGTGCTCTACATGATGTTGAAGGTGCTCTGGAAACTACAGGCAGTCCAGAATGCAGCAGCAAGATTGCTGATGGGTTTTCCTTGGAGAAATAATATCTGTTCTGTCTTGAAACAGCTGCACTGACAGCTGATTGAGTTCCAAATCAAATACAAGGTGCTGGTGATTACTTTTAAAGCCTTAAATGGTCTGGGGACTTCATACCTGGTGGACCATCTCTTCCTACATGTTTCCCCACCCCAAAAAATTACATTCTTCAACCTGCATCTTGCTTGTGATGCCTGGCTCCCAGAACATTCACTTGGCATCCACAAAGACCAGGGCCTTCTTTGTGGTAGAACCAGCTGTCAGATGATACATGGGCCCTGGGGGACTTATCTAAGTTTTGCAAGGCTTGCAAAACAAAACTGCTTGGCATTTAGTTAGTTGGGTTTGTCATGTGGGCTGTGTTTTAGGGGTTTTTTTGTATTATGTTTTAAACATATTTTGATGTTTTAATGGTTGTTAGCCACCTTGAGACCACCTGGCAATGAGATATGGCATATAAATTAAATAAATTCTCACAGACGGAGGTATTAAATTTGTTAAATTTAAATTTAAACATAGAAACTTGGATTTGGTGATGCCCAGGTTTAATATTTAAATATTTAAAATTGGATATTTTAATCTTAGTCAAAACAGAACCTTCCCAGCTTGCTTAGTCAGCCCTAACTATGCAATCCATCATTCCTTGAATCCCTTCAGGTGTCCTAATACCACTTGACTCCCACTAAGTAGCGACAGGAGAAGTCAGTTTGGATCCAGTACCATTAAACTACCTGAAAGCTTGCTCATAATACTACTTTAAATGGCTCTGGCCTATGCTGTGACTTGCCTTTCTGGATCAGGCTCAGCATGTGACGGGATCAATAACCTCTACCTGTCCTTAACAGTCTTTTCACAAATGTGATAGGTAGATAAACTGCTGGCAGAGAAACTGCTACTCCTCCCACCTGTTCCTATACAAGGAGTTACTGGCTCCCTTTTTGTTGCAGGTTAATTAACCTTCAAAAGATGTGAAATAAACAAAACTTGGGACATGAAGTCTGCCCCATAGATGGGTCTTAATTTTGTATTATAAGCATTGAGCCTTTTTCTACTGAATAGTTGTGCTTTTGAGTTTTTACTAATTTTTTATAAGCATGAGACACTTTTGATCCTGTGGCAAATGCTAGTCACCTTAACCAAATCTGTTACTGCATGAATTAACTCTTTGCTGCTCATGCTGCTTGGAAATTATAAATACATGTGTCCATCTCAGAACAGCACAAATAGGATGGAGTGATAGGCTGTGGAAGTTCCCCTTTCATGCACTCTGGTAGACTGGAAAGGAGGAGTTAAGCAAGTGTAGCCTGGAGCGTAAATCTGGCCATTGGGACAAGCCACCAATGCGTGAACTCCTCTTTCATGGGCTATGACTGTGTTCAGAGTGAGGAGAGAGGCCTTCAGCCATCACCACGGAAGTAAACCCCTTTACTTGCTCCTGTTACCTTTCCAGCCTGCAGTCTTCACTATTCAAATGACATGTCATATATTTGTTAATTCAAATGGCCATTTGGATATAAGTGATAAATCACCCTTTTATAACTTGTTGCCAATGTTCCTAACAGGCATACTTTTTCCTTTTGTGCCCTTTTTAATCTGAGGCACATATAATAGAAGTGAGACATTTTGGGATGTCACATTGCTCATAGCCAAAACTGCCCAATTTGAAGGTGATGCCATGCTCTGACAGTGCTTGGGGACCTTACCTGAGACAAAAACACCAGTTGATAGAACATTTGGTTGAGAACTGACTGACTGTGAGGCAAGATCACTTGACACAAGAAACTGTATGTAACCCAAGACAGGTTTTAGTAGTGCAACAGTATACTGTAGGCCGGTATGTGGGGCAAAGTCATCCCCACGTGCCTGTCTGGTATCAAAACAGATGCTCCCTGAATGCTCTACATATTTTGGTGCCTTTCTTAGCTGTGAGCTGATTTTGGGGCTAATTACAGAACCATCTATCCCTTGCCTGCAGTCTGCAATCCAGAAGTTCAGAAGTTTAAAGTTTAAAGCCTCCACTCTGGGTTCAATAGGACCTACTTCCAGGTGAGTATACTTAGAGCAGGCATTGTGTTCAATCCCAAAGCAGATGTTCCTGCTGAAGTGAACGGCAGCGATCAATCAGTCTATTTACAGCATTCTGTGAATAATTTCACAGCCTCAGTGGCTTAGAAAAGGACTCTGAATTCACCATATTAATGCCTGTTCAAGTCTATTTATCTCATAGTGATTCTGCATTTATGAGGTCTTCCTCTATAAACAATCAGTTGTTTGCAACTATACTGAGTTGTTTTGTGTGAGGGACTGTATGATTTGCTGTTATGTGTGTGTGTGAATGAATGAATATATGAGGTCTTGTTTAGAAAAATTAAACAGGAGTCCAATAGTGCTTTAAAGACTAACAAAACTGTTTCATATTTTTTTGTGAGTCATTGTGAGTTTTGTGAGTTTAAGTCATTGTGTGCAAGCTACAGTTTGAATTTGGTCTTTCCTATATGCCTGATATTTGGCTGGGAAGATCTCTGGAAAATGGTGTGATCCCTGAGAATTTCATTCCACTTGCATGGCGTGCCAGAAATACATTAAAACCAGTGGAAAACAGGAGAAATAATGAATAAAATGAAAAGCAAAAGAATCATATTGAGAATGGTGAGAGATACTTCTGAGTAAGCCTAGTGGGAACGGGACTGCAAGATTCCTGATATGTCAGGACAAATCTGTCCTTGTTAACCTGCTGGAAGAAAAAAAAAGTCTATATGACTGAAGCCTTGCAGTTCCTCATATGTAGGAATGGTAATAATCCACTAAGTGCAGTGTACTCTTGGTCAAAGATTAAATTGCTGCCCTTGTGGCCCCAGATGGATGCCAACAATTCTGCCCATTAGAAATCATTGAAACTTAATCAATTGTTTCAGAAATACAGAATAATTATTCAGACAGCAAACACTTCTTGGGTTTAAGTATGTTTAGTAAGTATTTCATTCCTAGTATGCCTCTGGAAAAGTCATAGGTTTTACTTGTTGCTTTTAGTCTCATTTCTGTAGCTTACATTTTGTTTACATATTTTACAGAGAGCCACTGTGCTGTAGTTATTAGAGTGACAGACTAGAATCTGGGAGATCCGGGTTTTAATCCCTACTCTGCCATGGAAGGTTGCTGGGTGACCTTCAGTCTGTCACATATTATCAAGAATAGCCTACCTCACAGGATTGTTGTGAAGATAAAATTGAGGAGAGGATAATAATTTAAGCACCGTTGGGTGTCCATTGTGAAGAAAGGTGCGGTATAAATGAAGTAAACACATACATAATTTTTACTTTGTACCTGTGTGTTTGTGTGAATGAGAGAGAGGGAGGGGGGAAAGAGACAGGGAGGGAGAGAGAAAGTCAGCTGCCAGAATGGGCCCAGTTGCACAAACGGGAACCTACAAGGATCTGTGGAGGGCACCTCAGTTTCCCCTGTATCCTCCTTCTCTGCTATTTCCTCTTCCTCTTCTCCTGGTAGCCTCCATGCCATCATCTTTTCCTGATTCCTTCTCTCCTTCCCAGACACCAACCAACCTTCTATCTGCACCCAAGCTATATTTACTGTTTTTTTCATTTATATCCTGTCATTCTCCACAATGGGGATGCAGCGTACCCATCCCAGTTGGGGCGGGAATAAAGGTATAAACCTTTGCAAAAACCAGCCTCCAAATTTATGAAAATGTTTACTAAGACTGTAACCAGTAGAAATTCTCTCAAATAGTCACCAACAGATTTATACATAAATGAACATTAAAGGAACATCACCCGGTCACCCAAAGTCACTAAATAACAAATAAATGTCCAGTTTTTATAACAGATGGGTGCAGGTGGGGATTCCAATGGTGTAGTCCTCCACGGAGACTGAAGCTCCCCAAAATTTCTTTTCTTCCTGAAAAGCAAGGTACAGAATAATTCGCTACGCGGTTGTACTTAAACCCATGTTTCACTTTTGCTTTGACGATAGGCTTCCCAATCCCCCGCCCCGGGCTGGAGACCCCCCAATTTGGAGCTTTCTCCCCTGCTCGCCAAAAATCCGGAAGTGGAGGAAAAATGGCGGCCCTTCCCCTCCCACCCAGCCCCATCGCAGCGTCTCCTCGCCCCTTCCCTTCCCACCCCGCCCCATCTCAGCAGCTTCTCCTCGCCCCTTCCCTTCCCACCCCGCCCCATCTCAGCAGCTTCTCCTCGCCCCTTCCCTTCCCACCCCGCCCCATCTCAGCAGCTTCTCCTCGCCCCTTCCCTTCCCACCCCGCCCCATCTCAGCAGCTTCTCCTCGCCCCTTCCCTTCCCACCCCGCCCCATCTCAGCAGCTTCTCCTCGCCCCTTCCCTTCCCTTCCCACCCCGCCCCACCTCAGCAGCTTCTCCTCGCCCCTTCCCTTCCCACCCCGCCCCATCTCAGCAGCTTCTCCTCGCCCCTTCCCTTCCCTTCCCACCCCGCCCCATCTCAGCAGCTTCTCCTCGCCCCTTCCCTTCCCACCCCGCCCCATCTCAGCAGCTTCTCCTCGCCCCTTCCCTTCCCACCCCGCCCCATCTCAGCAGCTTCTCCTCGCCCCTTCCCTTCCCTTCCTACCCCGCCCCATCTCAGCAGCTTCTCCTCGCCCCTTCCCTTCCCTTCCCTTCCCACCCCGCCCCATCGCAGCAGCTTCTCCTCGCCCCTTCCCTTCTCACCCCGCCCCATCGCAGCAGCTTCTCCTCGCCCCTTCCCTTCCCACCCCGCCCCATCGCAGCAGCTTCTCCTCGCCCCTTCCCTTTCCACCCAGCCCCATCGCAGCAGCTTCTCCTCGCCCCTTCCCTTCCCACCCAGCCCCATCGCAGCGGTTTCTCCTCGCCCCTTCCCTTTCCACCCAGCCCCAATCACAGCAGCTTCTCCTCGCCCCTTCCCTTACCCTCCCAGCCCTATTGCAGCAGCTTCTCTTTGCCCCTTCCCTTCCCCTTAGGCTTTCCAATCCCCAGGTCCCAGCTGGGGATTCCCGGTTTTATAGGCTTTCCCCAGCCAGCTGGCCGGCGGGGGAAACTCCTCCCCCACAGCCAGCCTGTACTTCTAGATCTTGGGCAGGACCTGCAAACAGGTATAGTTTTAAAATGTGTGTGTGCCTTTAAATTGGATCAGGAAGTACTTCATGGGGAAGGATTAGTAACAGCAGACCTCCTGAGAGTGCAGCCCCTCTGTTTGTTTTGCTTTCCTTTCAGTCAAGTGAGTTTGTGTGTAAAAGAGGCTGGTTTTCGTGGAGGTTTATACCTTTATTCCTGCTCCATTATCCACGTTGCTCTTTTTTGGTTGCACAAAAAAGGGGATTCTCTGCCAGTTGGGGGCAGAGAATCCCCTGGTTTTAAGGCCCTCCCCCCACTTCAGGGTTATCAGAAAGCAGAGGGGGGCAGTTTTGAATGTAAAAATTAAGAGGTGAAAGAAGGGCATTCTGCAAATGAATCTTAGTGTGGGAACAAATTGAAAAGGGGCACAGTGCATCTCTCAGTGCCACAGCACCTTCTTATACCACTGCTGCCCCGCTCCAATGAGTTTCAGAGTCCTTCTGTGGTCCCTTGGAAATGATCTTGTGCAAATGTAGTCCACTGCCGTTCAGAGCTCGTGAGAGCATATGCGAACACTGTGTGTCACTTGTGTTACTGCCACCCAGCTCCAAGATAGCCCACCTTGGAACCAGGCACATGTAGCATGAATGGAGAGCATACCTCCTCCTGTGTCATGGCCCTGCCTCATGTCTCCACCTATAAAACTGCTCTTGGTGTAATAGACTTTCTATAACTTATCTCTGCAGAGAACGGTGGCAGATGTACAGGAAGCAGGAAGTCAATTGGTTAATTTTGCACTGAACTGTAACATTGATCCCATTGTTTTTTATATCTGGTTTTTCTTCATTTTATAGAATGGCTGTGGAGGTTTTAAAAGCTTTTATTAAGACAGCTGTACGATCAGGGTTTGAGTTGTGTATGCAACTAGTACTGAAAGATCCAGTGGACTTAACGTTGGCATCACTAACTATCCTGGAAGTCAAAACAGAGGCTTTCCAAAACGGAACTAAAAAGTGATGCGGTGGAGTTGAGTTGTGTAACAGAGGTATTGTATCTGCAGAAAGGCATAACACAAGCCACTAATCATTACGCAGCCACAAATCACACTCCTTTAGTGTGATGTATGCGTGTTAGAACACCTGTTATCACATTCACACTACCATTTTAGGGGATACATTTTAAAATGTTACATATACCTTTAAAAGTGTAGGATGAAGTTGCCTTTAAAGGCACAGAATCAGACAGTAATTTGCTGAAAAAAGGTCCCAGGACCTTATAACTACAGAACTGTTTTTGAAGAGATGCCACTCTCTTCAGAGTTGTGGAAGAAGGGACTTACGTCAAGAAGCAGATTTATACACATTTAAGTTTATTGACTTATGGGTTTAGAAGGGTGCAGATCTGTTTAGGATTCTGTTGAGAATCTGGAAAAAAAACCACCTTCCAATGGTGCCTCCTTTTTCATAGAGGGTTAATACCCACTGGATAAAATTGTCCCATGCAATTTCTTAAGGCTTTTCTTGACAGTAATCCTGCTGTATTTCTATCTCTTTTTCTAGGGTGGTTGTAGAAAAATGGGGTGATATTTTTCTCTGTTTGTATTGAGTTGCAAATATTCATTAAATTATTGTATATTGCAATAAATAACAAGCCATTACTTGTGTGGCTTTCTTAATGTTTGTTCTGTTCTGTCATTCCTTGTCTACAATTGGTTCCAAGCATGGTTTAAGCTAGCATTCCATGTGACATTAATATTGTGTTATATTTCAAAGCAATTAATAAAGTGCTATAAAGTTTGACAATGCCAATTCTCTATACTAACTCAGAAGTAAGTCCTGTTCAGCAAAGGTTACATTTCTCCCTGCAACTTTCCTTTTAATTGTTTTACAACCTAGTTAATTGCTTCCTGCTCTCTTGCAGTCCTGATATTAATGACACAACTGTTAATTATCAGTTTTTCATTGAAGGGAGAGTATAGTTGCTGTTGTATATGTGATCAGATACTGCTTCTAGAGTCCCTCCTGGACCGCCTGGTACACGCAAAGGACATTGCCTGCTTTTCCACCAAGGACAAGATCCTCTCCTGAGTTTTGGACTCAGTGTGGAGGGGATGGCCCACCAGTCAGATGAGCCCAGATTTTACTGCATACGCATCCCACTGGGACAAAGTTTCAGTACACATGGGGTGTTTGTTGTGGGGAAGTAGGATGGTGGTGCCCCTGGTGCTGTGGCAGTGAGTCCTCACAGTGCTGCACAAAGCCCACCCAGGAATCATGTGTATGAAAACATTTGCCCGCAGCTATGTTTGGTGGCCTGGGATCGATGATGTGATCGAGTTCTGGGTCGCCAGATGCTAGTCCTGTCAGGAGACCCGACCAGTACCTCCTTGTGCACCAGCTCAGGAGTCCACACACAACCCCTGGTCCCACCTACATTTGGACTTTGCGGAGCCCTTCTAGAGACAAACTTTCTAATAGTGGACTCCCACTTGAAATGGCTGGAGGTGGTCCCAGTGGTGTCTACCTCCTCCCAGGTCGCCATCAGTGGCCTCCACCAGGTCTTTGCCACACATGGCCTACCGGACACTCTGGTCTCAAATAATAGAACTGCATTTACTTTGGGTGAGTTCCAAGACTTTTGCGCCCGGAACTTAATTAGGCATATCAGATCCACACCTTTCCACCCAGCCACAAATGGCCAAGCCAAATGGATGGTGCAGACAACTACGGAATCGCTCTGCCACATCATCCATGGGGATTGGGAGGCCCGCCTTGCAGAGTTTTTACTGGCCCAGCATGTGATCCCCTCCACCGCCACTGGCACTCAGGCGGTCCACGCAGGAGCATCGCAGGCCTGCCTATCTAAGGGACTATGTTAGGCTTGCGAACTTGGAGGGGGGGGGATGTTGTATATGTGATCAGAAATGTTTATATTGAATGGTGTTCTTGCCTGGCTCATTGGAGCCTGCAGGACTGAGCTTGGAGACTCAGGAACAATGGACAGTAGGATCCAAATCCCTGCTGTCCTGCTCCAATCATGGGCTCCCTACTGGTTTGAATGGTCTAATAGCATGCTAGCGCGGGAACCCTGAATGTATATAAGTTGGCCCTGTGACGGAACCGGCCCGATTCTGCCTTCAGACCTGGTCCCGTCAGCTCCCTATTGAGTCGCCAACTCCTGGAGGGAGCTATTTCTCCTCCGGCCACTTGGGCTCGCTGCCACCACCTGCTCAGTCTAGGGGTTCAGATTGAGAGGAACAGGACTCCCAATCCCCCTCTCCAGCTATGAGGCCAGGCCTCAAGGTCCTCTGCCACACTGTACTTGGGTATCACAGAGACCTCAGCATTTCTTTGGGGAACCCCTGGAGGATTGGCACCTTATCCAACTGCATGCCTTCCCCCTTCCCCGGGGCCCCCTTCATAAAGCAGCGTGGTCTGAGCGGAGTTTGACTGCCAGCATTCAAAACAGCAAAAATATTTATTTAAAAGAGAAAAAGAAAAGAAAAGCACAACGAAAACAGTTGCATGTAAAAGGTTAGCACAGCACAGCACCCGCACAGCAAACAGCATGACAAAGAAAAGGTGGTTATAAACGCATCCTACTGTCCCTGGTCTAAACTTGCCCTGTCTTGTGGATGACTTACTTGGTCTGACTACCTGGGGGCCTTTTCCTCTTGAATAGGCCTCTTCCACAGGCAGGAGCCCCCACACAGGCAACCTCTTCCTTTGAGCGCCGGTTGAGAACTGCTTCTCTTCCTGCCTAACTCACATACCAAGAACAAAAGAACTTCCTGCCGCTCTAGGAGGCTTTCCCCCTAGAGTTGTTGGTTTGGCTCTGGAAGGGAGGGGGGGAATGAAAGCCTGCTTAGCAGTTTCATGTTCCCTCCAAACTAAGATGGCGTTTCTCCACAGGCCCCGTTGGCCCAGTCTTTGAGTTCAGTCTTCACAACGCTGTACTATAATAAAGAGCTATGATTATTACCACCTCGCTTCTTCCTTGCGTTGAACCCACCATATTATAGTTGTCAACCTCTGTATGGGGGTTGAAGAACTCCAGGAATCACAACTGATTTCCAGATTACAGAGATTCATTCCCCTGGAGAAAAGGGCTGCTTGTGGGGGGTGGACTCTATGGTTTTATGCACTGCTGAGGTCCCTCCCCTCCCCAAATCCTACACTCCCAGGCTTCACCCCCTAAGCATCCAGGTTTTTCTCAACCTGGAGCTGGCAACCTCCTAGGGAGATTAAGTTACCATATATGGAATAAAAATGCCAGATGTTCAAGCTGGTTTTAGAAAAGGAAAAGGCACTAGAGATCATGTTGCAAATTTATGTTGGTTACTGGAGCATATGAGATAATTTTATTTATTTATTTAATTTCAAAATTCTTTTATTACTTCTGCAAAATTACAGACATAATATTAGTATAAGAAGTCTAGAACATACATTGGCAATATTAACAAACAGGATATCAAATATAATACAAAAATAGTATCTATACTGACGCTGAAACTATTGTTCACAATATCTACGTAAGTCACAAAAATAATAATAATATAAATAATATTACAAAACAAAGACTAAATTTGGCAAAAGGCTTTAGACATTTTTCATAACCAAACCTTTTTGTATATATATATTAAAATATATTAGGCTTTTGTTATAGTGATTCTTCGGTATTATATTATGTTCTGACATATAGGTGACTAATGGATACCATACTGCTACAATTTTGTTTTGGTATTGTGCATCTGTAGGGTTTGTCAAAGTATATGTTAATTTGTGCATTATAATGAGAGAATTTCAGAAGAAAAGCAACTTGTGTTTCATAGATTACAACAAGGTTTTTGACTATGTGGATCATGAAAGGCTATGGCTGGCTTTAAAGGAAATCGGTGTGACTTAGCATTTGATTGTTTTGAGGCACAATCTATACTCCAGACAAGAGGCCACTGTTAGGACAGAATATAGAGAAACAGAATGGTTTCCAGTTGGCAAAGGTGTCAGACAAGGATGCATTTTATCTCCCTATCTCTTCAATCTATCTGCCGAACAAAATCATAAAGAAGGCTGGATTAGATTTAGATGAAGGTGAAGTAAAAATTAGAGGAAGGAATATTAACCATTTGAGATATGCAGATGAGACCACATTATTGACAGAAAACAGTGAAGACCGGAAATGACTACTGATGAAGATTAAAGTAGAAAGTGCCAAAGCAAGAATACAGCTGAACATCAAGAAGACATACTGGGGAATTACACAACTTTAACGCTGATTATGAAGAAATTGAAATTGTTCAAGATCATGTTGTTTAGGGATGTGTTGCTAGTGACCAAGATCAAGTTAATTCATGCTATAAAATCTGACAATGCCTATTCTCCTATGGGTGTGAAAGTTGGTCAATGAAGAAAGATGAGATGGATTGACTCAATAAAAGAAGCCATGAGTCATGACCCTCAGTTTGCAAGACCTGAGAATGGCTGCTAACAATGGGACATTTTGGAGAATGTTAATTCATAGGGTCACCATAAGTTGGAAATGTTTTGACATCACTTCACACACACATGCACACACACTAAAAATGAGCAATGGATTTGTCCTCAAAATGGAAGGGGGTGGTACAAAATCTGCCTGAGGAGGTCAGGAAGGTCATTCTTTTGGCTTTCTGCAAACTGCAAAACTGAATTATTCAAAAGGGCTTTTTGATGCAGGCAACAGGGTAGTACTGTACAAAAGGCATCACAAAATTATTTGGATAAATTGTTAGGGACTGTGGTCAATACTACAGTCATGTATAGTTTTCTGTAAATTGTCTCCTACTAAGTAGTTTTGCATTATTTAATGTGTCATGTTAACAGTTAGGCTTTGCTTCTATTCTGTTTTTTAGGCTTCTTGTTGGTTCTATAAGCCAATCCTATTTCATTGTCTGCTGAAGGTCCCATCCTGTTGATTCTATTGACACACATTGTATAATCTGCTTAGAGTCCCATTTAGAAAAGTGGACTATAAACAACATAAATAAAAATAATAAATAATATTCATCCTTGCACCTCCCACCAGTTCTTCAGGGGCTTCTCAAAGTTTTCCCTTTCCAGGCTAGTAATTGTGAGGGGGCAGATGTGAACCCCAGACACCAAGCTTATGACTGTCATAACAAATCACTCACTATAAATATAGGGTTGTCAGGTTTTACCTGGCTCCTGGTGGGAGATGTCTCTCATGCATGCGGTGTGATGATGGTACCATAGAGTTTTTTACCCAAATGCTAGAGCATCTCCTGTGCAACATGCCTGCCATGATAATGTCACTTCCAGGTAACATTACCACACTGGGCACCTCAGGTGCCAATGGAGTTCTTCAGGGGCAGGGATGTCCCTGCTAGTCAGCTCCGTGTCAGTGGGTTGTGGCCCTCCAAACTGGGGAAACTGCTGCACTCAGTGGGAAGCTGGGAACCCTAGTATAAATAAAACCCATGTACCCTGTGAAGAGCTGCAAAATAATATTTCCAAAAATGGCAAATCACAGGCAATGTGAATGAGTTTAGAATGTAATCTAAATGAGCTGTGACAATCTAGAAGTACTCTTGAGCCAAGAAGATTTTTACTAAAGCTTCCATTTAAAATAAAAACCTTACCACCATGAGCTCAAGATTGCTTTTCTGGATTATCACAAATTCCACATTAAGGTTTATTAGGGAATGGTTGGTAAAAAACATAATCAGCTTATTACTGCTGTCTATAGTGGTGTTTCCCATTTGCAGGGTCATGACCCGGTATTGGGCCATGGAAACCTTACTACCGGGTCACAAGAAAAGCCAAAGCTAGCCCCGCCCCCAGCAAAGCATGACCTCTGCTCTGCTTGCTCCCTTCCCCCATCTGTGATTGTGCAGAGAAAAGCCAGCCTTGAAGACTGACACAGGCTGCAAAGCCTGAGCTCTGTTTGGCTTCCTTCCTTCCCCCATCTCTGTGTTGTGCAGAGAAGAGCTGGGCTGCCTCTCCGTCCTTCTCCCCCACTCCCAGTGTTTGAGAGAAAAGCTGGTGTCACTGGCACTTTAGCTTTCATGTGCCTTGTAGTATGTTCTTTTGGGGAGATTTCCCTGGATGGAAAAGAAGGGAGGGGTTTTTTTTCAGCCAGGAGGGGCGGGGAGTGGGCATTCCAGTAGCTATTTTTTTTACCAAATGACCCCTGGACAGAATTGTTGCTGGCTGAGGTCATCTGATGGTGAGTAAGGCTTTTTTTTTTCTTTGCCCCCCTTCTTTCTTTCTTTCCCTGCAAGTGATGCTCTGTCTGTATTCTTGGTGCTGGGATGTGGGGGAAGCAACAGTGGGAGGGCTTTCTATCTTTCCCTCGCTCTTTCTTCCTTCCTTCCTTCCTTCCTTCCTTCCTTCCTTCCTTTCTTTCTTTCTTTCTTTCTTTCTTTCTTTCTTTCTTTCTTTCTTTCTTTCTTTCTTTCTTTCTTTCTTTCTTTCTTTCTTTCTTTCTTCCTTCCTTCCTTCCTTCCTTCCTTCCTGAAGCTTTCCTGTTCATCATACTGTTGTTGCAGACATAGCAGCTCTGCCAATGAAAAGTTGGCAGCCCCAGTTGTAGCCAGCTGGCCTTTCTATGAGATTTCTATGTGAGTGAGTGAGAGGTGTGGGGCAGAAAGAGATTATTGGAGATTACAGCACTGGAAGTGATGGTGCTATGAACCTGGCACCATTTTATTGGTCCTGCTTTTAACAGCTGTCTGACACCAAAATTAAACTCCTCCTGTAGATATTAAAAAGGATGAAAAAAGTTCACTGGATAAATATCTGCACAACAGGTTGCTTTTAAAGGCATGGGAAACACAGCCAGTAAAAAGCTGCAATCCCCTCATAAATATCCTTTTTGGGATAACTGCAGAAAATTATATGAACTTCATATAATTTGAAATTAGTTCATTAATTGCACTACAATTCTCTGCTACCTTTCACAGCAATTTCTCAGTGTTTCAGCCAAGCAAAAGTATGAAAAATACCTGTCAAAAGATTTTCTTGAAACCAAGCTAGCTTGGTTGTAACTTGAGGCAGAGTTCTAGTAGTAGCAACTGAAGGAAGGGCCTACTAAATGTGTCATCATATTTTGAGGTAGAGCATCTGCCAGGGCCCAGTGTGGGTGATACACAGTGCTGGCATTCCTGATGGCACTGGCAACAGCACTCCCAACTGCATACACTGGCCAGTGCTGTTGAGTAAGGGGTATGTAGGTGGTGCAGGCAATTGAACATGGGCATTAGGTGTGTGCAAATGTGGGGGTGGAAAGAGAGGACTGCCACTTTCCACCCTTATTTTGGCTCAGCATGCCAGAGAGATTCAGTTTCAGACAGATTTTTCTGAAAATGAAGTTACTTCAAAAGAAGAGGCAGGTTTGGGGGAGTGCCCTGGAAGTGACACCACAGGAAAAGATGGAGTTTTGGTTCAGTGTGCCCTGGAAGTGACATCACTTGGCCCTTGACCTGGAAGCGACACCACAGGAAATGACATAATTCCTGTATCCCAGCTCCACCCCCAAAGTCTCCTGGCTCCACCTCCGAATTTTAGTGGGCCACGAAGGAGAAGTGTAAAAATAACCGGGCCACGAGAAAGAAAAGTTTGGGAAACCCTGATCTATAGAAATCTATGGTATTGCTGCATTTTAAATGCTGTGTATAGTTCTGATAGCAAATCTCAAAGAGGATATTGTAGAGCTGAAAATCGTATGGAAAATATCAGCCAAAGTGATCAAGAAGTTGGAATGCCTTCTATGGGAGGAAGAATTTTTCTGTATGTTGTATCATGTGCGGATCATTCTAGGAGAAAAGATGAGGATGTGGGTAGAAAGAAATTCTTCTTCCTTTTGCCTAATGATTGAACTTTGAGTTATCTGTGAAACTGATCTGCAATAGATTTAGGTCAGACATAGGAAGGTACTTTTTCACACCATGCTTTATTAATTTATGGGATTTACAGGTGCAGAATGTTGGCTTATATATCTATAAAATGTGGTTAGACATAAGGTCATTAGAAGATAAGTCTATCAGCAGTTATTAGTTATAGGTAAATGTAGCTCACACATTCAGTGATGGATAGTGTACCTCTGATGGGCAGGAAGAGGAAATGGGAGGGCTGTTGTCTTCAAACCTTGCCTGAGGACTTCCTGGAAGTATCTGCCTGGGCACCATTAAAAAAAGGATGCTGGACTAAATGTTAGGTCACCACTATGTAAAGGCAGCACCTGAAAAACTATAGGCAATCTGTAATGCAATCTCCTATCTCTCCAGGCTCCTCATAAATACCTACAGGGCCCATATTTTGAACTGGGATCACAGTTCTGAATTAGTACATCTTTCCTTCACCCCTCTCCCTGGCATAAACTGGCCCTTGGCAATGCTGTTTCCCCAGTATGGAATACATGTGGGATGTCATGAGTCCTGACGAGGAGGAGCTGGAAGGGTTAACAGACCTGGAAGAGTTGCCAGCCAGTTCCTCAGCTGAACAAACAGCAACTGGCCCATCGATCACTCTCCAGGCACCAGTGTCAGCTGCCGACGATCAATCTCCTCCAAGCTCTCCTCCTCCCATCTCAAGAGTTCAAAGCAGGCTCCAGAAAGAACTTTCAGAGCGAAGACATGAGGCACGCCGATGCTTCAGATCTCTCAGCCCTGAGTTCTAGCAGAGTCACTGCCACCCAGGGAGCAGGCTGATTGAGACTCCCATATAGCTCCCACCCAGGACCTGGTAGCCTTGTGGAAGCAACAAGTCTATTCTCTGGCTTGCATCCACGCTTCTTCCTGATTCCTGATCCTGACCTGCTTGATTTCCTTGGCACCCTGACCTTTTGGCTTTTGGACATTGACTTCTGATTCCACTTTGTGATTCTGCATTGGTGACTTGGCTCCTTCTTGACTTCCTGGATTTTGACCTTGGACTGGCTTTGGACTCCTGCCTGCCTGAACCCTGAGAATGTGACATGGGAATATATTCTCTCTACTGTGGCAAATGGCATTACCAAGGGGCCAATCTGCATCAGTGAAAAAAAGAATAAGTGGAAAGATTTACTCCCCCTTACCCAGTACTCTGGTTGCAATGTTTGAATGCGAGGTTATCTGTGACATGTAAAGAGATAGGAGATGGTTCATAAATCTCTGAATGTATACCTAGTTTTGTCTTTAATCTGGTCCATCCATTATCTCTTTTCATATTTGTTCTGTACAGTGGGCCTAAGTGGCATCTGAGTACTACATTCATATGAATGTAGAAAGATGTGATTGTTTTTTAAACACTCAGTTCTCCTAGAACATTCTCATTTGTGTGCCTGCTTATTCTGACAATCTCCCTGAGAAAGTTGGATTTGGTATAGAACTAAGTTAATGGAACGGTGCCATTGGAATGTCTAAGGCATACTAATTCCAGACTCTCTCTCCCCCTCTCTGCCTCAGTCTTGAATAACTCTATTGTTGGTCCCAACATCTTAGCCACTATCATTTCAATCTTTCCTTTCAAATTCCTTTCTCCACCTTTGATAGAGCTTCATATTATTCTCTGGTCTCTGCTGGTATAGAATTCCTCTCATTAGTGACCTTTCCCTTTACAATTTATATTCCGCCCACTCCATTTTAATAAGGAAGAAGTTAAAATCCAGATTGTTTTTTCCTGAAAAACTAAGTACAATTGGAAAATAAAACCCATGGGTTGCAGTGTTGATTTGAATGTATCATAATCAGTGGATGTTACTTTCTGCTTCATTACCATTCCTATGGTAAAAAGGTAAAGGTAGTCCCCTGTGCAAACACCAGTCGTTTCCGACTCTGGGGTGACGTTGCTTTCACAACGTTTTCATGGTAGACTTTTTATGGGGTGGTTTGCCATTGCCTTCCCCAGTCATTTACACTTTACCCCCAGGAAGCTGGGTACTCATTTTACCGACCTCAGAAGGATGGAAGGCTGAGTCAACCTGAGCTGGCTACCTGAAACCAGCTTCTGCCGGGATCGAACTCAGGTCATGCGCAGAGTTCAGACTGCAGTACTGCAGCTTTACCACTCTGCACCATGGGGCTCTTATTCCTATGGTACCACTTAGCAAGAGTGCAAGGCAAAATTGTGCACTTTATGACCAGCAGCATGACTACCTCTCACTTACCATCCACTGGTGGCAACTAGAAGACCTGTCTGTCTGGACTGTTGAGTCACGGCCCAGACCCCAGGAGAGGACAGTCCTGCCACCAGGCCACATGATAGTTCTGTTCCATGCACTGAGGATGGATGCAGACTACGTGGCCCAAAACATCACTACCATGGTACAGAGTAGCCTTAGGGAGTGGGGTGGTGGTGGCAACATCATCCGTGGCTACATGGTCATGGATGCTGACACCAATGGGCTGTCAGCAGTGAAGGCTGCATGCCTCAAGGGCATCATCTGCCTGGCACATACTCTTCGCCTGGAGGTGAAGGATGCTCTGAGGCTGGGGAGCACTATCAAGGCCACCTAGGATGCTGTCACCCTTAAGATGTGGATCTTGCTAGAGACCTGCTAGTGCCTGGCCACCCACTTCTTACATAGCATCTAGTCTGCCTGCAGGGGCAGCACTGGGGTTTTTGCTGCCCTAGGCCACCCCTGTGCCTGCGTCCCCCCATGGGGATCAGAGCGAGGCTGCCCCACCCTTTTCATCCACCCAGAATCCAGCCAGGGTGAACAAGCTGGCCATCCTGAGGGTAAACTGGGAGGTCAGCAACAGCGAGGGTGCCAGGTGTGCAATAATGGAGGATTCAACAGAGGTGATGGTGAGGGAGTACCTCTCCAAGTCCCCTGAGTCCTCCTTCATTGATCCCATGGAAAGCTGCCATTTGATCCAACCTCTCTTGTGTGGCCATGAGTGTCCTCTTTGGCCTCCTACCAGTGTCTGAGTGAGTAAGTGTTCTCCCACCTAGGAGACAGTCTCAGCCTGCCACTGCTCCTGCCTGGATTTGGCCAGGGTGGACAAGCTGGCCATCCTGAAAATAAACCTCTATCTGCTGGGCTAACCTTCTCTTGACCTCACAGAGTAAGATCCAGGCTTCCTGTTGTCTCCCTGCATGCCCCCCATTCCTCCTCCCACCCAAGTGCCAGATGCGGGTTGCACCTTTGGCCCTTAGATGGGAGGATGGCTCCCTCAGCCAACACCTACCTCGTGAAACAACATCTACCTTGCAAACACTTTAAATTGAAAAATCTGATTTCTGCTGGTCTTGTGGGACTGGAGTGCTCTGCCAACCAAGCTGTTGTGGGATAACTTTGAGGAGCCCCTATCAGAAGCCTCTTACCATGTCTGTCTTTCTGACATTTCATCACTCATCACTTTAAATGAAAAACTCTGGTTTCCACTAGTCTGATGGGGCTGAGGAGCCTGCCAATCTGTCATGGGGTAACTTTTGGGAGCCCCTGTTGAAGCTCTGGGGGTGTCTACCTTTCTGTCCTTCAGAACTTGCATTTGGAGACTTGGGGG
This sequence comes from Heteronotia binoei, assembly GCF_032191835.1. NCBI lineage: Eukaryota > Metazoa > Chordata > Lepidosauria > Squamata > Gekkonidae > Heteronotia > Heteronotia binoei. The sequence continues at coordinate 160,962,890 of NC_083243.1, read as the reverse complement.
GGGGGGGCTGTGAGTGTAGGGGAGATTGCTTCCAGTGTCTGGGGGGGTCTGCCCAAGTGAAGTTTTCCTGTGACTTCTGTGTCACTGGCTTGTTCCTGAGCTGTTCCATAGACTCCTGTAACTGTGCTTTCCAGAGAGAGCACTGAAAATACCTTTTTTTTTGGGGGGGGGGGGAGCTGTAACTGGGACCCAAGAAATGTAATCTGCTCTCATCTTGGAGAGATTATAGAGGAGTGGGTGGCAGGATGAGATTCCCTGGGCATTTAGCTTGCAGGGGGTCCATTCTATATAATTTTGAAGCTGTGCATGGCATTTTCCCTGAAAACACTTTCCTTAGTTCTGTTGGCTTTGCAGTATCACAGTGACACTGGTTCCGCTAGGCACATTACACTGGTTCTGCTGGGCTTGCAAAAATGCCCTCCACCTTCAGTTTCTACTAAAAGATTCTCTGGTTTGACCTTTGTCTTTTGGAAACAATGGAGGATTGGGGAATCTTATTTGGGGGGTTGTAACTCAGATCCTGTAAATCCAATCCTCACCAAATTTGGAGGGTAGGTAGAAGAGAGTCAGTTGGCGATCCCCTGCAAGTCTGATGTGTCTATTTTATTTATTTTATTTACTTTAAATTTCTATCCTGCCCTCTCCACAAGTGGACTCAGGGCAGCTGGGTTCTGGGGGCATGCTGGGGAGGTGGGCATTCTACTACATCACAAACTTCATAAACCAGACCAGTTTATCTAGCACAAAAAAGTTCATGATAGTCCGTGGTTAGTGAACTGGGCATGAACTGAATCCTGTTTCCCTGGTTCGTGCCCTTCCCTACACAGGAGAGGCCACGGCTTAGTGGCTGCACATCTGCTTTGCATGTGGAAAGTCACAGGTTCAATCCCCAGTATCTCCAGTTTAAAATACCAGGTAGTGAGTTATGTGAAAAGCCTAGAGAGCTAACTGCCAGTCAGAGTAGAAAATACTGACCATGGTAAACCTATGGCCCGACTCAGTATAAGGTAGTTACATGTGAAAATATCTAAACCCACAGCCCTTGACATCTCATTGAGAGAACAGCATGCAAATATGTGCACTATCGCAAGCCTTGACATGATAAAAATGCTCCAAGTTGTCACTGTATACAACTCTTGCAAAAAGAGAAGGAAATCTTGGCTATGTTTGTGTTTGTTCTCCTTGCTTGGTTTATATCTTTAGCTAATAAGCAAAGGAATGCAAGCACTCCACACTAATCCTGGGGTAAATATTAAGCACCGTGGAAAGGAATTTAGCTGTGTGACTCCTCCTGAAACCTGCCAGCATTCTGTCAATAAAGCAGGGCATTACTTTTGGCACATTCATAACCTGAGTCACAGCCAAGCCTTGCTGAAATCACTGCATGTATCCCATCCTGTCAATCTGAGTATACCTCAATAAAGAAGCTTTCTATGATCTTATTGCTAGGTATGTGTTCCTAACAGAGGCATGCTGTACAAAGATGTTCAGGCTGGATGAAAGTGCATAAGCAGCTTATGCATTCCAATGGATTTCTGAGAGCCATTTCATGTTTTACAATTTTTCCTTTTTGTAGATAATCTTCTTCTAAAAGTAAAGCCATGAACCCCATTATACATGCAATGCAGCATAAACGTATTTATTTTGTCATGTGAATGTGGCAGTAAAAGTGCACTGTAGCTGATAGAAGTGAGACAATCCAATTTTACGTTGGGACTGAACTCTGATAGTTATGTAACACTCTTCCTCTCTTTACACTCAAGTAGTATAATGCACTATGTATTCTTCTATACATTTTATCAATTCTGGTCTAGTTTTTGAGCATGCACTTCCTTGTACTTGAGAGATGTTTTGTGATCTGGACAGCATCTCAGGTACAAGGGTTAAAATGAACTTGCTTCCCATAATTCTCAAATTCTCTTTTGTGAATACTAGTGTCAAATGTCCACTGGTGCTCTCCTTAGTATTTTAATGTTTACCAAATATTCAAAGCATTTTTGGTTTGTATTTGACATTTGATTACATTTGATTTTTTTTTTACTCATCCCTTGACATTTGAAGGTATTGGCATCTGATATTCTCACAGTTGACCTCTGCCTTATGGTGCCACAAAGTCTAAGGCGATCACATTTTAAATCTTAAGCAAAACATTTCAGTTCCAATTCAGTTTTCAGACTAATTTTTTTTTACATTCAGAATTTGGTGCCATTTCATAGTTCCAACTTTTGAATATCTATTCAGGTCTGATTGTAGCTTTTTTCCTGCCAGGCCTTCCATACCTTTTTGACAGTGGAACAAAAGGCAGAAATGTAGTCTTAGCTTTCCATCGACAAAATACAAAAGTGTCACCCTTTGAATTTTGGTTTGCCAATGCAACTATTAGAAGCTTCGCTGCCCTGTGATAGCTGCTAGAATCCTTACTGGAGATTGTTTGTGCTTTTTGCCCAAATGTTCTGTTCAACACTGCAGGCTAGCTACTACTTTCCTAAACAAATAGCTGTCTTCCACTGTAAACTGTAGGTGGAACTTGACTTTTTCTTGAGGCACGAAAAGGGCTGGCAACAGCCTTCATCTGAAGATAAGAGTGTCCCAGGCTTCTGCATATAGTGCAATAATAACTAACAGCAAATATATTACCTGTGCAACCGGGGGTCGTTTTGTAGAGAGAGAGAAAAAAAGGTGTGCAGGAGCTCAGAAGCATAACCCTGGAGTGTGGCATATGCAAATGAATTATGTTAACAAGAGAATCAAAGAGAAATAAAGTTATAAGTGATGATAATGAGAGAATCAGAGAGAGAGAGAAAGAAAATAGATGGGGCAGGGAGGGGGAGAAGGAATGAAGGAATAGAGAGGAAGGGGGAGGGCAGAGGGGAAACAGAGAGAAAGAAACAAAGAACAGATAGGGAGGGAGGGGAAGAGAGAGAGAAAGAAGATGGGGATGGAGGAAGAGAGAAGGAAGGAATGGAGGGAGGGAGGGAGGGGAAAGAGAGCAGGAAGGAAGGAACCAGCAAGAGGAGTTGGGAACGGGGTCTCCTTGCAGCGGGGAAGTGTCTCCCTATTGTGTACAGACCCCGGCTGGAGGCTTCTGCTGCCAGGAGAATGCTGTGCACAAAGTAGAGAGACCTCCCTGCTGCACACCGACCCCAGCTAGATGCTTCTGTTGCTGGGTGGCTGAAACCATCCAAGAACAGAAGCCAGCCCCAGGATCTGCGCGCAGTGGGAAACTCTCTCCCCGCTGCACGCCAACCCTGGCTGGACTCTGAGGCTTCTGTTGCCAGGCAGCTGAAACCACCCAGGAACAGAAGCCAGCCCTGGAGGAGGAGGTGCGGAGGTTCAGGAGCTGTGCTCTGGTGCGCTTCTGCTGAAACTGAGCCCTGTGTGCAACACTTCATCCCAGTACTGAAGCCACATTAATAGTGGGTATTTGCTCCTTCTTGTTAGCACACTGAAATAGTACTGAATGTATGCAGAGTTTGAATATTTAAAGAAGAAATGCGCAAAAATAGATGGGGTATATAGAAAATAAATGTAGTAGTTGGAAGGTAAGGAAAGAGCTGTCAGTGTTTCTGCAACTGGTGCTGATGACATTCTAGTAGGTTATACAATAACAAAATGTAAAATGAGACAATTAAAAAGGAACAAACATTCGAGCCAAATGTATTCAGTGGCAGAGAAGTGACATACTCTTCGGAGTAGGGCTGAAATGGATTGATTGTCATGTTGCTGTAAATTTCTCTTGGCAGCAGGCTGCCCTTAACTATATCTGAACTGCCTCTCAAATTCTTACAAATTGATGTAGATTATACTCCCCCCCCCCCCCCTTAAACTTCAAATGCTTAAAAATAAGGCATTGTCTTTCCTATGAAGCCATTACATGTGCTACTTAATTTTTTTGTTTTTGAAATCAGAAATTGTGAAGGGCAGCCCTCGCTATTTCAGATCTGATCTCTGAACTATGTTTCTGCCAAGCAGGAGTCAAGCAGCACCTTTAAGACCAACAAAGTTTTATTCAGAGCCTAAGCTTCCGTGTTCTAAAAGCACTTGAAAGCTTACGTTCTGAATAAAACTTTGTTGGTCTTAAACTGGTGAATGGGAATGGGATTGATTACCGCCGCCTACTGAAAGACAATGAAATAGAAACCACAAGGGCTGTTAGTAAATTTCTGGAGAAGTCCATTAAAATCTATGCGGGGCATGTTTCACTATAAATTTTATTAGCTTATTATTCTTAATCTTAGACTGTATATCTTGTCTGTCCTTATTTCATGTTATGTCTGAGCATGCCAATAAAAGGTGTGATGATGATGATGATGATGATATATGGTATATATTTCTATTTTGCTGCCAAAGTAAAGAATAGAAGCCAAAATGAAAAATAAAGGGATCTCTTAACACAGTATTTTTACATGGTTTTTATCCATTTTATCCATTGTATAAATCCAGTTTGCAGCACCTTTCCACTGGAACAACTTATTTACATCTGACACGGTCATTCTTTCTTTCTGTCCATCTTGGGCCTTTAATAGCTGTCTGCTGGACAAAAATGGGCTCATGTTTCCTTGACAAAGAGCTATAGTAATGGGCAAAGCCTTGCCCAGTTTAATGACATTGAGGGTACTGTTAAAAGCATGGAAGAAAAAAACATGCCAGAAAAATGAGGTGGCTGCTCCAAGCACGATCTCTGACTTTTCAGTAAGGTTACCAGCCTCCCATTGGGGGTGGGGTTTCCCCGATTTCAGGGCCTTCAACCCTGGTTAGCAGGGAGAGCCTCGCCCCGAAGAACACCAGCGCACTGCAATGTGCCCAGTGCAATAGTATCACCCAGAAGTGGCATTATCATGCTGGGCACATTGCAGGGGGGAAGCTCTAGCTTTTGGGGGGAAACTCTGATAACTCTGAAGGACTGTAGACTGTCATTGTCTTCAGTCTGAAAAGGTTCCAAAGGACTGCAAACAGCACCCGGCCTATTCCAACGAGATCCCACTGAGTTATTTTCTTTCATTTATAACTTCTTCCATGGAGATTCAGTCAAAATACACAGCTCTGTCAACTCTCATCAATAGTCAAACTCCTTTGACCTGGAGGACATATACTCACTCACTTTCAGCCTCATAAATAAACCTTTATACAATAAGTAGAGTCCTCTTGAAGTGGAAAGTGGGTGAATATATGTCCTCTGGGTCTAAAGAGTTTGACTGAAGACTTCTTATTGGAGGAAAGAGTCAGTTCTAAGGATATTTAAGGACTTGTTACAGGAACGGATCTACATGTTTTTAAGGGGGGGGGGCAAAATTAAAAAATGACGCCCCCTTATGGCCATTCTATCTTATGGTCCCATAGAATACAATGGACTCCATACCCAATTTGGCACACACACCCGTCAGCACCTGGGGCAAGAACTCCCCTCTGTCCCCCCCCCCCAAGATCCAGCCCTGACTTGTTACATATTATTATTGGCCTGTTACTTATAGAGGATGATACTGTCTTGTTCTTTGAATATATTATCCCAAAATGTTGGGTGGGGATTTGTCATTGTAAGTGGTTTAAGTTTTCTAGATCTAGATGCTCAAAATGGAGTCTCAAATCATTTGTATATGATTAAATGAACAGACAGATTGTGATGCATTATAATTGAATAAAAAACATTTTTAATGATAGAATTATTCTGTAACTGCTGGCTATTATATTAGGGGGAGCCTTATTCATAGCATTTGGTCTTTGATGTTTTATGATTCTGTGCTATGTGCCTGTGTTTTGTATTAGTCACTCCATTTTCTCCCTATCACTTACTAGGTTCAATTCAAGGTATGTAGTATAACATACAAGGCTGTTCACGGCCTTGGTCCCTCAAAAATCAGAGGAACTGCCTCTCCCCATATGCTTCTGCACAGGGTCTTCTGCAAGTGTTAGCCTGCAAATGGGCAAAGTCAACAACTGCCCCCTCACGTGCCTTCTCCATTGCGGCCCCCACCCTGTGGAAAGGCCTCCCCAAAGAGGTCAGGAAGGCTCTTGGTCTCCTGGCTTTCCGCAAACAATGCAGAACTAAATTATTCAAGAGGGATTTTTTACACAGAAGGCTGTAGTGTAACAAACCAATTCAGAAAGATACTTGGGTAAAGAGTTAGGGACTGTGGTCTGTACTAAGCTGTATAGTCAGGGCTTTTTTTGTAGAAAAAGCCCAGCAGGAACTTATTTAGATATAAGGCCACACCCCCTGACATCACCAGTGTTTAACACAGGCCTTTTTTGTAGAAAAAAACCAGTAAGGACTCATTTGCATATTAGGCCACACCCGTTGATACAAAGCCAGCCAGAACTGCGTTCCTGTGCATTCCTGCTCAGAAAAAGCCCTGTGTGTAGTTAATACTGTCTCTTGTTGTAAATAGGATCCTAGCCTATAATTTTGCATTGTTTAATATGTCATATTAATACTTATATTTTGTGTAAATTCTGTTTATGTTTGTGGTTGGTTCCAGATTCAATACAAATCCTATTGCATTGTCTACTGAATTCACCACGCTGTTGACTGTATTGACTTAGGTACTCTGTCTAACCCTCCTTGAGTCCTATTGAGAAAGGCAGGCTATAAACAACGTAAAGAAAAACAAATCCTCTGGCAGTGCATTTCACATTTCAATCACTTGCTGAATAAAGGATCTCCATTTTGTCCCTCTTGAATCTACTGCCCATTAATTACATTGAATGCCCTGGAGTTCTAGTATTTTGGGAGAGGGGAAAAAGATCTCTCTTTAAACTCTTTCTACCTCATGTTTAATTTTATAAACCTCTATCATGTCCTCCCTTAGTCATCTCTTTTCTAAACTGAAAAGTCCCAGGCTCTTCAGCCTTTACTCATTAGGCAAGGTGCTCTAACCCCCTAATCATCTTGGTTGTCCTCATCTGTAGTTTTTCCAGCTCTAAAATGTTCTTTTTGAGATACAGTGTCAGTGACCAAAACTCGTATTCCAGATGAACAAGATAAAGGCATTTGTGTTGCCATTGGGTGAAGAAGGTGGCATAGGAATCAACCCTGATTCCTTCATAAACCAATAATTTAAAGAATACCAGAGAGAGAGGGGGGGCAGCTTGCCAGGTGTGTTTTTAGAAGTCTCACTTGATTGTCAACTGAAGATAGCATCTCACGGTAACAAAGTCACATTGTTCCAGCCCTATCTCATTTGAAAAGAAAAAAATGTCCTCAAAATAATATATATTTTTCTCCTCTTGCCTTTAGCATTTTTCCACTTTATATATTGAACACTGATTATGAGATGAGTATCACAGCTCAGATGATTGGTGAATTTTCCACAACCCTGCATAGCTGGTCATGATTATTAGCAAAATGACAATATAAATTCTCTAGAAGGGGTGAAACCCACCCGTTTATAAGGGCAGGGCAAAAGAAGTATGACAATATGTTTTGGCAAGCTGCTCTCCACTGGAGTAGGAATATCCAGTTTTGGTGTTAAGCCAGACCTCAGCAGAATGGAAATAAATATGAGTGGGTGCATGACAAACACATGAGTGAGAGACAGGTTGGTTCTGAATGCAAACATTGTTGTAACTTCTAATAATGAGCCTATTAAAGACTGAATCAGGCTGCCACTTAGTAAAATTGATTTTCCATGTTAGTTACAACCCACAATAAGCACATTAATAAAACACAAAAAGCATAGCAATTATATTAGATGGTAGCAATGATCAAGTCATAGCAAACTCTTGCCATATCATATCATAAGAATATAAACCCATGGTATGTTTTCACTTTGAGAATTAATTACGATAAATGAGGCAGAAGAGGAGTAAGCAAGTGTGCTACTTGTCAGAAATTGTCTCAGTTACAATGCAATGAATGTGCCTGCTGCCATATTCTACCAGAAACAAGATTAGGGTTGCCAGGTCTGTGTTGGAAAATACCTGGGTACTTTGTGGGGGGAGGTGGATCTGGGATAGGGTGGGGTTTGGGGAGGGAAGGGGCCTCAGCTTGATACAATGCCATGGAGCCCACCCTTCAAAGCAGCCATTTTCTACAGGGGAGCTGATCTCTGCCCGCTGGAGATCAGTTGTAAAAGCAGGAGCTCTCCAGGCCCCACCTGGCGGCTGGCAGTCCTATAAACCAGGGGTGGCCAACGGTAGCTCTCCAGATGTTTTTTTACCTACAACTCCCATCAGCCCCGGCCATCAGCCATGGCTGGGGCTGATGGGAGTTGTAGGCAAAAAACATCTGTAGAGCTACCATTGGCCACCCCTGCTATAAACTACACAAGACAATCCTAAAGGGAGCTGGGGGTGGAAAGTACTGTTAGGTCACAACCAACTTATGGCAACCCCTGGTGGGGTTTTCAGGGCAAGAGATGTTCAGAAGTGGTTTGCCATTGCCTGCCTCTGTGTAGCGACCTGGACTTGCTTGGTGGTGTCCCATCCAAATACTAACCTCCAGCTGACCCTGCTTCACTTCTGAGATTTTTACAAGATCAGGCTAGTCTGGACCATCCAGGTCAGGGCAGGTAGAGTTACACCCTCCTAAACTCGTTGACTTCAGATCTGTTTAGGAAAGTGGATTAAGTGCTTGGAAAATGTGATATTACTACAGTGAAAGCTCTATGATGAAGGCTATGCACAAAATATGGATTGCACTGTTCTTTTAAGAGAAATCATCCATTGTCAGCTCACTTTCAAGCCTCTGTCTTTTGTCTGATTCTTTTCCTGAGACATCTGATCTTCCTTTCTATGTTCACGGTGTTCCAGCATAAAGAGCAAATTTCATTATTAGCGTGTTCTAAAATTGTACTTCCTGTGACTAAGCAGGCAGGAACATTACCTCATGCATCTGACTGGTTTCCAGTTCAAGACCAGAGCTTTCTGCCCATGAAAGTATATCTACCAATTTATGAAAAACAATCTGAAAGAACATTTTCCCGTCTATCCCTGCCATCTTCTTTTTTAAAATTCATAATTAGAGTAAAGCTAAGAAAGGCAGGATGTTCCTCTGCACTCAGATTACTTTCCTGAATGATGTTGAAAACCATGTTTAAATGAAGCGAATTGTAGGCTTAATTTTTTATTATGCTATAAATTCTAATCTAGAAACCTCCCACTTGCTAGCTACTTTGCCACATTTTTGTGTGACTCTGTTTAAAATATCTGAGTGTCTAGCATCTTATATTTAGCAAAGCTAAATTATTTCAGCTACCTAAAGAAGTAAGCAATCTTGCAAAATGTTTTGATGTGATCTGCAAATCCAGCTTTTTGAGTGTTGAATTGCCAATAACACTGTTTAGAAAACGTTAATGACCAAAGCAAAAGGAATATTGCAAGAACAGCTTCCCAGGACAGGTGGGAGAAAGAGTGGCCTTAAAAACCTTGTCTTGCATTCAGAGTGAGAATGTTGGCAAGTCTTCTCAATATTATGTTATGGATTCCAAGGAGTCAGATTTGTTTTGCAGTTTATCCTCATAATGACTGCTACTGACAGGGCTGGACCTCGACTATATGGCACCCTAGGCAAGGCTAACTACTTACCCCCCCCCCATTGAAAACCAATTCTATCCTATAGTTTAAAACCCCTTCTCTAGGATCGCGCTGCAGCAGGGGCCCAATCTCTTCATTCTGTCATATGAGCCCATAGGTTAGAATGGAGTCCATTCTATCCTAAGGGGCCCATTGGATAGAATGGAGAGATTGGGCTGCCATTGTAGCTCGACTCCAGAGGAGGTGTTGCCCTGCCAGCCTGTACCTCTCAGAGATTCTGAGAGGCATGGAGGGGAGAGATCTTTGTTCTGCTTTTGTACCCCAGGGTGCAAAAGCAGGAAGAAAGCCTTGCCGCCTGCGCCTCTTGGAGACTCTGAAAGGCACATGGGTAATCTTTTTCCTGCTTTTGAACCTCAGGGTGCAAAAGAAAGCCCCGTTGGTCTGGGAATCCAATTCTGCACTCCCAAACAGCGGCACCACAGGCCTAAGTTGCCTAGTGGGAAGTCTGGCCCTATTGATCCTAAAGCAGGATTATTCTAGTTAAGCTGTAGTGCTTTCCTACAAGAAACAACATCTGTAAATCACACCTGAAAACACACACACACACAAATAGGAAAAGGAAAATAATTGTACAGTGAAGAACTATAGATGCGGTAATGAGAAATGACAATTTCCTGAATAATGTATTGTTTTTAAGTAGGCAAAACTTCTTAGAAACACATTTCTTCTTTGGCCACTGTCCCACACTTGTTGCAAGCAACAAACTTTAACAAATGTTTTATGTGTACTACTGCGTAGCTCGCAGCACAGATCTCAAAACAATTTAACAGTCAACTTCCCACAAAACAATAACTAGGATCCATGTAGAACCAACCCATCTGAATGAGCAACAGCACTATCTATTGGTAAGGGATGTTATATAACCACTACACGTACTATATGATCATCACAGAATGTATACTAAAATTATCAGGATTTTCCTTTTAAATGCTACAGCTTCTTCTCTGTGACATGATTCTTGCAGATTCCTGGATCTCCTGTATTATAGCACATATATCCCCACCCTACTTTGAATTTGGTTATTTTAAAACTTCTTTAAAATATACCAGCTTCACTTCCATATACCTTATTTCCCTGTACTCTGTATAGCATATTGTAGAATAGATAGCTTAAAGTTTAAACTGGAACACTGCAGTCTCTGCTGACTAGTAAATGGCAATAGTGCCATAGGAACTGAAAGAGAACAAAACATTTAATGAAAGATCCCTTGAGAGGGCTGGTTGATTCCTTTTGGAGAAAGCCCCTTCAACAACCATCCTCACATTTCATGCATTTGCTAGAACTTCTCATCTTCTCAGGTATTTTCCATATAATTCCCTTCTCCACAATCACATTATTGTATTTCCGGCAGGGCCGTAGCCAGGATTTGGAAGGTTGGGGGGGGGGCTCTAAATTTTTCAGGGGGCATTCAGCAGCCCCACCCTATAGCCTTCCCTCCCACTCCCTTTAATTAAAACTGCCATACACAATTTGGGTGATGGGGAAGGGAGGGCAGCAGCTACTAGAGCACCACTGAAATAACTCCTGGAGTTAAAGGGGGCCCCACATGCTATCGGAGTACAGGTGAAGGGAGGGCAGCGGGGATGAGAGTAGCAAGGAGGGAAGAAAAGATTCTTCTCTTCCCTTCCTGCCACTCTCGTCGCTGCTGCCCTCCCTTCCCCATCACCCAAATCCTGCGTGGCGTGGGCGGCAGAAGCAGCCCCCAGTCTCCCGCATGCCAATTAAAGTGTCCACAGATCAGCTGATCTGCGGGCCCTTTAACTGGAAGGCAGGACTGCTTCTGCCTGGCCAGCCCGCATACTATTTGAGTGGTGGGGAAGGGAGGACCGCCACTCAAATAGGGCACAGGTCCAGAGTGGACAGCTATGATTGCTTCTGCTGCCGCCTGGCCCGTGTGCTATTTGAGTGGCGGGGAAGGGAGGGAAACTGACAAGTGTTTGTCCTTAGCTTTAAGGGGTGGGGGATTCCCCCACCCCTTAAAGCCAAGGAAAAACTGTGATCCCCCTTTCCAGCGCCGGCTGAACTCGGTGCACGCTGCAGAGGAAAACTGACAAGTGTTTTTCCTTGACTTTAAGGGGTGGGGAGAGCTCCCCCACCCCTTAAAGCCAAGGGGAAATGGCAATTCCCCTCTCCAGTGCCTACCGAGCACTGTGGAGGGGATGTACTGAGTGCCTGGTGTGATAATGTCACCTCTTGGTAATGTCATCATGCTGTGTGCTGCAGCTCGCACACACACATTCTTTTTAAATTTTATTAGTTTTAATTAGAAAAGAAAAAGCATAAAAAGGGGAGGGAGGGAGGGAATACACAGAATAGGAAGATGAGGGAAAAAAAGAAAAATACAAATACATCAATTTTAAATCTACCTCCAAATAAGATATCCAATTCAATCTACCTGCAAATATAAAACTCTCCATATATTTTGCCATCTTTATCTTCCATTTTAAAACGTTTTCACCAAACTATTATTTACAATACAAGTCTAAACATTTCTTCTTCCACACATATAAATCTGCATAAGTCGGAGCAGTCTCAACACAAAGCTTACTACTTTGGCTTAAACTTTAAAAAAACAAAACCCAAAAAACAAAACCCAAAGTGATTTAAAAGATTGGCCCTATCCTCATTAACAGAAACACGAAAAATTTATATCTTTATCCTTAAGAGAAAAAAACCCTCAAACAAAAAGAATACAACCTGGTATTACATCTATTTCAATATCAACAGTTTCTCCTGAGAAGCATTATTATTACAGAAACAATAGCAATTTACATAACATCTGTATTGTCTACCTTTTTAACAATTAGTCATCTCTTGTTTCCCTATTAAGCTAGGAAAAACACCTTTTAAGATCCAAAGGTAAAAATCTCCAACCTGTTCTTATTAATCTTTACCAACCCAGCTTTCTAAAATAAAAACATTTTAGGAAATGCTTCTTACTGGAAAAAAAATTTCCTCCTGAGTTATAGCTTAACTTATAAAATTACCCATATTTATAACAAACATAGAGACTAACATCGTTGTCTATTAAAAACAAGTTCAGCAATTTGTGAAGAAATTACGTTATCTGCCTTCTTAAAACTTAATCTAAAACAAACTATTTTACATAAAATTCTTTTCAAAAAACTTTTTAGCCCTTTAACTTTTAAGTCCATCTTATTTTAAGCAAAACAGTTTATTATAATCCAGAAACAAACAAAAACAAAGGTCGTTTTCGCACTCACCTCCAGCTGGCGCGACCCCCCTCTTCACCGCGCAGGATCTGTGCGGATTTCCCACTAAATGCCGCGGAGCAGCCTTTTGCGCCGGAAACTCCCGTCGCAAAAGCCTTTTGCGCCGGAAACTGCTTTTTGGAGGTTTACGTTTGAGCGGCTTTTGCGCTGGGAGTTTCCGGCGCAAAAGGCTGCTCCGCGGCATTTAGTGGGAAATCCGCGCAGATCCTGCGCGGTGAAGAGGGGGGTCGCGCCGGCTGGAGGTGAGTGCGAAAACGGCCAAAGAACACAACCCCCCCCCAAAAAAACCCCCATTTTACTTAGCCTTCTGATTTCACATATCCAACTTCCCTACAAGGTCCATGTCCAGCTACCCACTGAGGAAAGTCTACTTCAGGAGAGTCTTCTTTCTGAAAGATTTTCACATCATGATTTTCTGGTTGGAATGCATCTTCTCACTTCTTGATGCAGTCATCCTTCTCGAAGCAGATAAGGAGAATTCAACAGCCTTTGTTCTTCTCCTCCTAGCTTGAGTCAGCCTCCATTTCTGGTCCTCTTTTTTTTTGAATACGCCACAAGCTTCCATTTTAATTCTCTTTTGATGATTTCCCAACAGCTAAATCTCCCATTTCAAATCCACAGATATCACCAGGTTCTCATTAGCACTTTGCTCATGTAGATTTGAGGTTTCACTAGCTTTCAGCAAAAAAGCTGCCACTTGTTTCTGAATCAAATCAACCAATAAACCAAGATCTTGCTTCAAAGATTTTAAATTGCTTAAAATGTCTATTTTGTAAGAAATTTCACTTAGCAAAGCCATTTTTCTCTGTCAGCAAACTCAGTCCATTAATCCTGCTTACAAAAGAACTCAAAGTCCCAGACAGCCCATCCTTCTCAGTCTCTTCCAACTGTAGTTGTAAATGTTAACGTATAAGTTTCACATCAGACAGCAAAGAAAAAATCCTTCTAACAGATATCTAATTTTGTTCAGACTGTATTGCAGCCAAATAATAGTCTCTTTGAGAAATATTCAATTATAATCAGGTTCGATTTAAATGTCCATATTCCAATTGATTCAAATTGCTTCCAGTGTTTAAAGATGTTTTTTGACTTTTCACGGCCTCATTCACAGGGAGATTAGAGATAATGATCTCGTCCCCTTCTTTTTGAACTGTAAAATCATTAGCATCTGAAAAAGACCCTTGGCAGTTAAAAACAAGACTTACTTGCATTGCAGATTTGTCATGCTTGAGATAGAGGGGTGATAGATGATAAGTTTGTTAGAGAAAAGAAAAGCAAACAGTCGAGTGTTCGTCTCTTGTTGCCGTATTAGCAATCGCGACGGAGGGAGCTTCAGAGCACACAAAAGAAACAGGAGCAACAGCCATTGCGCCCCCGTTCCCATGTGAAAGCCCCATGCCCAAGATACCCCACCAGAGTCTCTTTGGGGGTGTCAGATCAGTGACACCCCTCCCCCTGACCAGTCAGGGGGAATCGCGAGCGGGAGCGCTCACGAATCCACCTACTAGCAAGACAACATAGCCCGGAAGCTCTACAAAAGAATTTATTGGGGGGGGGGGGGCTGGGGTTCTGCCTCTGGTGGCAGAACCCCATGGGCTGGGGCTGGTGGTGGGGGAGGGCCTGCCTTTTCTTCCCTGGCACTCAAATAGTGCAGGATGACGGGCAGCAGAAGCAGTCCCAGCCTTCCTCTCCAGTTAAAGGACCCATGGATCAGTTGATCGGTGGGTGCTTTAACTGGCCAGCGGGAGGCTGGGGGCTGCTTCTGCCACCCACCCCCGCACAGGATTTGGGTGACGGGGAAGGGAGGACAGCAGGAAGGAGACCCTGGGGGCTGGTGGGGGGCCCAAAGTTAGGGGGCCTCACCCAGAAGTTGGGGGCTGTGCACCCACAGGGCCCCTCGTAGCTATGGGCCTGATTTCCAGACTCTTTCGGTGTAATGCACTATTCCTGGTCTTATGCTACTCTGAACAACTCCTCTCCCCCTCTGGCTGAATTCTCTTCTTCTGTCTTTTTGACCATGTCCTCCAGATGACTGGTGGTGAGTTTCAGTCTATGCTGCCCCCTGCCAAGTCTACATAGAAACTGCCATGGTCTGAGCAAGCCAGAGAAGTTGTCTATTTTCTCTGATGTCAGAATGATATCTAATTTCCTCCAGGACTCTCTTCTGATGCTTCTAACTGTGCACAATAAGCCTAGCTGTGCTAATGGGAAACTGCCATCTGGACAGGGAAGTGTCCATTGTCCATGGCATCTTCCCAGATCACTGACATTTCCTCCTTCTGTTGCTTTAGTCTCCCCGCCCCCAAACTCTGTTGGCAGATCAAGCACCATTCTGGCATATTTCTAGCAATTGCTTTGGATGCTAATCTTTGCTTCTGTCTGCTGCCACTTTCACTTCAATATGTGGGCCATTCTAGTGCATAAATAAGTTCTTAATCCCCAAACAATGAGACCCAGAGTGCTATTTTAGATGATTCATGACTGGAGTGCTCCCAGTTTTTTAAACTTTTTTTTTTTTAAATAGTCCCTACCCCTAAAGTTGCATCACAGATTGCTTCGGAAAATGTGCCTTGATTTTAGAAGTGATTTGCGTGGCCACATAGGGTGGCCGGGGGTCTTCTTTGGTAGAGGGCAGCCTTCTTTTTTTGAGCCTGTCTTTTGAAATTGTCCAGGCTCTAGACCAGACAGAACTGGTATTACCATGAGCAGAATTTCTGTTTTATAGTGACTGTGTGTCAGTTTGCATCTCTTAATGTAAATAAGTATGTGTGAGTTTTGTTCACATGTGCTTGCCCCCATTTTTGGTCATCCATAGATGTTTATATTACATAGGGAGTTGATATGAAAGCCTAAAACCCCCATGAGCATGCAAAACTACTCGTGTAGTTCTTTGGTTCTTGAGCTAAATAGGTGGTTTAAACTGG
The DNA here is from genome assembly GCF_032191835.1 of Heteronotia binoei. Lineage (NCBI taxonomy): Eukaryota > Metazoa > Chordata > Lepidosauria > Squamata > Gekkonidae > Heteronotia > Heteronotia binoei. The sequence continues at coordinate 160,947,202 of NC_083243.1, read as the reverse complement.
GATTGAATTGGCGGAACCTAACAATTTAGGCTTAACTTTTTTGCGTGTGGAAGAAGTTTGCTGTTATATAGAAACAAGTGGGAACCATCAAGAAGCTGGTGGGAGTGGTCATCCCCACCCCCATCTTTGCTTCCTCCCATCTTTCCCTACTTCTCTTACACTATTTCTCCATTCTACCACCTCTTTTCTTACTCTCTATGCCTGTCACTTCCTCTCTCTTTCTGCCTCCCCACCTAATCACTCTCTCTTTCTGCCTCCATCACTTTCCCAGCCACCTGCCTGCTTCCCCCTCCCCATAAAGCAGCAGTGGTGGCAGCAATTCTCCAGGAACCACAATGGATCTCCCAACTACACAGATCAGTTCCCTTAAGGGTTGCAGCTCCAGGTTGGGAAATTCTTGGAGATTTGAGAGTGGAGCCTTGGAAGAGTTGGTTTTAGGATGAAAGCAAAAAAGTTAAGCCTAAATTGTTAGGTTCCGCCAATTCAATCCCAGGGTATAATGCTTAGATTCCCCATTCCAAAGCAGCCATTTTATCCAGAGGAACTGATCTCTTAAGTCTGGAGATCAGTTGTAATTCTGGGTGATCTCCAGCCCCCATCTGGAGGCTGGCAATGCAAGTTACCCTGGAGGAAATGGTTGCTTTAGAGGGAGGAGTCTATGATATTACACTTGTCTGAGGTGCCGCCTCTCCTCAAACTCCACCACCCCCAGGCTGCACCTCTCAAATCTCCAGGAATTTCCATATCTGGAGTTGGCAACCCTATCTCCTCCCCACCCAGCAATCAACTTACCTTTATTTGTCCCTCTGACTTCAGTTTTCCATCCTCTTTCCCCTTGTAGCCTCTACTGAGAAAAACTATGGTCTTTCTCCACAGTGGGGACCAAAGCAGCTTACACATTGGGCGTTTTCGCACTCACCTTCAGCCGGCGCGACCCCCCTCTTCACCGCGCAGGATCTGCGCAGATTTCACACTAAACGCCGCGGAGCAGCCGGAAGAGCCGGAAACTCCCGGCGCTTTTGCGGCGCAAACAGAAACCGCCAAAAAGCAGTTTCCGTTTGCGCCGCTTTTGCGCCGGGAGTTTCCGGCTCTTCCGGCTGCTCCGCGGCGTTTAGTGTGAAATCTGCGCAGATCCTGCGCGGTGAAGAGGGGGGTCGCGCCAGCTGAAGGTGAGTGCGAAAACGCCCAATATGATGTAAATAACTGGCCTACTTGTATCGGCTCCTGTCAGTTTGAGGCCATGTGTTCATATTTTCTTTTTACATTTGTTTCATGAGAAATATTTTAATCACCTGTCACTCTGCTCAACCTGCCAAAAGTATTGCTGTGGAACTGTACAAGGAGGTATTGCACTGTGTGTGGAATATTTGCTTTTAAGAATGAATCTACAGCTGTGCACAGTGTAGTTTTCAGAGATTTGACAATCATATGAATACAGATACCAGCCTCAAGGTGGGGCATGGAATCGCCCAGGATAATAGCTGATCAGGCGGCAGAGATCAGTTCCCCTGCAGGGAATTGCAGCTTCAGAGGGCAGACACTATGAAATTACATCCTACCCAGGAACCACCCCCAAATCTCCAGGAATTTCTTGAGCTGTAGATTTGGCAGTCAAGTTGGCAGCCGTAGATTTGAAAGTCATTGTTGCTTGCAGCATGGCAGCCCTAAAAGTAACTTTTAGAAATGTTGGTGGTGGTGAAAATTGCTGCCAAGTTGCAACCAACTGATGGACTTACTGACTTGCCTGCCTCTGCATAACAACCCTGGACTTCCTTGGTGGCTTTCCATCCAAATACTAACCAAGTCCTGCTTAGCTTCTGTGATCTGATGAGGATGGGCTAGCCAGGCCAACCAGGTCAAGGCATAGTAATATTACTATTTATTTTATTTTTATTTATTTTAGTTGGCTTAAAAAAACTAGTAGGATGGATTTGGGGAGGGACGGTGGCTCAGTGGTCGAGCATCTGCTTGGGAAGCAGAAGGTCCCAGGTTCAATCCCCAGCATCTCCAACTAAAAAGGGTCCAGGCAAATAGGTGCGAAAAACCTCAGCTTGAGACCCTGGAGAGCCGCTGCCAGTCTGAGAAGACAATACTGACTTTGATGGACCAAGAGAGGTCTGATTCAGTAGAAGGCAGCTTCATATGTTCATATATGTTTTTGTTACTACCCTGAATGCCTATCTATGGTAGCCATGTTTGTTTCTAAAATGCTTACATATCTTCATCCTCTACACATCATGAACCCAGGGCTGTTTACAACAGCGAATACATACAATTTTAAGACTTCAGACTATAAAACTGAGCAGTGTAAGAAGAGGAAAGCAATACAGTAACATTTAATTGAAAGCTCAACAGAGTCTCTTTACACAGTTTATGAAAGGCAGAAAACAATGGTACAGCCTAGACATCCAGCAACATCCCCACAACCAGGGCTTTTTTTGTAGCAGGAACTCCTTTGTATATTCGGCCACATACCCCTGATGTAGCCAGTCCTTCTGGAGCTTACAGTAGGCCCTGTACTAAAAGCCCTGTAAGCTCTTGGAGGATTGGCTACATCAGGGAGGTGTGGCCTAATATGCAAAGGAGTTCCTGCTACAAAAAAAGCCTTGCCCACAGCTATCCATGGAAAAGCCCTGACATGGACTCCCACAGTTTTCATTCGCCTATAAAGAAGGATGGAAAGCAAGAATTGGAATAAAGATAATTAACTGGCGTATAGGCTCATAAAAGGAGAAACGGTCTTTCAGGTATATGGGTCCTAGGCCTTTTGTCAGGGAACACTTTATTATTGCAACCAACAGAGCCCCCAGATTTTATCAGCTGTAGGGGACAAGGATCCAGCTTGCAGGTGGTCATTTTCACGTCCCCAAGAATCCTGTTTACATCTGTCTGGAGGATCAATCTGAATTTATCCATCACAATATGACTAGATGGAGCTACCACCTCTTGCTGCCTGATCTGCATTCAGGCTTGCATTCAGATTTCCAGTGCAATCCTTGAGTTCACTTCAGTGGATTTAGACCAGTATAACTGTTTGAAGTTTTAAACTTCACTGTTTGTCTGCAAAGAATCTTGCAAAAATGTCAGCTTATCACCAAATCCCTGTAAACAGTTGACTCAATTTTAGGAGTCATCAAATTGTGCACAGACCTAAATGTGATTCAGCAGATGCAAGGACTTGGATCCAGCATAGCATTTCCTGGAAGGATTTCTTCCTTCAGAGTGTGACTCTTCCCTCCAGCTGCAGCCTAAAATGTCCCCTGAAATGCTGATGCTGGGGAAGGATCAGTATTTCTGGGTACATATATCTCAGGATGGGAGAAGTGAACAAGTTGCATTCCACTGGCAGAAATCCTTCTGCCCATGGAAAGTCTATGCTGTATCTAAGCCAAAGGTAACAGAGGAAGCCTCTCTGTTCACCACTATCACCTCATAGGTTTCTCAATGAGTTCTATGGCATGGTCCATCTGATCAACATGAGCTTTCTGCCAGCAGTGCTTTAGATGCTTAGGTTTTGTTGTTACCTCTTATTTCAGGAATTTTAAAGAGTTACTGTCCAGATTCTCAGAATCTCCAATCCAAAATAGATTCCATCTGGAGCCAGTCTCCTGAGCCAGACCAGTTAATCTATATCTAGTCTGTTCTTTGCAACTGTCCCCAGCTTCATGGCCCAAAGGTGTGCTGCAAGTAACCAAGAAAGTGGTTATTGTCACGGTCATCTGGTCAAAATGCTTTGCAGACAGGTATTCACTGGTACATTTGCCAGCTTGTCAGGGGCAATCACCCCAGACTTTCTTGTAAGAAGTATACCCAAAAGTACTCAAATGCCCTCCTTAGAGCTCTCATTTGTGTTGCAGTCTGGAGAAAAGCGAGGAACAGCAGGATTCTCTTCTGAACAAGAGTGAAGACTGCTGCTGTTAGCAGCCATGCATGAGTTACTCTGAGTCTTCTTATAAGACTGAACTAGATGTTCCCAACCATGACTTTCTAACATCTGCTACTTGAGATCCTTCAACTGATACGAAGGATGGAATTAGGGATATTTGGCATACAAAGCATGTGTTCTACCAGGTGCTTGCTGAGATAATATCACATTTTACCCTTACTGTGCCAGTTAACTGCCATAAAAACTAAGCCTTGTCTTCTTTCCTGTTTTTTTTTTTTGACAGAGCAAAGGAAGAAATACTCCAACTCCAACATCATTATGCATGAAACATCACAGTACCATGTACAGGTGAGTTAGAAACACTTATACAAATGAGCAACAAATACATCAATTAGAAATACTGTTGCTGACACACCATTTACATAAGACCTTTGTTACATCTTAAAAGAAGGTAAAGGTAGTCCCCTGTGCAAGCGCCAGTCGTTTGCGACTCTGGGGTGACACCGCATCACAACGTTTTCACAGGCAGACTTTTTACTGGGTGGTTTGCCATTGCCTTCCCCAGTCATCTACACTTTCTCCCCAGCGAGCTGGGTACTCATTTTACCGATCTCGGAAGGATGGAAGGCTGAGTGAACCTTGAGCCAGCTTTCTGAACCCAGCTTCCGCCAGGATCGAACTCAGGTAGTGAGCAGAGAGCTCGACAGCAGTACTGCAGCTTTACCACTCTGCACCACAGGGCTGCTACATTGTTCCGTCTGGTAGTATCTTTATAATCATGCTGCCTGGGACAACCCATAATATGTTGGTGATGGTGATAATGTTTCTTGATCATTGTACCTTCTTTGTCCTCTTAATGTCTCCCAAGATTTTTATTTTTAGAGTATATAGTTTTGGGTGGTTTTTTTTCTTTCTGGATTTGAGGGTTATTTTACCTCAAAAAGTTGTATATATATCCCTTCAACTGGATTCCAGAAAAATGGACAGGCATTTTCTTTGGAACAGCAAAATAGCCCAGTTAATGTTGCTTCCCAGAGTCCTGCCTTTCCCTCTGTTCCATTGCTTCCAGACAATGCTTTAGAAAGTCACTCCATCTAATGGGACTTTGTCACAGAATCTCTCTGCAACCCTTCTCCGTCTGCATCCTCCACTGACTTCATCTTAAACCAATCCGTAGTTTTTACATCCTGTTGTTGGAATGGGAAAATGAGGGACTAAAGTAGAATGCTGACATTTGGGAAAGAAAGGGCAGAAGGCCTTTCTGTATATTCAGAAAAATTGTGTAGTACAACCTTAACAGCCTTGATCTGTAAGAGTGTTGTGTGAACAAGAGAATTGCATATTTTCTCATACTTAATATGCAGGACAGAATGGCTTCATTTCTAGGAATGCTTGATCCTGGCTTCTTGGTCTTTAGAAACCAAACACTAGGTATGTCCTCTACGAACAAGTAATGATTGCAGTTGCACCCCTCGAGAGAAGACTTTACTCCCTGCAGCAGCTAGAGTACAGTATGATCTCTCCTAATTAAGATAGTTCATCTGTGAGCTAATAGTTCCCCTTGAACTTTGATCAAAATAAAGCGATAGCTGTGGGACTGGCAGCTCACCTAGTTTCATGAGTGGGTCACTCTTGTACATTGTTCTCACATTACAGGCATGCAAACAACCTTTCATTACTACACAGCATTCATTTTAGGTCTTACACTTTCTGGAAGGCAAGAATATGATTTTTGCTTTTAGGTTTTTTATTTTAACAATAGAAATAAAAAAGAGTATCCGTCTCTATTGTGCTCCAGTGGCCTTGAAGCATGCTACAAGGAGGTGTGTGTGATGCTCACTAGTCTTAGACTTTCTTGGACTTCCCTGAGATGAATCCCCAGAAAAGAGTATAAAAGGTCTAAAGACTAATATAGAAATCACTGCTCTGTGCAGTGGATACCATGGTAATTATAATGGGAAGCAAACATGCTCTGTTACATTTGCTTCATGCTTCCCTCTGCTGGCTTCTAAAACCACAGAAGGAGCCATTGCATGATTTTTTACTGAGCCAAGGAAAAACAGCTGCTTCAGACTGATAGTATCAGCAAGCAGAAACAAGTTAGGGAAAAATACACTTTGAATCACTGGCTGGAAAGGCATAGAACTACTACCTGCGGAATGTTTTCCCTTCCGCTTATATGTCTATCTCTTTGCTGTGCCATGCACTGCTGCTTGTTCACAATGTTATTCTCATTCCGAACTATACAAGAGCAGTCCATTCATGCAAGCCATGAGATGCAGAGATCATGATAGGTTGTAACTGCTGAATGTTTTCTGTACTGGGGAACACGTTAGGGCTGAGCAGGAAAACAGCAAGTATAGTCATGCCTGGCTGGCTTTCTACTGCCTGAAGACAGCTATATTTCCAGCTCTGGCCTCAATGCAAACGTGCATTTCTGAGTTTTGTACTGGGCCATTTTAGATATTACATTTTTAGGTGAGTACCTGAGTATTTCAAAGTATACACCTAAAAAGTGGACTGTGTGAATGAAACCAATATATACTAATCAGAGCCAGTGTTGCCAAATGTGCATTCAGTGACAAATAAATGAAAATAAATGAAAGCCTCATACAATGTTAGCTGTTTGCATGTAGTGATGAAACAAAAAAAAAAATCACAGGAGAGCTTAGGAAAATGAAACATATTTCTCTGCTATGTATGCACTGCTTCAAAAGAAATTTGGTTACATAATTACGCGAATATATTCTAGTGCTGCTCTTTTCCGAATCTACCATACAGGCAGGTGCAACATGAGTGTGATTGCTTGAAACAAGTCACACAAATTAAGTTGGTGTATGGCCTCCTCCTCCTCCTTCTGGTGGTTGTTGTTGTCATTATCCCACTGTGTGTTTCCCCATTCCAGCACTTAGCAACCTTCATCATGGACAAAAGCGAGGCCATTGTAACGGTGGATGATGCCATTAGGAAACTCAAGCAACTTAACTCCAAAGAGAAGATCTGGGCACAAGAGATGCTGTTGCAAGTGAACGACAAGTCCATTCGACTGCTGGACTGCGAAACCCAGGTTAGCAGCAAGCAGTGTTCCCTCTAAGCTGAGTTAGCATGAGCTAGCTCACAGATTTTTAGCCTCCAACTTGCGCATTTTTGTCTTAGCTCAGGAAAAATGGCCCCAGAGCACACTAATTTATGCAGTAGCTCACAACTTTAATGCCAGTAGCTCACAAAGTAGAATTTTTGCTCACAAGACTCTGCAGCTTAGAGGGAACATTGGCAGCAAGCCTCTTCCTTTAGGTGGAGATAGGTGGCTACTGAATGCATGCAAACTTTTAATTCCATTACTACCTGCTTCAGGCCCGATGCTGGGGTTTCCATAGGGTTGCCAAGTCCAATTCAAGAAATATCTGGGGACTTTGGGGGTGGAGCTAGAAGACTTTGGAAGTGGAGCCAGGAGACATTGGGGCGGAGCCAGGAACAAGGGTGTGACAAGCATAATTGAACTCCAAGAAAGTTCTGGCCATCACATTTAAAGGGACAGCACACCTTTTTAAATGTCTTCCTTCCGTAGGAAATAATGAAGGATAGGGGCACCTTCTTTTGGGGCTCATAAAATTGGACCCCCTGGACCAATCGTTTTGAAACTTGGGGGTTACTTTAGGGGGAGGCACTAGATACTATGCTGAAAATTTGGTGCCTCTACATCAAAAAACAGCTTCCCCAGAGCCCCCAAAACCTCCAGATCAATTCCCCATTATCCCCTATGAGAATCGATCTCCACATAGGGAATAATGAAGTGCTCAGCAGACGTTTCCCTCCCCCCCCCCATTTCTGGCAACCCTGAAGTGAGGGATTGGCCTCTCTACTCACGAGTTGCTGCCAACTTCTTCAAAGTAACACAGACACACCATCCCAAGAGGAAGCCTTTCAATCGGAGACTGAAGCCTCTGGAGGTGGAAAGGCACATGGTCCTCTGGGGGTGCGGCTTCCCCCCGCCAACTGGGGGCGGAAAGGAGCCTGGGAAAGCTAAAGAACCCCTGCTGGGACCTGGGGATTGGCAAGCTTAGGTTTCCAGCGCCCTGGGCCGAAATCTGCTCCCCGCCCCCTCATGTCATCAGGCCATGCTTTGAAGCAGGAGAGAGCCGAGAATGGGTGAGACTGCGCACGCTGCGCATGGCCTGATGACATGAGGGGGCGGGAGGCAGATTTCAGCCTGGGGCACTGGAAACCCCAGCACTGGGCCTAACAGCAGGTAGCTTTGAAATGGGAGCAGGCCGGGCACCCCCCTGACCTCGCAGAGGCTTGCAAAGCCTTGGCAAGGGTGGGAGGTCAGCAGGCACTCGCTCCCCACCCCCAACCTCACTGAAGCCTTGACGAGGTTGAAGACAGCAGGCACACTCAGAGCCGCCAGCTCTGAGTGCATTCGCTGCCACGCTGCCTCCCCCGACTTTGTCGAAGCCGGGGTGTGTGGCAGCGGTGAGGACAGGGAGCTTTGACGAGGTCAGAGGGGCAAGGATTTGCAAGCCTCTGCAAGGTCAGGAAGTTAGCAGCACCAGACACAGTGGGAGAGGGGGGCCTCTTGGCACCCCTAGGCCTGTGGTGCCCCTAGGCAGCTGCCTAGTTGGCCTACTCCCACGCACCAGCCCTGCCTGCTGTTTCCCAGTTAGCTGAATAATTACAACAGGTTTCTGCATGGGAGAGAAGGTGGATGGAATGGATGCTAAAAGTAACCACAACAAAGGCAGAAGTTCTGACTGATTTCACTGTGTACATGAAGAACAGTCCCTGTTTAATTTGTGTGCGTGCATTAATGGAGAAGGGCTGATCTAATCAAACCACCAAGTAAAAATTAGTCATTAATGGAAACACACTATTCTCTGCAAGAAGCATTTTGTGCCTGTCAGGAAAACTTACTTGCATTAACACCAAGAGACTTTGACCAGATTTGTAGTCTGGCTGTAATATATTTTGTTTGAAGGATTTTAATGATAATCACAAGATATATAACAACAGAAAAGACCAGAAACCCACAGGGATATGAGGAAAGAAAAGGCTTAGAGAAGAAGCAATAATATAATATAGAACTTCTGTTAAGGTAAGATGAAAATATGGAGGTGGGGAGGAACAGAAGTCATGCCCATCCCTGGAGAGGCAGGAATGAATCACATGTATAATCAGATCCTCACCCAGCATGTAAAGCTTTTGCAGATCGGATATTTCTCCTATTGGACAATATGTTTGTCTGTCAAAACAGTTCCAAAACAGTCTTTAAAACAGTTTTAGAGTTATATCAGAGAGAGAAGGTAGTGCAAGAAGGCTTTGATTCCCTCTTTGCTTCCTCCTTTCCATTTTCTTCTACCAAAAAATGCCCCAAAAGTATATTTGTGTCAGCCAGTTTCTTTCTGCCTCTATGAGAATCAAAATACACATTAACTCCACATTGTTCCCCCACCCCAAAAACAAAAAGCACTGAAGCAGAATAAAAAGGCCTTAAATGGGATTTGGGCTGTGATGCTAGCAGAAGCAAGGTGGTTCATTTCTTCTGCCAAAGTTATATCCTCTTAGGGTTGCCAAATCTTACCTGGCTTCTGGTGGAGGGAATCTTCTCATGGAAATGATGTCATCAAGCTGGACATGACTAGCAATTTGGGTAAAAACTCTATGATGCCATAGAGTTTTTATCCAAATTGCTACAGTGTCCCCCGCACGACGTATCCAATGTGATGACATCACTCAGAAGTGATGTCATCATGCTGGGAACATTTGGCATGACAAAGCTCCCTGGGGGCAGGGGAACCCCCATCCCCAGTGGGAGGCTGGGAAGCCTACTTCCTCTTTCAAAGTCACCCCTCCGCAAAGCTGCGATACTATGGAGAACGATATTTTCATTGTACCAACCTGTCTTTCTTCTCCACCCTACAGTAAATAGCAACTTCAGGGGGCTATTTTTGGTAAGGAAAACAGAATAATCAATGTCACAGCTAGGGTGGCCAGGTCTGGGTTGGAAAGTTCCTGGAGATTTTGGAGGTGGAACCTGTGGTGGGTGGAGTTTGGGGCAAGGGGAACCTCAGTGAAATATAATGCCATACAGTCTATCTTCTAAAGCAGGGGAACTGATTTCTGTCATCTGGAGATCAATTGTAATAATGGGAGATCTCCAGCCACCACCTGGAGACTGGCAACCCTAGCACAGTCCCCATACAGTTCAGGGCTCTACACAGGTTTTAGTCTGAAGAAAAATGTTGGATATCTGATTGCACCTACTCCACAAAAAAGGGTGATTTGGCCTTCAAACTAGTGTAACTTGTGGTGGATTTAGAATAAAATGGAGGAACCAAATGGCATTGTATTTCTTGTCTACTGTCTGAAGCAATTAGGATGAATAAATAGCCATCTGTTACTAAAACCCAGTTTTGAACATTGGTGCCATGACATCCTCTCTTATGGTATGTTTCAGGAAGAGTTAGAGGACTTCCTTCTGCCAACAGTCCAGCTCTGCCAAACTGTGCTGAATCAGATGCGCTACCCCTCCATACTCCTGTTGGTGTGTCAAGACTCAGAGCAGCACAAGCCTGACATCCACTTCTTTAACTGTGATGAAGTAGAGGTAAACTGAGAGGGCCTAATCTTTGCTGATGAAGAAAACAAGAGGATTTAGCTGCATTGGATTGGGCATTAAAAATGTCAGCATGATGTGGGAGCATGCAACACCATATCTACACCAGGAAGACCCAGGTTCAAATTATCTACACTGCACTATGAAGCTGGATAGGTGATCTTTGGCCAGTTACTCCCTCAGTCTTACCTATCTCACAGTTATCATGAGGGTAAAATGGAGGGAGGGAGATATATGAGCTTTAACTCTGCCATCACTTATTTGATTGTTACTTCCAATGTATTTGCAGCTGTGGAATTTCTGCTGCACATGTGAAGGATAATTTCTTTCTCAGTCACAGCCCTTTCTTTGATGAAGGGAAGCTGAGCCCACCTACCCAGGACCGTCTTAACAGTATTATGGGCCCCAGGCAAAGCAGTGTACTGGGCCCCTACGACAACTACTCACAGGAATAAATATGTAAATGGCTGATAAAATTAAATCTATACTTATTTTATTGGCTCTTCCAGCAAAATCAGTGTTGAAACATTAAAAACATGCTGTGCAGCAACAGCTAATCAACATGATAAACATTTGAACAATACACGAGGCTTGAAAAACACCATAATACTCAGTAAGCCGTACAGACTAGATGTCACAGTATGAAATTAATACAAATTTCTTATTATAACAAGCATTTGCGGCATTTCTTAGCAGAAAATTGCTTTATTATTAGCTTGAAGTCAATGGTCTTCAGGATGTCATTTTCCATGTACCTGAGTGAAAGCCAGTTCAAACGATGCTGCCCCATTGTACTACAAAGCTATTTTTTTATAAGTTTCAGTCTTGAAAAAGAACGTTCTTCTGTATAGTTGGTCACCATCATGCACATGAATACTCTGAGTGCAGTTTCAACATTCGGGAAAACAGATTTCAAATTGTCGGAAATTATTTTTCTGTACAATGCAGGGGAGTCTCACAATTTTCATCAAGAGCCACGTAGTGCTTGAGATGCTCACATTCATTTAAAAGGTCATCATAATTAAGGTCTTTGTGATACATATTAGCCAGATGTTCACACTTTTTCTTCAGTGCATCAGGAGCAATGGTTTTCAATTCACTGAAGAAAGAAAACAGATTTCCAGTCTGTGAATAAGCTTCTGCACGTTTTGTCAGTTCAAAGATTAGAGTGTCCAGAACAGGGAGGAAAGTTTCTACCTTGAACTTTTCGCTTTTACTGAGAAGTACCTCTTCTGCTGATGATGATCCATCATATCTAGTAAGACGCACACTTGGTTTTCGTTCCCGTTTTTTCTCATCACTGTAATCTGTATCTGGACACATACTCCTGGCTTTGAATTCATATTCACTAAATTTATCTCTAGTTTCCCAAAGATAGATTTTCATAGACTCAAGAAGATTTGTGGCAACAAGGATGTCCACATCCTTTGACTGCAGGACCTTGCTTGTTTTGTTCATTCTTTCTAGCATGTCATTCCAAAGAATTGTGAAGAAGATTGTTTCCAGGTTTTCCATTTTCACAAACTATCAATACCTGGTTATTAGTACTGCATCATACACAGATTAGTATGGGGCCCCTATGCTCATGGGGCCCAAGGGCAAGTGCCCATCAGGCCCATGCATTAAGACAGCCCTGCACCTACCCCTGAAATGATCAAGGAGAATTTTTATTTGAAGGTACTCAAATCCACCTCTCCTCAAGTTCCTTTAAATCCAAAAAGATCAGTTGACTTCCCCTGCTGAAAGCATCTCAGATGTTTATGGAACGAGCTTTGAGGGTATGCATCAAAGGGTTGAATCCTCAGAGTAGTTTCCCCCTTCTCTTAGGGTCCTTTCAGTGATGAAACAGCAGGTCTATTTATTGCTTGTGTTATATAGGGATTCCAGTAAGCCTTTCTACCTGGTGGTTCCTAATATTGTCTGAGGCAGAACGCACCCTTTTCCATCTATATAATTCTCTACCTCCTGCATGCTGAAGGGTTGCACTTGCAGCTGGGATAGTTTGCTAGGGGTAAAAATAGTGGAGGGAGCGCCTCTACAGCCATATGCTCCCTGCTTGGGTTACTAATATGTGCTGAGAGAGGACAGAGTGATGATAATATGTTGGATGACATAAACAGTTATGGGCTGTTTATGAAGTCCTATGAGATGGCAATCAAAGCTGCAAAGAAGGCTTACTTCACAGCCCAGATTGCGTCTGCGAATTCTTGCTCGGCGCAATTATTTAGTACGATTCGGTCACTTACAAACTTGCCGCAGAGCAAGCCAAATGATAGGGAATTGGATATAGGCTGTGAGGCTTTTGCTGATTATTTCGCAGATAAGGTCTTGACACTTCGCAGGGACCTCCCCGTCAATTTAGATACAGTACGTGAACTCGAGACCCCGAGCCCGTCACATGTTCCAACACTGGACCATTTTGCTCCACTTGGTCTGAGGGAAGTTGACAAGGTCCTCTGTTCTGTGCGTCTGACTACTTGTGATCTATACCCATGTCCGTCCTAGCTGATAAGGGTGTGCCAGACAGAATTATTGGTGCCACTTCATTAATAGATCCTTGACAGAAGGGACCTTCCCTATGCCCCTCAAGGAAGCAGTGGTTCACCCACTTCTTAAAAAACCATCCTTAGACCCGGTCGAATTGGCCAACTATCGACTGGTGTCAAACTTGCCCTTTTTGGGCAAAATCATTGAGAGGGCAGTGGCAGCACAGCTGCAGGGGTTTTTGAATGACACTTCTGCATTAGACCCATTTCAGTCCAGCTTTCGCCCAGGACATGGGATGGAGACGGTACTGGTTGCCCTCTTGGCCAATCTCCTAAGACATCTGGATCAAGGCAGATCGGCAGTGTTGCTGTTATTAGATCTGTCGGCTGCCTTTGATACAGTCGACCACCAGCTGCTGTTGCACTGCCTTGCTGACACGGGGATTCAGGGGTCTGCCCTACAGCGGCTTACCTCTTTTCTCCAAGGTCGAGGACAGAGAGTGGCAGTGGGGGAGAAGTAGTCTCGAAGACATCCACTAGGGTGTGGGGTGCCTCGGGGTGGTTCTCTCCCCAACACTAATTGAAATTTACATGCGCCCCCTCACCCAGATTGTCTGGAGCTATGGGTTGGGATGTCACCAATATGCGAATGACACCCAGCTCTACCTCCTGATGGGCAGCCAGGCTGACTGCATCCCAGAAAATCTGGATCGGGCATTACAAGCCGCTGTGAAATGGCTCAGACAAAGTCAAGTGAAATTGAATCCAGCAAAGATGGAGGATCTGTACCTAAGCTGAGGCAGCCTGGGAAGAGAGATCCCTTTACCAACCATTGATGGGGTGCCTTTAGCACCAGCTTTGAGGGTCAAGAGTTTAGGGGTTCTCCTGGAGCTTTCATTACCTATGGAGGCCCAGGTGGCAGCCACTGCCAGATCTCCATTCTATCGTCTTAGGCAGATAAGACAGTTGGCTCCATACCTGGAACACAGCGACTTGGCTACAGTAATTTATGCAATGGTCACCTCGAGAATAGACTACTGTAACCTCCTCTACATGGGGCTGCCTTTGACTCAGACCCGGAAGCTGCAACTGGTGCAGAATGCTGAGGCCAGGTTGATATTGGAGCTGCCTTTACGGGTGCACATCCAACCTGCACTGGAGATGCTGCACCGGTTGCCTGTAGTGTTCCAAGCCCGGTTCAAAGTGCTGGTTATGACCTTTAAAGCCCTATATGGCTTGGGACCTGTCTACCTTCGGGACCGCCTTTCCCCACACGAGCCCCAGAGAGCCAAACAAATTTCAGTGGCCAATATGCTGGGCAAAAGCCCCATTTGGCCGCACCCTCTTTCTAAAGAATGTCAGGAAAGATGTCAGCAGGCATCAAGGCATCCAGGAGCACCATGCTGGGGACCTCTGTGCTAAACTGATCAAGGGATTAGAGTGAGGAAGGCTGATTCATGATACAGTCATCAGTCAGTAGGTGGCTTCCACAAACAGATCTTCTCTGTTCAGTATTCTCCAACTCAGCTACTTGAAAAACTAATTTCATAACTTGGCATTGTTAAGAATTCACCTTCAAGAGAAATTATTTCAAACAGAAACATGGATTTCCTGACCAGTGGAACTGTCTTTGTCATTCACACCTAAAATTTGTTCACGCTACTAATTTTCTGAGCTTCACAGAAGCCCTTCTCAGAATCAGAAGAGGTACTCTGTGATATCATTATTATCATTATCGTTTATTTATAGTTTACATGTCTAATGAGACTCAAGGCAGATTACAGAATACAGAAAGAGAAATAAAATGTAATCATGCAGTATAGGACATGAAACGAACACTGCATTAAGATGAGGAATACAAAATTGAATGATAATGTGAACAGCATTGTAATCACACAGTATAAGAAGACATAGAAATGCTTTCAACCCTCGCCAAGTGGTGGTCTGAAGGAAACATTTCCTATTAAGCCACACCTGTGTGCTTGGCTTTTGCATACATATGCAGGAGCAGTGGAAGCATACATTCTATATGGAATCCTTGTTGTAAGGCAGCGTGATCACAAGCATTTTTACATTTGTATCCATTCTACCACAATCTATTTCCATTCCTCAGACCAACTCAGTTTTGTGTTCCAGGCAGAGATGATTCACGAGGACATTGAAAGTGCACTTGCTGACCATAAGTTTGGAAAGAAGATACGGCCACAGACGCTCAAGTAAGTAGCTGCTGCTGCAGACAGACAGGCTCCAGCATGTAGCCTGGGAAGAAGCTTCCTCTACAGTACAATAACTTCCTCTAGAGTACAGAAATCACAAGGCTAATGATCCACCCTGAGTTTCATTTCCTGCCTGTTTTTAATTCACTGAAGTTGTAGGTGTGTACTTTGGCTATGAACTTAGTATGATTAATTGCTGAGGCAATAATTCACAGCCATGTAAGATTTTGTTCAACTTGAATGAGGGCAGAGAAATAAGACTCATGTAGTGTGATTTTTTTTTTTTTTTGGCATTCTTTTAGATTGATTATAGTTAAAATATCTGGGAAGATACTAACATGAACCAACATACAAACTTATCTTCAACTGCTTGTTTCCTTGTACTTAGCCATTGTGAAACTCCCCCCCTTTCCCCACCCAGTGTGAATATCAGCCCAAACTTTATAGTTCATTGTTAGGGCTTTCTCTTTCAATGTCAAAAATCAGGAATTACTGGGATAGGTAAATAGTCGGTAGCGTATACTGAACCTTATTATATCTACTACTCAGTGGCATGGTGGTCATTTCTGCATGGTTATGTCTCAAGCTACTGCTCTAATATTTAATGTGTTATCTTGATGCTTCAAATGGCAATGCTAATTCATATTGTATTACTGCCCTTCCCTGGAACCTAGGATACTTGCATGGGTAACTACAGAATCCAGTCCTCCTGGTATCATGGTTTAAGCCATTACGGAGTCGCTAACCCTTCCTTTGTTAAGCAGGTTGGTGGTATGGTCAGTTGATGCTTGATTAATGGATGCTAAATGTTAGGAGATGGACTCCTGATGGTTGAGAGTCATTATCTTCTATTTAAATTACTTATACCTGAGAGTTTAGTGAAACTGACACCCCTTTAACTGAGAGGAAAGGCAGTCATACAGCAGAAACAACAGACTGGCAGTTTTTGAAGTTAGAGAGACAGAAGGAGAAAGCTTTGTGTTTCCACCTGATAGCTCAGCTTTGAGGCCTGCTCCTCTCAGGGATCTTTTAGGAGTGCCTGTTTGCTCCCATTGATGCTCTGCCCATATAATGGTAAATAACAAAGGGGACAGACTTCACGATCATATATCCTGATGGTTTATGCTTTTATTTTAAACCAAGCTCAAGGCATTTGAATTTGACTGAAGCAATAGCCGTATAGTAGGGGAAATTTTACCTTTTCCTCAGCTCCCACTTTCTTGATGTAAATCATTCCCTTCTTACACTACTTTTAGACGTATGACAGGGGGAAAAATAGGTACTTGTACTTTTCCCTTGGGAGACTCACAGCACTTGGGTGGGGCTTTAGAAGAGGGAAAAGGGATGGACATCACATTATCTTGTGGCTACTGCTTTACTCCAGTTCAAATACTTGCGTAGATCTTATCATAAATTTCCTACATCTTATTTAGTTGTTTAGTTTGGCTCTGAATTTCCAGTATTCTGCCACCCTAACCATGCCATCATAAGAAGAGCTACACCCTTCTAAGTCCATTGCCTTCAGTGGATTTAGAAGGGTGTAGCTCTTCTTAAGATTGTAACATACTTCTAGTAGTGCTGCTCTGGACCTCCTTGCTGCTTATGCAAAAGGGACAAAAATGCAAATTCACTTAAGCTGCATAATCTATACAGTCTGCATAGGGTTGCCAAGCCCAATTCAAGAAATATCTGGGGACTTTGGGGGTGGAGCCAGGACACATTAGGGGCAGAGTCAGGAGCAAGGATGTGACAAGCATAATTGAACTCTAAGGGAGTTCTGGCCATCACATTTAAAGGGACAGCACACCTTTTAAAATGCCTTCCTTCCATAGAAAATAATGAAGGATAGGGGCACCTTCTTTTGGGGCTTATAGAATTGGGCCCCCTGGTCCAATCCTTTTGAAACTTGGAAGGTATTTTGGGGAGAGGCACTAGATGCTATACTGAAAATGTGGCACCTCTACCTCAAAAAACAGCCCCCCAGAGCCCCCAATACCTGCGGATCAATTCCCCATCATTCCCTATGGGAATCGTTCATGGATGTGCATGATGGCTGTGGGGGCGGGGCATCCCCGCCGGCCAGCTGGCTGGGGGAGGGGGGAAGCCTGTAAAACCGGGGGATCCTCTGCTGTGACCTGGGGATTGGGAAGCCTAAGTCTGCAGGATTCAATTTTTCTTGTTGCAGACATTATACTCACTGTGAAATGCCAACCTAGCCGTGTGCCTTGATAGGTCAGGCCATTTTTTCCTTCAGGAGTTTGAAACCATATTGTGAGTCTACTGTGAGCCTGTACCTGCAATATCAGACAAATTTATCATGTTAGCTGCAAGCTTCCTTTTAGTCTATTCAGTGTGCTACAATTAGCAGTTCTCAGATCCCGGAAAACCCCTAATAAAATGCAAATCAAAGGTATTTTCTGCAAGGGGATGAACTTGTGTGGTTTCTTCATTGCCGCTACAGCATGGTAGCCATGAGCTTCCACATAGGATGTTTCCCCTAACTTAATTGTTCCTGTCCCTGCAGTATCCACCCCCACCCCCCACACTGTTGTTGTTGTTTTATTTGGCAATTGAATATCATTCCAATGTTACAGCATTCTGCTAATCAGTTTCTCTGGTTTCTCAGCTTTCATTTTTAACAAGTAATTCTCTTTCTCCTTTGGTTGAGTCGGTATAAGAGGAAATGCAATAAAGGAGCTATAGACTTTTTTAAAAATTAAAGATAGGAATTTGGAGAACCTGATACACAGATTGGTATAATCTTATATCAGTACAAGGGGGAACGCACAAGGAACTTGGGAGGAAAGGGTATCCCATTCACCCTGCCTTTTCTTCCTCCCCTCTCCCTCATCCTTTTTTTTCATTCACATCCCTTCATTTTCTGCTTCCCTCCAGCCCCTTCTTCCCTGTCATTCATGCCCCATTTTCTTTCTCTCCCCGCCTTCTTTTCTGTCACTCACTGTCTCCCTTCTTCCATGTCACTTATGCCTCTCCACTTTCCATTTCCTCCACCTCTTATTCCGTCACTCATGCCCCCACTTTCTGTCTCCCTCCACCCCTTTCCCTGTCATGCATACTCCCCTTCTGTCTTCCTCCACCCTTTCTTTCATGACATTTATGCCCCCTTGTTTCTCTTTCCTCCCAACTGCCCCTTTGCCATCCTCCCATCTTTCTCCATTTTAACCCAGACTCAGACCAAACTTTGGGCTTCTGACCTCCCCCTTCCCTGTTTGCTTCCAGCTGAGAAGCTGCAGGATGGTGGTGGCGGTTTACAATATTGTGTTTCATTGATGGAAGGTGGAAGGGGGTGGTTGGAGGCAGCAGTGGTTCCTCCTTTTCGTCCACTTGTCTGAGCTTTGCAGTGAGGGAGTGCAGCTGCAGTGGGTTCTGCCATGGCTGCATCAATGTCACCCAAGAGGAAGCGAGCCACCAAGCCTGTTCTTCCTCCTACCCCCCTAGGTGGGGGCAAGCGGAGACTCTTCTTCTCCATCTGCCTGAAACTTGGCTGAGGGGGAGAGCTCGCAACAGTAGCTGCTGGTGTCAGTCATCTTCTTCCTCCTGGTGGCCCGGCAGGTGTGATCATCCATCTTCCCCTCCCACTCTCCTCCTCACGTATGCCTGCAGTCAGAGAAAAGTTGCTCCCCAAGGACGGAATAGAGTCAGACACAGAGTATTGGTATAAAATTGGGCCACTTTATTCAATATTCTAATAAACAGCAAGGGTACCCCACCAGCGACCTGGCCAGGGCTAGGGGTCACCGCGACCGCTCCCCTGCCATTAACGGGTGAGAGACCCAGCCCCCCCAGCTGGAGTTGAGTGTTACTCAGCTCCCTCCAGGCAGGCCCAGCAGGGAGGCACGCAGCAGAGGGCCCAAACCCAGACGCTTGCGCTGTCACATGTTCTCTCTTTTAGGGGTGGGTTCTTTGTGAAACTCTCCCCCCTTTAGCAGCTTTAGGATTTTTCTGCAAGCCTGGAGGTTACCCCAAGTTTGGAGAAAAGTCTGTTCTGTCAATGTGACCCTTATTCATAGATCAAGATATCCGCAGATAGGGGGCATAATTGGGAAATAGTATATAGACAGCAATATTCTAGCACCATTAAAAAAACCCACTATTGCAGAAGCTCTGGTGGCTCAGGGGAGGGGGTGGCTGCTGCTGGGGGACTGGGGCAGGGAAACCCGCCATGTGGAAGCCCCATTGCACTTTATCAGAAGCCACACCAGCGACAAGGAAGCCATGCAAGCCAACCCCCAAGTGGCCACCACCTTTGATTTGCTTCTCTTTGTCAAATTTAGTCGGCAGAATCTTCTGGTAATTGGAATAATAATAGTGACTGGATTATTTTTTGTTTTGCTGTTGCTTTCTCTATAGGGTAAACCAAGAGAAGATAAAACAGAGACAGTCTATCCTTCCGCCACCTCAAGGGCCAGCTCCTATTCCTTTCCAGTATGAAACAAAAGGCTCATCTAAGAACAGCTTGAACCGAGTGGCTCCTCCCCCACAGCATAATCATACAGGTATTTATGGCAGCCAATGATTCTGCAGTGAAGATCAGTGATTAACACAAACATCTGCATAGGGTTGTCATAATATGAGAAAACAAGGGCTGTTTTCCTCTGCGTTTTCCCAAGGTAGAAAGACATAGCTGCAGAATGGGAAAATAAATACTCTATCATTCATTTTTCACTGGTGCTGGGAAACACAGAAGGCAAAAGAAGAAGGGGATGGCAAAAGATGAGATGGCTGGACAGCATTATTGATGTAACTAATATTAATTTGAGTGGACTTCGGGGGATGGTGGAAGACAGGAGGGCCTGGCGTGACTTGGTCCATGGGGTTGCAAAGAGTCGGACTCAACTGTGTGACTGAACAACAACATACGTGTTAAAGATCCAAGAAAAGAAAACAGTGATAGATATTGCCATATAACATTAGCAGACAACATCAAAAAGAGACTCTTGTGCCTTTTAGTCATATGAATAATGTCTGGAGTTATTCTCTGTGTAAGTACTGTGAGCATCCATAGTACACCTTGTTATTAAACCCATTGTACAAATGCTTTAATCAGTTTAATGCATGTCCAGCAAATGTTTGACTATATAGCACCAGTGCTGTACTCTCTAACCACAACACCAAAGGATCATCCTGCCTTTTCAACAGTCCTTCCGATCTGGAGAGCCAGTTTGGTGTAGTGGTTAAGTGTGTGGACTCTTATCTGGGAGAACTGGGTTTGATTCCCCACTCCTCCACTTGCACCTGCTGGCATGGCCTTGGGTCAGCCATAGCTCTGGCAGAGGTTGTCCTTGAAAGGGCAGCTGCTGTGAGAGCCCTCTCCAGCCCCACCCACCTCACAGGGTGTTTGTTGTGGGGGAGGAAGGTAAAGGAGATTGTGAGCCGCTCTGAGACTCTTCGGAGTGGAGGGCGGGATATAAATCCAATATCTTCTTCTTCTTCTGACTGAGGATACAACCATGATTTTCTTTCAGTTCACTCCTATCCTGGTATTCCTGTTCCCTATCCTCTTCCTCCTGTTTGTTCCAGCGGGTGGAGAGTGGGCCATGATACAAGGGCAAAAGAAGCCACAGCTGTGTCCTTGCCTTGTTAAAGTCAGTATAATTCTCTGAGAATCCCAGCCCTAAAAGAATGTCAGAATGCTATTAGGGATTTGGATATTTCACCAAGAAGAAATACCTACCACTATTTTATGCAGACTTATGCAGATCCCCTCAGCACAGAAACTGTATGGCAGCCTGGATAATTCATACTTAGAAGAAAAAGCAGACAGTCCAGAGCAGAGGTGGTGATACAGGCAGAAAATGAACTTTTCCGCATTTGGATGCTGTGGTGCCGTCAGGCCTGGAATTTGGACTAGAGATCCAGGTCTCTGGCTGATGGGTTGAGCAAGGGGACCTAAGAAGGGACAGTTTGGTGTAGTGGTTAAGTTCACAGACTCTTATCTGGGAGAACCGGGTATGATTCCCCACTCCTCTACATGCACCTGCTGATGTGACCTTGAATCAGTCACAAGTTCTCGCAGAGCTGTTCCTCTCAAGAACAGTTTCTGTCAGAGCTCTCTCAGCTCCACCTACCTCACAGGGTGTCTGTTGTGGGGAGGGGAAGGGAAAGGAGATTGTAAGCCGCTCTGAGACTCCTTTGGGTAGTGAAGGGCAGGGCATAAATCCAATCTCTTCTTCTTCTTCATTGGAAATATACACTTAAATTCCCTCCACCACAAGTCAAGAGCCTAATGTTGCACCATGGTGGGGATATAATGAGAGGGGGAGCTATTGTGCCATCAGACAGCAGTTAAAGGCACAGAAGCATTAACAGGTCTAAATTGTCAAGTGCACTCTACTGAGCTGGTCTGTGGTCCCAAGAAACATTACATTACTTTAGAATTTCGTTTTGTGTAAAGGAAAAATGTAGTGCTGCGGTAGAAGATGGATATTTGATGATGTTTTAAAGCAACAATTTACTACAATATGCAAGAAATCAGTTCAGCTGATGTTTACAGGTTTTTTTTAATAGCTTATAATATTAGCCAATCTCTTACGTCCAGTTCTTTTTTTTGTAGAAAAAGCCCAGCAGGAGCTCATTTGCATATTAGGCCACACCACCTGGCCTGGGAACATGTAGCTGCCACATGGTGGGTTGGGCCAGCTGGAGCCCTGGCCAGCCCAGACAGAGCTCCTCTCCTGTGGGCTCCTGCAGAGGGGGGGAAAAAGCCTTGCTTATGTCACTTATAGCTATGTGTCACATCACACCTTGAACTTCATTAAGCTGCGCCTTGCCAGAGGCTGAGCACATTTCAGAGAGCTCTGAGAGAGAGCAGATAAGAAGTGCTATAAGGGTGAGGTTTGGCTTTCTTAACAGCTGGGGGAGTTGCTGAGAATTTCTGAGTTTGTGTGACTGTGTGATTGCTGGAAATTCTGAGTTTGTGGTTGCTGGGGAACTGCTGTTTGTTTGGTTTGAGTGGACTGAAGGTGATTGTTGCTGATTGATTAGGAGTGGCTGTGTTCCTGGGGCAGACTGAGGCCCCACCCTCTGCATTATTAAGCTGTGCCTTGCCAGAGGCGCAAGCCGAAGGGCTAGAGCTAAAGGGCTCTTGGCCTGTGGCCCTTGGCCTGGGGGCTGTGTAAGGACCAGGAACCCAGATCCCTATTTTCCTTGTGTTCCCAATAAGGTAATTAGACCCTCCAGAAGGAGAGCCACATAAACAAACAGGATTTAAAAGGGGACTGTATATTTTTAAAAAGCTAACATGAAGGTAGAATGCCAGTAGGGGGGTGGGGGCTTTCCAGTGTTTTTCACTGAGTGTCACATGTATGACTATCTGCCCACAGGACAGAAGTATTGGGTGTGTGCTTGATGCAAGGAGCTCCTGGTACTCAGGGAACAAGTTCGTACCCTTGAGGCCAAGGTGACTGACCTGGAGAAGCAGAGACAATGTTAGGCACTCGGAGAAGACTCTCGGGGATGTATTAGATGAGCCCCACTCTGAACGTGGCTGCCCCGTTGCTGCCAGGGAGCATGAGGGTCGAGAGGGAACAGGGCACCATGCTGAGGATAAAGGGAATGTGCCCTCAGAAGGGACCTCTTTTTCCGTTGGTGAGCGGGTATCATTTCGCACCAAGGAACCATCCCTGGGCAGGGAGAGGGGGGGGTCTTGGTAGGTGGTGATTCGATCCTTAGGCAAGTAGACAGCTGGGTGGCAAAACCATGTACGGTGACTTGCCTGCCTGGTGCAAAGGTAGCAGACATTACACATGTTGTAGATAGGCTGATAGACAGTGCTGGGGAGGAGCCAATGGTCGTGGTGCATGTTGGCACCAACGATGTGGGAAAATGCAGTCGTGAGGTCCTGGAGGAAAAATTTAGGCTGCTAGGCAGGGGACTTAAGGCCAGGACCTCCAAGGTAGCCTTCTCAGAAGTGCTACCTGTTCCATGTGCAGGGCTGGAGAGACAGGCACAAATTAGAAGTCTCAATGTGTGGATGAGACGATGGTATAGGGAGGAAGGGTTTAAGTTTGTTAGGCACTGGGATACTTTCTGGAACAAACGGGAGCTGTACAAAAGAGATGGTCTCCACTTGTTCCCAGATGGAACCAAGCTGCTGGCGCTTAAAATCAAAAAGATGGCAGAGCAGTTTTTAAACTAAATCTTGGGGAAAAGCCGACAGGAGATGAAATGTCTCTGGTTCGGGAGGACTCATCTCAAAGAGATGAAGGGTTAGCTGTTACTTTTCTATCGGGTAATGGATCAGAGTTATCCACTGAGATGGTGACAAACAGTATGGAGTGTCTGCCAAAGTCTCAAGGCAGCAGGAGAAAGCTTGCCAGCCTAACTTGCCTGGGAAATTATAGATGTTTGTATACAAATGCTAGAAGTGTTTGAAGTAAAATTGGTGAGTTGGAATGTTTAGTGTTGAGGGAAAACATAGACATTGTGAAAATTTCAGAAACTTGGTGGAATGAGGAGAATCAGTGGGACATGGTGATTCCTGGATATAAGCTATATTGGAAGGATAGGGAGGGAAGGGTTGGAGGTGGGGTGGCTCTGTATGTCAGAGAGGGCATACGGTCCAGTAAGACTGAGGTCAGAGAATTAGATTCCCTTCTAGAAATGCTTTGGGTCAAAATAGAGGGCCCAAAAGGAAATTTAACTATCGAAGTTTGTTATTGCCCACCAAATCAAAAGATAGAGGATGATTATAATATGATGGAAGGATTAAAGACAGCGGCTAAACGTAAAACCTGTGTCGTAATAGGTGATTTTAACTACCCACAGATTGATTGGGTCAATATGTGTTCAGGTCGAAAGAAAGAGATTGAGTTTCTAGATGCTCTCAATGACTGTGCTATGGAGCAGATGGTTACAGTGGTGGAGCGATCCTGGATTTGGTCCTAAGTGATGCCCAAGACTTGGTGAGAGATGTAAAAGTGATCACACCGCTTGGGAGCAGTGACCATAACGTTATTGATTTCACCATTTGCATAAGTAGGGAGTTGCCCCGAAAGACCAGCACAACCATGTTTAACTTTAAAAGGGGTAAATTCTCTGAGATGAGGAGGCATGTGAAGAGGAAACTGAAAGGAAAGGTAAATACAGTCAAAACCCTTGGGGAAGCTTGGAGGCTATTTAAAACCACAATCCTAGAAGCTCAGATAAAATATATACCACAAGTTAGGAAAGGCACAAACAGGTATAAGAAAAGGCCTGCATGGTTAACAAACAAAGTAATGGAAGCTGTAAAAGGTAAGAAGGACTCCTTTAAGCGGTGGAGAGCTAGTCCAAGTGAGATTAATAAAAGGGAACACAGGCTGTGGCAAATCAAATGCAAGACTGTGATCAGGCAGGCAAAAAGGGACTATGAGGAGCATATTGCAAAAAACATAAAGACCAACAATAAAAATTTCTTTAAATATATTAGAAGCAGGAAACCAGCCAGGGAGGCAGTGGGGCCCTTGGATGACCATGGTGTAAAAGGATTACTGAAGGAGGATAGGGAAATGGCTGAGAAGCTGAATGCATTTTTGCCTCAGTCTTCACTGTGGAAGATGAGAAGTGTTTGCCCGCTCCAGAACCACTAATTTTTGAAGGGGTGTTGAAAGACCTGAGTCAAATTGAGGTAACGAGAAGAGGTCCTACAACTGATTGACGAATTAAAAACTGATAAGTCACCAGGTCCGGATGGCATACATCCAAGAGTTCTGAAAAAATCTCAAAGTTGAACTTGTGGATCCCCTGACAAAAATATGTAATCTTGTAATTATAAGAGAGTCAGTTTGAAGAAAATCCTGTAATTAACAAGATTGCTCCATATAGAGCAGAAAGTCCAAAAGAAATAGACACTGGGTATCCAGCTGGAGAGGAGATACAGGAGGTAATTGGTGCACCAACTGCATCAGGTAAATCAGGTAGAATCCTCCAATTTGCTTAATTGTCCATGAAACTTATGTGGTGTTTCAAGATCTTCGTATAGCTTAGGTGGTGTTTCAAGATCTTCGTATAGCTTAGAACCCCCCTTCCCACTGGATTCAACGAGCTTCACTTGGCCCCTGATCCCTTTTAGCTCCACTTCTGCTTTAACCTTCTGGTCTGCTTGGTCTTCCACCATATCACTTGATCAACATTTCTGCTTCTAGTCACCTGACTATAATCTTCCATTTTATAAGTTGGCACATTCTTTGTTATCTCTTCTTTGCTCTTTATTGACATCTCATGTTGTTTATTCTCACCATATGCATGATCACTAGATTGTATTTTGTTATCACATCATTTGTAACCTCCCAGGAATTTCAGCCTTTAAACTTTATCTTACTTTATTCTTTATACCTAAGAACAAAAGAGAAGCCATGTTGAATCAGCCATGTTGGTAAAATACTGTGGCATCCAGTTCAACACTGTTCAAATGACAAATTAAAAACGAATAAGTCACCAGGTCCGGATGGCATACATCCAAGAGTTCTGAAAGAACTCAAAGGTGAACTTGTGGATCTCCTGACAAAAATATGTAATCTTTCATTGAAATCTGCCTCTGTTCCTGAGGACTAGAAGGTAGCAAATGTCACCCCATCTTTAAAAAGGGTTCCAGAGGAGATCTGGGAAATTACAGGCCAGTCAGTCTGACTTCAATACTGGGAAAGTTGGTAGAAACCATTATCAAGGACGGAATGAGTAGGCACATAGATGAACACAAGTTATTGAGGAAGACTCAGCATGGGTTCTGTAAGGGAAGATCTTGCCTCACTAACCTGTTACATTTCTTTGAGGGGGTGAACAAACATGTGGACAAAGGGGACTCAATAGATGTTGTTTACCTTGATTTCCAGAAAGCTTTTGATAAAGTTCCTCATCAAAGGTTCCTTAGTAAACTCGAGAGTCATGGAGTAAAAGGACAGGTCCTCTTGTGGATCAAAAACTGGCTAATTAATAGGAAGCAGAGATTGAGTATAAATGGGCAGTCTTTGCAATGGAGGACGGTAAGCAGTGGGGTGCTGCAGGGCTCAGTACTGGGTCCCATGGTCTTTAACTTGTTCATAAATGATTTGGAGTTGGGAGTAAGCAGTGAAGTGGCCAAGTTTTCAGATGACACTAAATTGTTCAGGGTGGTGAGAACCAGATAGGATTGTGAGGCACTCCAAAGGGATCTGTTGAGGCTGGGTGTGTGGGCATCAACGTGGCAGATGAGGTTCAATGTGGCCAAGTGCAAAGTAATGCACATTGGGGCCAAGAATCCCAGCTACAAATACAAGTTGATGGGGTGTGAACTGGCAGAGACTGACCAAGAGAGAGATCTTGGGGTCGTGGTAGATAACTCACTGAAAATGTCAAGACACGGTGCGATTGCAATAAATAGGCCAACACCGTGCTGGGAATTATTAGGAAGGGAATTGAAAACAAACAGCCAGTATCATAATGCCCCTGTATAAATCGATGGTGCGGTCTCATTTGGAATACTGTGTACAATTCTAGTCACTTCACCTCAAAAAGGATATTATAGCATTGGAAAAAGTCCAGAAAAGGGACTGATTAAAGGTTTGGAACACTTTCCCTATGAAGAAAGGTTAAAACGCTTGGGGCTCTTTTGCTTGGAGAAACGTCGACTGCGGGGTGACATGACAGAGGTTTACAAGACTATGCATGGGATGGAGAAAGTAGAGAAAGAAGTACTTTTCTCCCTTTCTCACAATACAAAAACTCATGGGCATTCAATGAAATTGCTGAGCAATCAGGTTAAAACAGATAGAAGGAAGTACTTCTTCACCCAAAGGGTGATTAACATGTGGAATTCACTGCCACAGGAGGTGGTGGCGGCTATAAGCATAGCCAGCTTTAAAAGGGGATTGGATAAAAATATGGAGCAGAGGTCCATCAGTGGCTATTAGCCACAGTATATATATGTGTGTGTATATATATATATGAGGGGGGGGGCATGTGCGTATATATACACACACACATATATTGGCCACTGTGTGACACAGTGTTGGACTGGATGGGCCATTGGCCTGATCCAACATGGCTTCTCTTATGTTCTTATAACACTCTGTGTCACACAATGGCCAAAAAACCCCAAGAGTCATCAGGAGGTCCACCAGTGGGGCCAGGACACTAGAAGCCCTCCCACTGTACCCCCTCAAGCACCAAGAATACAGAGCATCACTGCCCCAAACAGAGAGTTCCAACAATAAGCTGTGGCTTTCAGTACAATTCTCTGCTACCTTTGACAGCAGTTTCTCAGTGTTTCAACCAAGCAAAAGTATGAAAAATAGCTATCAAAAGATTTTCTTGAAACCAAGCATGTTTGGTTGTAATTTGAGGCAGGGTTATAGTAGTAGCAGCTGAAGGAAAGGCCTACTAAATGTGTCAGCATATTTTGAGGTAGAGCAGCTGCCAGGGCCCAGTGTGAGTGATACACAGTGCTAGCATTCTTGATGGCACTGGCAACAGCACTCCCAACTGCATACACTGGCCAGTGCTGTTGAGGAAGAGGTGTGTAGGTGGTGCAGGCAATTGAATATGGGCATTAGGTATGTGCAGGTGTGGGGGTGGAAAGAGAGGACTGCCACTTTCCACGCCTATTTTGGCTCAGCATGAGTTTCAGAGAGATTTTTCTGAAAATGAAGTTACTTCAAAAGAAGAGGCAGGTTTGGGGGAGTGCCCCGGAAGTGACATCACTTGGCCCTTGACCTGGAAGCGACACCACAGGAAATGACATAATTCCTGTATCCCAGCTCACCCCCAAAGTCTCCTGGCTCCACCTCTGAATTTTAGTGGGCCACGAAGGAGAAGTGTAAGAATAACCGGGCCACGGGAAAGAAAAGTTTGGGAAACCCTGGTCAAAGCGATGGTATTCCCAGTAGTATTGTATGGCTGTGAGAGTTGGACCATAAGGAAGGCTGAGTGCAGAAGAATAGATCATTTTGAGCTGTGGTGCTGGAGAAGAATCTTGAGAGTCCCTTGGACAGCAAGAAGATCAAATCAGTCAGTCCTAAGGGAAATCAACCTGACTGTTCCCTGGAAGGTCTGGGAAAGACAGAAGGCAAAAGAAGAAGGGGACATTAAAAGATGAGATGGCTGGACAGCGTTACTGATGTAACTAACACGAATTTGAGCAGACTTCGGAGAATGGTGGAAGACAGGAGTGCCTGGCATTACTTTATCCATGGAGTCGCAAAGAGTAGGACTCGACTTTACGACTGAACAACAAAAGACATTCTGTGTAGTTATTGTTTTCCCTAAGAATTTTATTTTTGTACAGACTACAGTTTAAAGGGCAAAATAATCTTGGGTGAAATGATCACAAAACTACACAAAAAGTTTTGTTCTGCCTTTATTTTATGTATATCCTTGTAGTACTACAGCATCACAAATGTTCAGATGACCATTTTAGCCCAGTGTTCTACGCTTTGAAGAACATGTTATATTGAGTGCACAATAATTAATTGTAACGTAGGTTTACTAGCATGACCAATATTCCTAATTTCAGGATTTACTGCATATTTATGTTTTCACACCATGCTTATATATAATAAGGCAGGGAGAAACATCTTCTTCCTAAAATCTAATAACATGAAGCCTTGGATATGCAATTGAATAGTATCTGTATGAGGAGGAAGGGCTTGGAGAATTAGTTTCCTTACCAAAGCAGACAATACTTGCCTCAACTTGTAACTTAATTCCCTGAGGTAGAGATGACATGACATGCAGGGAGACATTGTGGTTCAATGTCAGTCCCTCCATTTTCTACATTCTGGCTCTTTTGTTTCATGTTTTTGAAAGCTTGTTTGCTTTCCAAACTTGATAGTACAAAGAGGGAAGACATCTATCATAGCACTGATTTATCAGACTATTGAATTTTGATAGGTTATATCTCTCTTTTATGTACAGCATGGAGAACTTGTTCACATTCTTTACTCACACACCTCCAAAAAACAAAATGGACTTTACAAGTTCCTACAGTGTTCCTCTGAGATCTGTATAAGCCTGTATATTATTAACAGCAATTATGCAGAAACTCTTGGCAGCCCAGAACCATTAAGCAGATCCTTATTGATTTTTGTCCCTCATCTTCTTCTTTTAATTCTATTTATCGTGATCCTTTCTTCATTAAGTCTTTATACCTTGCTGGAAGGACTAGAGCATGTATAATACAATCTGATTTGGCTTTTGCCATTCTTCCACATTGCTTTGTGGTTAAATGGCCTAGATGGCAAGGGGAGATCATTGGGATCCTGGATACAGACAGGGTTAGGAGATTAATTTCATGTCAGGATGCTATTGAAGTCACAAGGGCAGTTCTAGGGTTGTTGTTTTTTTTAAAGAGGGAACTTAGTCATTATTTCACAGGCAACACAATCAGGCCCATTGCTCACAGCCCACACTTTCCATCACATTAAGAGTAGGGAGGATGAGCTCTTTACATGAACATCAAAAGCAAATGCAATGCAGCAGATGTGGCATTGTATGTGTGGTCTTTTTGTGGTTTCAAAAGTTGCCAAGGCTGCTATTCAAGCCAGTCAGCCTCTGGTAAATGTGACAGAAGAAAAGTACATGTAAGGAACTGCTAGAGTTGTGTCCACAAACACACGGGCTGTTTTCGCACTGACCTTAATCAGCAGCGACGCCCCTCTTCACCGCGCAGGATCGGTGCGGATTTCGCACTAATTGCCGCGGAGCACCCGGAAGAGCCGGAAAGTCCCGCGGCTTTTGCGGCGCAAACGGAAACCGCCAAAAACCAGTTTCCATTTGCGTCGCAAAAGCCGCGGGACTTTCCGGCTCTTCCGGGTGCTCCGCGGCAATTAGTGCGAAATCTGCGCTGATCCTGCGCGGTGAAGAGGGGCGTCGCTGCTGATTAAGGTCAGTGCGAAAACGCCCACAGTTACACAACAGCAGAAGGAAACTTGGCAGTGAAACATTGCAGCTTCTTCTGTAAAACTGAATCCAATTCCAGTAGAATAGATAGAGCTATGCCAAATCATACAAAATTAATTATGTGACAGATGGTTGCTCCTTAGTGACCGAGTCAACAAAATAACACCTTATGCAGCAACAGTATATGATGCCTCGTCCGTCTTTGATAGTTGCTTCATTCTTTTCCAAGTAGTTCTCTCTGCTTCCCTTGACACTCTGTCATAGCCTTACACTACAGTATATTATATCCATGCAGCCTAGTTTGGCCTCTCTTTTTACTAAGTGTTTTGAATTTACTGCTGTTTCACTATGTTTTCACTGGTAGCTAATATTTTGTGTTTTGTGGTTTGGCAGAATATGAACGACGAAGTTCTGGCTCTCAGGACCATGAAGAGTCACGTGCTGTTTTAGCACAGAAGATTGAAAGAGAAACGGTTGGTGATAATAGCACCTGCCTATCGTTTGTTCTTTTGTTGTGAATGTGTTACAATTTCAAATTATAATATTTTTCTTTAAAAGTTATGTAAAAAGATGAGAAGATAGCTAGAAGTAGAAACGGGGGGGGGGGGACATTTTCTAAGTAGGAGTGAAAAACGACAGGTATTGAATCTGGCTTCAATTCATTTCTTAAAATTTGTCTCCATGCAGCAAACCCTGAACTGTACCTTAGATGACATTGAGCTGTTTGTTGCCAAACTTCAGAAAGCATCAGAGGCATACAAACAGTTGAACCAAAGGAAGAAAGGAAAGAAGAACAAAAAGAAAGGGCCAGCAGGTAAAATGTAGAGGCTGGGCTAGTGACTTTAGGAAGGTGTTTTGAATAAAAACTCTTCATTCAGTCTACGTACCTATGCATGTTCACAGAGAAGTATGACCCACCATTGTTCATTGGGGCTTCATTGTGTGTAGGGCTGCAGCTGTGTTCAAAAGAGGTCAGCATAAATATGCCTTTTGGTGTTTGAAAGTCCTGCTAAAGCTAAAATGAGGATGATGAACTGGCAGCCTGTGAGCCAAACCTGCAGCCTCTGGAAGCCCTGCAAGTTTTAATGATGTGATTCACACAGAAGAATCAAGAGGACTCCATGTTTGTTTCATATACATTTTCATGCACATGACAGATTGGCAACCTGGCTGTTGGATGGATGCTTCTCAGAAGTTCATTCATTTATCAGTAGAGGTGCCAACATCCAGGTGATGCCTAGAGATCTCCCACTATTATAACTGATCTCCAAGCAGCAGAGATAGTTCATCTTGATAAAATGGCCACTTTGGAAGGTGGACTCTATGGCATTGTATCCCATTGAAGCTCTTCCTCTCCCCAAACCCCACTCTTCCCCAAATCTCCAGGTGTTTCCCAAACAGGAGCTGACAGTCCTATTTATCAGCCCCCTCATACCATCTGAGTGCATGTGTTCCAAAACACAACTCTCTTACTAGTACATAATGCCAGCTTTAGTATAGACCAGCTCAAAGTCTGCAAATAAAAAAGATCCAGTCCCTCTCAGTCTCCAAGCCTGCTTCTTCTTTGTTGTCTCTCACCCTTGGCTCTGGCCTTAAGATCATTGCTTCCAGGCCAGTTTTTCCAAAGTTGGCTGTGCCCCATTCCTCTATGCTGAGTATGGCTTCCAGGAAAAGGACAGCCATTGTCTCCCAAGTAGTGGTTATGTTTCCATCAGTGGGCCACAGAAGGTGGTTAGATCTTCCCTCCACTGCAATATTATCTCCTAGTGTAGTATTTTATCTTTCCCCAGAGGAATTAATATCAGTCATTCATGTAAGGGTAGCCAGTAAGGTGTGTTTTTCTGGTGATCCTTGGTACTTGGGGTAAGAAACAGGTGTTGTATCCTCTTACTTCTGTCCTAGCTTGCATCCTATAAATATGGCCATTTGTGTGAGGGAGAGTTCTGATCCCCATAAACGTAGATCATCCCCCAAGAATACAGGGGCTAGCAAAACATCTCTCATCCACTCATAGCAATATACTTCACCTTGTTATTTACTCTAAAATATACAAAACAACCTGTCTTCTTGGTGCTTCTATTATTGCTCCAAACCTTTAGTGAGACAAATAACCCCTGTTAATGGACCCTTCTTAGTTTCTTTATTCCCAATATTTTTGCTTTTCTAGAGGGAGTTCTGACTTTGAGGGCAAAACCCCCAAGTGAAGCTGAATATATTGACTGCTTTCAGAAAACCAAGCTGGCACTAAATCTCATGGTAAGCAGTAAAAAATGAAATTATCATCAAAATAGTCACCTTTCATAAATGTGCTCAGCACTATGTTCTTTTGTGGTCATTTTAGCCTAGCGCACCAAAGTTGTTGTTTTTTTCACAAGATGTTTCCATGCCTGCAAAAAAAAAAATGATTTCTGAAGGTAAAGGTCTAAAATCCAACTGAATAAAAATGAATGTGGAAGCTGGAGTAATAAATCATGCCATAGTCATCCAAAGCGGGGATCCCTAATGTGGTGCGCATGGGTTCCATGGGATCTGCCAACACCTTTCCTGTACCCACCAAGTATTTTAAGGATGGAGCTCTTGTCAAATAGGGCTTTTGATTAGCCACTGGGTTGCCAGATGGCTTCAACAAAAATACTGGACATACTTGATAAAAAATTATCAACTAAACCAAACATTTATCAACTCTCTCTCTCTCTCTCTGCCCCCCCTCCAGTATTTTCTGTGTCAGAAACTAAATTCTCCAAGGCAGAATCTATGTGTACAGAACCATGAAGATGAATAAACTAGCCTATGATCTTTGCATCTATAATATATATGATCTCTGCATATATAATACATAATAAATTTCCCATAACATGTACGTGTGTGTGCAATTGAGACTGGGAAAGCAAGCTCTCCCTCCTCCCCAAGGGAGGAGTCTTAGCCAATGGAGAAAATAGAGGCTCTGCTCTGTAACTCCTGTGTGATTGAGCTAGCAAAGCAAGCTGTGACACAGAAGGGAGCAAGAGAGGGAGAAGAAAGCAGACTTGCTTGCGAACCTGATAGGAACCCTCTGGAGGCCTGATCTGGCCCCTGGGCCACACGTTTGACACCCCTGATATAAATGATTTGTTGCTCCTGCTGCCACCACAATAGGATCTTCTGTGTAGCAAATGGTAGCTGTGTTTGCAAGCTGTTTCAGTGAAGCAAGTTTGCAAAAGCCACTCCACAAACTTCTTCATTCTTCAGTGATCTCAGAATTCAGAACCTGAGAAATATTCACTCCAGGGCTTTTTTTGAGCAGGAATGCAGTTCTGGCTGGCTTGCCATCAGTGGGTGTGACCTAATATACAAATGAGTTCCTGCTGAACTTTTTCTACAAAAAAAGCCCTGATTCACTCAATCCTAAAGCAAACCAGCTTGTAGGATGGAGAAGGTATGTAGGGATGGAGGGAAGGAAAGATAAGGATGAGCTCAATACTTATTGCAGACTGGGAAAGAAAATCCAAACTGTGTTACAGCCTTTGAGGAGAAGAGAAAGAGGATGAATACTGACAGTGGCTGCTGCTGAACGCAGGAGCAACAAGCAAAAGGAGCATGTGATGTATGCACTGTCTTCCAGAAGCACAGAAGCAGCTGCAGCCTGTTTTGTGCATGAGGAACAGATGACTGGTGGTTGACTGCACAGGTGTAGAACAAGGCAACTTCCTCTCACAATTCAAATAGTAGCAGTCTCCATCCCTCACTACAGCATGGAGATCCTGTTCCCAGCTCCTCTTGCTGGGCAATTCCTTCCTCCCTCCCTCCCTCCCTCCCTCTGTATTGTGGCTCTAAAACATCTGATGTTTATTTTATGTGGCTCTTACGTTAAGCAAGTTTGGCCACCCCGATGGTGCGGTCTCATTTGGAATACTATGTGCAATTCTGGTCACCGCACCTCAAAAAGGATATTATAGCATTGGAAAAAGTCCAGAAAAGGGCAACTAGAATGATTAAAGGGTTGGAACACTTTCCCTATGAAGAAAGGTTAAAACGCCTGGGACTCTTTAGCTTGGAGAAACGTCGACTGCAGGGTGACATGATAGAGGTTTATAAGATAATGCATGGGATGGAGAAAGTAGAGAAAGAAGTACCTTTCTCCCTTTCTCACAATACAAGAACTCGTGGGCATTCGATGAAATTGCTGAGCAGTCAGGTTAAAACAGATAGAAGGAAGTACTTCTTCACCCAAAGGGTGATTAACATGTGGAATTCACTGCCACAGGAGGTGGTGGCGGCTACAAGCATAGACAGTTTCAAGAGGGGGTTAGATAAAAATATGGAGCAGAGGTCCATCAGTGGCTATTAGCCACAGTGTGTATATGTGTGTGTGTGTGTGTGTGTGTATTGGACTGGATGGGCCATTGGCCTGATCCAACATGGCTCCTCTTATGTTCTTATGACAGCTGCCAACCCCACAATGGTTCTGCAAATTAAAAGAACATTGTCTCAATGGTAGCTGCCACCACAGTGTTAATTTTATTCTGTCACTGCTCTATCCAGTGTGTTTTAAAAATTACCCCTCTTCTCCTCTCCCCAACTTGAGCTTCCTTTCTGTGTATTTGGGGAGAGGGGGCTCTGCCTCCTGTTGCAGCTATTCTGTTGTTGGCTTTGCCTTTTGCAGCAGCCATTTTATGGTTGCACTGGCCACACTGTGTCAGAATTCCAAAAGTGCCTGCAGACTCCAAAAAGTTGGTAAGTCACATGAACTCCTCCCACCACTAAAGGCAGTCTGGTGAGACACCTTCTGAACAGTGCTGTGCTACCTCTCCATTAGCTGGCTCCCAAGTCTCTGACTGCATTTCAATATCATACCAAACTGCAGGATCAGATGGGTAGCCATGTATCTGAAGAAATGTGCTTGCACAAGAAAGCTTATACCTTGAATACCACTTTGTTGGTCTTAAAGGTGCCACTGGACTCCAACTTTGTTATACCAAACTGTTGTTTGCCTTGATAGATGCAAATGTAAAATGCAGCCGTTTCACCAGGCCTACAGGTGAGGTGGTAGATGTCTACCTCCATTGACCTCCCTGCTGTAGTCCTCACCCTGTTGAAGCATCCATCTGATTCTATGTGGCTTAAAGAGATCTCTGAGCAACTGTTGCTACCTGTTTTATTTTAATGATTTTAATCCATTGATTTCATATTTATAATTATTGTTTACTTGATTTGAATTTTATTGTGATGAGCCATTGACTCGATTCTCATGTTGTAATCTGCCCTGAATCCCCTTGTGGGGAGGGTGGAATATATTTATTTTTATTGACTCGATTCTCATGTTGTAATCTGCCCTGAATCCCCTTGTGGGGAGGGTGGAATATATTTATTTTTATTTGATTTGATTTATATCCCGCCCTACCCCACCGAAGTGGGCTCAGGGCAGCTCACAGCATAAAAGTTCTAACAATAAAATTCAGAATTAAAATACAATAGCATTAAAATACAAAAAATACAATAGCAATTTACATAATTAAAACATTAATATCAATACATCAATCCAACAGTGTGCTATCTATAGACTTCCTTCAGTATTTTGGTGCCAGTCAGTTATAAGCCAACCGGAAGAGGACTGTCTTAATTTATTAATATAAATATAAATAAATGTAGCTTGCTGGCTGTATCCATTGTGTGCAGAAAGCTATAGGCTACAGCCATCAACCAAACCTGAAAGGAAAGAGTAATGCATTACCTGCCTCCTGTCACTCCTTCAGTCAATACTGCAACCTCTCCTGACTGCTTTTCAGTCTTAAGAAAAAATGTTGTGGCTTCCTTATTAGCATTGCAAATAATGCGCCATTACCCTTTGATAACTGGTCCAATACATCCTATGGTGCTCTTGCCCTCTTCTCTCCCTCACACACAGGATTTCCGCTTTTTACTTCTTTCTTGCTGAGCAGCCCCTATATTCATTTTCTTGTTATTTGTGTGTCTATGGCTAGCCCATAGGTTTATGAAGGATAGGTTTATCATTCACAATTTACCATAGAGTTTCCCCCAAAATTTACCATAGTTTCCCCCCAAATTGCTAGAGCATTCCCACACGAAACCATAAAGCTTTTAGCGATTTCCTAGAGCATCCCCACATGATGTGCCCTGTGCAATACGTCACTTCCGGGTGACATCAATGCGCCACGTGATGGCGGGACTCTTTAGGGAGTGGGGAGGAAGAGGGGTTTTGTGGACCTCAGTCATCATCTTTAATTTCCTTATTTTTTAAACTAAAATGGCCCAAGTGCTGCAATCTCACATTTATTATTTAGCAGAATGCATAACATAACGTACAACACTATTATTAGTACCTTCTGAAAATGCCTACACAGCAGGAGGGAAATGTTTTGGGCACACCTTGCTTGCCTGTCTCTGCAAGCCCTTAACCAGCCCTAGCCCTAGCTATTTCATTTTCTACAGGAGGAGTCACACCCTCTGTTGCATTAAACTAGCAAGATGAGGTTATGCAGAACCCTGTTCTCTGTTGTGCTGCCACAGTTTCCAGTTTCACAAAGAAAGGAGAGTTGTTTTGTTTGCTGCTGCAGCAATTTCTTATGAATATAAATAGAAGATGTGGTCATCTGAAGGTTGTCTGCTGCTAGAGCAATTAGTTTAACATTCTTGTAGATCTCTTTCATTGTTCTCTCTTTGCAACAGTTCCAGCAATTGGTTTAGTTGCAGTAAGGCAATAAGCTCTGTGCAAGTCTAGCTTAACTCTGCAGTGTCTCTCATGACCTTAACTTCAGGGGGTAGTCCTGTTAGTCTGTTGTAGCAAAGTTAAACTGGAGAGGACTATTTTAGATCAGGACCATTTCAGACCAGGAAAATGGTGCTGAGGGAAGGCATAATCCCCTTGTTCGTGCATGTCATGGTCCTCCTGACCTGCTACACACACCTGGAAATTGCATTGCCATGGGGAATTAGACTTCCTGATCTGAATGACAGTTCTCATGGTGGATGTGGACTCAACCTGACATCCCTGTGTTGTGTAGCATCTTATAATTCAAAAACCATAGTTTCACATTTTGGAATGATAGCAGAATACTATTTGTACTTTTTCTGGGTTTGTTTCTAAGTATGAAAACTCAATGAAACAAAGATGAATTTTTATCTTTGATCACAGAGTTTGCAATTATATCACAATTAAGCCCTATTTTATTTTTTTCTTTTCAGGCCAAACTGAGAAAACATATCCAGAATCCAAGTGCTTCAGAGATGGTGCATTTTCTGTTTGGACCATTGGAACTGGTATCTCCATAACTATAAATTCAATATTTTTCTTTATGTAATAGTACCATAAATCTCAGCATCCGGTGAGACAAATAATCTCATTAAGAGTGCAATTTATATTAAGGTTTTATTCACAAATGGCTTAGACATTATTAAATGGTAAGCATAGATTTGTATAACAGGTTTCATCACCTGTTTACATGTTGATAAATTCAGGTGGGTAGCTGTGTTAGTCTGAAGAAATGGAACAATTCAATTAAGTGTGCGTGCACACAAAAGTTTATACTCACACTTTGTTCTGTTTACATGTTGTAAATAATGAAGATTAAACAGAAAACCTGTGTTGATTCCACCAAGGGTGCTTGAAGCTAATATATGGGTACCGTATATCTTGGGATAGTTCCTGGAATGAATTGTATAGGTGCATGCATCCATAGAATGTTATCTACAATGCTTGAAGCTGCCTTAAATGCTGAATCAGACCATTGGTCCATCAAGATCAGTATTGTCTTCTCAAACTGGCAGTGACTTTCCAGGGTCTCAGACAAAGATATTTCACATCACCTACTGTCTGGTCCTCTTAGCTGGAGATGCCAGGAATTGAACCTGGGACCTTCTGCATGCCAAAGAAATGCTCTTTCACTGAGCCACAGTCCCTCCTACAGCTCTTTGATGGTCCTATAAAACGTGGCCAGATCACTTGATAGATGTCACCTGGTGGACTGTCTCTGAGCTTTGTTTATTCGTACATACAACATACTTTGATATTTATTCCAGGAGCCATACTATGTGTTAATTCAGAAATCGTTCACTGAATAGCTTCAAATTAAAGAAACAGAAAAATAACAGGTTTACAAAAACCCCAAACTTAAATCAGATAACTAAAGTTTTGTGATGGTCTATTAACTTTCCAGTGTATAGCTTTAAAAGAGAATTAAAAACTAATAGTTTGGCAAACATTTTGAAATGTAATTCTAAATTCTTTTTTATACCTTCTTGTGTATAATCTAGATTGTTAATAGCTGTGGTGGTCCTGACCTTGCAAGATCTGTCCTCAGTCCACTTCTTTCTAAAGATACCACAGATTTCCTAAAAGGACATCTAACACCAAAAGAGATGACACTGTGGGAGTCCTTGGGAGAGACATGGACAAGGTCAAGGTAAAGGACAAAGCCAAGCTGAGGAACAAGGAAGAACAAAGGGTTACCTGAAACCAGTGAAGGGGAAAGTTCCCTTGTTTTTTTTTTAATGACCTCCATGTTTCATGATTTTATCATGTTTTATTTGGGAAGCGGCTTTGAGTAGGTTCTCTGGAGAGGTGGCACATAAATTTTCCAAACAAACAGGGCTGGCCCAACCATTAGGCATGTCGGGGGTGCCAACGATAGAAGGACCAGCTATTAGAATTGGAGAGTCACAGGTAGCCCCAGGGGTTCCAGTTGCAGGGAAGAGAGGGAGCTAGCATTCCTCATGCACGTTAGGCTGTCCTGCCCCCTGAGATCCCCCTTGTTGGCCTGGGCCGGCTCATCTGACCTACCTTCCCTCATAACTGGAACTGGCAGTGACAAGCCCCAATATTTAGCACTTGTCTGTGGGCCCAGGCCAGTCCTCCTGGGGTGTTGGGATTGGCTGCAGGAAACGACAGCTCTAGGCAGTGCCACTAGCCACTAGTGAGAAAAAACAAAAGGCCAGCCTGTTAAATCTAGGCAGCTCCAGTATCTAGGGCTTCCAACCTCCAGGTGGGTCCTGGAATTAGGAAAACCAGGTCTCTCTCACCATTGTCTGCCAGCCCACTGAGGGCCAGAAGAAAGGAAAGGGGTTCTAAAATGGTGTTGCTACCAGTGATATGACATCACTTCCAGTGAATACCTGGAAGTGACATCATGTCACTAGCACAGCATCAATGCAGCCCTCTAGCATTTGGACAGAACTCTATAGAGTTTTGCTCAAATCCTAGAGCAGCATGGCCAGTGGCTGGGGCTGATGGGAGTTGTAGGCAAAAAACATCTGGAGAGCTACCGTTGGCCACCCCTGTCCTAGAGCATCGCACTAACATCACTCTAATGACATGACATTGCTTCCAGGCAGGGCTGGCGCATGGGAGTCATCCAACTAGTCAGCAGCCTAGGGCACCATCTGGCCTAGGGGCGCAATGAGGTGCCCCCTCTCTGCACGCCCTCTAGGGTCCTGACTTCATCCAGGCTCCCCAAAGGTCAGGAAGCCTGGGGGAAGTGTGGGGGGGGAGGCCACGACTGCTGGCAGCGCTCAGGTCCTGACTTTGCCCAGGCTGCCCGAAGGTCGGGAAGTCTGGGTGAAGTGTGGGGGGGTGAGGCTGCGAGCACCAGCAGCGCTCAGGTCCTGACTTCGCCCAGGCTCCCCGAAGGTCGGGAAGCCTGAGCGAAGTTGGTGAGGGGGCCTGGCAGCCTTCCAGATTCTACGTTCTTAGAACTCCGGAAGCCTGGGCAAAGTGGGGGGGGGGCGTGTCAGTTACATCATCAATGACGTTATCAGGGGGTGCATGAGAAAAGGATACCGGGGTGGAAGAGGGGCAGCAGAGTGAGGTTTGGCCTTGGGCACAGGAAAGTCTAGCACCGGGCCTGCTTCCAGGTATTTGCTAGAGGTGACACTGCACCACTGACATGGCTTCATTCTCCCCTTTCCCCCACCCACCTGGGGTTCTCCTGGAATTACAACTGATCTCCAGATTACAGGGATTAGTTCCCCTGGAGAAAATGCCAGCTTCAGAGGGCAGACTCTATGGCATCACAGCTCTGCTGAGCCCCTTCTTCAAATTCAGCTCTCCCAGGCTCCACTCCCAAATCTTCAGGAATTGTCCAACCCAGGACTAGCAACCCTACTAGCATCCCTTGGCTCCACCTCCTTTTGCCCTCTGTCCTCCAAGGGATGACAAGGCTGCCTAGTGAGGGTAGAGAAGTTTCTCAATCACCCCCACTTACCAGACTGCCTCTTCTTTACTGGGGTATGCTGGCACCACTTGAGACTGCCATTAGTCATGGCCAATCCTGACACTGTGGGAGGACCAGCCTGGACCCTGAGACAAGCACTGGACATCAGGGCCTGCCACTGCCAATGCTGGTGATGGGGGAAGGCAGGTCGGATGCTCAAGCCTCAGCCATAATACAGGTGGCTTGTCTGGTTCACCAGCAAGATTGCACTCTTCCAGGGGCAGATTTGAAAAATCTGCTGGCAGCCTCCACAGACACATGCCCATGGGTAACCAGAGGAGCTGGCAAGGGGCCTGCTGCTTGAAATACCTGCAGATGCAAGTTAGCTGGGGGTAGGTGTGAGTGTGTGTGTAAAAGAGATTATTTTCTGGAAGTAAGCAATAATATTCCTCCCTTCCCAGTGTGTACAAAAAGACGTCTCTCACTTTTCTCTTTATTGAATCGGGGTAGGGGCAAAGTCATTGTTCACCAGAGTACCAAAACCTTTGGGTCAGCCCTGCAACTGCAAACAAATAACTAATATGAACTGAAATGTTAAGTGGGGCAACAATGTTTTCACTTTATTTAGAAAACTGTGCATTGTATGATTGTAAAAAAGCCCCTCCCATCATTTCAGCAGGTTTTTTTGAGGAACATCAACCAATGTTGCACAGTTTTTAGCCAGATCACTTCAATTAATGGTTGCTATAACCATTTCAAGGGTGGCACTTAGTTCCCCCCCTGGCCCCAGTAGGGTTGCCAATCCCCAGTTGGGGGCAGGGGATCCCCCGGTTTGGAGACCCTCCCCCCGCTTCAGGGTCGTCAGAAAGCAGGGGGAGGGGAGGGAAATGTCTGCTGGGAAATCTATTATTCCCTATGGAGATTTATTCCCATAGAAAATCATGGAGAATTGATCCATGGGTATCTGGGGCTCTGGGGGGCTGTTTTTTGGGGGAGAGGTGCCAAATTTTCAGTATAGCATCTAGTGCCTCTCCTCAAAATACCCCCCAAGTTTCAAAACGATTGGACCAGGGGGTCCAATTCTATGAGCCCCAAAAGAAGGTGTCCCTATCCTTCATTATTTCCTATGGAAGGAAGGAATTGAAAAGGTGTGCTGTCCCTTTAAATGTGATGGCCTCCCTTGGAGTTCAATTATGCTTGTCACAGCCTTGATATTGGCTCCACCCCTAATGTCTCCTGGCTTCATCCCCAAAGTCTCCTGGCTCCACCCCCAAAGTCCCCAGATATTTCAGAGAAGAATTCGTGCCACTTTCACTATAAGAACTAGTCTCCTTCATGGGGCAGAGTATCTCAATCACTTTCCCTGGCCCCAGATTGGAGCACTGTAATACATAGCAGCATTTTAGAACCATCATAACTTCCAAACACATTGTCACAATGGGATGTTATTGCCTTGCATTCTGAACTGCAGGGAAATATTAGTTTTTAAGGGAACGGAAAATGCTTTGAGAGAGATATCACTTCCCATGGTTTATATACGCATTTGTTTTGTCCCACTGCTGCTCTTGACCAAACAGGCTTTGCATATTTTGAAACAATACAAATGCTTGCAAACCCTGTTTTTGTAAGTCGAAAACAGAAAGAGGACACATACCACAATCAATAATCTCTTTCAAACCAGCTCTCTGAATAAAAAGAGACAGTCTCTTTCTTTGCAGAGTTAATAGAATCATAGAGTTGGAAGGGACCTTCAGGGTAATCTAGTCCAACCCCCTGCTCAATTCAGGAAATTCACAAATAACACCCCCCCATACCAGTGACACCTGCTCCACACCTAGAAGATGGGTGGGGGGGAGTTAAAACCCTTCCAGGAACCCTGGCAAACCAGCTGGGAGAAAATTTGCTGCCTGACCCCCAAGTGGCAAACAACATTTTCCTGGGCACGTAAGAAAGGGCCATGAGAACTAAGCACTGATGCAACCCTTCCTGCCCTCCTTCTCATGATCTGCCTAAATTCACAGAATCAGCATTGCTGTCAAATGGCCATCTAGTCTCTGTTTAAAAACGAGTATATACTTTTTTTCTTTTTGGAATGTATATCCAAAAAGAATGGAACACACAGTTATGTATAAACTATTGGCTACTCAATTTTTTTTTCATGTACGCTTAACACTCACAGATTTTCTTTTCCTTATGTACGCTTAACACTCACAGATTTTCTTTTCCTTTCTATATGTTAGCTGAACTTTCACTAATGTTGCTTTTATTTCATTTGTCCCTTCCCCCATTTCTTAAACTTTAGTAAAACTTGTAAAAGATAAAAACTAGTAGACTAGTATACATTGTAATGCTACAGCAATATGTCAATCACCTTTTTTAAAAAGGCCTCCAAAGCCCTCCAGTGGTAGGTGAGGAAAATGACAGCCACAAGGGAACTGAAGCAAGGAAAACTCTGCTGATGTCAGCAGGACCTGCAAAGATGTGCCTCTTTCCACCCACACAGCATATGCTTTGACTGCCATCTTTCAAAAAAGATCATACCAAACCTTTACTAAACAGCAAAGTGTGTGTGTGGGGGGGGGGGGGGGGGGAATGGAAAGCAAACAATTAGGGGACATTCTTATATGGATGCTGCAAATAAATATGCTCTGATTTGGACACCAAACTGAAATGAAAACTCCTTATGGAAGTAGCCATCATCAAGAAGCCCAAACACTAAATTTGGAAAAGTCCTCAAATATTAATATTGGCACACATACCTTATAATAGGAAGGTAAATGATATGGTCCATGTTCTGCATTAAAATAAATTTCTTTGTAATGTGTTTCTAAGAGCTGAGTGGCCAAGAGAAGCCAACGTTCCAAGCTACATTCCAAAGTTCCGCAATGGATGGGAGCCACCCTTGGAAATTTTCCGTGGAGCCCC
Organism: Heteronotia binoei; assembly: GCF_032191835.1. Classification (NCBI taxonomy): domain Eukaryota; kingdom Metazoa; phylum Chordata; class Lepidosauria; order Squamata; family Gekkonidae; genus Heteronotia; species Heteronotia binoei. Next base: position 160,904,057 of record NC_083243.1, on the reverse strand, counting down.
TTGGGAAATAGACTTTGGCCACTTGCAAGAAGAGGTAAGTTCTAGGCCTAAACCTCCTCATATTTTTCTCTGTTCATTCAAACTGTGAGTCAAACATTCACGTAGATTAGAAAATAAGAAAAACTGATTTGGAGGAAATATCTGGTTCATATTTGGAATTCCTCTCCCCACCCCCACCCCCTGATGAATTGATGTTTGACAATTGAGTATTTCTCCCCAGTCTAGCTAGGGCCATATGTGTACAGAAGCAAGTTACCATTCTCATATCTCTTACAGCAGAAAGCAGTCATATAAAAATGGGTACTGTGTGCAATAGTGCTGATCAACTGTTTGGGCATGCAAGAAGGAGTGCAGTATGGCAATGTATGTAGTATAGCCAGGAGATCCTAAGATTGCCTGACTGTCGGAAGTGCTAGCTTTTTTAGCATTATGCACCACTAGATGGCGAGTTAGAGGTGATTTGCCATTGCATGCCTCTTTGTCAAACCCCTGGTGTTCCTTGGAGATCACTCATCCAAATATTAGCAAGGGCTGACCCAGCTTAGTTTCTGAGATCTGATGAGATCGGGCTAGCCTGAGCTATCCAAGTCAGGGGGTGACAGCCAGTACCGGCCCTAGGGCGCATGGTGCCCCAGGCAGGCTCCCTGCCTGCTGCCCCTGCTACTCGCCCACCCTCCACAACGCTGCAATGCGATGCCGTGCTTCATTGCCTGCTCCCCCCCAGCATGATCAGAGGAGTGCCTCAACAAGGCTCGGCCTTACCCACTTCAACAGGGCCCAGGCTTCTTCTAAGTTCTTTGAAGAGCGTGCTGGAGGAGGCTTCTCCCCCTCCCCCCTCTTTGAAGAGCGTGCTGGAGGAGGCTTCTCCCCCCTCACTTCTGGAACTGGAGGTGAGGGGGGAGCAAACCCTGTCGAAGCCTCATCGCAGCGCTCCTCTGATCATGCTGGGGGTGGGGCGGAATGCTGTGCAGCGGAAGGGAAAAGGGGTTGGCAGTGGTGGCTGCAACGGCGGAGGGGGGGGAGAGACAAACTTAGGCATTTGTCTCGGGCATGGGGGGAGCCCAATTCGGCATCCCCCTCCCGGTGCCCTAGGCAAATGCCTAGTTTGCCTAATGGGTGAGCTGGCCCTGGTGACAGCTAATAAACTAGTTATCCAATTGAGGCATTTCCTGCATAGGAAAGATTTTGCCATTGTGGTACATGCTCTGGTTACATCTAGATTAGATTACTGCAATATATTGTACATAGGGCTACCCTTGAAAACTTCAGTTGGTACAGAATGCTGCAGCCAAGATGTTGACTGGAGTAGTTTGTAGGGACCATATCACTCCAGTCTTGGTCTACACTGGGCCCTATTTATTTCCTGGCCTAGTGCAATCTCTATCTGGTTTGGGACCAGCATACTTAAGGACCACCACTTCCTTATGAGCCTACACAACTGCTACAGCTATCATCTGAACACAGCCAGGGCTGTCTTAACAGCATTATGGGCCCCAGACAAAGCAGTGTACTGGGCCCCTACAACAACTACTCACAGGAATAAATATGTAAATGGCTGATAAAATTAAATCTATATTTATTTTATTGGCACTTCCAGCAAAATCAGTGTTGAAACATTAAAAACATGCTGTACAGCACCAGCTAATCAACATGATAAACATTTGAACAATACACGAGGCCTGAAAAACACCATAATACTCAGTAAGCTGTACAGATTAGATGTCACAGTATGAAATTACTACGAATTTCTTATTATAACAAGCATTTGCGACATTTCTTAGCAGAAAATTGCTTTATTATTGGCTTGGTCAATGGTCTTCAGGATGTCATTTTCCATGTACATGAGTGAAAGCCAGTTCAAACGATGCTGCCCCATTGTGCTATGAAGCTATTTTTTTATAAGTTTCAGTCTTGAAAAAGAACGTTCTTCTGTATAGTTGGTCACCATCATGCACATGAATACTCTGAGTGCAGTTTCAACATTCGGGAAAACTGATTTCAAATTGTCGGAAATTATTTTTCTGTACAATGCAGGGGAGTCTCACAATTTTCATCAAGAGCCACGTAGTGCTTGAGATGCTCACATTCATTTAAAAGGTCATCATAATTAAGGTCTTTGTGATACATATTAGCCAGATGTTCACACTTTTTCTTCAGTGCATCAGAAGAAATGGTTTTCAATTCACTGAAGAAAGAAAACAGATTTCCAGTCTGTGAATAAGCTTCTGCACGTTTTGTCAATTCAAAGATTAGAGTGTCCAGAACAGGGAGGAAAGTTTCTACCCTGAACTTTTTCGCTTTTACTGAGAAGTACCTCTTCTGCTGCTGATGATCCATCATATCTAGTAAGACGCACACTTCGTTTTCGTTCCCGTTTTTTCTCATCACTGTAATCTGTATCTGGACACATACTCCTGGCTTTGAATTCATATTCACTAAATTTATCTCTAGTTTCCCAAAGATAGATTTTCATAGACTCAAGAAGATTTGTGGCAACAAGGATGTCCACATCCTTTGACTGCAGGACCTTGCTTGTTTTGTTCATTCTTTCTAGCATGTCATTCCAAAGAATTGTGAAAAAGATTGTTTCCAGGTTTTCCATTTTCACAAACTATCAATACCTGGTTATTAGTACTGCATCATACACAGATTATTATGGGGCCCCTATGCTCGTGGGGCCCACGGGCTCATCAGGCCCATGTGTTAAGACAGCCCTGAACACAGCACTGCTTTGGGCATTTCCACTTTCTGAAGTGTTACAGGTAACAACCCAAAAGAGGCCTTATAAGCTACAGTGCCAAAATATGGAACTCCTTCCCCAGGGATTTTCATTTGTTCCCTTCTATCACTGTCTTCTGCCAGCAGGTAAGATTTCTTGACCAATTCCTCACTAGCCGTTGCTCTGCCCCCGGTCTTCTGCTTTCCCTGGCTCAAGCAATTGATTCCCCACCAGCTGCTGTGTGGACACATTTTGACCCACAGCTCCCTCCAATTTCCCCCGCTGTTTCTTGATCTTGATTTTTTAGAGATCAGGAAGCCACGAGGGAGGGGGGCCGTGGGGCAAAAAGTGTCCATGCAGCAACTCATGGGGATAGGCTTCCCAATCCCCAGGTCCCAGCGGGGGATCCCCTGTTTTTACAGGCTTCCCCCCGCCCCAAGCCAGCTGGATGGCGGGGGAAGCCCCGCCCCCACAGTCACTATGAAGTTTTAGAGCTCCTGCAGGTTTAGAAACCTGCAAGCAGGTCTGTGTGCCTTTAAGGCTGAGCAGGAAGCACGAAACAGGAAGGGCTTCATGGGAAAGGGTCATTAACAGTTTCGTCGGAGAACGGCCCCTCCCTTTCTTTTGTTTTCAGTTTTCAGAGCAAGTTCTGCAGGAACAAGATCCAGTAAGTATTTGTGTGTGTGTGTGAGAGAGAGAGGGGGGGGGGGAGTAGGGGATTCCCTGGTTTGGAGGCCCTCCCCCCGCTTTAGAAAGCTTGGTGGGGGAGGGAAATGTCTACTGGGCACTCTATTATTCCCTGTGGAGAACGATTCCCATAGGGAATGGGGAATTGATCTGCAGGTATTGTGAGCTCTGGAGAGGCTATTTTTTGAGGTAGAGGCACCAAATTTTTAGTATAGCATCTAGCTCCTCTGCCCAAAATCCCCCCCCCCCCAGTTTCAAAATGATTGGACCAAGGGGTCCAATTCTATGAGCCCCAAAAGATGGTGCTCCTATCATTCATTATTTCCTATGGAAGAAAGGTATTTAAAAAGGTGTGCTGTCCCTTTTAATGTGATGGCCAGAACTCCCTTGGAGTTCAATTATGCTTGTCACACCCTTGTTCCTGGCTCCACCCTCAATGTCTTTTGGCTCCGCCCCCAAAGTCCCCAGATATTTCTTGGATTGGACTTGGCAACCCAACATGGGGAATTGATTGCTTGTGCCAGGGAAAGCAGAAGCCCAGGGGTAGAGCAACAGCTAATGAGGAATTGGTTCTTATTTCATCTGGCTTTCCTTTATCAATGATCCCTCTTGTCTGCCTTGTGTTCTAATGTGCTGCCCTCTGTTGTTATATGTATTTAGTTCCATTTTAATTGTTTTTATGATGTATTTTATGCAGTTTTAATTGTCAGCCTCCTTGGCAAAGCTGATTGAGCAGAAAAGTGGAATGTAAATTTTGTAACTAAAATAAAATAGTAATTCAGTTGCACCTTTATATAAAAAAACAAGTATAAGGGCAAAGAATTGAAGATTGCTTGAAGTTAAAGAATCCTGAAATTACTATTCTCCTTATTTAGTTCCAATCAGTTTTCTATATTGTTCTGGTTGAGGAAATCACTGATACAAAAACTATTTTAATCATACAGTGTTGTTTTTAAAGTTAATAATTTGTATTCACCTGTTTCAAAGAGTACCTGAAAAGGTTTTGAACTATTGTAAAATTCACACAATGAATGTTTGTTGTTGTTTACTGTTGCACAACTAACTAACGTTTTAAATTCAAATCTTGTCATTCAGATAACTACTGCCCTTGGTATTGAATTAATTGCAATGCCTACAATATGTCAAGAGAAACTTGAGTCTCCCATGGCAGCTGCCTGCACCTTTCTATGGAGGATCCCAGGCTAACTATTACCAGGCCCGGCACGTGGGGTTCTGCCATTCGAGGCAGAATTCCAACAAGCCCTTCTCCAGTAGATTTCTTGTGCATGTGCAAAGCGTGCATGCACGCGGCTTTATGACATCACCAAGATGTGACATCATCATACCAGGTGCTCAGCATGTCCCCTCCACAGCGCTTGGCAGGTGCTGGAGAGGGGAAGCCTCTTTTTTGGTTTTAAGGGGTTGGGGGTGTTCTCCCAACCTTTTAAAGCCAAGAAAAATCCCCGGTCAGTTTCCCTCTGTAGCACTCGCCAAGTTTGGCAGGCCTGGTGAGAAGCCTTGTTTTTCTTGGCTTTAAGGGTTCGTTGGAGCTCCTCCAACCCCTTAAAGCCAAGGAAAAAACCCGGTCAGTTTCCCTCTGCAGCGCTTGCCAAGTTCAGCAGGCGATGGAGAGGAAAAGCCCCATTTTTTCTTGGCTTTAAGGGGTCAGGGGACCCCTTAAAGCCAAGAAAAAAACCTGGTCAGTTCCCTCTGCAGCACTTGCCAAGTTTGGCAGGCACTGGAGAGGGAAAGCCCTGTTTTTTCTTGGCTTTAAGGGGTCAGTGGAGCTTCTCTGACCCCTTAAAGCCAAGAAAAAATGGGCACTGGAGAGGAAAAGCCGCTTTAAGGGTTTCTCAGGGAACCCCTTAAAGCCAAGAAAAAAAAAAAACCCAGTTGGTTTCCCTCTGCAGTGCTCGCTGAATTTGATAGCCACTGCAGATGGCCACTGCAGAGGCTCGGGGACTCAGGGATGGCGCGAGCAGGGAGGGAGCGCCCGCCCCTGCTGGTAGCTGGTGCCCTAGGCATTTGCCTAGTTTGCCTACTCCCACAGGCCAGCCCTATTATGCAACTCCCACAGCATGGTTTCCTCTTGAAACCACTAAGAATCACTTTCCAAGCCCATGTACGTTAAGGTCTTCTACGCAGTATGGGGCAATTAAATATTACCCAACTATTTTCTACAGTTCTCCTTTCTTTGTGATTAGAGAGCAAATTAATAAGTGCAGATTAAAACTATATGGTATGGCTGAGAAATAGAACAGGTGCAAAATTTGAACTATTTTTGAAAGAGGGAAGATGAATGTTTTCAGAAGACACATTCAGTTCTGAAGATTCATTCCGTGCTGGAATTGCAATTCCTATTTATATCCATTAACATGAAACATTTAAAGCAAAAGGGTTCTCAAAGTCTGAAAGTTTCCTCCATAAGGAGAGACAGGCAGTTGTAAGCTTCTGCAACCCATCCACTACCCATCTGTATCTTGATTTTAGGAATCAAATTATCTTCAGCTGCTCATTTATTTTTTAAAAACCAGAGCAAAACAGAAGGATATGTTTTGCACCTGGGCATTGACTGGAAACTCCTTAGATTTTTCTGCAGGCCTTTTATTAGTCTGGGAAACTTTTAGGTTCCTAAAAGTTAGCTTCAGGCATAGGTGGTCATTGTCTCTTGCCCTTCCTTCCTGACCTGCTTTCTCCTTATCCAAAAGCAGGAGCAAGTGCTGTCTGGCAAACCATTAGTCTTGTGCTGTCTTAATTGCACTTAGGGAGTCTCAAAGGCTCACGGGGCTGATACTCATGCAGTCTTACTATAGCAAAGTCTGAAATGCAGCTTCTCAGTCTCAGCACCTTTGTCCAAGATGGAGACAGTTCCAATATAACATTTTCATGTCCCTATATGATAGAGTTATTCTAGGATACTATTCTAGTACTAATGCTCATTCTCTCTCTTATTTTCCAAGTTGTCATCATCCAATGGGTATTCCAGTCGTAACCTAAAGCCTGTTCAGACAGCTGATCAAATGCAAGCTGTGGATGCCTTTACTCAACATGTTACTCAGCATGTAAATAGGTAATTTCTAGTACATAAAACAGCCATTGTAGAGTCTCATCACACCACAAGCAGAAGCTCTATATATGGCCCAGGGTTCCTGACTGTGCCCAGGGAAGCAGTGCATCCAGCACATCCAAGCAGCAAAACAAGCAAGATACTATCTCAGATAACTGAAGATATACTGAAAGTCACTATGGAGTAGTGGTTAGCATGTTGGATGAGAATTAGAGAGAACCAGGTTCAAATCCCTGTTTACCATGAGAATCCATGAGCCCATCATTCTCTGCCAACCTCATTTACCTCACAGAGTTGTTGTGAAGATAAAACAGGACGGCAGAACCATGTTGTGTGTTGTTGGATATAGTAGTGGCTATAAACAACCGAACTGAAAGCACTGCTTGTTGGGAGATACAATCCGATAGAACAGGAAAGAAGAGAAAAGATTTGACTGGGCTCAGTTCTTTTACTGAGTGGTACATCAATCGTTGTTTCTCTTTGAGTAATTCAATAAATTTAGTTTGAAACTTAAATTGTGAATGAGTTGTATGAGACTTGAATCTGCCTTATACTGAATCAGGTTGTTGTTCCATCAAGGTCAATATTGTGTACTCAGTATTGTGTACATGTGTATTCAGACCAGCGGCTCTACAGGGTCTCAGGTCTTTCCCATCACCTCCTGCCTGGTCCTTTGAGATGCCAGAGACTGAACCTGGGACCTTCTGCATGCAAAGCAGAGGCTGTACCACTGAGTCACTGCCCCTTCCAACAACACATTTATGCCACCTCAAAGATGGAATTTAAAAATAAATAAATGTTGCTATTTTTGAATGATGGCCAGAAACAATTGACAGAAATGTTGAGAAGAACGAAGTGTTAGAGCCTTTAGTGGCTATTCAGGAATGCTACATAGATTGTGTAACAATAATACAACTAATAAATAATAAAACTAATAAATAATACTAGTACTTATTAAAACTAGTAATAATAAAACTAATAAGAATACAGAATGACATTTTCATTGCAAATTGTTGATATAAACTCCCCAAAAGTTTCAGATTTATAGAAAATAAACATGCACATATAGAAAGAGTAGCAGTATCCAATGGATTGAAGCAATGCATGCATCAAAGTGTACCCTGTTAAATTTAATTTAAATATAATAAAAATAATTATTCTGGCATGCAGAGAAAACCATTAATAACCAATAATCATGTCTTTCTTGCAGGAATTTTGAGGCACAGGGTATCACCCCACCAAAAAGATATGCCAAAATTCGATATGATTTCACTGCTCGGAATGCCAGTGAACTTTCAGTGCTGAAGGATGAAATTTTGGAGGTAAAAGAACAAGCCAGCCTTTTTGATGTCTACTGTTGCAATAATTATTATGAGGCGAAGGGGTGTGAGTCACCCATAGCATGTTCTAGTCCACATTCCACAACAACAAGCCTAGCAGCTGTTTAAGGGTGCAAATCTAACACATATAATGGGGAGTAAGCACCATTGAATTTCTGGGTTAAATATGCTTGTTTACACTGCACAGTAAGAAGAGAGAAGATGCACTATATGAACAGCATCCACAGTACTGCACTGTTGTTTAAAGACTGTATTGTGGGGCTGCACAAATTATTCCCATTCTCATTTCTAGACATAAGGAATGTGTAGCTCTTCAAAGCAGAGGAGACAGGGAGCTGAGGACTGTGTGGTCTGGGGTAAAAGGCTAAAGAAACAAGTAAGGGAGAAAGGTAGCTAGAAATGTCTCTGTAGCCTTTGCAAGCTGTCTTGAGTGTAACATATTATCCTGAGAGGAAATACTTCTACCAGTGTTCAGGAATATGGAAAGCTGTGTGCTGCATAGCACAAATGGGGTTTTTTTAAGTCTATTTGTTTAAGTACAGTATAATATAAATCCTGAATAAAATATTTTAAACAAACCAGTACTTCATTTTTCTTACCAGATTAATTTATTTTTAAATTTACAGGTTTTGGAAGATAACAAACAATGGTGGAAGTTGAGAAACCGGAGTGGACAGGCTGGTTATGTCCCATATAACATCTTGGATGTGGTGAAACTGGAAGATTGTGGATCCATTGAAGAGGTTAGATTTCACTAGCCATTAGCTGCAAGTAGCCCCTGAAACCAATCAATTCCTGTTAAGGCATTCCTGTAGGTACATTAGAGAGCCAATTTGGTGTAGTGGTTAAGTGCACAGACTCTTATCTGGGAGAACTGGGTTTGATTCCCCACTCCTCCACCTGCAGCTGCTGGAATGGCCTTGGGTCAGCCATACCTCTTGCAAGAGTTGTCCTTGAAAGGGCAGCTTCTGGGAGAGCTTTCTCAGCTCCACCCACCTCACAGGGTGTCTGTTGTGGGGGAGGAAGATAAAGGAGATTGTGAGCCGCTCTGAGATTCAGAGTGGAGGGCAAGATATAAATCCAATATCTTCTTATTCCTGAAATACAGGTATGTCTGAACTAAACACTGTGACTGATTGTAAAGAAATGTGTATGTATATATCCCACACAAATGCTGCAAAAACACACATACAAAGCATAGCAAATATCTAGAACCCAAATGATACTGGGCCATTTCTTTCTACATCAGGGGTGGCCAAATTTGCTTAATGTAAGAGTCCACATAGAATAAATGTCAGGTGTTTGATGTCATGGGCGACGAGGATAAGCTGCCATCTGAGCCCGTAGTCAGCTCCACTAGTGCTACTCACGCCTGCACCCAGCCCATGACATTTGAGAGCCACAAGACATGAATGCCAGGCGTTGGAAGGAAGGAAGGAAGGAAGGGAAGGAAGGAAGGAAGGAAGGAAGGAAGGAAGGAAGGAAGGAAGGAAGGAAGGAAGGAAGGAAGGAAGGAAGGAAGGAAGGAGAAGATGAAGAAGAAGATATTGGATTTATATTCCGCCCTTCACTCCAAAGAGTCTCAGAGCGGCTCACAATCTCCTTTACCTTCCTCCCCCACAACAGACACCCTGTGAGGTGGGTGGGGCTGGAGAGGGCTCTCACAGCAGCTGCCCTTTCAAGGACAACTTCTGCCAGAGCTATGGCTGACCCAAGGCCATTCCAGCAGGTGCAAGTGGAGGAGTGGGGAATCAAACCCGGTTCTCCCAGATAAGAGTCCATGCACTTAACCACTACACCAAACAGGAAGGAAGGAAGGAAGGAAGGAAGGAAGGAAGGAAGGAAGGAAGGAAGGAAGGAAGGAAGGAAGGAAGGAAGGAAGGAAGGAAGGAAGGAGAAGATGAAGAAGATATTGGATTTATATTCCGCCCTTCACTCCAAAGAGTCTCAGAGCGGCTCACAATCTCCTTTACCTTCCTCCCCCACAACAGACACCCTGTGAGGTGGGTGGGGCTGGAGAGGGCTCTCACAGCAGCTGCCCTTTCAAGGACAACTTCTGCCAGAGCTATGGCTGACCCAAGGCCATTCCAGCAGGTGCAAGTGGAGGAGTGGGGAATCAAACCCGGTTCTCCCAGATAAGAGTCCATGCACTTAACCACTACACCAAACAGGAAGGAAGGAAGGAAGGAAGGAAGGAAGGAAGGAAGGAAGGAAGGAAGGAAGGAAGGAAGGAAGGAAGGAAGGAAGGAAGGAAAACAGATGAAGATGGAGAGGAGGGTAGAAAGAAAACAACTTTAACTTTATTCTCCAAGCTGCCGGCTGGCTTGGCTTGGAGAAGTGATTTAAGGAGAGAAATACCTTCTCCAAGCTGGCTGACAGGGCAGTGGGGGCTTCAAGAGCCACACAATATGCGTGAAAGAGCCACATGTGGCTTCTGAGCTGCAGTTTGGCCACCCCTGGTCTACATGGTATATAAAAGAAACATGGCTTTGGCACTGTTGTGGACTCATGATTAGTATAGGCCATACAAGGTAAATTCTTGTATGCAACTCATTTTGTTACTTTTCCAGTCTTTTCTATTTTTGAAAGCCAGTGCTGTGCACTGTATAAACTGTTAGGTGTTAACATATGAAATATATATTTAAATAGTTTTGTCCTCAGAGAAAGAGATACAAATGGGATTAAAAAATTTCACTAAGGTGACATGTGGAGTCCAACGGTACCATCCTAAGAAGCGCTGTACCCTTTTAAGCCCATTCAGCAGACTCAGAAAGACGTAGCTCCGTTTAGGATGATACTGCAATAGTCCCCCAGATAAACATGCCTTACTGATAAAGCATTATTTCAAGATTTTATAATGTTTGAGTAAGGAAACTCCTTTATCTCTTTGTCATGGGAACAGGGATGGAAGGACAGTCATCATCAGTTTCTCTGCTACAGTACTCAAAAGAAAATACAATACTTCATGGAATATCTTTCTTATTTTGTAGACTAATCAGAAATACAAAGGAGATGTGAGTCCAAGAGGAATCGGACCTTCCAGCCCCTCACATAAGTTACCTGCCAGTTATGCTGGAGATAAATGGGGAAGTGAAATGTTAGCCCGCAATTCTTTTGATGCCAAAGAACGTAAGCACACACCAAGTTCATTACACACCAAACAAGCTGCAGTTATATATCTTCCAGTTTAATGTTAACAGTTTTACTTTATACTGTGCCAAAAGATACTGATCTGAAAATCTGAAGTAAGGGCATGTGCAAAGTTTTGTATTTCAGTTCTGATGCTCAAATACAAAATACATGTGTGGTCTCAGTTACCAAGGGCACACATGTGTTTAAATGGCAGTTAATTTTAAATTATGTAAGGGGGTCCTCATTCTTTCTCCCTCGGTCAACAAAAAATGTGTTTTACACCATGTGTCTTTCCTCACTGACATAAGGCCCCTGTAGTTTATAGCGGAACATCAGAACCTAATACAAAATGCCCCGAGATACTTCACTTTGTTCTCTTCTATGTTAAACTGCTCCATGAATATAATGACATCTTTCTACACGTCAGTTCTGGTGGTGTTCATTAGAATCGAACACCACTGTGGCTTTGGGGCTAACTACAGGTGTCATGCAAACTTCATAAGCTAGCCACCCATTATATCATTTAAAAAAAAATAGCATCAGAAGCATAAATATGATGCTGAGAAACAACAGTGAGAGAAGGAAAAGAGTGCCTAATCCTTTCCCTGTCCAGTGGTAGAAACTGTCCTCCTATCTACTTCTTTCCTCATGGGTTTCAGGTGTGTGCTTGCTGACATAACCAAACATTTTGAACTTGATGAGGAAAGCAGTTAAGAGGAATACGAAAACATGCATTTTTTCTTTGGAGGTTTGAAATGAGCAAAAACCTTCACTCTGAGTTTTTAAAGAATTTTACTCTCTGCGCAGAGAACAGGCTGGGTGGGGGAAAGTCAGTTTGGTCGCTTTCCAGATGGACCTCAGCCCACCTTCATACAAATGCTAACAGATCTAACAGAAGAGATAGCAGAACCAGAATATTTATTGTATATAACCAAAGTCCATCACAATAAAATTAAGAACATGGTGGTAAAAGTGGTCAAACAAAACTAAAAACAACATTTTAAAAGTTCTTTATAAGAACTCTCTGGGGCAGTGATGCTCTGTATTCTTGGTGCTTGGGGGGGGGGAAACAGTGGGAGGGCTTTTAGTGTCCTGGCCCCACTGGTGGACCTCCTGATGGCACCTGGTTTTTTGCCCACTGTGTGACACAGAGCGTTAACCTGGATGGGCCATTGGTCTGATCCATCATGGTTTCTCTTATGTTCTTATAAGATACAAAGGCAAATTAATATTAATTTATGGAAATAGAATACAATTAGACTCAGCTGTAATAGACCTAATTAGTTATAAATATTGGCATACAAGGTGAGATAGCAAGGTGGGTCAAGGTCTCCCCCTTCTCCAAGCAGGGAAAAGAGATTTGGAGGACTTTAGACTAGAAAGGCTCCAGGAAGAAGCTCCCAGAAACACTTTGCTGACCTGGCCTGAGGAAGACAGTTAAGAGAACTACAGGGCTGGATCTAGGGGGGGCAGAGGGGGGTGCTTGCCCCAGGCACCAACAGAAGGAGGGCGCCAAATTGGGTATGAAGTCCATTGTATTTTATGGGAACATAAGATAGAATGACCCATAAGGGGGCGTCATTTTTTAATTTTGCCCCCCCCCCCCAAAAAAAAACAAAACAAAACATGTAGATCCGGTCCTGGAGAACTATGAAGAAATACATTTTTTTTCTTTTGGAAGTTTGCTGAACTGGTCAGTGCATAAGGAAAAGAGAAGTTATAAAACTCAGGGGAGCAAGGAAAAAGTTCTGTTTCCACCAAGGCAAACAGAACTCTTAACTGAGGTCTGAAGCAGGCTGCCACTGACCATGCACTTGCCTAACTGGAGAGCTGGAGGAAGCTTCAAGGTATGGAACTCCAGAGATTTGTAACTTTATAAGTTTAGGAGCCTGTCCTATATTTTAACATCTGATTGGGCATGCATAGAGAGAGGGGCAGAGGAATTTGCACTTTACCCATTTCTTTTTAATCTCTTGCTCAATCTGGTGCTGTGCTAAAAGTATGCTGGTGAACATTTTAATAAATACTTTATAATTTTGGATCCAGGTGGTGGTTCTGTATACCACATAGACCTCCACCATCTCAGACATACTATTTTAAAAGGCGCACCGAGGGAAGGCAGGCAGTTCCTCCAAGGGTGTACAAGGCAGTAAACCATCTCCGTGGTCACCTGGTGCTGGGCAGTGGGCAACACAGAGGGAGGGCTTCAGATCTTGGAAGGAAAGCTGGGAGTCCTGGCCCTCCCAGTGGGCAATTCCTACAAAGGTCATGTGGTGGCAGCAGGCTACCTGAGAAACAGGTGTTGGATAAACCTTGGAGGGCACAGTGGACAAAGGTTGGACAGGGCCTGCAGGCCAGAGCAGACATGCTTCACCACAAGGACAATTCAGGGTAGAGAAACTATCAGCAATAATATCCAACAACCCTCTTATCACACACATCCCCACTTCTGCACTCTCACCTGCCTCCCACCAATGCTTTTATTTTTTTTTTAATGAACTGGCATCAGGGCTATCTTTTTTATTACATGGAGTTAGCTCAACAAAGCAGCTGAAGTAGTCAAATCCTGTGCCTTCCTCAAATCATCTCTATCCACGTGAACAGTTCTATAAGGGAGTGACTTGTTTGTTTTGAGCATACTTTTAATACTTTGCAGGGCTACATGATTTAAGCAATAGATTAATCAACTAAAGAGTTCATTGTCTAGTGTCAGTGGGGACTAATTTTAACTAAGGAAGAATTGTAATCAGTGTAGATGAGATGTAAGGACATGTTTTTGAAGTAATTTTACCTTAGATTTGTTTACTAAAATTGAGAATGAAAAAGAAAACATTAATGATGTTCTTTCTAATGATTGCTGACTTTTGTTCATTAAAATATAAGTTGTACTTCCTTCAGTATGTGAGAATTTTTCTATATTAAGAATCTGATAATATATTCAGATATACTGAAAATTATTAAATGGAAGATAATTAAAATAGATAATTGACTAAAAATTGGTTGATCTAATCCCCCCGCCATCTGTTTTTAGAACTGATCCATCATATGGATGAGGTCAATGATGAACTGCTGAAAAAGATTACTAATATTAAAGTGCAGCCTCCTCAAAGAAACTTTAAAGTTGAGAAGGCACAGCAAATTCATGTACCCCTGACTTTTGAGTCCAATGCTGAAGAAGTCAGGGCTTGGCTTGAAGCAAATTCTTTTAGCAAAGGGTAAGTTGCTGTTGTCTTTCTCCTCCTCACACTGTTCTCTTTTCTTATTCTGTTTTTCTGTTTGTATATGACATGACTTGAGGCAGTGGGACAAGTTTTTATTGATAAACTGGGTATGGGATAAATTTTGTTATCCAAACCACACTTTCTCCCGAGTCATAGGCCCATTATACATGCACATCTTACTGCAGATTTTCAAATCTTGACTTCAGATTCTGTGCCCGCCTTATGCACCATTCTTTTTCCTCCGGTGTATTTATCCTGCAGCTACAATTTTAAAAGAGCACCTTTCTAAATCAGGGTAGGACATTACTTGTGATATGCGGGAGGTGGCATCCAAAGTTTTTTTTTTTTGCAATTTACACAATTACCCCATCATAACTGTGCCATAGTATCCAACAAGTGTCTTCCATTTAAATCCTTATGGTTCAGGTTTTGTGAATGCATTTTAGCATTAGATCATTGAATGAAAGGGGACAGAAAGGAAGGCAGGCAAAGAGGGAAAACTCACTATTGAAACTGACCAGACTTTTTCTGAAACTGACAAGCAGCTGTAAAGCCCCATTTTCTATGCACTAGGGATTCTCTGCTGTGTTATTCGCCAGTGTGAAAAATGGAAAAGAGTCACACCATCTCATAATATGGGAAAACATATTGAGTGTATAGAATGCATGGCAAAACCAACTAACACTGGAATAGGAAGCTGTGATCATTGTCAATGTGTATGTGTGTGCATGTGTAAAGTTGGCTGTAACTTCACCATGCTTTGCCCAGGGCTGCAATTTGCATGAGGGAGGAGTCCTCTGGCAGAACCTCTGGCGAGCTTTATTAATCTTGTGCCACTACAGTGAAAAAATTGGGGGGAAGAGCAGGAAATTAGTGTTACTATGCAACTATGCAAAAGTACTATACAACTACTACTATACAACACTAATTTCCTGCTCTTTCTATAAAAATTTGCAGGGTTTTCTTTTTTGTGATTCTCTAATTTGATCCTGCAAACTGGTCATGATCTTGGCAGTTTTTAGAGCCTGTTCTGAGAGGTTTGCACTGTCCTTCAAACAGATCAATCCCAAATTATTCTTAAATTCACAGAAGGTCCATGTAGCTCAGCTTCCATTTTAATGTTAGGCTTCCAGAGACTGCTGAAATGGCCCCACTCCCCAGCTTTGTTCACTAAAGAAGTAAAGGGAAAAATATTTTCAAAGCTTTAGTCTTCCCATGCCAATGTCTCTCTCTCTCTCTCTCTCTCTCTTTACAACTCATGTCAATATCATTCTGTACCGATGATCCCCCCTCCCCCACTTTATTTTGTTTGCATGCAGCACTGAAATCCTCATTTTTTTGTACTGAGGACACTGATATTTGCCTTCTCTCTGATCCCCTTTTCAAATCAATACCAACAGGGAACTAAACCTCGTGCAGCTCCTTTTAAACTCCCCCTCCCTCCATTGTTTTAATTTTTTTTATTCTGCAATCCGAGACTGGCAATTTTCTCATATAACTAGAACCATGCCACTTGTAAAAAAATTATTTTTAAAAATTAAAACTGAGGAAAAATGAAGCTTGCACACCAAGAAAGGGAGGAGGATGGTAGAAGGTGCAGAGTGGGTAGAATGACCTTGATATAGGCAAGGAGTGACCTTCAAGGGGTGGCGAAAGGTTGGGGGGAAATTCAAGGGAATCTGTATGCTTTTTCATTACCTTCAGCTTGGAAGTGAAACAAGGGTAAAATCAGCACAAAAACACTCTCAGAGAATGTAGGGAAACAGTGACCGGAAAGTGAACTGAGCACTAAAGGGAGGGAAATCAATGCAGAATGACAAAGAATACCCAATGGATGCACAGTGAAAGCAAAGGAAAGCACCCATGTATAATAGGCTATAGTTACTTCTTGAGAGTTCTTTCACCAAGAACAAGAAGAGCCTATCTCCCCTGTACATAAGGTGAAGTTAAGAATTTACAGAAGTACTGAGATGGTTAGTGGGATCTGAAAGAGCAGGCTCCTGAGAAAGCCAGACAGGACTGTTGTAGACAGTCACATATAGGTGTGGAGACCAAGCTCCTTTTTTGAAATAAACTTATATATGTCTGTTTACCAGTTAAATGGCCATCTTCTTGAATTAGAAAAGATTGTACTTTCTATAAAGAGAAGAAAAACAGGTTGCTTACCTGTAACTGATGATCTTCGAGTGGTCATCTGTGCAGTCACACACATGGGTCTTGCCGCAGGCAACGGATCCATTCCTCGGAGTCTCCAACAGCTCACCTAGAGCATTTTTTGGCGCACTTTCCGCTCGCCCTGGGGAGCAGACATCGACTGCGCAAGCCTGGAGCGAGCGGGAGACGCCATTCCCACTCAGTTTCTTCCAGCCGCTACTGACAGTCTACAAAGGTGAAAACCAAGGCAGAAAAAGCCAGCAGAGGGGAAGGCAGGGTGGGCGTGTGTGACTGCACAGATGACTACTCAAAGATCATCAGTTACCGGTAAGCAACCTGTTTATCTTCATCGTGGTCTCTGTGCAGTCCCACACATGGGTGACTAGCAAGCTAAAAGTCAAAAGGAAGGTGGGTGCTGGCAAGAAAAAAACATCTTCATACTTACAATGTATGCATGCACTCACCTGGAATGATTTCAGTGGAAGATGGACCTGAGGACCGCTTGGCTGAAGGAGGCGTCCCGTCTGGCACGAACGTCCAAGGCAGTGTGAGACGAACATGGACGGCGAGGACCATGATGCAGCAGCACAGACGTCCTCTAAGGAGACGCCCTCCAGGAAGGCCGAGGAG
Source organism: Heteronotia binoei (assembly GCF_032191835.1). NCBI lineage: Eukaryota > Metazoa > Chordata > Lepidosauria > Squamata > Gekkonidae > Heteronotia > Heteronotia binoei. The sequence goes on along the minus strand of NC_083243.1, from coordinate 160,887,107 downwards.
GTCGAGACTGCTCTAGTCGAGTGAGCCTTAAGGCCTTCAGGTAAAGGTTGCTTAGCAACTTCATAACACAACCGGATTGCAATGGATACCCACTTAGAGAGTCTCTGGGTAGAAATTTTGTGTCCTCTTTGATGATTGCCATAGGCCACAAATAAGTTAGGGTCCTTTCGGAACGGTTGTGTACTAGAGAGGTAAAAAGACAAAGCTCTTCTGATGTTGAGGGTGTGTAGAGCTCTTTGTCCAGAGTCCTTAGGATTAGGAAAAAACGTGGGCAACGAAGTAGAAGTTGAAAGATGAAATTTCGATACAACCTTGGGTAAGAAAGCAGGATCCGCTCTCAAGACCACCTTGTTCCTATGAAAAACTGCATAAGGTGGGTCAGAGCAGAAGGCACACAAGTCACTGGCCCTCTTGCCAGAAGTAAGAGCAACCAACAAGGCAGTCTTCCAAGAGAGAAGATTAAGGTCCACAGTGGCCAAGGGTTCAAACGGGAGTTTCATAAGTTGTGCAAGAACTAACGACATACTCCAAACTGGCACAATCGGTTTGATAGGAGGGTGAAGGTGCAACATGCGCTTAAGGAATGATTCGGACAGTCTATGAGAGAAAACGGTTTGACCGTCAATAGGCTCATGGAAAGCAGAAATGGCTGAAAGGTGAACCTTTAAAGAAGAATAACTGAGACCCGACACCTGTAGAGACAGCAGGTATTCCAGGACTTAAGGGAGAGGTACAGACTGTGGATCAAGTTGTTGAGAGGATGCGAAGGAGCAGAAGCGCTTCCACTTGCACTGGTATGAGCATCTGGTAGAAGGTTTTTTGGCATTCAGGATAACTTCCGCTACTCTTGGTGGTAAAAATGTGGCCGAATTCTCCATTCTGTAAGCCCTAGAATTTGGGGGTTGTGGTGCCATACCTGGCCGTGATTCTGGGTGAGGAGGTCGTCTGCCAGGAGGAGGCAGCGATAAGTGTGATGGGGCATTTGAAGGAGTCTCGTGAACCACGGTTGCCGTGGCCACCATGGCGCTATCAGTATGCAGTCTGTACTGTCCCGAACAATTTTGAGTAGAGATCGGGTAATCAGAGGGGTTGGTGGAAAAAGATAATGAAGAGGACCCCTCCAGCTGTGGAGGAAAGCATCGTTGCCTCTCCTGGTATAAAAGAGAGGGCATTTCGAGTTGTCCTTCGTAGCAAAAACATCTACTTTTGGAGTCCCGAATCATGCAAAGACGCAATGCAAGTAGCGTGGATTGAGGGACCATTCGTGGTCGTCTATGCGAATCCTGCTGAGGGAATCGGCAAAGACATTTTCTCTCCCTGGAAGGTGAATGTCAGTCAGGTAGATGCTGTTTTTGACGCACCATTCCCAAAAAAGTATGTCTATGCGGCACAGACAGAGAGATCTGGTACCGCCCTGCTTGTTCACATAGAAAACTGTGGCCATATTGTCGGTTGTGATCTGGACATGTTGGTTGATTACAGACGGAAGGAACGATTGAAGAGCCCTGTGAACGGCTGAGTTCTAGGCAGTTTATGTGCATAGCCCTCTCGAGCACAGTCCACAGACTCCTGGCAGTCTTGTCCTCTAAGTGGGCTCCCCATCTCCACTTGGAGGCATCTGTAGTCACGATGACAGACGGAAGAGGAAGAACGAAGGGCATTCTGCAAAGTAAAATGTCTGGTACTGTCCACCAGACAAGGGAGAGCCGAACCCTCTGAGGTACAGTGAGAACGGTATTCTGTGGTTCTATGTGTGGGTGGTAGGCACGGACAAACCAAAGCTGGAGAGGCTGCATGCGCAGTCTTGCGAATCGAAGAACCGAGGTTGTTGCGGCCATGAGGCACAGAAGACGTTGGATGGTGATTGCAGATTGCGTTGTGGTACGTATGACCTCCTGGGCCAGGGACAGAATGGTGTGGGCACGATCCCTGGGAAGAAAAACGAGATGAGATGTGCAGAGACGAGCACCTATAAATTGTAGGTCCTGAGTTGGGGTGAGGTGAGATTTGGTAGCATTCACACACAGGGCCAGGGAGGCGAGAAGAGAGAGTGCTGTTTTGAGATTCTTCACCAGTTGATGTGCTGTGGGAGCGATGAGTAACCAGTCGTCTATGTGCAGGAACACTGGAATGTTGCGAAGACGCAGGGCAGCTGCGACCACTGCCATGCATTTCGTAAACACTCTCGGGGCGGTGGATAGCCTGAACGGGAGGGATCGATACTGGAAGTGATGTTGTCCCATGGCAAAGCGAAGATATTTGTGGTGCTGAGGTCTGATGGTCACATGGAAATAAGTGTCCTGGAAATCCAGGGATGCCATCCAGGAATCCTGCGGAATTAGGGGAAGGATGGATTGGACGGAGATCATTCTGAATTTCTTGTAGACTATCCGCTTGTTTAATCTCCTGAGATCCAGAATGGGTCGCTTGCCCCCGTCCATCTTGGGCACCAGGAAATATTGTGAGTAGAAACCTGTCCCCTGATGGTGAGGAGGAACAGGTTCTATGGCATTTTTTGGAGCAAGTCCAGAATCTCTTGTTTGAGATGAGGGGATGGTGGAGTAACAGTAAAGTAGTGGTGGTGAGGTGGCAAAACGAGCTCGATTGCGTAACCTGGGCGGATTATGGTGAGTACCCAAGAGTCCATGGTGATTGAGCTCCAGGTTGGGTAGAACGGGAAAAGACGTGTTTGATAACAGGGATTCAGCTGTTGGATGAGATGCAGAGGGGAGTCAAAAAGACTGCTTGGCTGGCTGAGAAGACTTCTTTGTCTGCTGAGAGTGTGGCCTCTGTTGGAAGGATTGTTTTTGCTGGGGGGGTTTCCTCTTCCAGTAATCGGATTGCTTAGGAGAGTGTTGACGCCTCTGAAAAGATGGTCTCCAGGGCTTGGGTCGATTGAACTGCTGAGAAGCTGGCTGAGAGACTCCAAGGCGCTTCACCCTCTTGCGGCCATCATCTACCGAAGTGAGGACTTCATCAGTGGATGCATGAAAGAGGCCAAGGCCATCAAAAGGTAGGTCTTCGATTTTTTGTTTGATGTCGGGTTGCAGGTTCGTGGACCAATGAAGCAAAAACTCTAGATGAGCAGAAAACGGCATGTCTGATGGTGTTAATCTGCTGTTTAGAAACTCGTGAGAGCTCAGAGACTATTTTGGATGCGACTCTCTGAGAAGTTTCAGGCAGAGAAGGAATGAGAGGAATAAATTGGTTGGCGAGATTAAATGTATATGCAGAAAAATAAGCCAGGTAATCATTAAGTTTGGAATTAGTAGAGGCAAAATTGTAAATCTTGCGAGCCAAGGTGTCCAACTTCCGGCCATCACGATCAGGAGGAGTAGGATGTCTGGATGGTTTGGCTTTAGTCGCTGAGCGCACGATGATGGAGTTTGGAGCAGAATGAAAGGCTAAAAATTTAGAATCAGGAGCGTGTACTCTGTACAGGGAGTCAAAGCGAATCGATGCAGGTTTGTCCCAGGCCTCACGCAGCCCCTCCAAGTGCACTGGCAACATAGGTAGGGGTGACCCCGCTGGAAAATCCGCCTGAACCAAATCGTGGACTATGTCAGAAACCTTGTGTGAGTCGGAAGGAAGAGTAACATTCAAGGCTTCAGCCATGGTAGTAAACAGATTAAGGTAGGCCTTCAAACCATCTGATGGAGAAAGACGGGCTGGATGTGTGGAATCTGAAGCAGGAGAGCCAGGAGGATCTTCGGAGTCAGAATTGCTGGAGCTGTCCCCTTCGGATTGGGATTCCTCGGTTGCGGGAGAAATCAGAGGCTTGGTAGGTGCAGATGTGGATGCACCTTCCTTGGAAGGTTTAGACTGTACTTGTAAGGCAGTCGAAGTCATGGTCGATATAGAAGTCATGGCCGGAGCAGCAGATATGGTGGCAGAAGCTGTGCAGGGTATAAAAGATTCTCGGTACCGAGGAGGTTCATGGACTCAAAGGACTTCACGGTCTCGAGAAGAGAGATACTCCGGGTCTCGGGTTCAAGAAAACTCACGGTACCGAGGAGATTCAAAGTCACAGATTTGAGGTGTTAATACATCACGGCTGTGGGACGCGACCTCGAATTCACGGTAATGAGAGCGACGGAAACCTTCATCCGAGGGGGAACAGGAGTAGCGATGGTAAACCCAGCGGTGTCTGGAAGATGGCGATCTGGAGAGTGAAGAATATTCATATCGACCCCTCTGGTAATAGTCCTGGTACTCACGGTAGACTGGAGAGCGTGAGCGGAAATCACGACGTCGAACCGGTGAGCGAGATCGGACATGTTGGGTGGAAACCTGTGTCGACGACTCTCTGTAGAGAGGAGAGATTCCGATGTCTCGAAAGGATCCAGCCTGTAGCAAAGACGGGGGATGCTCCTGAGAGAAAGTCGGATCCAAATGGGGGTCGGATTCGAGGATGTTGAACGGCACCATGCTGTGGACCGAGGGCGAACAAGATCGGACTGGTATAACCTCGACTGCAGCTGGGGAGTGAGGAGTGAGATGAAGCATGCCGGAGATGACGTCGGAGGGCGCCGAAAGCTCTGGTGGAACAAGAGGTTGGATCGGAGCCGAGTGTGTGGAAACTGATGCCATCGATGTTGCTATAGTTGTCAAAGTGGTAGCCCTCGGGGAAGTCGTCAGAGTCGACCTTGTCGGATCGCGAGATTTTTTCGGAGCCGAGGCCAACGGATCGGTATGGCGAGACTTCTTCGAAACCTTGTGGCCGGTGTCAGAGTGCTTGGATGGTCTCTTGTCAGACTTATGCTTTTTATGGAGTTGAGGAGCAGCCGACGCAGCCGAATCTCCAGTTCGGTGTGGGGGAGGCGGCAAATCAGAGCTGGGCATAGCCCAGAGAGATTTTTCGAGCTGGAAACTTTGAAGTCTGGCCGCTTGATTTTTTCGCACCTGTTTACCGAAGTTGGCGCAATGAGGGCAAGTATCTACCCAATGAGCTTCACCCAAGCAGAAAAACAGTACGAATGTCCGTCTGAAGTAGGGATTTTAGATCCACACCTCCGACACTTTTTGAAAGTAATTTTCCCTTCCATACCCTCCGGACAAGTGAGGGGAGGGAGAAAAACAGGGAAAGAAAAGCGCAGCAACAAGGGCTTTTTTTAAAAAAAAATTTATAAGGACGAAAAATAATAGAAGAAAGGAGATAAGAGAAAAAGGAGGAATACAATACCAAACAGGAAAAGACGAGCTGAGGAGAGAGGAACGCAGCAAGGTAGGTGTTGTCTGGGTGGCAGAAAGGAAGAAACTGAGTGGGAATGGTGCCTCCCGCTCGCTCCAGGCATGCGCAGTCGATGCCTGCTCCCCAGGGCAAGCATAAAGCGCGCCAAAAAACACTCTAGGCGAGCTATTGGAGACTCCGAGGTATGGATCCATTGCCTGCAGCAAGACTTATGTGTGGGACTGCACGGAGGCCACGATGAAGATTATAAAGTTTTAAGATGGTAAGTAGTAGTGGTGTGAATGTCACACTAGGACCTGGGAGTTATGATTTCGAATCCTGACTCAGCCATGAAGCTTGATTAACTATCTTGACTCAGTTACTCTCTCCATTCACAGGATAGTTGTGAGGTCAAAATGGGCATATGATGCCCTGAGCTTCTTGGTGGAGAGGCAGAATAAAAAATGTACTACGTAGGGGAGAGAGAAATACATTCCACATATGGCTGTTGTGCTGGGTGAAAAGACTTGGGGGAGCCCTCTCAAAAAAGTTTCTGTTACTCAGTACCAGTGTGTACGATCAGGAAAAAAGTCCTGAGTCTCCTTCCACTTACTCCTGTCTCACAAAAACACTGAGAGGTTGAGCTGAGAATGTTTTCAGTCCAGTGGGCCATGAGTTGTTCTTGAATGCTAAGCCGAGAAGATGAATCACAGCCATGATTATCTGTACATGAAGAGTCTTGCACATCAGTTACTATATACTGAGAACTTGATAACTCTGGGCTTTTATCACTTTTTCTTCATAATACAAGTTTAAAACGTGTATTTTCCAGAACTGTGGACCATCTTGGAATACTGACCGGGGCTCAACTTTTCTCTCTGAACAAAGAGGAGCTGAAAAAAGTATGCGGAGAAGAAGGGGCTAGGGTGTACAGTAAAATCACAGTTCAAAAATCTCTCTTAGAGGTAAGACCTTTTGTTAGCAAACAGTGCCTTAGGATAAAAAGAGATAGAAGTTCCTAAGAAGTTTCAAATTTAAGACTGTACTCAGACTTTAAAAATGGGTGGTGAAATCATAGCACCTGTTACACTTTTATTGATGCTACACACCTCTTCATAATATGTCATCTGTAGCAACTGGACTAACAATCCAGTTCCATAATGCAGACTTATTGGGCTGATCCATTGTTCCTTTTCTTGTTTACCTGCAAGCAGAATGCAAATAAAGATTCCACACAGCACTTAATAAAGTGCTATATTGTTCACCAAATCCACTATATGTCTACTTGGAATAAATTTCCCTTTGGTAAAGGTTGTGGTTGCCAGATTTTCTGCTAAGATGGGAGACCTCGTGCTGGCAAGCTCCACTGCCACTATGTTGGCTGGCAAGAGAAAAATTAATTTTAAAATTGCCATCAGTGTGATGGTATTATCACATCACTTCAGGAGGAAACCCAGAAGTGACAAAGTTCCATTCTAGGAATCACCAGGAACCTTATGGTAAAATCATAGCGTTTCTGGCGATTCCTAAAAAAGGTGTGACATCACTTCCGGGTTTTCTTTCTGAGAGCCAGTTTGGTGCAGTGGTTAAGTGCGTGGACTCTTATCTGGGAGAACCAGGTTTGATTCCCTACTCCTCCACTTGCACCTGCTGGAATGGCCTTGGGTCAGCCATAGCTGTGGCAGAGGTTGTCCTTGAAAGGGCAGCTGGTGTGAGAGTCCTCTCAGCCCCACCCACCTCGCAGGGTGTTTGTTGTGGGGGAGGAAGATAAAGGAGATTGTGAGCCACTTTGAGTGGAGGGCGAAATATAAATCCAATGTCATTGTCTTCTTCTTTGGAAGTGATGTAACACAATCGCACTACAGTGCCCCCATGTTCCCAGTGTCCCAGACTCCTAGCAAAAATGCTACTACTTCTTGCAATTTCCCTCATTTTGTAGTGGTCAAGCTAATTAGTTATTTCACATTTTCCTTGCATATCCTCTCCATGAATAAATGCTTGATCATCAACTCTTTGGGGGGCAGGGTGGGAGAAGGGACTTCTTTGTTGTTATTTTCTTCTCTTTTTTCATTTGAAAGAAGCCGAAGTCACTAATCTGCTTTATCTTGTTTGTTATTTAAAAAATTATAACAAAAGGGGGGGGGGGGAGGTAAGTGACTTGGCTTGCTGCCATTTTTTTTAAAAAATATATATATTCTTAAATTCTCTCTTCCCTAACAGTCAAGCATATATTAATAAGTGTTCTGGCAAATCCTGAGAAAACAGGAATTAACTAACCAGGCTGGTATGAAAAGAAAGAGAAGCAATTTTTAAGGCACAGCAACCTTAAGATGCCTAAACAGCCTGTCTGAATGGGGCAGTCTGGCATAGTATGTGTTTTAAATACATAAAAATGACCACAAATTAGATCATTAAAAAGACAAAAAAAAAACCAGCTCAGAAAATACTGGAATGCAACCATAATATCATCTGATCAGGCCTCATTTTGGGCAGGAGCTCACAGGAATATAGCTCAAGAACCTCTACATTTTATTGTTTTCTTTCTTAACCCTTCCCCCAGCCCCAATACTTGCTTCTAGGCTCCACTGTTTAAATCCCGTGAGAATTTTGCTGAACTCTAAGATTTAACAAACTTTTTAATATTTCCCCCCACCAAAAAATGGGAAAATAACCAAAACATATAAAGCAGATAGATGGAAATCATCATGCCACTGTGGTCACATAGGAGAAAGCAATTTAAAAAGTATGATGGGAGTAAGGTTTTATTAATTCATGAAGCATTTTAAGGTAGATTCTGAACTGATATAATTTAGTACACCTTCCGATGTCAGGGGTGTGTGGCATATGCAAATGAGTTATGCAAATGAGTTGTGCTAATGAGCTCTGGCACAACTTTTTCTATGAAATGACCCCTGATCTGGATACTCCATAAAACCTGAGTGAACAAATGCAAATGAAATGGCTAGAGTTGAAGCAACCACATGAAGGATACAGAGACAAGTTAAGGACATTTGATTGGTCTTGTAATGCTGACTTTCAAAAAGAAAAAAATGTTTTCAGAAAATGCTGATAAACTAATTAGGCAACATTGTCTTCTTTTTTGAGTTCCATTTTTCATGACTTGCCACAACTAAAATTCCCACTAAAATCATATAATTCTTTTTTGCAATAGCTGAGTGTCAAGATCTCACAAGCACTGTGGGGACTTTCTGCTGGACTGCTTACCACATGGCTAAATGGCAATCATGAAGCTGTCTTTAGCTGCCTAAAGTTCATAGCACAGAGCAGTCTCTGTGAACATATTCACACTTGCATGGCCATTTCCTGAGGACACTTGGGCAAAAATGGTAATGAAATAAGTAGGGATGCAGAGGAAGATATTATACTTCAGTATGTTATGTGATTAAACAAACCCTGCACGAAAGTACAAGACAGCAGAGCAGTGTACATTTTCTGCCTGTTTAGAATTTAGCAGCCCCATAGCCAGAAAAGTTTGGGTGGAGTGGCCCCGGAGATAAAAAAATTGTTGAGGGGGGGGGGCTGCGGGGCTTGGCTGCTTCTTCCCTCCAGTGGCCAGCCCTCCCAGCCCCAGCTCTCTCTTGCCCAAGAAAAGGAAAAAAGGGGGAGGGGGAGAGTGTGCTTGACACCTTAATAAATAAAAAATGGGATGAGGGGGTGGGGGTTTATTTTACAACGTGTCTTCTCTCCTGTGGACTGTTCATTTCTGATTGGGCCCTAGGCTCTCTCTCTCTCACTCTCTCTTGCTGTTCCTCTCTCACAGCCAGTTTGGTGTAGTGGTTAAGTGTGCGGACTCTTATCTGGGAGAACCGGGTTTGATTCCCCACTCTTCCACTTGCACCTGCTAGCATGGCCTTGGGTCAGCCATAGCTCTGGCAGAGGTTGTCCTTGAAAGGGCAGCTGCTGTGAGAGCCCTCTCCAGCCCCACCCACCTCACAGGGTGTCTGTTGTGGGGGAGGAAGGTAAAGGAGATTGTGAGCCGCTCTGAGACTCTTCAGAGTGGAGGACGGGATATAAATCCAATTTCTTCTTCTTCTTCTTCTTCTCTCTCTCTTTCCCCCCGGCTGTTGCATGCGCTCTCTTTGCTGCTCTTTTGCTCTCTCCCTTGCTGTCGCACTCTCTCTCTAGCTCTGTTGCTCTCACTGCCGCTGCTTCGCAGTTCGTTTCTCTCTCTCCCGCTCTCTCGATGTCCCCCTTGCTGCCGCTCTCACACTGTTTCTCTCTCTCTCTGCTGCTCTCACTGTCCCCCTTGCAGTCACTTTCTCTCTCACTCTCTCTCACTGCTGCCCTTTTGTAGTTTCTCTCTCTGCTGCTTTCACTCTTCCCCTTGCTGTCGCGCTCTCTCTCACTGTTGCTCTCTCTCTCTGCTCTCTCAGTCCCCCTTGCAGTCACGCTCTGTCGCTCTCTCTCGTTGTTTCTCTCTTTTTCTTGCACTCCCTCTCCGTCCCTTCTCCTCAGGTCCAACGGAGGGGCCCTACAGAGGGAGGGGGGGTTAAATAGAGTGGCCTGGCCTATCCTGGTGCCCCCTGTAGCGATGGGCCTGAAATTTAGCAGTCAAGTCTGCTTTGTAAATATATGTAACATCTTCTGTTTCAGAGTGCAGTGCAAGTTACAAGTATCTGCTGGTTACAGTGATGAATCTTCACCTCTGCTTCATTAGGAAGCACCTTTGCAGTCTTCCAGAGATACTCCAGAATATAGCCAACCAATCCCAAAGTGATTACTATACACAGCTAAATTTTATATTAAATTCTATGCCAGGGGAGAGAGGGAAGGCTGACTTTGAAGACAGTCTGGAAACTTCATATGAGCAGTAGGCACATAGCACCCATTTTTAATCCATTGCATTAGCTCCTAATGTGTTTCTGAACACAATACAAATTGCTGCTTTTCATCTTTAAAGACCTAAACGTTTTGTCCAAAATATCTGAAGGACTACATCCATTCATATATAGCTGTCTGTCCACATTCTGAGATTGTCTAAGGAAACCCTATTGTAAAAACCCATGGTGAAAGAACTATGTTTGGTGGAGAGTCATGCCAAGCCCAACTTGGTAGCCTTGCCATGCCTTTGGGACACCCTCCTCAATGAGCTATATCGGGCCCCTTCTTTACAGGCATTCCAATATCAATTTTTGAAGGCTTTTCAAACCTAAGATCCTAAATTTTCTTATAAACTGTATAAAATGTCTTGTTTTCTGTTGTTTTATAATTGTTATGCCAATAAAGGTTTTTGGAATTGGAATTATGGCTGAATTACCTTGACAGTTAACTGCTTTGAGCAGGTCTTTGACTTGGAAAGGCAGCAACTAAATTCGGGGGGGGGGGGGGGGGAGTTTGAGAACTATTTCAATAAAACTTTCATATTCTTTATCTTTTCTGTTTATTCCAGAAAAGCAGAGGAGAGTCAGAGCTTCAAGAAATCATGAAGCGGCGTCAGGAGAGGATTGATTCTGCTATTTAAGTTCTATCTGCTTTTTTCATCTCTTAATATACACTTACTTGCAGAAAAAGGGAAAAGGAGTATGAAATATCCCATTAAGTGAAAGAGACTGCAGGGACCAGCATCTGAGCAATGTAAATTGCCATTCAGAGTGACTGTTCCTTGAGCATTTTTGGTTATGAGGAGGCTATACTCCCTTGATAACATGACATTGCATTGGGAGAGAGGTTGTAGTATTGCATGAAGTATTATTTTTATATTTCTATATTTTATACAGAAAATTTGTGTGTGTGACATTCAGGACATGAGGAAGATCAAAATTCATGTTCTAAGCAGAGGCCGGATTGAAACAAAATCATGTGTACAAACTGTTTCCTGTATGGCCCATCACACTACAGTAAAATATCACAGAGTGAGCCTGAAATAATTATAAAAGCTCCACAGAATGTTCCAGGATATTCCCTGTGATTGTAGGAAGATGATCTCACCTCTTCTGGTATACTTTTTAGTACATAACATGCTGCCCACTTTGGGGTTCACTTTTGCAACATATAAGAAGAGTAAATATAGGATGAGGTAATGATCAACTTGCAAGCAAATTAATTTGGAATTTGGTTATCCTGCCCCAACTGTGTGTGTTGCTTTTATGTGTTATCAAAAGTCCTCAGGAAAGCCCTCATGCACTGAGGATAATGAGAGTTCATCCAGCTGGGTCCATTCTTGACAGAACCAGTAACAGCACTATCACCAGGAAAAAAGAAAAATGTGAGCTGGATGTGATTACAGCACATGTAAATATATTCTGATGTACTGTGTAAGAGCTCTTGGCCAAGCAAATAGATTATTTTCATATCCATGCCCTCAAGACTGTATCACCAGTGCCTCCATTTCTGACAATGAAGTGATTGCAAGGAATTTCCATGTTTCCCTAGATTAATTCAGACAGATAAATATTCAAATTATCATACTTAGAAGTATGAAATATTATATCACAAATGGCCCTTAGCAGTGTGTGTAAGAAACTAATTTCTCACTGATTCAAAAACAATCCCCTGTCCCAAATTCTCTAACAGGACCATCCTAAGTAGAAGTACACCCTTCTAAGTGTAGTGAATTGAGTGACCTTCAAAGAATATAATTCTGCTTAGGATGGCACTGCCAGGGACCTCATTAGCTGTGTAATAGTTTGTTTTGGAATTCATCCCTAATATAAAAGCCACAGTACTTCTCAATGCAAGACTGAACTAGTCAAAATGTGAGTCAGAATGTGAAATTTAAGTCCAACCATTCTGAGTTCATTCAGTAATATATTTCACTTTAATTCATGGATATACACTATAAGGCCTCAGAGACAAGTCTTTTGGGTTCAGGGAATATTGTAACAAATTAAAACTTAGAGGGGGGGGGTTAAAGTGTCCCATGTGATTGAGCGAGGGGAGGGAAAGTTTGAAAGCATGCATGTTGCCCATGCCTTGCTCACTCAGAAATAAGAACATATAAAAGAATTCCAAATTAGATTTTAATAATCATAACAGAAAGCATTGTGTTACTTGAAATTTTGGATCTGATAGTAGTGGAATCCTTGGTCATCAAATTAAGAGTCAAGTGCCACTCTATGCTATCACCTGGTGCACACCTAGTTGTCTCCCTCTGTGAAGATAGTTTCAGGTGGACAGCATGTTAGTCTGTAGAAGAAGAAAAAATGGGTCCAATAACAGAGAACAACAAAATCTTTATTACTTTCATTACTACCAACTCTGTATAAGAAAAATGGATTGGTCTCTACGGTGCTCCTGGACTCGAATTTTGTCTCCCTCTGATGATAAACTATAAGCCAAATCCCACAAGCAATACCAGCTTTCAGAAACTGAGCTGTATTGTCCAAATTACATTGTTTTACTGCAAGTCCACTTATTTCCATTCTGGACATACTCCCCAGGGAACTCTGCTTAGCTCAGCAAATGTGAAGTATGCATGTTGATTATGTATCACTATAGCTGAAGTTGGTGTCAGTGAGAACTGCATATATCCTTGTTTTAATGTTCTCAGATATTGGAATGTTCTCAGATACTGGAAATAGAAGCCTGATAAATCCATCTGAACAAATATGATTGTTAAATGCCATGTTATTCAAGTTTTGGATGTATGAAAATGAATTTCTTCTAAAATTAAGGCCTATAAAGATCTGCATCCATACAGAATGAAATGGCGGCAGCAATCCCATAACACTGTTGTTTCTCCCTAAAACACTTTGCTCTGTATATGCCTGGACTTAGGCAAGACCAAGCCTTTAAGAAGTACACACATCACTGCTCAATGTTTCTTTGCTTACTGTTATTTGTACATTAGCCACAGTGGATTTAGATTATATGTACATAAATAGATAGACAAAGTTCATGACCAAAAATCCATGAAGTTATAACTAAATGAAAATTATGTTTTCACATTATATTTTACTTGTGAAAAGTAGCTGCACAGAGATAATTAATTACAATCTAAGAAATCAGAGCTAGCATAAAGTATATAGTATATATGAAGCTGGCAAGTTTACAGTCAGAATATTCAAGTATGTTTTTGTTTAATGTTGGACCAGATTTTAGAACAGAAAAAGCAAACAGATTGTTTCTTACATGGAGCTGGTAGCAATGAAAGTGCAACAACGTAGAAACAAAGCACAACTGTGAGCTCCAAGACAAGAAATGCAATGAATAAAGAACTGCTTTATTCTCCTTCTCGTGTGCTCCAGCACTGGCTAACATTAATGGATGTGGACTATTCAAATTCTATGCAGATATATACTGAACATATTCACAGAGCAATCCTATGCAGAGTTAACCCCGTCTAAACTCATTTACTTCAATGGATGTAGAACAGCGCAACTAAATTTAAGACTGCACTATTAGTGAATTAAAACCTTTCAGTCCTATTTGGTGACACTTACCTCTAATAAAAATGCAGCCACATATTAGTTCTATCCCCTAAAAGTCAATGAACCAGTGTAATGGTGGCCACACCGAAAGCTCTGCAGTGGCTGCACTTGAGAACCCATGCTCTTCTTGTTTTAGTTGGGAGTGCTCACAACATATCAAATCGATTATTTACATATATTTTAACAGGGTTAGGATCTTGCCTAATTTGTTCAGTCAAACATGGCTTGATATAATTATGCTGAACTGTATGTATGTATTGTAAACATGCTATTGTAAACAGGGATAGCAAGCTGGTTTCAAAATTAAAAGATATTTACACATCACTTTGGTTTATTTGAAAGCTGTTCTAATTTGTAAATTAAAAATAGACTCCTATTCCCAGTGCTAGATTTCAGTAATATATAACTTTCACTAATTCTTACAAGACAGTTAAATCAATCTGCCACATTCATAATGCATGTTTCTCACCAGGGCAGAATTAATTAGTATGCTCAATATGCATTAGTGAAAACGACCATTGGTACTTACCATGAGGGGTCCTTCTCCTCTGAGTACAGGAGGCCATCTTGGGTGTTTCCCACTATCGTGTCAGGGAGGCAGGAAATAGAATCTTTCTTCTTCCTCTTCCTGTGGCACTGGAACACCCATCTCCTCAGTTCGAGTACTCCAAGAAAGCAGTTTAAACTATCAACCTTACTCAGAAACAACCACAACAGTGATAATAACAAGGTAACAGAAATAATTCTGAACAGACATAACTGTATATTCAAAAGGAAAGGAGTCAGGCAGAAAAAGTTCAAGAAGAACACGAGCTATGTACAGAGGTGGGCAAGATGTCCTCCTGTACTCAGAGGAGAAGGAACCCTCACAGTAAGTATCAATGGTCATTCTCCTGAGCCAGAGGCCATCTTGGGAGCTCCTAGAGCGTTGGGTGGGACATCGCTATCTTCTGAAAACACAACTGAGGAGATTGGTGTTCCAGTGCCACAGGAAGAGGAAGAAGAAAGATTCTATTTCCTGCCTCCCTGACACGATAGTGGGAAACACCCAAGATGGCCTCCGACTCAGAGGGAGAACATTTCAGTTTGAAGATAATTGCCATATGGAAATAACTAGGTAGTTTCTCACAGTACAGCTACCTGAAACTCCCCATGTGGTAGTTATTCGATATGTGAAATCATTTTAGAAACAGTGATTTATACCAGGTCGATTGGCTACCACTGCAACAGGCAGCTGCAAGCTATTGCCACATGTGTTGGCATTTATTAGTGGTGTGGACTGAGACAAGTGATATGGTGGTAAAAAAAGATGCATGGTAGGCTGGCATACACGAAATAGCTCTGTGATGGAATGGCTTAGAGAGGCTCTGCATTGCTCATTGCCAAATCACCTGGGTCCCAGCAGGCAGTTGTCCTAGAAAGGTATGGCCAAAGTCAAGCGCCACCCCACCCCAACAGTCAGCCCCAGTCACACAAAGAAGCAAAAAGTTCTAGTGCAGGCATGGGGCACTGGATGTCAGAAATGTGGCCTGCAAGTGAGCCATTGCCAGTCAAGTTGGGCTGATTAGGAGAAAGTGGACTGGGAGGAGGGATGTGGCTGGGAATGGACTGGGAGGAGGGTTGCCAGGTCTCTCCTAGCAAGGGATGGTGGGGGTAGAGTTGCCAGATTGAGGTTAGTAAACTCAAGTTATGTTGAGCTTGGGGTTGGAGCCTGGGGAGAACAGGAAGCTCAGTGGGGCACAATGCTATAGAGTCCACCCTCCAAAGCATCCATTTTCTCCATGGGAACCAAGCTGACCCTCCCCTTTACCTAGTGGTTGGAGCCGGGACCCATGATTTGGGAACTGTTAACCATGAGACTTCCCTCATGTATGTTCTAAACTGAGTAACTAAAAGTGAACCAGATGGCCTACTTTGTCAGCAGAGAGCACTCCCCTAGTAACTACACAAGTTTATTACTTCTACTTTTTCAGCTTAGAGGTTTATTTATTAATTTTATTTATGAAAACATTTATACTATGCCTTTCTTTGTGCTAAATAAAAATCTGTGGATATTGAAAAAGTAGTTTATACAAATGCTATGCCGTTTCTGTCATCCAAGTAGTTGTTTCTGGAAGAACATCTACAACCCTGATCAAAATTAGATGTTCTGCATGGATGCATGCCTAGAGACACATTGCTCTTTGGTCTGGGCATAGTGGTATCTGAAGAAAAATGCAAGTGGTATGTGTTTCATGCATGACAATTCAAAAGACGTAACTCAATCAAGGGACTTCCTGTTAAGTCACACCATCAGTAGCATTCTCTGGTAAATCTTTATAATAGTAATGGTAATGCTCAGTCCTGAAACCACATATTTTTACTGACTTCAGTGACTCCACTGGTTTCTAGAGCCCCACAGTGGTATTATGGCTGGGGTGCTGAGCTGACTGGGAATATGAAACCCAAAGCTCTTTGGACAAGTAACTGTCTCCCAATTTAGTTTTTGTGAGAATCAAATATTATAATATAGATGCCACTTAAAACTCTTTGGGGTTATTTATTTATTAGACTCGTTAGTCACCACTCATCCAAAGGGTCTCAGGGTGACTTACATTAAAACCAATAAAGTAAAAACAACATAAAACAAATTAATATTAAATATTAACATTAAAACATTAAAATTCATGGCTATCATTGTACCACTATTAAGGTTTATTGTAAAATGTAAACCACTTAACACTGATGTCCAAATCTCTAGATTTATTGTGACTTTCAGATCTTTTGTCCAGGGTTTTACAATTTTTTTTCTGCCATTTACTATCAGCATCCAATAAAAATTATATATCTTAGAATCGTAATCAGAGTTGGAAGGGGCCTCCAGGGTAATCTATTCCAACCCCCTGCACAATGCAGGAGCTTCACAAATTCCTCCCCAGTATATATATTATTTTCACTGGTTATTGCTACTTTTTCAAAACCTATCAGTTGTTTTTATTCATCTTTGCATAGTAGTGTTTGTAAAAAAAACAAAAAACACTTTAACCTGAAGAACCAGTATCTGTTCCTTGGACATAGCCAGTATATCCACATATTTCTATATCTGAGATCAACTGTCCTCCTATACTTGCAACTGTCATGTGCAAGGCTTCTAGAAACACCAGAAAAGCCGGATCCTGATCCCCTTTGGGGATATATCCTGTTGGGGAGAGCAATGAAATTGTTTAATTTGCATATTGGGAGGAGTGTGTGTAGAAGTGACTGGAAGAAAACAAAGCTGGGTAGTGGGAGGAGCAAAGGGCCTAGTCTTGTCTCTCCAAGGACTGGAGTGCTGAGACCTCAGCTGAGGAAGGGTTTTGTCTGGTGCAGGGCCCTCCTTTTTTTGGAAATCATTTCTTCTGGAGGAAGTTAGCCCCCAGACCACCTGCCTATGAACTGGATCTGACTTCTTCTCTTGGATGGTGAGGAGAGAGGCCCTGAGAACTTTCCTTCCCACTGGAGGCCTGCTTCTGAGGGTCTGGCTGGACCAGCTTCATCAAGAAAGAAGCACTTCTGGGACACTGACTACTGGATCTTTGGTTTGGGAAGGAAAAGTAGTATGAGGGTGGGTGGAAAGTACCATACTTTGTGTGCAATACTGTATTTACTCTGTTATAATAAAAAGCTACTTTGCTTAAGCCATGTGTGTGAGCAGGAGGGGGGATTAAGAAAGGAGGCCTTAAGTCTTGAACTTGCCCTTATTTCCAATCTCAGGCTACACCCCATTTTATCCTCTTCTTTGCTAAAGGGCGGGTTTTTGCCATGGGAAATCCACACTGGATCACTGTATTATCTTGTCCCATCTGGTAAATAAATATACTAGGAAGCCCAAGCTTAAGTTATATACTGCCTTCCTAGATCTTAAAGGAGCTTTTGACTTTATAGATAGAGGCCTACTTTGGGACAAACTGAATAAAATGAATATTGATAAGCGATTACTTTTTCTTATCAGAAAATTGCATACCTCAACAACTTGTCAGGTCAAATGCTCCCTAGCTGGAAAGTTAACGGCAAAAATTCCATCCAATAAGGGTGTTAAACAGGGCTGCATTCTAGCCCCCTCCTTTTTTTCCTTAATGATCTAGCACTGACGTTGTCTGGCGCCGACGGTCACAGCCCTAAACTCGGTCCCACTCACGTGCCACTGTTACTGTATGCAGATGACGCTTTACTAATGTCCTGCACGCGAGTGGGTTTGAAGCGTCTTTTTAGCTGCTGTCTTGAGTATTTTGAAATCAATAAGCTCCAACTTAATTTTGAAAAATTCAGTTTCTTAACTGATCACCTGAAGATGGTGGATTTTACATTATATTCTAAATGCTTAAGAATTGCTCTTCAAGTATTGCTAAAATCCAGTAGCACAAGGTTGTTTGGTAAAGCACTGTACTGTGCATAAATATGCCTTGAAGCCTCTTGTGCCCCAGTTTGGCCTAGTGTAAATGTGGAAGAGTAGAAACATTTAAACCAAGCTCATATAAATCTCCCACGTAAAAATGATGTAATGGGCTACTATTTCATAAATGGTAGAAAGCAACAGTTCATTTCATCATATAATCTGTAGGCAACTATTTCATCAGGTGACCATCCACTGATGTAGGCTGTTGTTTCCTACAAAAACTAAGTACAGTTAAAAAGTTCCTGTTCTGCTATAGCTGGATACCCTGATACTTGCCAAAGAAGCCCACTCATGGCAGTGACTTTCCAGTGTCTGTCAAAGGAGAGAACCAATTTGGATTTATATTCCAATAAAGTAGAAACAAAATTCTGGATTGGATGCACACATGCTCAAGATCACTTCATGCAGATTAGGAAACCTCTTTACACTCTCACCTTCAAAACAACAATCAGGCAAGAATGGTTTTGCACATCAGGTGAACTGTAAATTATAATCCATACTAGATATAGTGTGCACAGAATCAGTACATGACACTTTCTTCCACATTCAGGTATACCAGTAATTTACAGCACAAAACAAGGAGCCCATTTTAGCCACATAATACAACTACATTCAGATGGTACAAAAAGCCAGCATTAAGCCAGAATGCGTGTGACCCCCCACCTTCTTGCCATGTATGTGTAAGACTGCATTTACACAATACCAGTAGGTTCACACACATCCCAGCAAATCCTGAGGTGGGGCAGCTGTCAGGCCTAGGACTTCTGGTAGGCCCACTATCAAGAACTTGGTCTCTCTACACAGTTTCTTATTCAAATTTCAAACACTGATTCAGATCTCAGCCTAGTAAAGACGGATTTTTTTCTCTGTTTGCAACATAGCAAGGTGCCTGAAGCTTCAAAGATGTAGATAAGGGAGAGCTGCTGGTTACGCCACTAGGCCTGGTAACTTCACGAACATGAGATATGGGAAGGTGCATCCCATCTTGTTCAACACCTGAACACATGGGTGGGAAAAAGGCATTTGATCACAGTTAACACAGCTGCAGACAAACCCATCTGATTAGTCAGACCACAAGGTTACATTTGATTGGTTAATTAGAATCAGGCAAACTCCACTCTTTGGGCATAAAGTAAAGGTTTTTCATTCAAGTTTTGTTCTTAACCATTGCTTTAAGACTTTGCTTTGTTTTGGACTGGCTCTGTGCATGGATGTTGCCTTGCCTGGTGGGTCCTATTGACTGGAAATCTTATCTTGGACTTTGGCACCTTGATAGACTCAATTCTGCATTTGGGTAATATCTGGAATTTGAGCCACTGTTTGTAAAAGTCCTTAGTTAGGCTTTTAGCTTTGTTATTTTATCTTCACCGTCCATGGCTCTGTTATTTTGACTATTTCTGCACAATTTTAAATAAATTGCTTTACTTATGTTTGTGTGGAGCTCTTCAATCTAAGAAGCTTCAATTTGAATCCAGTACTTTAGCCCTCCTTGGCTACAGCTACTAGAGTAATTGTTTTGGGAAACTTGCCTTATACGTGTCCTACCTTGCAAGAGTGACTTTCTTGACTTTAGTTTAAGGAGGACCTGAGACTTTGTCCCTTGGCTCCTGGCTGATTGCGTAGTAGAAAGGGGCTGGTGGCAGTTCTATTCTTAGGTGTGAGAACTCACACTTAACGCCTTTTCGGTTGTTAGTCTTGTGTGGCCTACCCCTTCATGAAAGACCCATGCCTGGAGTTCATTATATGAGTGGTGGAGTCTTTTGACACCCACTGCTGTTGACTCCTGCTTGTGAACCTCCCTTGCCATCTCTTTACCCATTTTTCTAACTGCCGAGAGACATTAAGGAATAGCATGTGGATGGTGCATGATGGCGGCACTCCCAGGACCATAGTGGCCAGTGCTGTCAGGGAATGGATGCGCAGCTCACAAAGGCAACTGCATACAAGCTATGGAAGGACTTGCAAGTGGGAAAACACAGCGGGGCAACACAGGAGTAGAAGTGGAAAGGAAGACATGAGAGGGCCCTGGTGGTGGAAAATGGGGTCCCAGCACAGTCTACCCAGGCCCTACTGAAACCTGGGACTGGCTCTGTCATGATGGTTTATGACATCTGAGTACAGCAAAGAACTCTTAATCCCAAAGACTGCTCAACTTGTAGGGTATACATTCGGTGGATAACATAATGATGTGAATCGTGGGCATCTAAGGGAAGGAATCTGTGATAAATTCTAACCTAGGGTAACCAGATGTCCTCTTTTTTGTGTGTCTGTCCACTTTTGAGTTTGTTTGTTTTTTTACTGATGAAAATGTTTTCTTTTGGGGTTGGAAGGTTAGGAATATTTCTAGTTAGTAAATTATCACACTTTAAATAGTAGGGGTATTTAAACTGAGATTTGTCATAGTGATCACTTGGTTGAAGTAGTCAGTTGGGAAATATGTCCTTTTTTGCTTTTCAAAATATGGTAACCCTAATTCTAACCCCCTCAAATGATGGCAGAACTAGAGTTGTCAGTTTTTCTTCTAACTATGCCTGCTCCTATGCCTTTAAGAGCAATCAGGTACAGAAATTAAGCAGCTGCCACTGAAGCTTTACCAACCACAACTAGAACTTTGCTCTGGTTAGGCCTCACCTAGAGTATTGTGTTCAGTTTTGGGCACCACAAATTAACAAGGATATAGACAAGCTAGAATGTGTCCAGAGGAGGGCAACGAAAATGGTGAAGGGTCCAGACACCAAGTCCTATGAGGAAAGGTTGAAAGAGCTGGGTATGTTTAGCCTGGAGAGGAGACAACTGAGAGATAAGATAACCATCTTAAAGTACTTGAAGGACTGTCATAATAGAGGATGGTGAGTTGTTTTCTGTTGCTCCAAAGGGTTAGACCAAAGGGTTGAAATTGAATCAAGAGTTTTTGACTAAACATTAAGAAGAACTTCCTGACAGAGCAGTTTCTGAGTGGAACAGGCTTCCTCAGGAGGTGGTGAGCTCTCCTTCTTTGGAGGTTCTTAAACAGAGGCCACATGGCCATCTGACAGCAATGCTGATTCTGTGAACTTAGGGGAAGGTATTTGTGAAGGTCCTGCATTGCGCAGGGGGTTGGACTAGATGAGCCTAAAGGTCCCTTCCAACTCTGATTCTATGGTTCTGAGAAGACTTTCCACCTCTGTGTCCAGCAGGGTAAACTGGAAGGGGTAAAGTTGCCAGCTTTGGGTTGGGAAATTCCTGGAGGTTTGGGGCGTAGAGCCTGAGGAGTGCAGGGTTTGGGGAGGAGAGGGATGGTATATCACCATCATAGATAATAACTCCCTAATGGTGGTAGCCAAATGCAATGCTCCCTTTGGCTCACATGTGCACTCAACAAACCATTGGCCCATCATGAATCATTCATCACCTCTGGGTTCCCATTGGCTGACTTTCCTGCCCCTGCTTACTGCAGGTCCAGGAACACTGAACAAATCACCAAAGAAGTCTTACCTCAGAGACAGACACATCTCCACCACTTTTGTGTCCTCTCCATCAACTGGCCTCAGAAAGGGCTGCTGCTCTACTGCACCCTCACAAATCATTTTCTCAAAGGCCATGGCGGCTGCCTCTTTCTTGTCACTCCATCCCTCCTTCCCTCAGTTTCACTTCAGGACAGATGAGGGCTGGGCCACTGGGGAAGCCGCTAGCCAGAGGCTGCTGCTAGGCAACCAAAATTGCTTCTGTCAGTAAAGGGAATAGAAGGCCATAAAACCCACCCTCCAAACCAGTTATTTTCTCCAGGAGGAGAGAGGTCTGTTGTCTGGAGTTGTTGTGATCCCAGATCTTCAGGCTCCACCTGGAGTATGGCTACCCTAGGCCTTCTGGGTGACTTGATGCCACCTACCTGGCATGAAACTAAGCCTGGCTGCTTGCTCCTGTTCAGCAGCAGCCTTCCTATGACAGCCAGTGTGACTTAGCAACTGCCAACTCCAGGTTGGCAAATTCCTGGAGAATTGAGGGGTGCAGCCTGGAGACTGTAGGGTTTGAAGAGGGGCAGGACCTCAGACAGGTACAATGCTAAACACTCCACCCTCCAAATCAGCCATTTCCTCCTGGGGAACCACTGTCGCCATTCTCCAAGTGACAGCTGCAGATCACTCAGCATTACAGCTGCTCGCCAGATTGCAGAGATCAGCTCCCCTTGAGGTGGTGGTGGGGGGGGGGGGAGTGAATGCCCTCTCTTGAGTGGGTGGGAGGGAAGGAAGACAGCAAGGGTGGGGGGCACTTGCCCAGAGCCTCCTTCTAGAGTCCGTTGTATTTTTCTTCACAGCAGGCCTTATTCCTAGTAATACCACAAAGTCCATCTCCCAAAGTGGCCATTTTCCTAGGTGAACTGATATGTATTGCCTGGAGACCAGTTACAATCCCACGAGATTACCAGCCACCTCCTGGGGATTTGCAACCATAGTTGGCGACGCCTCCCACAATCATGATTACTGAACTCGTAAATTTCAACGAATTTCGTCGCACAATCAGGAGGATGGGGGGAGAAGAAGCCCACACAGACGCCTCACCTCTACTGTCCTTCCGCTGTCCTGCAATTGGCTACTTCATTCTCCCTACGCGGCTATCTCCAGCTCTCGCGCTACCCCTTAGTTCTACGATAAACGGCCGCCTGCGATTGGCACTAAACCGAAGCAAGGGGGGGGGAAATTCCCCTGGTGCGCATGCGCGCTTATTCTTCCCTGGGCTGTCGCTCAGCAGTCCCCTCCCCCTTTCCTGTGGAGGCTTGGGGGTAAAGTCAGAATAAGGAAACCGGGTCAATTTAGGAGCCAGCACTAGCCTGCTTGACCCCGCCCCTTCATTAATCCTCGCGCGGCCGTCAGTTTCGCTTGTCTGTGGCAGTGTTGGGTGGCGCGAGGCGTCCGCAGCTTCTCGGAGGGTATATAAGGGTCTCGCGAGGCGCAGTTGCGCCCTCTCACTTGGTCAAAGGGCCATGTCAGTTTCGCCCGTGAAGAGGCAGAAGATGGAGTCGGTGCTGGAGCAGCTCAAGCAGCACACCACGGTGGTGGCCGACACCGGGGACTTCCATGGTGAGAGGGTCTGCCTTGACGCCTTAATCAGCCGTTGATTTCTTCCAGAGGAAGCGCGGAGCAGGCGAACTGGGGCAGGGGGGAGGGTCTGGTGTGTCTCTCGGGAGTCGGGTCTGCTTTCCTTGCATGCTTCCGCTTATTTCACGTTCCCGCCCCCTTTCCTTTCTTTTCCTTAGACCTGCTGCTGCGAAAGAGGAAGTATTTCATCCAAGCTCCGTCCTGGCAGTTCTACTCGGACTTAAGGCCGACTGTGTTCAATGGGGCTAGCTTCAAATTAAAAAGAGTTCTGTGGCATTTTAAAAGCTAACAAAAGTTTTGTTCCGGTATACAGTGACCTGGACTAGAACTCGCATGTTCAGAAGCACTAGTCATTCTGAAATGCTTTTCACTGATGTGTTTGATGAAGCAGGATCCAGTACAGTATATGATGAAATAAAGTGGGTTTAAAAAAAAAAAACCCTCCCCTTATGTCTCTACGAGATCAAACTAGAGTGGCTTCTCCTCTGAAATTACTGCCAGTTAACGTGTGCCTAGTGCTGCAGACTCCGGAGGCCCTTCTGTGTAGTGCATTGTGACAGGAGCGGGAATGTGCAGAGGCGGAAGGATGGAATTAGGTAGACAAAGGAGATAGTGAAGTTAAAGCTATTAAAACGACAAGTCCTTGTTGGTTTGGCCACTTCACCCAAGTGCGACTTCTCTGGAAACAGGAAGTGGCGGCCTCCATTGCTTCTGCTTGAAGAGCCAGGGGCAAGATCAAGGCTCATGCTTGAATCTAACTACTGAATTTCGGTTACCTGATTTTGCAATGAAATCTCCCCCCCCCCATCACCCCCACGATTTTCTAATCTCACCATTATTAATCTCAGGATGCTGTGGCTTTTTTAACCCAGATAGTGCAGTCCATAATGCCCCCACCATACCTGTGTCGTGTTTGATGTACGTAACGTGTATAAAGAGTATTATGAGGCCCATGGTAGTGAGGTTATGCTTAGCTTAATTAAAGTGGTTACTATCTTGGGTGTATTCAGAAGCAGGAGATCCACAGGCACTGCAGGAGAGGAGAGACTGGAATCTTTTCATTTCCTTTGTAACTGAATTAAATGATTGTTCCAAAGAGCATACTAATATGTTAATAAAAATAAAGCTAATACAATTAATTACTAGCTCTGGAGAAGTAGAGGATGTCAAGCAAACCAAATAATTTCTTCCACTGATTACTGCAAGATTCATACATAGTTAGATCTTCTTCAACAGCATATTTCATGAGATAGGACCATGATCTAAAAGGTTATCTGCAGAATTTCATGAACGGAAGGATGCCTAGGATGCATTGTCTTCTCTTAGGGTCCACTCTGAAATTCTGTTGTATCGCAGGCCTGTGTTTTGGCTGATTTACTTTGTTTTGAGCTTCCATATTTTCTTCACTTGTGCTTATTACATGAATTAGGGATGTACAGATACATGATAAAAATGAAATTCAGCATAGAAGAGGAACTTTTTAAAACACGCAGTGTTTTGTAAATGGTCTTATGAAAGAGTAGAATCTTTCTGTTACTTAACAAAGGATTGCATCCTACTGATGTGCAATGAGTTAGCAAATTGGGACAGGTCAGAGTTCTTTGCATGGTGTGATTAAGACTTGTAGAACAGGATAGATTACCTTACTTTTATTATTAGTGGTTGGATCATCAAAACAAAATTACTTTGCAATCTGAAGAGCCTTGGGAAAAGATCACTTAGGATGAGGAATTCCTGAAACTTCTATAGAACAGAGACTTAACTAAACCTTTACAGGCTAAGGTTGCAGCTACTCTCAGCAGATAACTTCCAGGACAGACAAAGCAGTATGTGGCCCATGCCTAGTAAGGGCAACTAGTTTATTCATTATTTGAAATCAGTGTTGTGTTTCGAGAGCTGTGAGGTTTTGCCACTAACACTCAGATGGTTTATGAAAGCATAGGTGAAGCTTTATTGATATGTTAAGAACATAAGAGAAGCCATGTTGGATCAGGCCAGTGGCCCATCCAGTCTAACACTCTGCGTCACACAGTGGCCAAAAAACCAAGTGCCATCAGGAGGTCCACCAGTGAGGCCAGAACACTAGAAGTCCTCCCACTGTGCCCTCCCCAAGCACCAAGAATACAGAGCATCACTTGCCCCAGACAGAGCGTTCCAACAATATGCTGTGGCTAATAGCCACTGATGCACCTCTGCTCCATATCTTTATCCAATCCTCTCTTGAAGCTGTCTGTCCTTGTAGCCAGTGCCACCTCCTGTGGCAGTGAATTCCATGTGTTAATCACCCTTTGGGTGAAGAAGTACTTCCTTTTGTCATTTCTAACCTGACCACTCAGCAATTTCATTGAATGTCTATGAGAAAGGGAGAAAAGGACTTCTTTCTCTACTTTCTCCATCCCATGCATAATCTTGTAAACCTCTATCATGTCACCCCGCCATCAACATTTCTCCAAGCTATAGAGCCCCAAGCATTTAACCTTTCTTCATAGGGAAAGTGTTCCAACCCTTTAATAATTCTAGTTGCCCTTTTCTGGACTTTTTCCAATGCTGTAATATCTTTTTTGAGGTGCAGTGAATTGTGCACTATTCCAAATGAGGCCACACCATCGATTTATACAGGAGCATTATGATACTGGCTGATTTGTTTTCAATTCCCTTCCTAATAATTCGCAGCATGGCGTTGGCCATTTTTATCGCAGTTGCTCACTGTCTCAACATTTTCAGTGAAATTCTCTAGCACGATACCAAGATCTCGCTCTTGGTCAGTCTCCGCCAGTTCACACCCCATCAACTTGTATTTATAGTTAGGATTTTTGGCCCCAGTATGCATTACTTTGCAGTTGGCCATGTTGATGCCTACTTGCCCAGCCTCGACAGATCCCTTTGGAGTGCCTCACAGTTCTCTCTGGTCCTCACCACCCTGAGCAATTTACTGTCATCCGCAAACTTAGCCACTTCATTGCTTCCTCTCAACTCCAAACCATTAATGAACAAGTTACAAAGCATCAAACCCACTACTGAGACCTGTGGCACCCCACTGTTTACCACCCTCCACTGCGAAAATTGCCCAATTATACTCACTCTCTGTTACCTATTAATTAGCCGGTTTTTGATCCACAAGAGGACTTGTCCTTTTACCCCATGACTCTTGAGCTTACTAAGAAGCCTTTGATGAGGAACTATCAAAAGCTTTCTGAAAGTCAGGTAAACGACATCTTTTGGGTCCCCTTTGTCCACATGTTTGTTCACCCCCTCAAAGAATTCTAACAGGTTAGTGAGACAAGATCTTCCCTTACAGAACCCATGCTGAGTCTTCCTCAATAACTTTATTTCATCAATGTGCCTACTTATTCTCTTTGATAGTCATTTCCACCAACTGTCTTGGTATTGAAGTCAGACTGACTAGCCTGTAATTTCCCAGATCTCCTCTGGAACCCTTTTTAAAGATGGGGGTGACATTTGCTACCTTCCAGTCCTTGGGAATGGAGGCAAATTTCAAAGAAAGATTACATATTTTTGTCAGGAGATCAACAATTTCACCTTTGAGTTCTTTTGGGCCTGGTGACTTATCAGTTTTTAATTTGTCTATCAGTCGTATGACCTCCTCTCTCGTCACCTCAATCTGCCTCAGGTCTTTCAACACCCCTCCCAAAATCAGCAGTTCTGGAGTGGGCAAACACTTCTCATCTTCCACAGTGAAGACAGAGGCAAAAAATGCATTCAGCTGCATGGGCCATGATGAGCTCCATCGTACCCAGGTGTCATGTGTGGTTAAGATCAACAGCCTTGCCTTTGGAGATCAGACTTAAAGTTGAGGGTTTACTTTTTGAAGGTTTCATGCTCTTCTCTTCCAAAGCAGATGAGGTGCTCTCCGTGATAAAGAACAAACATACAACTGACCCTAGGAGTCTCTCATTTGTCCACATCCCAATTTAAATGGAGATCCTTTGTGAGACAGCCCTGACACTCATATCAAAGGGACTGCTGCTTTTCTAGTCCCTTGGGGTCTCAGTATCCTCCCCTTAAGCCATTTACCCCACAGCAGGGTAACCATAGGCATAAGGGTTCCAACTGGTCTAGGTTGAAGCATTAACCGCCCTCCTCCAAAGAAGCATCTTCATCCCAGAAGTCATCCTTCTGACTATGTTAATTGCCAGCCCCTGTAAAGTTCAGGACAGGCCAGCTCAGTTTTCTACGGCGTGGGAGACTATTACTTCCAATGAGTGGGTTTTGTTCATAGTTAATTTGGTTACAGATTAGAATTTGAGTATATTCCCCATTGCTGTTTACCTTTAAGGGGATCTAACCAAACAGATTTGGGTGTTGCCCAGACTTTGGCCTCCCTAATTGACAAGGGTACCATACAGGAGGTTATGGTGTCTCAGGCATCAGAGGGTTTCTTCTCTCATATTCCAAGTAGATAAGAAAGATGGGTGAGTTAGATCCATTTTAGACCTCAGAAAATTAAACACTTTTCTTCATGTTTCAATTATTACAATTTAATTGTTGGTTCCTTGCTATTGATTTGAAGGATGCCTTCAAATCATGTTTCAATCCACCCTCGACATCATAGGTTCTTGCATTTTTCATGTGGGGAA
This sequence comes from Heteronotia binoei, assembly GCF_032191835.1. Classification (NCBI taxonomy): domain Eukaryota; kingdom Metazoa; phylum Chordata; class Lepidosauria; order Squamata; family Gekkonidae; genus Heteronotia; species Heteronotia binoei. The sequence goes on along the minus strand of NC_083243.1, from coordinate 160,859,460 downwards.
CTACAGAATCCTACTCTTTGGTTTCACCACTGTACCCAGAGTATTTTCTAATTAACCCTGGTTATTGCTTACCTCTGAATGTGGGGTTGCTATATATTCCATATATATGACTGGTTAATGGTGGCAAATTCCAAGGACCGATTGTTGAATTATTGCACTTTTGTCCTGGAGGCCTGTCAAGGACTAGGACTCCTGGTAAAATGGGATAAATCACATTTAGTTCCATCTCAAAGGGTACAGGTTGTCGGAGCTATGCTGGATTCCCTAGTGTGGAAAAGTTTCCTATCTCACTAAAAGGTACAGGCTATTTTTGTCTTGGTGAGATAGTTCAAATTGGTTTGGAAAATTCTGTGGCTTTTGGGATATATGGCTTCTACCATCACAGTCCTACATATGGCTAGGTTATATATGTGATCCCAGCAGATCTGGTTTCTGTCTTGTTATAGAGCTGGGGTTAATGCCTCATGGCCCAGATTCTCTATTCCCGGACCTGTCATACATTCTTTATTGGGGTAGTCTTCCATGGATAATTTATTTTAAAGGGATTTCCTTTCAAGTTTCTGAACATGGGGTAGCATTCTTACTATGGATTCTTTGCTCTTCAGTTGGGGCACCCACTATGATGAATTGTCAGCTAGGGGTACTTGGTTAGAAGATGAGAAGCTGCTGCATGTTAACATTTCAGAATTGCAAGCAGTGCATTATGACCTTAGTTGTTTTTCAGATATCGTTGAAACTGATCCATTCTTGTCCAGACAGAAAATACAGTTACAATGTACAATGTTTTATTTTTAAAAGCAGGGAAGTACAGGGTCCAGAGGTCTATATCAGAAAGCTATTTTTACATGGGACATAGTGGTGAAGCTCAATGTTTTGAGTCAAACTATCCACATCCCTGGGAAGCTGGAACACACTCCCACGAGTGGTCCATAAAGGCCACTTACCTGGAGCTGTTTTTTATCCTCTGGGGGTGCTGGATGTCAGTCTTTATGTGACATGAGAAAACAAGACAGCTGTAAGATTATGTTCTCAAGCAAGAGTAAGAATTGGTTCCCCAAGGGATGTGTTTCAGCTATGTTGACAGCAAGCCCTGTTTGTTTACGCATTCCCTCCACTCCCACTCCCTATCAGGGGAATAGACAGTAGGGAGAGATCAAATATGATCCCGGTATCACCCTTTTGGCCTCATCAGATATGGTTGCCAGTCCTTATGGAGATCTCCCAGAGCCAGTTTCTTTCTCTACCAAAATGACTAGATATAATCAGCATCAACCAGGTGCTTCATCGCAGTCTGAACCGCATTAACCTGATGGCTCGGAGGCTTCAAACAGAGACCTAATATTTTCTAAGGAAGTTAGTGATGTCCTCCTGCAGTCACACAAACTTAACACTACGAAATCCTATACATACAAGTGGAGGCTGTTCTCCCTCTGATGTAGTGAGGATGTGTTGCCAGGTAGTGCCCTGTTGCAAGTCATATTTGATTATTTATTATATTTATACCTGAAAACTGAGGGCCTGGTGTTTTCTTCTTTGAAGGTTCACCTGGCTGCTATCTCTTGCTATCACAGACGAACTGAGGAAGGATCCGTTTTCTCCCATCCTTTGTCTAAGAGATTTCTTAAAGGGTTAGGCAATCTCTGCCTGCCCTGGGATCCTTTAATGCCCCAGTGGTCTTTTATCTGTTATGTTAGCACAGTTAATGCTCAAGCCTTTTGAATCGCTTGCTACCTGTTCCTTGGCAGAACTTTCTATGAAGGTGTGTTTCCTAGTAGCTGTTACCTCAGCCAGGTGAGTGGGTGAGCCAGCAGCTCTTCAGATAGATATCCTCTCTTTCTGAAGGTATTCCTAGGTAGTTTCTATGTTCCGCTTATCCCAAGATATTGTTTTGCCCATATTTTTTCCTGCACCAAGCTCTGTGAATGAGTGTTTATTGTATCCTTTGTTAGGAGGGCATTATTATTTTACCTCAGAACCCTGAAGTTTTGCAGGAATAGAGCCATTTGTTTTAGTGGCCCTGAGAGTAGGAGAACACCATCTCAGACCCTGTCCCAGTGGATTGTCAGGACCATTAGGGAGTGTTATGATAGGGCCAGATTGCCATGCCTATAGAACAATCATGCCCATTCCACTAGGGCATTGGCCCCCAACCTTTTTGGCATCAGGGACCGGTTTCATGGAAGACAATCTTTCCAGGGACCAGTGGGGGAGGCGGCACTGGGGGTTTTGCCACCCCAGGCTGCCCCCGCCCATGCCACATCCCTGTCCCCTATGGGGGTCTCTAAATGGGGGGAGACTTGGGCTGTTTCTGCCTCCCCCTCCCATTTAAAGACTCCTGCCAATCAGTTGATAGGTGGAAGTCTATAAATGAGGGGAAGGCTAAGGCCACAGCAGTGCTGCCCCTTCTGCCGGTCCAGGACCTGGGTGGTTGAAAGAGGCGGTGTGGCCTCACTCTGAGGTTGCCTCCCCTGCAACCTCTTTAGTCCGGGGCTGCTCTCTGCCTTGCTCCGCGGCCCGGTTGCTAGCAGGCCACAGTCCAGTACCAGTCCATGACCTGGTGGTTGGGGACGCCTGCACTAGGGCTATGGCTTCTCCACAGCTTTCCTGGATGAAGTGCCTTTGAGGGAGAACTGCAGACACATTTGTACATCACTACATTTTGAATCTGCAGGTGAGACATAACGCTCAAGTAGGCAAGGCAGGTCTTCATTCACTTTTCAAGTGAGAAGAGCATGCCCAACCACCTGTGAGTAGCTTGCTAGAATCCTCATGTGGGACTGTACAAAAGATCAATGTTGAAAACAAAGTTGCACTTACCTGTAACTGTTGTTCATTGAATATCTTCTGTGCAGGCACACATACATTCTCTCCTGCTCCACTGCATGCTCTGGCTTCAGTGGCACTAGAGGTATTGAGGGTAGGGGTATGCTGCTATGCAGGAGCATGTGGTCCCTAGATGGGAACAAGATTCTGGCTCTGGGATGCAGTGCCCCCAGAGGCTTTTAGCTATAAAGACCTATCTGACCATTCATGTGGTCCTTGTGTGTGCACAGAAAGTAATGGATGAATAATAGTTACAGGTCAGTGTAACTTCGTTTTCTTGTGGTAAATGATGGGAATCTGTTATTTGTTCAGGCAGTACCTGTATGTTGCAGGATGAAACCAGAATTTTGGGTATATCTGTGTGACAAAGTAATAAAGTTAAGAGGAAATGGCATATAGTACTGAGGTGGGGAAATGATGTATGTAGCACTTCCTTATTCTTTATAAACAGGGAAGTTCTTAGGTAGGTTGAATATCTGGACTGTTTTCTTTTTAGTCTTAACAAATAGAATTTATCCATCAAGTGTGCTCATGTCCAAAAGCTTGAGGAGGAAAGTATTTAAATACTAGTCCTAAAGCTTTATTTTTGTTCTGAACATGTTGATTACTCGCCAAGCTGTGCAAACAGCAGAGATTTATTAGTGTTCCAGTTTTAACCATGTTCTGAAGAGATAGCATTAGCAAACATAAAAAATGTTGACTTAAAAATTATCAGTTGAAACAGCCCAGTCATGTAGCTAGTTCCAAAGTTGACTTTACAGTCCAGATTTTTTTAAAAAATCAAGTCAATAGAGTCAGATGTATTTCACTCTGTAATCTCACACGATAAAATTGTGGGTTTAACCCACCCACAAGTAGAGAAACAAAGACTGTACTGACACACAAATTAGAATTTTAAACAATGCTGGCAGAGATCTCAAAAGATTACAATTAGCATTATAGGATTACTAGGTAACACAATATTTGAGACTGTGGACAGGCAGTGGGGAAAATGGTGGTTTGTTTTGTGATTTGTTTGACTTCTGACCCAATTCATGGTTCATTTAGTTTGGGAGGTGTAAAACTCACCAGGAACCTTCAGCAGGCTCTCCTCCACCTGCCCTCCAAGTTTGACAAAGATTGGATTTGGAATGTCTGAGTTATAGCCTACCGAAGCAGATGCACCCAGAAAAACTCAGCTTCAGCTCTTATGATGAAAACTAACTCTTCTCTCTTTGCGCTGCAGTGCAAAGTGAATGCAGCGGATCCAGGGTGTATCATAAATCTACACAGGGGCATTATAATTTGGCTGTTTTATTTTAAATCCCTTTCCTAGTAATCCCTAGCATAGAGTTTGTCCTTTTCACTATTGTGGCACACTGGGTTGACATTGGGTTTGTACAGATACAGGAATTCCTAGATTAAATGGATAAATAGTGAAAGCTGCTTTTTATTTCCAAAGCCATTGAGGAATATAAGCCTTTGGATGCTACTACCAATCCTTCCCTGATACTGGCTGCTGCCCAGATGCCATCTTACCAGCAGTTAGTGGAAGATGCTATTGCATATGGAAAAGAACTTGGTGGGTGAGTAAGCCCTATTAATACTTAAACTTGCAGTTGCAAATGTTTGGTTATATTATTGGCCTTTGTTTCCTTAATCCCTGCTGTACTGTAGTTCACTATAGCCTAGAGCAGGGGTGGCCAAACTGTGGCTCAGGAGCCACATTTGACTCTTTCACACACATTGTTTGGCTCTCAAAGTTCCATTCAGCTAATGGCTTGGAGAAGGCATTTAAAGTTAAGGTTGTTTTTTTCCACCTCTGTCTCCCTCTCCCATCTTTTCCTTCCTACCTACCTACATCTGATGTTCACATCTTGCAGCTCTCAAACATCTATTCTTTGTGGCTCTTACATTAAGCAAGTTTGGCCTGACCTAGAGGAACTGCAGTTACAAGCAAGTAAACCAACAAAAATACAAACTGTAATTAGATGAGCAGTAATAACAAAAAATAAATATTGTCAAAAACATATATTATTAGTAAATATAAGGAAAAATGGAAGCCCTTATACAAAAATCTATAACACAAATAATCCAAAGACGACAACTGTCATATACAAAAGAGAATAACAACTAATCAGAAACTTAATAGAATTCAGAAACTCAGTCTGAATAAGGTATTAAAGTTCACAAGATCCAATATACGATTCCAATATACGATTCAGAATGCCTTAATCCAAGAATAAATTGATCCAACCAGGGACTGGGAGTCCCACGTTTCAAAGATGTGAATCTTCCTCAGCACAGGTAAGTTATTGCACATGCAATTGTGTGATTAGTTTTTATTTATTTATTTATAACTGTCATAGACCAGCAAACAATTAATAAAAGTCCAATTCATAACCAATAAAAGGTGATATAAATATACAATAATTATTATACACTAAAATATGATACCACCTAAAATATACATAAAATACCAATACAGACTTTAAGACGCTGACACTGAAGATGTAAAATTAGTGTTAAAACCAAGGATGAACTAAAAACCCTGTCTAGACCTCTTTGTTTCTTCCCTTAATAAATAAATTATTTATTCCCTGCCTAAGCCAGCATTTAAAGCAGTAAAATCATACAAAATTAAAACTAATTGTCCATAAAATCATACATAAAAAGCATAAAATACTGTTATAAAACTACATATATAACAAAACATTGCAGTTACAGCCAACAGATTGACAAAGGTGTTTAGCCATTCCCTGACTGAATCATTAGAGTTTTCCTTATTCTTGTGGCAAGCCAGCTAAATTTTGCTAATTTGTATGTAACCTCAGGGTTCCTATCACTAAGAAGATTCTTAAGGAGTTGCAATTTTTGGCTACTGGTAAAAGGTATGGCCGTGGAAAATGGAAGTACTTCTCTATGATCATTATAAGCCTCACAGTCAAATATGACATGGACTAGAGATTCGATACCATTGCAGCAGCAGGGACAAATCGTTCTTGGAACGGCACTTTTTTGTATTCCCCTTCCACCACCACTGAAGGGAGAACGTCCCACCTCATAAGAGGTAAATTCCAGTACAGCAAAAAGCTTCAGTATTTCAGTAAGGAGAAAAGCCTCAGTATAAGTCAGGCAATAAGCCACACAGCTCTATAGAGCTCCAAGGCAATGTATCAATTCTCAGTTGTAGATTTTAAATTTTGAGTTTTAAAAGGCAAAAAGCTTCAGTATAACTCAAGCAATAAGCTACGCTGTAAGAAAAGCCTATATAAAGCCTAAATACCATAAATATTGAATTAGATCACACCATAAGTTACTCACCGGTTCTGTAGAGCCCCAAGGCAATGTATCAGTTCTCAGTTGTAGATTTTAAATTTTGAATTTTAAATTGCAAAGACCACTCAGAATGTTCAATGAGTCACATTATGCTCACATTGTGCTCAGCATTTTCATAGCATGGTGAGTTTGAAGATTCCCAAACCAATCACAGCTAAGTGTCTAAAGTTCTTAAAGAGACATGACAACTAGTACAAAAAATATTTAAACATAATTCAACAAGTACAGTTCAAAGAACACTCAAGAGTTCTGACACCCAAAATTCTGAGTGTGTAAAGTTCTTTAAACATAAAAATTGAAAGTTCTTAAAAGATATAATTATTATCAGGGCTTTTTTGGTAGAAAAAGCACAGCAGGAACTCATTAGCATATTAGGCCAGACACCCTGACATCACCAAAAGTGCGTTCATCCAGCCACGCCCGAGTTTTGGGTGATTGATGCTGGTTAACAGCATTTACCTGGGAAAACAGGTTTGGAATTCTCATTCTGCCATGATACCTTCCTGAGTGACCATGAGCCAGTCACACACACTCAGTGTAACCTATCTCACAGTAAACAAAACTAATAAAAATTTAGACCACATTTCATACAACAGTCATTTAAAAGAGTACTACAATGTTCAAAAACAGATCAATAAAGCCATCAGCAACAGAATTCAGACTAGAAATTACTTTCAACTTTTTTCTGATGCTGTCACTCTTCTAAAGACAATTTTCTGAGCATTCAGCAATGAATCAGTCAAAGGCTGCACTCCAGAAAGATGGCTTACATCCCTTCTTAAACTAAAGGAGGGAAGTGGCCTTTCTAATCTCCTCTGGCAGGTAGTTCCAAAGAAAACAAACAATCGTAAGTTTTGTTTCTTTGCTCCTAGAGAAGTGTGCCATTCCAAATTCACCAGCAGAGACTAAGAGCACAAGTAGTGCCCTGTGGATCAAGCCAGAAGTTCATCTGTTGCCCTGGAGTTCCAACAAACTGGACATAAAGGCTTTTCCCCTAACGTTCCTTTCTAGCACCAGCATTCAGAGGTTGATTGCCTCTGTGGTATATCACAGTGAATGCAGACCAAATAGGTATTAAGAGGGCAGCAGGAGGGACCAGAATTTGTCAGGTATTGACTTTTGAGAGTGGAAGCTGTATCTGATGAAGGGAGCTTGAAAATTAGTACCAAAAATCTTATTGGTCTCTAAGGGGGTCCTGGATTTGAATTTTCCTCTTCTGGTGTGGAGGGACATGGCTACTCTCCTGAAACTGGTCCTGAATGAGGCCAAGAATTGCCACACCAGGACAAGTGCTGAGTTCCCAAGAGGTCTCATCTGGTTAAGTTTTCTCACCAGCACAAACTTTCCAGCTAGCCTGGAGAAAAACCCCACCTGGCCCTTTAAGCCAGGCTGAACATGTGGATGGAGCCCACAGGAGCAGCCGAGGGGGGGCAGCACTTGGAGGGACCCTGTTCCGGAACGTAACAGCGGCAGGCTGAGCCAAGCCTGGGTCTGCCAGCGGGCACCCTGGTGTGCAAAGACATGCAGCAGCAGTTGCTTACAGCAAGATGGTGGGCTGGGGCCAGGCCAAGGCGGGCCCAGCTGCAGGCAGCGCAGTCAACGGTGCAGGCGGGCTGGCAGGGATGGGTAGCCACCAGGCTGCCACCCAGCACGCACCAGAAGAAGCACCAGCCCAACCAGGATGAGGTTGCAGCAGTGGCATGGCTGGTCAGAGGCAGTGTAGGGCAGGCATAGTGGGGATGGGTTCCAGCCATAAATACGATGGTGGACTCACCTCTCCGGTGCGCCAACTACGCAGTGAGGCATGGCAGCCAGCAGGACCACAGTTGGGGACTGGATGGATGTCACAGTGTGGCTGTAGCTCACTGACCGGGCGCAATGGAGAGGGCAGAGCCAGAGCACTGGGTAACCCAGCCAGAACTGCATTCTGGTGTGTTCCAGCTCATAAAAAGCCCTATTGTATAAGATTCATGTGTAGCATTGAGACATAATTCAACTAGTGCAGTTCAAAGAAAACACAAGAGTTCTAATGATTGGTTTAATCCATGTTCTATAGTTTACTCATTCCATCCCTCAGCATCTTTAAGTGAGGGGATTTGGTTATAATGATAAAGACCAAGAGCAGTCCATAGCATAAGGTACTAAAGCTAGTTGTTGCAAATTTGTCCTACATAACGACCATACTCCATTCTTTTCTAGGTTTTTATCATTTTCTCTCATATTTCCAGGTCAGAAGATGATCAGGTTACAAATGCTTGTGACAAGCTTTTTATATTATTTGGTGGAGAAATATTGAAGAGAATACCTGGCCGTGTGTCCACAGAGGTAGATGCAAGGTGTGTATTTTCTGATTTCATTCGTCAATTGAAATTCCTTAGATAAAGATTGCATAGAACTGGGAGCAAGGGTACAAGTGGGCTAACTTTCTGTAAGTACACATGCTGGGCAATACATTCCCTATACTGTTCCCTATATGGAACAGAATGCGTATATAATATTTATGTGTGATGCAGTCAGGAAAATGAGCACATCTGTTTTGATAAAAAAAGGAGTGACGCAGTCTTCTCATTCCATGCATTGCTGGCATAAGTGGTGTTTGGCTGAAGTCTGTAACTGGATAGAGCAAATCTCTGAAAATGCAAACCTGTTGAAGTGCAGTGATGCCCGTTAACTTTCTTACCATTGGGTCGGTGCTTGTCAGAAAAACAATTATTCCTCTGCACATAAGCATGATCTCATCTCCTCTTTTGAGGGGTGGGCTATTTTTGTAGGGAAAAAAACAGCAGAAACTCATTTGCATATTAGGCCACACCCCCAGACACCAAGCCAGCCAGAACTGTGTTTCTAGTGAAAAAACCAACAACCCCAGGGGTAGATAACAGTAACATGAGTTATATGTATTTAAGGACATTATGAAGCATGCTTGTAACCTTTAACAAAAAATCCTCTTTATTCCAAAGGTTGTCATTTGACAAGGAAGGCATGGTTAAGAAGGCTAGACACTTCATAGATCTTTATAAGGAAGTAGGAATTAGTAAAGACCGCATCCTTATCAAACTGTCTTCAACATGGGAAGGCATCCAGGCTGGCAAGTAAGTTTATACCTGGTGAATTGGTGTAAAATAGCTATTTAATATCACATACCTTTGCTTACCTGTCTTGATTGGAACCCCTGTAATGTTTTCTGGTGTAGTCATTTTCAGAACTTAGTCTTTAAGTGGGGCAAATACTAGATAAAGCTTCATAACTGTTATTTTTTTTTAAAAAATAGTTTATATTAAAAATTCTGTAGCTGTTTTATTAGTATGAGTGTTGTTGGTAGGGAAAGTAATTCTTCTTTGATAACTTACTTTACAGAGTTCTCGAAGAACAATATGGGATCCACTGCAACATGACATTACTGTTTTCCTTTGCTCAGGCTGTTGCCTGTGCAGAGGCAGGTGTTACACTCATTTCACCTTTTGTTGGGCGTATCCTGGATTGGCATGTTGCAAATACAGACAAAAAAGCTTATGAGCCATCAGAGGACCCAGGTAACTGTTTCAGTTCATATGGCTGTCTTTGGGGAGTAAGTTTCTTGAAAAGTGGTGAAATAACATTGCATTTTACATTCATTGTTTTTATAGGAGTGAAAAGTGTCACTAAAATCTACAATTACTACAAAAAATTTGGTTACAAAACTATCGTGATGGGAGCTTCATTTCGAAACACTGGAGAAATCAAAGCACTCACTGGCTGTGACTATCTCACCATTTCTCCCAAGCTTCTGGGAGAGCTCAGTAAAGATACCAGTAAGCTAACTCCAACGCTCACTGTCAAAGAAGGTAAGTTTTTTCCTCCACCAATGCAACATATTGCGTCATAGTCTTAGTGCGAGTGTGTTACTGAAGATGATTCCGTCTAATGGTGGTCCTTCACCCTGGGGGCGGGGGAGGAAGGGGAGAGGTTGTGTGTTAGATAAATGGATGGAAGGGATCAGAGAAAGATTAGGGGGTTGGAGCACCTTACCTATGAGGCTGAAGAGTCTGGAACGTCACAATTTAGATAAGAGACAACTAAGAGGGAACATGACGGTGGGTTATAAAAGTATGCATGGGGTGGAGAGAGTTGACAAAAAACTTTGCTGTCTCCCAGAATACTAGAACTCAAGGGCATCCAATGAAGTTGTTGGGCAATACTTCTTTACACAGTGAGTGATTAAAATGTAGAATTCGCTGCCAGAGGATGCAGCAAGTGGCCACAGGGATAGGTAGCTTTAAAGGGGATTAGATGGATTCATGGAAGATAGGGTCTCTCAGTGGCTACTATCTATGATGATTAAAGGGAACTCCATGTTCAGAGGCAGCCAATCTCTGAATCCCTATGCCAGGCAAATTCAGGGGAAGGCCTCAGCCTCTGAGCCGTGATCCTCCAGTGGAACTGGTTGGCCACTGTGTGAGACAGGATGTTGGACCAGAATGGACCACTGGTCTGATCCAGCAGGGCTTGTCTTATGTTATTCAAAACATTCATTGAATTGATTTGCACTGCTGTTTTCTCAGACACTTTGTATTAATCTTTATAATGTTCTTGGAATCCCTGGTTCAACGTGACATTGGAGATAACATAAATACTGTATACTGAATAAAAGTTTAGGAGAAATGAACTCGGAGCTGATAAGGGGTGAAAAATGTGTGTTACTATTCAGAAGCAGTTGTTTCAATATAACATTTTAAAATTCATGATAAGTTGCTTTCATTTTTCTTTTATTGTTACCCTGTGCTTTCTGGATGTGATAGGTGGATAAACTATGTACTAACAGGCTGTTAAATTGTGTGAATTAACAAAATTGTGTGGTTAACAAAAGCCTCCCATGATACATTGATTAGATGAACCGGTTTGCTCATCTTTTGACCACTGATATCCAAATTAGAATATTTGTTTTTGCATTATTATTCCATATTTTTCTGTGAGCCAAAATCATAACAGAACTCTCAACGTATGTTTTAAATGCTGAATACCTGGCTATTCCTTGTTAAGTAGCTGAGAATGAATACCTGCTGTGTATGATGTGCTGGATAGCTGACTTTGGGCCAGTCACTTTCTCTCAGCTTAACCCTCACAATATGGTAGTTGTGAGGATAAAATGGGCCAAGGTGTAAATGGTGTTGTAAGCCACTTTGAGAAGAATAAAAAGGTAAAAGTTGTCCCCTGTGCAAGCACTGAGTCATTACTGACCCATGGGGTGACATCACATCATGATGTTTTCTTGGCAGACTTCTTATGAAGTGGCCAAGTGCAAAGTAATGCACATTAGGTCCAAAAATCCCAGCTACAAATACAAGGGGTGTGAACTGGCAGAGACTGACCAAGAGAGAGATCTTGGGGTCGTGGTAGATAACTCACTGAAAATGTCAAGACAGTGTGCGATTGCAATAAAAAAGGCCAATGCCATGCTGGGAATTATTAGGAAGGGAATTGATAACAAATTCTCCAGTATCATAATGCCCCTGTATAAATCAATGATGTGGCCTCATTTGGAATACTGTATACAATTCTGGTCACTGCACCTCAAAAAGGATATAGCATTGGAAAAAGTCCAGAAAAGGGCAACTAGAATGATTAAAGGTTTGGAACACTTTCCCTATGAAGAAAGGTTGAAACGCTTGGGGCTCTTTAGCTTGGAGAAACATCGACTGCGGGATGACATGATAGAGGTTTACAAGATTATGCATGGGATGGAGAAAGTAAAGAAAGAAGCACTTTTCTCCCTTTCTCACAATACAAGAACTCGTGGGCATTCAATTAAATTGCTGAGCAGTCAGGTTAGAACGGATAAAAGAAAGTACTTCTTCACCGAAAGGGTGACTAACGTGGAATTCACTGCCACAGGAGGTGGCGGCGGCTACAAGCATAGCCAGCTTCAAGAAGGAATTGGATAAAAATATGGAGCAGAGGTCCATCAGTGGCTATTAGCCACAGCATATTATTGGAACTGTCTGGAGCAGTGATGCTCTGTATTCTTGGTGCGTGGGGGGGGAGGTTAAAGTAGAAGGGCTTCTAGCCCCACTTGTGAACCTGATGGCATTTAGGGGTTTTTTTTGGCCACTGTGTGACACAGAGTGTTGGACTAGATGGGCCAGTGGCCTGATCCAACATGGCTTCTCTTATGTTTGCCATTGCCTTCCCCGGTCATCTACACTTCCCCCCCGCCCCAGCAAGCTAGGTACTCATTTTACTGACCTTGGAAGGATGGAAGGCTGAGTCAATCTTGAGCCGGCTACCTGAACCTAGCTTCCGCCGGGATCAAACTCAGGTTGTGAGCAAAGCTTGGACTGCAGTACTGCAAGTTACCATTCTGTGCCATGGGGCCCCTTTGAGAAGAATAGTGGGGTATAAATATTTAAATACATAAATGATGTTAGCCATTTGGATTTTGAAGGGGGCAATCTTGGAATTGTTCTTGCTAGTCCAGTCTCATCAGATCTTAGAAGTTAAGCAGGGACACCCCTGGCTAGTATTTGGATGGGAGACCTCTGAGGAATATCAGGGGTGTGACACGAAGGCAGGCAAAGGCAAACCACCTCTGAAGTCTCATTTTGAAAACCCTGTGGGGTTGCCATAAGTCAGCTGTGACTTGACAGCACTTTCCACCATCACCAGTCTTAAGATGGGCATTCACTGACTGCGCTGTTCAAATAGCTTGGGTTGTTATATTTGTGAAGATTCCATAATTTGATGTATCCCTCAATGCAGCCCAGGCATCTGACTTTGAGAAGATCCATCTAGATGAGAAGACATTCCGTTGGCTTCACAATGAAGACCAAATGGCTGTGGAGAAATTGTCTGATGGGATCAGAAAGTTTGCTGCTGATGCCATTAAACTGGAACGGATGATAAAGGTAAAATTAAGAGGTTTTTATCTAGGTACAGAGCTAGTAAGGTTTTTGAGAATGACAGTTGGCATTCGGTTGTAGGGCCAGGGCTCAGTGGTAGAGCATCTTCTTAGCTTTCGGAAGGTCCCAGGTTCAATCCCCAGGATTTACTGTTAAAGGGTCAGGTGGTAGGCGATAAAAATGACCTATGCCTGAGACCCTGATGAGCTGCTGCCTGTCAGAGGTGACAATACTGACCTTGATATACCAATACTGTCTCACACTGTTTTTTTCCCCACCATGACTTTAAAATCTATGAACAACTAAACTTGATAAAAGTTGAAATAATTACTGGTGCTGAAGTCGAGAGAAACTAGTTATTTTACCTGAGTATACATGTACTTTTACATCATTATTTGTCTGATAAGTCTGTTAAATGGCAGCTCAGGGCTTTTTAGGTTTTTCTGGTTTGAGGCTTTTTCACTCAGGTCCTCAAAACCTGCCCTTGAATATTAGAAATTGAAAGGTGCTGGTATTGAACTTTGTTCCCCAGATTCGAAACTGTCTCCTATACAAATGCCTATTTGAAATGGAAATAATGTCAACTACCCTGCATTTCTGCAAGTATTTCAGGAAGTAATGTACTGAATTTTTGTACTGGATTAGATTATGACTTAGTTCTTAGATATATGACTGACTATTAAATTTGGCCATTAAGTCCTCTTTTTTTTCCCTCTTAGGAACGAATGTTCAGTGCTGCAAATGGAAAGTAGAGAAACCAAAGTTCTTCTATGTGGAATGGGTGTACAAATGCTATGTTGCATATGAATGAATTTTCTGTATCCTAAGCTTTTTATGTAGATTTGTAAACAGAAGGCTTTCAATGTTTGTGACACTTTTATATATCAAAAATCCACTCCTTGGGGGTGGACAGACATTTCCACTGAGAATTATAAATTTGCAAATGACTTGGCTACCACTAATTGATGGGGAAGGCTTTCTCCCCTCAAATATTAATAATTTTAAAAGATTTTATCAATGTTTCCATTATTCATACTTTTGAAGTACAGTGGGTACAATGTTCCATTCCAGGAAGTATAAAACAACACCTTTGCTCCAACTTTTGTCCTGAAAATGAGAACTGTGTTTGGAATAAGGAATTCTGAGAGAGTGTTTGAGGAATTTGTACTATAGTAAGTAAGTGCTAAAGAGTAGCTATTTTTCTATGGAGGAAGGCCATGGATTATTAACATGGATGCAGTAATGGGCTTAAATCACAGCAGTTCATTTTAGACATCACACCAAGCCATGGACGTTCAACTGCCTTAATACGACATCTGAACACATATTCACAACTGACCATCAATCCAAACTTGCCAAATTTGGGTGTGTGTAGCTATGTCTTCGTGATGTTTAATATACCATTGAATTATCGCTACTGGTTTGCCCTCTAAATTTTAGAAATAGAATGTTTAGGAGGTGGAAAATTAAAATATACAAGCAGCTTTTAATCATGATTTGTACAGCTGGAAGCCCAAATTGTGGTTTGGCTTTTAAGCTATCATTAGTGCAGATCAGTTTTCCTAACTGAGCCCCAATGAATATTAATTCATTGGGGCTCAGTTAGGAAAATTAATATTCAGTCTTGCGAACAAAAAAGCTTTGCAGTAATATGGAATGGTAAGGTAGTACATATAGGAGTAAGAAAGACTATAAAATAGGAGTCAGCATACTCTGCGAGTTCTCAGAATCAAACTACTATGTTCCATTTCCAGGACTCACGTTTTGATCAGAGACAATGCTTTAATTTTGCCTATCTCAAAAATATCATCAATCGACATTCCAGCTTTCATCAGTTTCTCATCCAGGGCCTTCCGCCACATTGCTTTGTGTGTATCCTGATTTAAAGCAGCTAACAAAACATCTTCAGCATAGAGCTGTTTTAATCTCAGTTTGAGGGCAAATGCTCCCAAGTATATCTGTCCAGATTCTGCCTGTAATATGATGGTTTGATGCACAGCAGAGAATATCCAATATTTTCCTTAAGAACTGGGCTAGTGGTTGGTCAATATTATCAGAGATAGCTTTAATCCAAATAGCTGAACCATAAAAAATGAGGGGAACTGCTTTCAAATTAAAGGCTTGCATGACTCCAGGAATACAACCCCACTTTATTGTGGAAGAACCTATTTATGGTGCTTGTGTAAGCTTGATTTGTGAAGGGCTGTTCTGAATTACTGTGTGCAAGATAGATCTGCTGAAAACAGATTCCTCAAATAGGAAGTCCGACCCTGTTTGGGACAAAATCACTGCATTATCTGCATAAAGCAAAATAGGTACACCAATCTCAGCTAATTTGGGTGGATGGCAGTAATAATCAAAAATCAATGCTGTGTTTAAATATAAATTAAATAGGAAAAGTGCCAACAAGTATCCCCCACAAACCCCCTTTTCCAAATTAAATGATTTGTCTAATTCCCATCATATCGATATCATACTTGGGCAGTCAAACCTGAGTATGTGTTGAATAAGTCCTAGGAGCCTTTTCTTTATGATGGTTTAAGTTTGTTCCACAATCTAGGGCAATTTATGGGGTTGAAGGACCCCCTGAGGTCAATAAAAGCCACATGTAATCTTCCCCCCTCCTTTAAAATGAATATTTTTCAGCCAGGTGATAATTAGGCAAAGGTCATATGATGAGGAACCCCACCTAAATCCTATGTTCACGCCCTAGTATGGTTTCTGATTCCATCAAACCCAGGAGCTTCTTTAGTAAGTAAGCAGAATATAATTTTCTTAGAGAAGACTGATTGGTCAATAGCAGGATGGGCCACTTCTGGGTCCCTTTTAAAATATCAGGATAATAATAGGATGTTTCCATAAACCAGGTATTTGTGCACTGATGTTAATTTGTGTGGAAATGGGCCAGGATGCTATTGCACCAAGAGGAATAGTGATAGATGCACTAGGATCATTAGCATCGGAGAATAGCCTCTTAAAATAGACTTCCCACATCAAAGAGGCAATACAGCATGGGATTTTAGAGGCTGGGTTTATAGTAGCACTGATGATACAGTAGAAGACTTTATTGTCATCATTATTGCTAGTTGAAAGAAGATATTTCTATTTAGAGAAACTGGGACCAATTTTGTAGCTTTTTTGAATTGAGTTTGGATTAAGACCAAGAAGAGCATAGCCCTTTAATTTTCTGAAAGATTGGCCATTTAACTTAACAGGGAAATTTTCCAATGGACTTCTGCCTTACAGGGCTGCTAGTGGCTAGGAGCAAGCAGAGCCAAGCCTCTGCAACTCGGCCCAGACCCCTCAGTCAGCCAGGGCAGTTTGTGTCAGCTCACCAACGGTCTCCTCCTGCACTGCTTCCACTTTGGGAGTTGATGCAGTGGGTGAGCTAATAATGCCCATTATTAGCCCCACTGAGCTGAGTGATCCTGCAGTGTTGGCTTAAAGCACAGCAGAAGATGCTCAGCTTGAAACCTCAGGGCTGTTTCACTTCCCAGCCCTTTCCCAGTAAGTGGTTTGGTGCTGTGTAGGGTCATTGCTGCCTCCACTGCAAATAGCATTGCTAGCCTGGTCAGATAACTACATGAGCATATGGAGTACTGCAGCTGGGACAACTTGCCTCTGTGGTCAACCACTGGGAGCAGATGGGTGAGTGGGTGGGTGTGGCTAGAGCCAGAGCCTTCTAGAAATGCCAGGTAATAATGTCATTGGTTGCAACTTCAGACTGTCCACCATTGCA
This sequence comes from Heteronotia binoei, assembly GCF_032191835.1. NCBI lineage: Eukaryota > Metazoa > Chordata > Lepidosauria > Squamata > Gekkonidae > Heteronotia > Heteronotia binoei. Next base: position 160,842,705 of record NC_083243.1, on the reverse strand, counting down.
TTCATTGTATCTAGTAATGTCTTTGGTGCAAAATCTTCCAACTCAATTGCTGTAATTTTGTTTTTCTTACCTGTTATCTTGGTTACTCAACATGCCACAATTTTAATACCTAAGGACTTGTCGTATCATATCCACATTTTCTTTAAGTGTTGTCAATGAATGACATTCTGAAATTTTTACAAAAAGGATTATTGTATAAAATACGAAATTAGTACTCTAGGTATGTTTGCACACGCAGGAAAAAAATCAGAGCACGAATCCTCTCATTCCCCACTGTGTGTCATTTTTAAAAATGAGCTTCAGTCAACATGGGGAGAGAGAGGTGAGTGGACAGTGGCACTGCATTACAACCTGCCAAACCAACAGACACTTTCCTTTGCACTTTTATTTCATGGTGAGAATAATATCCCTGCAACAAAAGGCCTCCTTTTGAATCGTGGCTAGATTTGGAGAATAGGGAACAAGCTGCATTTAGATCTGCTGGGCTAGTTTTAGACTTTGAACATTTTAATTACCTTTGTGAGCCAGATCTTCTTACAGGAAGGATGTGATATCCATGCAGCAATATACTGCTACTTTCGTATAAAGCTTTTAGCAAATGTATAAAATTTCTATTTTTCTCTTTAATACTAAACTTTGCACACTGTCTCTTCATAAGATCTCCTGATTTCAGAGGCAAAAAGCCTTCCCAAATTTACTGCTCAATTTAAAATCTATAGTACTAATGGCTTTTCAAATATTTCTGCATAATATCTGCAGTAACACAAGGCAGCATTGAGGTCAACTGTAGAAATAGTCTACCACACCTGGATTAGAAAAAACAGGAAATAAGTAAAATGTCTAGAAGAATGCATGCATCTCAGCAAATAACTCATTGTAAGAGATGTTCAGATAATCGAGTGAAGTGTACCTGTTAGGGAGAAATAGGAATAGAGCGACATTATCAAAAAGAAATCTATGTTACCCTAGTGACTGAATAAAGAAGGCTGTGGCAGATAAAATACTAAAAGCTGACATGTTTTCAGTACATCTAGATCAGGGGTGTCAAACATGCAGTTCGAGGGCCGAATCAGGCCCCCGAGCAACTGGTTGTCATCTGCTTCCTTCTCCCTATATCTCACTCCCTTCAGCTTGCTTTGCCAGGCTTGCTCAATTGCACAGAAGCTACAGAGCAAAACCTCTATTTTCTCCATTGGCTGAAGCTCCTCCCTTAGGAAGGGGGGGGGAGTAGCTTGCTTTGCTAGGCTCTTTCAATTGCACAACTACTGAGCCAAGCCTCTCTTCCTTCTATTAGCTGAGACTCCTCTGCCTCCTGATCCCCTGGGGAAGGAAGGAAAGAGCCAGAGCTTCCTTTGCCCAGTTCCCTGGATCCCATGGAAGAAAAACAAACTAAAGCATCTTTAAGACCAATGTGTGCTAACGTTTTAAGCACGTTTTAAGTTTTTTTAAAAAAGATATATTTGTGTTTGTGTTCTTTATAAAATTTATCTCTCTGCTACCTCAACTTAAATACACACGTGGCCTAGCCCGACATGGTCTGATTTATGTCAGATCCGGTCCTCATAATAAATGAGTTTGACACCCCTGATCTAGCTATTTCAATGAAGAAGCGGTGATATGCTGTATCAGGGCCAAATTCAAAAACCATCCAGAAAATTTCTAGATGGTCATCTGTACAGGTTTCGCAAGGAAAAAGCTCCTTGAACTTATTCAAAAAATTATTGAAAAAATGGTTCATAAGTAAATGTATTAGCAATTCAACACATGGATTTTGAACTGCACTAGGAGCCTACGGAGGTTTTCCATCAAAGTTAGTTCATATCTGTTGTGGCTCAGTGGCAGAAACTACCAGGTTCAGTCTCTGGCATCTCCACATAAAAGGATCAGTTATTAGGCAGTGTTAAAGAGCTCTCTGCCTGAGACCCAGAAGAATTGCTACTAATCTGAGAAAACAGTACTGATTGTGAAGGATAATGGTTTAATTCAGTAGAACGCAGCTTCACGTGCCTAACAAACACAAATGCAAACTTGTGATTAGTGAAACAATCACTCAAATAGCCTTTAGCCACTTACAAAAGAACAGATACATGAGACCATGCCGGCAAAAGCAGCAGTCCAGAAACCACAAGAAAAAAACATTTCAATGGGTAAAGGATGTGACACTAACATGAATACATGGTGCGGCTGTATCTAATAAAAGCCCTGCTTATAAAGTTATTCTGTTATAAAGTTTACTCTGGATTTACTCTGTTATAAAGTTATTATTATAAAGTTTACTCTGGATTTATTTCCCGCCCTCTAACAATCAACCAAAAATTACCTAAAATCAGTAAACTTAAAACAATATTAAAAACAAGTTAAAAGCAACATTGTGGTGCTACTCAATAGGCGGAATCATGACCTTCAGGCAATTTAGTTCATTTTGAGTTTTATAGTTACTTTTTATCTGAGTGGTCGTTATGGTGTCTCCAACTCCTCAATTATCAGTCATGACGGCATTCATATACCTTAGGATCTTTCAGATGAGAACTTTAAATTTTGCAGACAACAGGAACAGATCTTGATCCAGTCTAAATTTTCCATCAGCAAAACGGAACTTTCCTGCTTCCCCACTCCCATAAATATCCTAAAATGCTGTTCATGGGTGATAGAGAAGAAGAGATTGGATTTATACCCTGCCCTTCACTACCCAAAAGAGTCTCAGAGTGGCCTACAATCTTTCCCTTCCTCTCCCCACAACAGACACCCCATGAGGTAGGTGGAGCTGAGAGAGCTCTGACAGAAACTGCTCTTGAGACGAACAGCTCTACGAGAACTTGTGACTGACTCAAGGTCACATCAGCAGAGTGGAGAATCAAGCCTCCCAGACAAAAATCCATACACTGAACTAGATAAGAATCCATGCACTGGCTTTGTGGAATGGTGGTGGTGGGGGTCTGCAGCAGCAAGGGGAAATGGGTGGAATTGCCAGTTTAGGCTGGAACAAACTCATTGACTTCTAGATCATGGATTCTGAACAGGGGCTATACATCCCCTCCAAGGTGCAATCTGCAGACCTTGGGGGGCATTCAAAACTTCATGGGGCAAATGCAGAGCGCTTGAGGTTTTATGCAGCTCTACCTGTAATGACTTCTGATGGCAAGCAAAGCAGAGTTATGTTCATACTGCTTACTCATAAAATCCCAGATTTCTTACACCAGCACTTAAAACAGCAGGACAAGGGAACACTGACATTAAGAAGTTGGGCACAAAGTGATCAACAAACCAGGCCGGTTTAGGAAAAAGTGCCTCCCATGAACCCTTCCCATGGAGGTTTGGGAAGGGTTCATTCCTCCTCTCCAAGCCTTGGCTTCCGCAGGGTTCCTAAGGAAGGCAGTTTAAATTGCCTTTCCTCCCAGGATTGACTTCCCAGATGACCTGCAGATGCAGGGCGCCTGGGGAAGCCAGGTGGAGGCAGTTTAAACTGCCTTCCCTCCTGGGATCAGCTTCCCCAGGCAGCTGGTGGCCACAGGGCTACTGTGGAAGTTGTTCCCAGAATGGAAAGTAGTTCAAGCTGCTGACCTTCAGAGCCCCCACATGATCAGCTGTTTTGTGGGCTCTGCTGGGCTGTCCAGCTTCAACCAGGCAGCCCTTCTGAGCCCATGGGGAGACCTCTCTTTAATCTCTTTGCTTCCCCAGCTGGCCTGCCAGGGCTGGCTGGCTGGAGAAGGGGAAAGATCTTTCAGTTGTACCCTATGGACCCATAGGATACAAGTGACACAACTCCCAGAGAAGGGTTTTAAACTTTAAGCCCTTTCTCTCTAAAGTCACACAGCAGCGACTTCCGGGGAGGAAAATGGCGAGCTGAGTTGTCTCTCGTAACGGGAGCAAGCTGAAGGTCTTGTTCGGGGTAGTGGAGGGCAAACCAAAGCCCACTGCCTACCTTTCTCAGTGAGAGAAAGGTCCAAGACTTGCACTAAAAACTTTAGAAGAGATTTACCTTGGCTGAAAAGGAGCTTTGGAGAAGGGTCCTTTGAGGCTTTGAGGAGTCTCAGAAGTTTGCAAAATTATCGTCTGCAAGATCTCTCAGAGCCATTGATTTGGCATAAGCTCGTCACGATCCTAACCTTCTGGGACATTTTTAAACAACTAAAGTCTTGGAAGACCAGTGGAACTTGGATAAACAGAGGAAAAAAGGTACAGAAACTCTTCTTTCACTCCGGAGCTATTTACAGACTAAAGAGACGTTTTAAAGGTGGAAATAAGGGGAAAATATAAAACTTGCAAGTAGAAGAAGGGAAGGGTGAAGTTTGGACTATTTTGACATAAAAGACAGTGTTAAAAACTGCTAAAAATTGAAGAGAAATCATTGTTGTGTCTACTTACGATTTGTGGAATGTAAACAACCATACTGCGCAGGAATATACTGGAACAGTCCTCTAACTCTACTGAGCAAGACAGGAAGTGCGTCAAGCAATCTATAAGGTTGAAGGTGACAGAGACAGGAAGCAGTAAAGAAAAAAGCCTACTCTACATCATAGAGAAACATCGGCAGCCATTGCTGGGAGGTCCAATTTAAAACATCGTTTTAAAAAGATTTGGGACTTTAAAAAGTGACAGAAACGACAGGGAAAAGGGTAAGAAGATAAGAACTATTGACTACATTATTGGTGGGCTCCTGGGGTGATTTTAAAAGGGGAAAAAAAATCTTTAAAAGGAGAAAAAATCGCGGCCGCCATTTTGGATTTTTTAAAGACTTTTTTGTTAAATATCTTTGCTTTGGGGGCTCAGAAACCAGCGAAATTGGGCTTGCTGGAAAGGGCAAGCCCTGCTCTATTGAACCTGACTGTCAGATTTTAAATTGGTGAGGTCAAAAATTTCGTCATTTTTTTAAAGGGGAAAAATTCTTCAAAAATTTATATCTGGGCCTGGGAAGCTCAGAAGAAAACAGAACAAAGTTTAATTGAGAGAGAAAATTTAGACCTTCTGAACTTGGTAGTCAAACTTGCAAATTGTGCGACGGAAATTTTTGGTATTTTAATTGCATCCCCCTTGCTCTTTGCTTAAATGTCAGAGCCCAGGCAGCCCCGAACAAGAGCCCTTTCATTAGAAAAAATGCAAGACCAAATGGAGGCTATGGAAGCCAGGATTATGAAAGGAGTTAAGAAAATGATGGAAGAGTTGAAGGAAGAACTTACTACAGTGATTAAAAAAGAAGTGGATGACCTCAAAAACCAAATTGGGAAAATAGACAAGAAAGTACAGGAGGTGGAGGAGAAAGTTAAAATACATGATACCACCTTGCTGAAAGTACAAGAAAAAGTGACGATTCACGACTGCAAATTAATGGAAAATCAGCTACGTTTGAGAGGAGTACCTGAGGAAGAGAATGATGATTTGAAAGGATATATAACAAACATAATCGCAGAATTCTTAGAAGAAGACCCTGATAAGACTAAAAGCATGTATGATCACATGTATAGAGTCAACTCGTTATATGCCAAAAAAAATAACTTACCAAGAGATGTGGTTGTAAGATTCATGACAAAGGAAATGGTGGGAAGGATTATGAAGAGAAACTTTGAACAATCATTGATAGTAAGAGGTAGCAGAGTGAGAATTATGAAGGAGCTACCGAAAGAAGTGATAAATGACAGGAGAACATATAAAAAGTTGACAGAAAAATTGAAAGACAATGGCACAAGGTATAGATGGATAATCCCCGAGGGTGTGAGCTTTGAACTTCAGGGGAAGAGAGTCACGATCACAAATGCCCGAGAACTGAGGAGATTTTTTGAAGAAAATAAAGAATTTGCACCATGATGGATTACAAACTATTGTCTTGGAATGTTAATGGACTAAATTCACCACAAAAAAGAAGGGCAACTTTTCATTGGATTAAAAAGCAAAATTGTAATATAATTTGTTTGCAAGAAGTCCACATTAAACAAAAGGATTATAAATTTTTATGGAACAAACAATTGGGAAGGGAATTTTTTTCGTTAGCTGACCAGAAAAAAAGGGGAGTAGTTTTTTATATTAAACAAGACCTGGAGCCAAAATTGGTATTTAAAGATAAGGATGGAAGATTTGTAGCAGTGGAAATAACATCAAATGGGAAAAAAACGCTGTTATTGGGACTATATGCACCTAATGGTGCAAAAGATGTTTTTTTTAAAGACATTACACAACAACTAGATGAGTTGACCTACGATCAAATACTCTTAATGGGAGATTTTAATGGAACAGTTGAGAACTCATTGGATAGATCCGGAGGGAAAAAAAATAGTGGAAAAGAAGGAAAATTGCCAAAGTCTTTTTTTGAATTAGTAAAACAGGAAAATTTGGAGGACATATGGAGAAAGTTTAACCCTGAAGTGCGGGACTATACCTTTTTTTCTGCAAGACATAAGACATTTTCTAGAATTGACATGCTATGGGGAACCAGAGATTTAGGCCTCATAACAAGAAAGATAGAGATTTTGCCTAAAATTGGCACTGACCATAACCCAATAATGTGGATTACAAAACTGTCCAAAAGATTGAGAAGATGGAGATTGAATGAAGACTTGCTACAGAACAAAGAAACAGTGACTTTCCTAGGAAAAGAAACTAAAGAATTTTTCCAAGTGAATGATAAAGAAGATATCGATTTTCAGACGGTCTGGGATGCTTATAAAGCAGTAATGAGAGGGTTGCTGATTACTTTGAACAATAAAGATAAAAGGGAAAAAGAAAAACAACTACTGGATATTCAAAATGAAATAAAGAAAAAAGAAGAAGAGCTGAGGAAAAGACCAGGGAAAAAGAAAATTCTAAGGGAAATTTCAATATTGCAAACTCAACTAAGACATTTATTAAACAAAGAAGTAGAATGGAATTTGAAAAGGCTCCAGCAAAAATCGTTTGAAGGAGCAAATAAGACGGGGAAATACTTGGCGTGGCAGCTGAAAAAAAAGAGGGAAAATAAAATAATTAATAGAATTGTGATAGATGAAAGAGACGTAGTTACTCAAGAGGGAATAAAAAGAGAATTTTTTAAGTATTATGCCAAGCTGTTTAAAGGTGCTGAAGTAAAGAGAAAAAAGATAGATGAATATCTACAGAAAATAAAAATTGAGCCATTAACTGAGAATATGAGAAAAATTTTGAATGACCCAATTGAAAAAATAGAAATTGAGGCAGCAATCAACGTGATGAAAAATGATAAAGCTCCCGGGCCAGACGGTTATACAGCCAAGTATTTTAAAATGTTTAAAGATGAATTAATACCAAAATTACAGAAGCTGATGAATGCAATAAGAGTCAAAGGGAAGGTACCAAATACATGGAAAGAAGCTGTTATTTCTTTGATACCTAAAGAAGAAAGAGATGTTACAAATGTGAAAAATTACAGACCAATTTCACTTTTGAACAATGATTATAAAATATTTACAAGAATTCTGGCAGAACGTCTTAAGCAATATTTGATAAATTTTATAAAAGAGGACCAAGCCGGTTTTCTTCCCAAAAGACAAATAAGAGACAATATTAGAACTGTTGTAAATATTGTAGAATATTATGAAAGACATCCAGAAAAGGAAGTAGCGCTATTCTTTGCGGATGCAGAAAAAGCATTTGACAATTTAAATTGGGACTTTATGTTTGCAGTGATGGAAAAAATGGAGCTTGGAGAAAGTTTTATAAGAATGATAAAGGCAATATATTCTGAACAAAGTGCAAGGCTGTGCATCAACGCAGATCTTACAGATGAAATGAAAATTAGTAAAGGTACCAGACAAGGCTGCCCGCTTTCGCCATTGCTGTTTATAATGACTCTTGAAATTTTACTAATGCAGATTCAAGAAGAAAAAGATTTAGAAGGACTACAAATAAAAGGATTTACCTATAAATACAGAGCATTTGCAGATGATATAATGTTTATAAATGAAAATCCTTTACAAGTTACACCTTTGTTGTTAATGAGAATACAAGAGTTTGGGGAGTTGGCGGGACTTTATATAAACAAAGAAAAATCAAAAATCTTATGTAAGAATATGCAGAAAAATAGACAACAAGAACTACAAAGAGTAACGGGTTGTGAAGTTACCTCTAAGGTAAAATACCTAGGGGTAGAGATAACAATGAAAAATATTGATTTGTTTAAGAACAATTATGAAAAGCTATGGCGTAAAATAGAAGAAGATATGCTAAAGTGGAACAAGCTCAATTTGTCACTGTTGGGTAGAATAGCTGCAGTAAAAATGAATATTTTACCAAGGATTATGTATCTGTTTCAAACCATCCCCATTGTGAAAGATGCTAAGCAATTTGATAAATGGCGAAGAAAAATTTCGGAATTCGTGTGGGCCAGGAGGAAACCTAGAATTAAAATGAAAGTCCTGATAGATGCGAAAGAGAGAGGTGGATTCCAATTACCAGATTTGAAACTGTATCATGAAGCAAGTTGTTTAGTATGGTTAAAAGAATGGATAACGTTATTAAATAAAAAACTTCTAATGTTAGAAGGCCATGGAAAAAAATTCGGCTGGCATGCATATTTGTACTATGGAAAAAAGAAGATGGACGGTCTTTTCTCTCACCATTATATAAGGAGTAGCTTATTAAATGTGTGGATAAAGTACAAGAAATATGGTGATGAGAGGAGACCTTTATGGATAGTGCCGGCTGAAGTGATAAAGTTAACGGCCAAAACAGTCAAGGAAAAACAACTATCATACAACCAGTTACTAAAAATACAAAGCGGGAAAATAGAATTGAAAACTGCAGAAGAACTAAACTATAAATATGATTGGTTTCAAATGCAACAAATAAAAAGTTTGATGGAGAATGATATCAAAGCTGAAGGAATAAGGAAAGAACAAACAGAAATGGAAAGAGTTCTGCTTGGAGATAATGAGAAATTAATTTCAAAAGTGTACAAATTACTTTTACAATGGGCTACAGAAGATGAAGTAGTGAAATCTCAAATGATAAAATGGGCAATTAATGTAAATAAAGAAATAAAGATGGAATCTTGGGAATATCTGTGGAAAAATTCCATGAAACTCGCAACATGTCATAGTATTAAAGAGAACTGTTTTAAGATGATGTATAGATGGTATATGACTCCAAAAAAATTAGCAAAGATGAACAATAAGATGCCAGATAGGTGCTGGAAATGTAAAAAGCATGAAGGTTCTTTCTACCATATGTGGTGGACTTGTGAAAGAGCTAAAATGTTTTGGCAAATGATTCAACAAGAGATATCTAAGATCCTGGGATATGAATTCAATAAAGAGGCAGAGACTTTTCTGCTGGGATTACAAATGGAAAAATTTCCAAAAGAAGATAGAACATTAATATGGTACTTGCTCTCAGCTGCTAGGACATTGTATGCGCAGTTGTGGAAGCAAGAAAAAATACCAGAAAAATGGGACTGGATTATGAAAGTTATGTCATGGAGTGAAATGGACAAATTAACAAGAAAATTAAGAGACTGTGATTTAGAACTTTTTAACCAAGAGTGGAAGAAATTCAGAAGATATGTAGAGAAAGAGTGGAAAATAAAAGGACATTGGACAATTTTTGAGGATTAAGATTTTTAAGATAACAATATAACTCTTGAAGGGGGTTCTTCTTCCCTATGTTTCTTTTTTGTTTCGTTTTTTTTCTTGATAGTTAAGGGTACCTTTAATATCTGTTTTTTTAAAGAAAATAACACTGGCGGGGGTCAAGTAATTGGGGGAGGGGTGGGAGAAAGTAAGATGTGGGGTAGAATGATGGTCTTTTTCTTAATATATATTAAGCTTTTTATAAGTTGTAGTTATAGTTCTACTACCATATGTTACTAATAAAATTGTTTATTCACGAAAGTCACACAGCAGCAATGGCGTGATCTCTCCATTGGCACAATCTCTCCTATGGAGCGAGAGCTCATAGCCTGGAGAAGAGAGGAGGTGGCATATAAATACCTTCCCCTCCCCCAGCCATGCAGCTGCTAATGTCCCCACCCCAGCCCACCTGCCATGGCAGGTGGACTGGGGAAGAGAATGAGAGGTGGAGTGGGTCAGTTTCACTCACCTTGGCTTCTGACCCTCTCTCCCTCCCCTTTGCTTCTCCCAGCCAGCAGCTGTGGAGGGCCAGCTGGGGAAAGGAAGAGAAGGGAGAGATGGTCAGTTTTAATCCACTGAAACTGACCATGCTCAATGGGAACTGAGCTCTGAAGACATTTAAATGCCTTTGGAGCTCATGGCGAATCACAAAATGGTTTGAGGAATCAAACGAATCTACAGGAACCACCATTTTCCCAGTTCATGCCCATCCCCAATCAGGATCTGATTAAATGAGATTGTGTAATTAATGCACATACAAATAGATCAAAATACAGTTGCTTTGTCTGGAGTGCTGTTCTTGATTTTAACTGTTTACTTGTTCTGATCCTGTTCACCAGATACTTGCAAATGTGTCAAACTCATTTGTTATGAGGGTCAGATCTGACATAAATGTTAGTTTGTCAGGCTAGGCCATGGGTTCCCCAGAATTACAGGCCATTTCCAGACTACAGAGATCAGTTTCCCTGGGGAAAATGGATGCTTTGGAGCATAGATTACATGGCATTCTGTGCCACTGAGGTCCCTGCCCTCCCCAGCTCCACCCCAAATATCCAGGAGTTCCGCAACCTGAAGCTGGCAACCCTAACCCCTACCCCCTGATGGTAGATGGGGGGGACGCCTGACAACCCTATGACATGCACACCACAGCCCAGTTGCCTCACAGTCCATGTGCCAGCCTTCCTCTTCCTCTCTCTTCCTATGCAATAGTTGCCAAACTGCCGCTCCACACACCTCCTCTAGCCAACCCCCCCTCACAGTTGCCATTTGGTGTGACAGTGGGAGCACCAGATGCTAAGTTCCATCCCCCCATGCTGTGGCTTTGCTAATCCTCACTTAGCTGTGGTCAGAGGAGCTGGAGAGAAAAAACATCATGCCTTTTCTTTCTCCACCTTCACCGCTATTGCCTCCACACTACTTTACCTCAGCCTCATAGTCCTGCCCCTTAGCATTTCTTAATAGCTTCCTATTTCGTGACAGCTTTGACCATATACATCTCACCATGTGCATCCCTTCACACACAACCCTCCACAGCCTCCTACCTTCTCTCCTTCCCGCCAGTTGCTTGCAGGCTGGATAAAAGTCCTGGATGGGCTGGTTCTGTCCCCTGGGCCATATGTTTGACACCCCTTAGAGCCAGGCTCTGCCTTTGAAACTGATCAGAAGCATGTGGGCCACTCTGATGCCTAGAGTAAATATCACAATGTATTTTTTCTGGAGCTTAAAGTCAAAATTCTAGGAGAAAATAAAACAAGGAACTCATCTGAAAACCACTTTGGAGTTGTTGCAGAGCTGGATTTTCACCAGTGCAAATTCTTAATGCTTCCATGCCCATAGCATGAATTCCATGAATAGGCAAAGGACAACTGGTAGTTTAATAGATACAATTCTGTTTAATATACAGACAATTACCTTAAGGACGGTAAACAACATACATTTATTTCAGTGCCTGAATGTTTAATATACCTTCTTAAGCTTTACACAGTCCACCTACAGAAAAATTGCTGCTGTCTGTGACTTATGTATGATGGCCAACCAACTCATCTCCATTAGCAAATGATCCATCTCCCAGGCCAAAAAGTCTTCCATATCCATCACAGTTATAAGGAGGCAGTGCCGCATCATTTTCTATTGAATAAATGAAATGTAGATTAGATCTATATTCCCAAGAGTTCTTCTCTCAGGTACAAGTAAATCTGCACTCTTACAGATTTAATGTAACTATCCTGAAAAACAGCCTACACAACCCCCAAAATAGAGGAAGTCTCTTATACTTCAAGGCTTCCAGAAACTGAATTGCTCAAGCCTTAAAAACAGTCTTCAGTTAGGGACCATTCGAGGTTTGGTGGGCAATTAGGGAGACTGTTTTTAGTGTTTTAGATATGTTATCTAAGTAAGTTTAAATTTTGTAAGCAGCTTGGAGGAGAAGAGGAGTAGGGCGGAAGAAGAAGAGGCATATTTTTAATTGTTTTGATGAAATGTTTCAGGCAACTCAGATGACAAGATTTTTATTGACAATTTCCCTACCTTCACTTACCTGCTACTGCAGAGGAAAATAAGATTCTGGACAGCTGCAGTTGTGGAGTTGTCATTCTGTCCTGTCACAAGGTGCTGGTCTAGGATCACATGTACTGCATCTGCTTTGCTGGCTGCATGGGAAGAATATATTCATATGTCTTTCTGCATCTGCCACAGCTTTCTTTCTTTCTTTCCTGCCCCCCACAAACATCTGAGAAGAGAAACTATTCATATTTTGTTATTCTGTCAGTGATTTAGTGCATTTTCCTAATGTGTTGGACTTGTCTTGCCTATTTCCAAGATATCTGTTTTTACTCTTTCACAAATACAACTCACCAATATTATACTGAACACCATATTAAGTAAGCAATTATCCCCATCAGGCCATACAATCCCTTTGCGAAGCACTAAAGATAGCATTCAATATCTACAGGAAAAGCAATGCAGTACAAAATCTGGATCTTTTAATATGCAGGAATGAATCTGGATGAGAAAGTGAATCTTAATCAGCTTTAGTATCTGCTAGTTGCAACAACTAGCAACAGGGCCTGGCGTGACTTTGTCCATGAGGTCGCAAAGAGTCGGACTCGTCTGTGCGACTGAACAACAGTTGCAACAAAAAGGACCACCAGAGGGCGCTCCAGCAGGTAACCCTCATTCACCTAACTGGGATCTGAGTGGCTTAGGCAATGATGGCAAGGTGGTGAGCCACTAGGTGGTAATCTTGCGCAGTCAGTGCAATTCAAGTGATACTGCCTCTGGCTCATACAGATATAGGTCAATCAGGGCTCATTCCACATCTTGGGATAACTCACTTGGGAATGCTGGATTGACATGGTTTCTCCGCTGCTGCAAGTCTTCCTGGGGTATGGTGGATCAGATGGGTCTAAGTCACAGATGGTGCTTTCAAAGGAGCTACAAAACAATTCTGGCATCCCTATGCTCCATTCCTAAAAATCACATTCTACAGAAAAGTGTTCTAGTGCAGTGTTTTAAATTCCGTGAGGCCTTCTGCAAGGAATTATATTTTGTTTTTAACACAACCAATATATCTAATACTCTACAAACAGACCCATCTGTAGATTGGTGCCATGCTAAGGGAGATTTTTTTTTTACAAAAGGGGGTTTACAAAAGAGCTCTTGAAAACTTAACAAAAGAGGGAGGGATAACTTCCCCCAAAACAGAGGAGAGGAAGAGCATGCCAAGCACCTGTGCAGCTGAAGTTGAAGTGCTAGCTCAGACACTGTCTCTCCTTGTAGGCAGGTGGGTGGGCAGGAACAGGAGCTGCTTCTGCTCCCCTCCCCATGCAACTCGGAGGCAGCAGCCAGGGAAAGGAGAAGGAACAACAGCCACTGCCCCCACACACCACTTTCCGCAGAGTGCCAGAGAAGACGGCAGAGTGGGGGAGGGAGCAGACCAATGAAATTCTCCCCCCCCCCCCCATCCATGAATTTGCCTGTGGTGGAAGGACCAGGACCCCAACTGCAGTGAGAAAGGAAAGGGAAGTGAAAGATCCTTCCCACAAATCTGGACTTGTATAATTAACTGTCAGCAATAGTACTTGAATCACTATTGATCAATCCTGCGGTTCCACATAGTGTTGCAATGACATACCACTAAAGTTAGCTCCAGAGTCTTTTGCAAAGTCTTCAATGATGATGGGCAAGCTGGCAAAATTAGGCAGGCTGATCAGTTCATACACAGAGGGCTGAAAGAGACCAGAGAATATGTGAGCACTGCAAGCTGGCAAAATCAGTACAAGAAGAATTGTTTCTAGACCACGAAGAACCTGTTGATTGCTGGGAGTCTCACACAGAATGCTTAACTATTTGGTGGACCTTGGTCTGAATGAACAAGACAAGAGAGCGTACACTGCCTTCTTTTGCAAAGATGTGTTATAAATTAACAGTTAAAGAGATATCAGTAGACCATGAACTCTTATTTTCTAAAAAAAAAAAAGGTCAGGTTAGTCCACTTATGTACTGTCTAAGCCATTCTCCTTTCATACTTCTGTGCAAAGCTGTTTAACCTCATTTGCATATTTCTATTTTGTCAGTATGTATGTATTTATTATATTGGACTTGCTGGTCATCCTTCCTGCAAGCAGGGCTCAGCGTGGCTTACTTCAGAAAAATGATTAAAACATTAAAATACTTAGCATCCACTATAAAACGGAGATGGATGTAAAAAAAATTTCAATGGCTGCTTGCCCCCTGGGTAGATATGATATAGAGAGGTGGAAAAGGGGGGAGACAGCAGGATGTGAGAGTGCCAGACCATCACTGTCCTCAACCAAATGCCTGGCAGAACATCTCTGCCTTGCATGCCTTACGGAATGGTACCAGATCCCATGGGGTGCAGATGTCCTCAGGCAAAGGGCTCCACCAGCCCTGGCCCTACTTAAGGACAGCTAGATCTTTCTTGGGCCGGGAACCACCAGGAGGTTCTTATTTCTAGATCATTATGCTCTTCCCGGGGCATACTGAGAGAGGCGGTCCCAAAGATATGTGGGTCCCTAACAGCTAAAGCTCAAAACCAGAACCTTGAACCAGATCCAGTTATCCACCGGAAGCCAATGAAGCTTTGCGCAACACAAGCTGTATGTGTGCCATCCAAGGGGTCCTGTTAGGACCCACGTGGCTGCATTCTGGATCAGTTGGAACTTCTGGGTCAGACACAAGGGTGGGCCTGCATAAAGTGAATTACAGTAATCTATCCTGGGGGTGACTGTTGCATGGATTACCGTGGCTAGGTTGAGGTAAAACAGGTAGGGAGCCAGTTGCCTAACCTGGCACAGTTGGAGAAATGCCAGATGGCAACCTTTGCAATCTGGGCCTCCACAGACAAGCTCTTGACGGTTGGGGCCAGTGATAAGGGCACCCCCTCAAGGGCTGAGAGATGACAACCCAACCTCAGCTCCCCTCCCCATCCAGCCACAGAACCTCCCTTTTACCCAGATTCAGTTTCAGCTGGCTCTGCTTTAACCATCCAATTACAGCCTCCAGATCCTCAGCTAAATTCACAGGAACAGTGTCTGACTGACCACCCATCATCAGCAGAAGCAGCTGGGTGTCATTGGCATACTGAAATTCCATACTAGCTGGACAAGGGGCTGCATGTAGATCTCGAATAACATCAGGGAGAGAAGTGCCCCCTGAGGAACCCTGCATTCCAGCGGGTACTTCAGGGCCATTTTCTCTCCAATGCCACCCTCTGTCCCTGGAGGTAAGCCTACTGTGGAATGAGGTAAGCCTATTGGCTATCCCACAAATCCCAATGCTGGGAGGTGCTGAGTCACCAGGTGGTAATCGACTATGTTGAATGCTACTGTAAGATCAAAGAGTATCAGCAGCGCCACCCTGCCCTTATCCAGCGGCCTGCAGAAATCATCTGTGAAAGTGACCAATGCTGTCTTCATCCCATGACCATGATGGAAGCTGGACTGGAATAGGTCTGATGCCAATGTGTCATCCAGGAAATTCTGGAGCTGCTCTCCCACCACTCTCTGTTATCTTGCCCAGAAACAGGAGAGCAGAAACTGGGCAGTAAATTCATAGGGTCTGATTTTGGTCTTCAAGGGATAACCACTGCCTCCTTCAGCCCTACAGGAAAAGACCCTGAATCCTGGGATAGATTGATGATATCTTCCAGCGGGTCTCACATCCCCTTGCTGCTGGTTTTCACCAGTCACAAGGGGCACGGATCTTGGAGGCAAGTGGTCAGACTAACAGTGGCCAGAATCCTGTCAACATCGGCTCAGGAGAGCCAGCAGCAGTGTTGAAGGGGGACATGAATTCCTAGCCCTCATGCCCACATGTCTCAAGAAGGAGACTGAGCATACCCATATCTCTGTCTCCTTCCATAGCCATACCTCCCCCTGCCCCAGATCACAAGGATTCCCAGCCTGGAACTGGCACTCTCAAGATTGGTTTTCATACTCATTCCACATGCTTAGTTCAGGCACATCAGTCACAAAGCAAGAACTACCAAAAAATACTGCACAGTGATTATCATTTTATTACAGTTTTCTTGGGATTATTTTTTTATAACCTAGAGCCTTACAGGACTATAAAATGACATAATTAAAAAATAAATATAGCTTAAATCACTCACAAAAAGAAATGCCAGTAAGATATGTGCCTGCCTGGCATCACTGAAATAACAAAACACCACATGAGGCTTTGGACAAATCTATGATTTAATCAAGCAACATTACATGGGTCACTAACTAGAATGAGAATCCTACCAAAAAAAGTGTCCTGTTCACACTTACCCCTGTTAAACTGTATCCTTCAAATACCCAGGATTTGTCCTCATTTGTAGCACAGCATAAGGCAGCAACTCCATGTCCAACAGCACAAATGGGCTCTGCAAAAGCACACCGTTATATCTAAAACTGGTCATTACACTCTGGCATGTAATGTCCTCACTAATAAAGCAGCAGAAAAGAATTCCTACTCTTGCTACTCTGAATACTATCAGGAAGAACCCTTACTTTGTATATTTTTATTCTTCCCTAACTGATCACAAAAATTAGAGTGATGCATTTCAAGCATATGAGCACTTTCACTTAATCTGGCATATTGATGGAAGAATGATTGGGATTTTAATGTCAGTGAACATTGTGGGGGAGGGGAGAGCTACATTTAAAAAGATGCCAGTAAAGTTTCTTTCATTTTCATTTACCCCAGAAGACGGCTCCCTTCCTTGACCTGGTTTATCTAGCCACAGTAACTGCAAGGCTAGACTGTTGTAATGCATTCTATATGAGTTAGCCCCGAAGACAACCTGGAAATTTCACCTGGTACAGAATGCCACAGCTGGAGTACTGCCCAATGCTCTGTTGGTCACCAATTAGTTTTCAGGTAAAAATCAAGTACTGACTTCATGGCCTAGGATTCATATACCAAAAATGACTGTCTCTCCTAAGATGTCCCTGCGCTCATCTGAGCAAAGTCTGCTGAAGCTGCCATCCTGCAAAAGGGTAAAATCAGCAGCTGCCTATACCTGAGCATTCTCTGTTGTGGCTCCCACTCTGTGGCAGGGCCTTCCTGAGGATGCTAGGAAGGCTCCCACAATTCACTTCCACCATTCCACAGAATGTGTAAAATGGAATTGTTCAGGAGGGCATTTTTGTAAAGGGAACAGGGGTGTGCTACAGTGGATGTACAGGAAGATGCTTTTATTAAAGAACAAGTGTAGCTATCATGTAATGCAATGGCTACCAATACCCCAAAAACTGGGCAGATCAGGTCCTAACCTAATGACCAGCTACCAAGAGATTTGCCAAGCTTGCAAATCTCTGGGAAAGAAAACAACAACCTTTAACGTCATAACATGCCTTCTGTTTCCTCTTCTTCTGACAAAGATACTTTGGAAAGCAACAAAACAAGACTATTGTAAATTCTTGCAAACTAAGCAAGATGTTATCTCCCATGCCAGACTTCCTTGTGACGCTCTATTATGTCATTGCATTTTAAGACTAGAATGGTTTTGAATAACTGGTGAACATGTATAAAATAAAGACTGCTTGCCCAGCAAGAAGAACGCATTCCCTCCTCAAGAACTCATGTCAAGAGTCTTCAATGCAACAAACAAGGGCTGTAGTTTACAGCACTGTTTACTGTATGCATCATCTTATTCTTGATGGTGGCGAAAAAGTGCCGTCACGTTGCAGCCTAACAACATCAGGCTAGCCTGAGCTATCCAGGTCATCTTGTTCTTGCTGCACTGTGTTCTAAATTCTATGATCCAGTTTTTTGATTTCTCATAAATCATGTCTTCTACTGTTTTATTGCATTGTTTTGTAATCCAATCATTGCAGTGTTTATTGCTTGCCTTATAACGTTCCTATTGCATTGTTTTTAGATTCTGTAATTCACATTGAGTCTCAGTGAGAAAGGCAAGCTATATGTCAAGTAAATAACTAAATATGTGCTGACTAAGCAATGCCTACTGGACTATATTAACTGTGCATTCCTAATATGCATTAGTTTTCTAATTGGCTATAGCAGTTCTTATATTAGTGAAGTGAGCAGTGCTTTGCTACCCACATCATCAATAACCTCTCTTTAAAGACTCCTGGACTGACCAGAAACAGAATTATCCATATAATCTTCTTGCATGCTTCCTAGTCCAAGCTGTACAAAAATATTCAAGCCAGCATCAATCCCCAAGGATGCTTACTCACTGTTCTCAGAGCTGAAATGCTGCAATATCCTAGCTAAATAACCACTGTTTGCCAGATCTGTCATAGCACCAGGACAGTCAGGAATCAATAATGCATGGTATCGGGCACCTAGATAGAAAGAACAAAATGAGGTGCATGCATTCTTGGGATCTAAAAGCTTGTCCAGTTTGATAGGGAGGTTAAGCAGGAAAGATGGGGACTTTACCTTGTTCCACAATGGCATACTTTCATATCTCATCATTTCTCCTCATGTCGCTAGCCCAATACTTGTTCTATTCAAGGGCAATGAGGCACAGGAGGCACAGCGTTCTTCTACCATTCCTGTCCATCCTTAAAGGCTCTGTCCTCTACCTCGACTCAACCACTACCTCCAGAACCCGAGGAAGTAAAGAGGGTGTTCTCTCCCTTCAAGGTAATCTAAGGGAGGTAAGCTCTGTATTCAGAGGGAAGGGAGCTGCTGCTCCCCCTTCCCATTGTGCCCTTGTGAATACTGGATGGCCCAACCAGTGTCAGTTTTTATCCATGTCACCACATAAATTCAGCAAGTTACTCTTCCACTTAGTAAGGAAAAACAGGTATTCCTTAGCATGGGAGAAAGGGTTTCCTATCAGGACAATACTGGGATTGGAGGCTGATCTTGTTCCCAGCCCACGATAATCTCACACATTTAAAATCCATCCTGTTCCTATCTGCCACATTCTCAGTTCTGCTTTTATGTCACACTAAAGCAGGAAAAAAATGTGAAAAGGAAGGTTGGTACTGGGCTTTTATACAGAAGCCTACTCAATTCCCTATTGAGTTTGATGGGCAAATGGAAACCAGCATCAAGCCACTCATAAATCAACCTCACCAGGCTTTCTGCTTCCATTTCAGCTTCTATTCTTCCTTAGTACAGCTTGTAAGAAGAGAAACACATTCTCTGTGTCATTCCCTGCTACCTACCACACAGAGCATAGATAGGAAAATACACGCTAGGTGTTTTAATAAGGCCAATTTGACAAGTAACAGTTATGCAGAGAAAAACATACACCATCAGTTATGAAGTACAATATAAGCATTATATCTGCCATAACAAGTGAAGTTTTGAGACTGCAACAAGCGAGAAACCATTTTCCTCTCTAAAAACACTACAAATTCAAAGAAGACATTAACAGCACCAGTCAGAGACAGCTAGTTTAAAATACTAGTACCAAATGCTAACAGCTTACATGGATACTGTAGAAAGAAGGATCTCCAGTTCAGAAGACCAAGCAGAGTGAATGGTGTACGGAAGATGCAAAAGAGAAACTGAGTCACAGCATTGGCTTTTTCAGAATACAATTTCACCTTCATTTGTATGGCAGAGAAAGATGTAATAGGAAAAAAAATCTACATCATAGAGTCACAAAATCATAGAGTTGGAAGGGACCTCCAGGGTCATCTAGTCCAACTCCCTGCACAGTGCAGGAAATTCACAAATATTTCGTCCCCACACCCCTTGTTACCCCTGCTCCATGCCCAAAAGATGGCCAAAAATACCCTCTAGAATTCCTGGGCAAACTGGGCTGGAGAAAATTGCTTCCTGACCCCAAAGTGATGATCAGCATTTCCCTGGGCATATATGAAGGGGCCATGAGAACTAAACACTTAATTTTAACTTGATTTATTCTTTTTACTCTGGGAACTAAATTAATCATCAATATACAGTGTGCATGATCATGCCAAAGGGAAGCACTTTTAAATTCCCACTGATTTCAATAGATATACTTAACTATCTCTTGAATTCAATGGGACCTCAAAGTGCTCAACTTTAGCTTGACATGCAGTAAGAAAGAATACTGTGTTTCTACAGTTCTTCTCCATACAGATGGCAGTGAACTACATATCAAAAGGTACCTTACCATCAGTTGATTCCAGTTTGGCAGGATTGGCATAGGATTTCATACGAAAGTCCTGGATCCAACGCATGTTTGCCTCATTAACATCAACAAAATCAATAGGCTTCCCCTAAGAAGAATCATTGTTCAAAGTCTGACTAACACAAAGATATGCAATAAGCCTTTTAGTTTAAAAGTTAAATATTTAATGTGCATAAGCCAAATTTGATATGACCAATTTTATGAATGTATAAGCTATTTCTTCTTGTGTTTATCATTAACAAGGAAAGGTTGTTCATATGCAATAAAACTGGTCCTGATATTGTAAACAACATCATTTTAAACAGAGACAGCAATAGTGAAATATAAAACCCGCTCTTCTACTGCTTCTCGAAGAACATAGTCTCTGGGGTTTTTGCAATTTGTTTTCCATCACAAGCAATCTTGGGATTGCAGTAGTGAGCAGTTTGATCAAAATATCAACTCTGTGTAAATGGTAAAAAAGACAGACTCTGTGCTGGATATGATTAGGAAAGAGAGTGAAATTACCATGGCCCATATTATAATGCCCATGTATAGATATATGGTGCAGCCTCATTTGGAATACTGTGTACAGTTGTGGTCACCATATCTTTAAAAAACTATTACTAAGCTGGAAAAAATAGAAGGAAACCAAGATAATTAAGCAGTCAGAACACATGTCCTATAAAGGTTAGAGAGAATCTGGGACCTTTCAGTTTAGAAGGTAATGTCTAAGAAGGAAGATGATAAGAGGTTTATAAAATTATGCATGAAGTAGAAAAAGTAGATACAGAACTTTTTCTCCCTTTTTCTCAACGTCATTAAGCTGAAGGAGGAGTGGGTTTTTATAGCCTGCTTTTCTCAAAGTGGTTTACAATCTCCTTCCCTTTCTTTCTTTCTCCACAACAGGCACCTTGTGAGGCAGGTGGGGCTGAGAGAGCTCTGAGAGAACTGTGACTACCCCAAGGTCACCTAGCAGGCTTCAACTGGAGAAGTGAGGAATCAAATCTAGTTCTTTTCAGGTTAGAGTACTCTGCTCTTAACCACTATACCATTCTGGAATTCACTGCCTGTGAATGTTGGCACAGATAATTTTAATATGGGATGACACAGATTTATAGGTCCACAAATGGCTACTAGCCATGACGATTAAAGAGAACCTTCACTTTCAGAGGTAGAAAACCTGTGAATATCACTGCCAGGAGGAAACATCAGGGAGAGGTCTTGTCCTCTATGATCCACCTGTTAGCCTACCAGGGGAACCATTTGGTCATTGTGTGAAACAAGATGTTGGACTGGATGTAATACTGGCCTGATCCAGCAGGGCACGTGTTATGTATATATTACAATATTGTTCCTATATGGTCAGAATCTGTGAGTAGAAAGTGGGAGGAGAATAGTGCAGGCAAAAGTATTTGCACACATACCCCAAAGCCCTGTAGAATAACTTTGTGTTACCTACTCAAACACCTGCCTTTGGATGCTGACAGGATCATGGGAGTGTAAGGGCCATCGCTTGTGCTCTGGATCTAAGCCCATTAAAGCTTTTAAAATCTTGTTGGGAAAAGGTATTGAAGTCATTAGTGTAAATCATCTCCTCCTGAGGGGGCTCTCCCTAGGCCTTTGAAGGAGGCAGTTTTTAGACCTCTGCTCAAAAAAATTTCATTGGCTAGGAATAAGGTGGCGAATTACAGGCCAATATCCAATTTATCTTTTCTAGGGAAGGTGACAGATCATATAGTGGCAACCCAACTTATTTACTTTATTTATATCCTTCTTTTCTCCCAAATGGGGACTCAAAGTGGTTACATCACTCTCCCCCATTCCATCCTCACAATAACCCTGTGAGGTAGGTTAGACTGAAAGAGTGTTATGGGCCAAAGGTTCCCCAGCACACTTCCATGGCAGAGTGGGGATTCATACCTGTGCCTCCCAGATCCTAATCCAATTATCTTTATCACTACACCATGCTGGGCTTCCTGGATAACATATCTGCCCTTTACCCATTTCAATCTGATTTCAGGCCTGTTATGCTTTTCACTGCACTGGTGAATGATCTTTTTAAAAAACTGACAGGGGACAATCTTCCCTGTTGATAATGTTCAGCTCTCAGTGGCCTTTGACGCAGTTGACCACTCCATTCTTAACCACTATCTTGAATACAGAGTTGGAATTAAGATTATAGTCCTTCAGTGCCCTGAGCCGCCCTGAGCCCGCCTTGGCGGGGGAGGGCGGGATATAAAAATAAAGTTTATTATTATTATTATAGTGGTTTTACTCTTTTTTGTCTGACTGGATATGCAGAGTCCCCACTGAGGTGTAGAATCAACTCGAAATGTATCTTGTGAAGTGCCACAGGGTTCTATTCTCTCACTCATGCACAGAGAGAGAGAGAATGAATGAATGAATGA
Organism: Heteronotia binoei; assembly: GCF_032191835.1. NCBI lineage: Eukaryota > Metazoa > Chordata > Lepidosauria > Squamata > Gekkonidae > Heteronotia > Heteronotia binoei. The sequence continues at coordinate 160,820,137 of NC_083243.1, read as the reverse complement.
ATGAATGAATGAATGAATGAATGAATGGCACTGTTCAGAGCTTTGGAGTTGGAAGTCATCAGTATGCAGATGACACCCAGCTCTATATTTCATTATCCAAGCCTCCAGAACTATGTCTTGGTTCCCGAGACTAGGTTTAATTGACTAAGGCAGGACAAACTGAAACAGAATCCAGACAAGACAGAAGTAACACAGGTTAGGAAGGCACATATTCTAGAGGGAGTTAATCCATTTGTCCTAGAAAGGAATGATGTTGGCATTTTCAGAGCAGGTTAAGAGTTTGGGGGTGCTCATGGACCCTGCCTTGATGTTTGAAAAGCAGGATGGCACAGTGGCCAGGAGCACCTTTTAGTAGCTGCATCTGATTCACCAGTTCTCTCATTACCTAGACTCAGCTGATCTGGTCATGCTGATCCATCCTTCTGTATCTTCATGGCTGGATTACTGCAATGTGTTCTAAGTAGGGGTATTTGGGGCTCCTAACAGCCCCAAATACCCCTTGAAGACAACCTGGACACTACAGCTGCTCCAGAAAGCAAGCAGCCCAACTATTGTTGGGAGCTAGCTGATGGAAACATATGTTTCCCATTTCAAAACAGCTACACTGGCTGCCAGTCTGTTTCCAACTTCAATTAAAGATACTGTTATGACATTTAAACCCTTCACAACCTGGGACCCACATATTTGAAGGATTGTCTCCTTCCATATATCTCTGTATGTATATGGTCATCGGGCACCATTATGAGTGGTCTGTCTGGCATCAACCAGAAACAAGACCTCTTTCATCATGACTCCAGCTCTGTGGAAAGGGCTCCCTGAAGAGGTGAGGGGGGCATCCTCTTTGGTGATCTACAGGAGATGCTGAAAAGCCTGCTTGTTTGTGAGAGTCTAAATAGGCAGCCAACTTTTAAGAGGGAAGGGGAAGGTTTAGGGGTTTGTTATTTTATTTTTGCTTTTAAACTGAAAACTGTTTTTAACTGTTATTGTAAGTCATCTGGAACCACAAGGAAAGATGAGAAATAAATGTTTTAATAAATAAATATAAATAAATCTTGAAACCTAATTCATGCACCCCTCAGCAGCAAAACAGCTGCCCACTAAAAATTCACCAAAGAAAGTACTGTCTTGGGCTTGTATCCAGACTAGATATTTCTGCAAGCAAAAAGCTTCCCACCCATGGAGCATGAGTCCCCTCCCTCCTAACAGTCCCAAATACCCCATCTTGTTCCTGGGGGAGGGGAAAACTTCAAGAACAGGTTTCTGGGGACATTTTGAGCTGTTGTGGGAGTAGGGAAAATCATGCTCCATGGATGGAAATCCTTGATATGTGGAACCTAATATTAGTCTGGATGCAGCCCTCAGGGAGGGAAATGAATATCCCCCCGCACTAATATAGGAGAGCCCCGTGGCGCAGAGTTGTAAATCTCCAGTACTGCAGTCAGAACCCTCTGCTCACGACCTGAGTGCAATCCCAGTGGAAGCTGGTTCAGGTTGACTCAGCCTTCCATCCTTCCAAGGTCGGTAAAATGAGTACCCAGCTTGCTGGGGGGAAAGTGTAGATGACTGGGGAAGGCAATCACAAACCACCCCGTAAAAAGTTTCCCATGAAAACATTGTGAAAGCAACATCACCCCAGAGTCGAAAACAACTGGTGCTTGCACAGGGGACTACCTTTACCTTTTTACTAATATATATATATTCACTACTGATGGTTTCAAACTACCATAGTATACTCTGCAGTTAATAGCAAACACTCTCTCTTACCCCAGGGGTAGCAACCTGTAGATTAAAAGCAGCACTTGCCAGTGTAAAAGAATGAAGGAATGAGTCGGCAGACACACCTGAAAACCAAGAACAAAACACTGTTGTTAAGTGAATGTTTTTCAGTTAATATTAATGGAGTACCCGAATAACCAGGAGCAGTACTGCAGTCCAAACTCTGCTCACGACCTGAGTATGATACTGGCAGAAGCTGGGTTCAGATAGCCAGTTCAGGGTTGACTCAGCCTTCCATCCTTCCGAGGTCGGTAAAATGAGTTCCCAGCTTGCTGGGGATAAAGTGTAGATGATTGGGGAAGGTAATGGCAAACCATCCCATAAAAAGTCTGCCGTGAAAACGTTGCAATGCGACGTCACCCCAGAGTTGGAAATGACTGGTGCTTTACCTTTACCTTTTATCCAAATAAACATTTTGCTCCCATAATGGCATTTTAGTGGTCCACAGCATTTTATATTTCTAAAAATACAAAGATAGACTTCTAATTTTAGTACACGCAAGAACTATGGCAGGTAACATCCAAAGTTATAAATTTCTGCCAAAAGTCTTCATGAAGGCTTTTTTAAAAAGTAATGGGGATATGCAACAAGGAATCACCTCACATAAAGAAAACACCATTGTAAACATAACTGTTTGTATTTAAATATAAATTTAAATGCCCACTTTATTTATTTTAAAGCAGGCTCCAGTAAGGAATATTAAAGAAACCTCAACAACTACCTCAGAGTTTCAGTGTCAACAAAACCGTATGGGTAGAATAAGGGATCTCCAGGGCATGGGCATATATACGCTGAGGATGCTGATAATTTAAACCCAAAACCCCAAATTGTCGATGCTGTGCATGCCACACACTGCTCTCTGTCCACAGTTTATCAACCTTTTCCACAGACCCCTCCCCCCCTTTACGGGGTGAGGCTGTCATTCCGGTTTTCTGGCGGAGTTCATGTGTCCTTAATGTGACACTTGACTAGAAACTGTGCAGCAGGCGCAGCTTTTTTGGCAGCGATGCGGCCGCAGTGATGCTTCTGCCACACTTGCCAAATGCACGCTGCTGTTAAAGGCACAGGGGCTTTGCTGTTCAAAGCGGACGGGGCTGGGGCAGAATTTCTTCCGTGAGAGCAACTCCCGCCCGGCAGCCAGCCAAAGACTCAGACAAGAAGCAGAGGACGGAGGTAGGGAAGAAGCCCGGCCTCGACTCACCTGCAGGTGCCGCGCTGGCCACAATAAGGCACGTGGGCTTGCTGAGCCGCTCCGACATGATGGCGGCGCCGGCAGCTGAGGGTGCCCCAGCGAAAGAGGAAGCGGACGGCTGCCTTCTCATGCGCTCCTCGTCAGGCAGCAGCGCCTCTGCCTCGCAAGTCCCTGAACCACCGTGCCTGCCCACCAGCCAATCAGGCCGGGCGTTACTGCACAAGTGTCGGCAGAGGCCCGCAACTCCGGGGGTTGAGAGAAGGGGCCGTGCTAGACCTTTTCCCCTTGGAAGCTGCTCTTTTTCACTCGTCCCTGTTGCCTCTCGGGGAAGAGCGGAATAGGGCAGAGAAAGATCCAAAGTGTGTCTGCATTGCAGCTGTCTCCCATAACATTGATAGTTGTCATGATTTCAAAAGACTTTACTGCCCGGTGTGTTTTTTTTGTTATTTTCCTTTCATAAATGGAGACGTTGCTTTGTTAAAGAAACAAATCAGTAAGAAGCCGCTGCATAGTAATCCAGGGCACTCCGTGCATTAATCAGTATTATGTCCCCAAAGCCCCACCATTCCGACTGGCACGCTACACAGGAACAAACTGTTGTCCTCATCAGTGCAAATAATTTCCAATTTGGGACGTTAACACTAATATAAAATCCCAAAGACTGTTGCTAGGAGCTTTGAATTCTGGAACTGATGATGTCATAGAGATATTCTCAGTTGACAAGACAAGCGTGTTATATATGGCTGATTTGTTCTGGAGATGATCTGCACTTTCCAGTTAGATTTTTAGAAACCATTTAAATCTCTGTAAGACTACACTGACAGGTTAGTAATGATTAATAAGAAAGCCAAAAGGCAGTCTCCAGAAGATTATAAAGTATACCTTCATTGCAACACTTTCTCCTTAACGTTAGAGCTGTACCTTTCTGTAATCCATTAGATGCTGTTTCATACCAAATGCATCAAAGAAAATGTAGCTATTAGCAATTTGTTTTGAAAAGGCCATGATTGCTTCATAAAACAATCTAGTATTTGTTGGTTTTCCTCCTCCCACATATGGTGATTGAAATGGTTAAAAGGGCCTTTAGGGAAGTGCTAGTCATCAGCATCTGCACTGAAGGATTTCAGAGTTTTAATTTTGAGGTGGTTTTGGCTTGCACTGCTTAACCATAGGAAGGGACAGGACAGGGAAATGACCCTCTGCACTAAGTGGTTATGCATCTCTTCCATAAAGACTTTGCCAGGCCCTGCAGCAGCCATCAGACAACTTGATTAAAACCATTGCTAGTGATATTGGAAGGGCTACTTGTGTATATGATTTCAGGAGCACAATAAAATCCCCTAACGTTTACCGTCAAGTAACTATGTGGTGAAGACATGTTGTGGGTTAGTCTACAAAGGCTGGTTGCCAGGTGTAAATAGATACTACAGACATGGAAAACGTCATGACAGCCACTTTCCTTTAGTAAACCAAGGGAAGATAATATTTTTAGGCATTGTGTTGATCTTTTGAGTCCAAGGTGGAGCAACAGGGGAATGATTCACATGAAGTTGTTAAATAACGGTTACTGTGGTTTTCTTTTGCAGAGTGTGTGCAATGTATATGAAGAATTTTCCTGTTCTTCAGCGACTTAAAAGAGAGGACTTTTTTGATCAAGGTGAAGCCATCTGAATATTTTACTACCTAAGCTTATGCCTGCTTACTTGGAAGTAAGTTCCACTGTATTCAGTTGTGCTTACTCCTAAACAGGGCTTTTCCTGAGCGGGAATGCACAGGAACGCAGTTCTGGCTGGCTTGGTGTCAGGGGGTGTGGCCTAATATGCAAATGAGGCACTGGTGGGCTTTTCCTACAAAAAAGCCCTATGTGAAACAATGGTGATGTCAGGGGGTGTGACCTAAAATGCAAATGAGTTCCTGCTGGGCTTTTTCTACAAAGAAAGCCCTGCTCCTAAATAAGTAAAGGACTGCAGGAAGTTTTAAGTAACTGTTGAATCTGGTCCTTACCTCAGGAGTTACTGTGAGAGAGTCACCCCCGTACACATTTCCTCTTCTAATTTAAGTGTGCATCCAAGATAAAGCAGAGGTTTTGTAAAAATCAAAGGCTCTCCAAAAGCTGCATTATGACAATCATTTTGGAAAGGTCACAGCAAAGCTGGGGTGATTGCTGTATGGACAGGAAAGTCTGGCTCTTTCCCAGTCATGCTCAAATCAACACCATTTCTCCTGCCCCAACTCTCCACAGCAGCCATTCCCCTCTTCCATGTCATCAGGGCTTTTTTTTGTTTTTGCTTTGAAGTTAGTAATTAGCACATTGATATAACATTATATGAATGTATAATATTTCAGTTACCCAATAAAAAGAACAAAAAAGACCTCCATGGGGGTAGACTATCACACTGGGGATCCAGGACAGAGAAAATGCACTATTATATGGAAGCCCTGTCACTGCTATGCTGAACTGACTGCCACAGTACTGATAAGGAAACCTAGGGGGTCCCTTGCTGTGTGGAAGTCATCCCAGGTTTGAGAAAGTTTGTAATAAAATAGGAAAATACTGAAGCAGGTTGGACAATAGTGCTGCTGTAAGGAAGCCAAAACATCTGTGTGGAAAGGAGAAATGGAAAGTATGGAAAGGATTAGGCACCGTCTGTCTCTGCTGCTTCTCTGGTCTAAGTTAAATACAGCAGCAGGCTCTGGTTACATGCATGTAGCTTGTCCTTTGAGACAAATGTCCAGCTTTTCTTTCTTACAATCATTTCAGTGCATCCTTGCCAAATTTTGCGGTTTTCTTGTGTTAATTGGAAATGAACAATCCAGGATTCTTTCTTGTGCTTATTTTCTCCATTAAGTAACTCCACTTTCTCCATTAAGTTACATTAAAGGAGACTGTGGTATATGATTCTGTTCTCTGTTTTTCTGCTGGAAGTGATAAATCAACTGTCTTTGTGCATGTTCATAGGCAGGGGAACAAGAAAGAGGAAGAGATATACGCAGGCCTCAGATTCAGCGGGAGCTCACAGAAGCACAGCTCCTGAACCTTTTTGAGAGTTCCACCTCCTCCTTCCCACCTTGTCCATTGAATAGTAGGTGCAGCTGCATAACAATCTCTGGATGAGCTTCACCACCTATTTTTCTACAAAACAACCCCTGGATATACGTCAGTGCAAAGCGATACATACTGGGGGAAAACTATTCTCTTATAGACGTTAATAACTTGTCTGTAACTTCCTAGGAAGAGATTGTCAGGCAATCCCTTTTATAGGCATATTGGGAACAGAAATAGCTATTTTTTTCACAGTGAGATTATTATTCTGTATTTTATCTTTTTATTTTTCTTACAGCTGGACAATACATTTTAGGTGCATTAATTGCAGGATGCATTTTCTGGGGCTTAATCTATGGTCTGATCATTTGGTATTTTAAATGGTGAGTAGTCAGAATGCTTCAAATGGGTTTGAATGTGCATACATTGCTATGTAATTGCTGGTAAACTAATATGCATATAAGATTATTTTGTAGAGCTAGAGTGATATGCAATGCACCTAATCACTTCCATCTGTGGACAGCTAATTGTGGACATTGGGGCCATGAACAGAACAGACAGAACTTCCTACAAAGCTGAGAAAAGCTCCATGTTTATGACAAAATCTGAAATCTAAAAAAAACTTTTGGGAACATTAAAAACCTCCAAAATGATAGAAGCAGGGCAGAAAATAATGCTCTCTTAGGAGGCATTGTGAGGTTGCTAGACAACCTTAACTGTATTGCCACTTTCAAGCTTGGTTTCTATCAGTAAAAGGCAGGGAGGCAGTGCTCTTTATAGGGCCACTTTGGCCTTTGAGGGAGGACTCATTGGAGACAGGCCCAGCAGCAACCACTGAGCATCTTACTAACCATTACTCATCCTGGTCCAGCTGCTTGCTCCTGTTCAGCAGCAGCTGCCCCACAAAAGCCACTGCAGTTAGCATTTTAGACTAACATCTAGGAAATCCAAGTTAGAATCACCACTCTGTCATAGGAGCTCACTGGGTGACTTTGGGCCAGTCACACAGTGTAACCTACCTTACTAAGGTTGCTAGGTCCCCTCTTTGTCACTGTAGGGGGATTTGGGGAGCATTCTGGGATTAAGTGGGACATTGCATGTGACATCTCCAACACAATGATGTCACCCAGATGTGCCGTCATTGCATTGGCAACCTTGCAGGCAACATTCTGGTTTTTGGGCAAAACTCTAGGATTTTTTTTTTTGCTTCAAAATCAAAGAGTTTGCCCAAAAACCAGAGTGTTGCCACATAACTCCCCCAGCACAATGATGTCCTGTCATCATGTCAGGGTTTGGGGCTGGCTGAAGCCCACAAAAGCAGAGGAACCCCCACTGAGACCTGGGGGTTGGCAACTCCTATACCTTACATGGTTGTTGTGAGGATAAAATGGAGGAGAGTAAAATGATATAGGCTGCTTTGGGTCCTTTCAGTAAAGAAGAGTGGCATATAAATGAAGTAAAGGAATAATATAGCTGAAGATGGGCAGATAAAAGATAGGTGGTGGGTGGCTGGTTAGGAAGGAGAGATGAAACCAGGGAAAGGTATTGCCCAGAGGAGAAGGGAAAGATGAAATGTGTGAGGAGGGGGACACAGAGGAAAGTGAGGTGCCCCCTATAAATCTTTCTAGATTGCCCACTGTGCAGCTGGGTCTGGAGTGGCCCAGTGGCTGGCACTGTGCAGATTTTTTTCCAGGAAGAGACTGCTAGGGGGATGGAAGGAGGGAAAGCAGAAGATGGAAGAACAGATAACGGTAGATTGGGTGGTGAGTGGGAAAGAGAGAAAGAAGCAGGAAAAGGGGGCCCCAAAGAAGATTTCCAGGCCCCACCTGGAGGTTGGCAACTCTCCCAGTCAAACTTTTACAGATCCTTCTTCCCGTTTATGGTTTAACTGTTGTATACACACACATACACCAGATTTTTAGTGTCTTTTTAACTCTTCAGCGCTTTGAGGACTCTAGTTGGAAAAGCAGAATTAAAATGTTTTAAATAAAATATATCAAATAATTGTAGCATGCCAAACAACTTTAAGAGTAAATAGCTTTTTAAAAAAAAAAATTCTTGCAGGAAACAAAAACTGTAGTCTAGCATCAAATGTGATACTGAACCTGATACTTTAATTCCTTTCCAGGAAACGTAGCAAAGATGAGAGAAGAGGTTCAGACAGAAGAGTCTAGTTTTGAGTACCATTTCATAATTTTACTTTTTTTTCATTGTGTGATGATAATCCAGTAAATTGTAATAATATATCACCAACAGAGCTTTCAGAATATTTTTTCTGGTACAACCCACTCCTATTTCTTTTATTATCATTTGTCTTTATGATTCAAGAAAAAGTTTTAACGCAGATGTTAAATAATTAAGGCCTAAGTATACTATGTTTTCCTCAAGGATGTTCCCATGTTAATGGAGAAATGTCCTCTACTTCCTAGGCATGCATGGGCTTAGGGTTGCCAACCTCCATATCTCCTGTTTTATAGCTGATCTCCAGCTGGCAGAGATCAACTCCCTGAAGAAAATGGTTGCTTTAAAGGGTGGACCCTATAACATTGTAGCATGCTGAGGCCTCTCCCCAAACCCTGCCCTCTCCTGGGTCTACCCCCAAAGTCTCCAGGTATTTTCCAACACAGACCTGGCAACCCTAGATGAGCCTGATTCAGATCTGACCTGCAGCACATGGAGAGAGGGGGCTTAGACCTCCCTACTCCAGTTTTTCTGACCTGAACCAGCTCTTGGGGAGGGGAGGGCTTGCACAAGTTACATTTCCACACTGGCAAATAGTGCCCCCAGGTCTGTTTCGAGTACGGTAAGATGTGTGGGGAGGGAAGGGCTTTTTACTCTTAACATATTGCATAATTGAGCACATTATGGACTTAGCCTGAACAAGTAGGGTTGCCAAGTCTAATTCAGAAAATATCTGGGGACTTTGGGGATGGAGTCAGGAGACTTTGGGGGTGGAGCCAGGAGACTTTGGGGGTGGAGTCAGACTTTCCCATTTCCAAAATAAATTCATAAAAATACAGCAATGCAGTTCACCTGAATAGCCATCATTTCCTCATCCCCCAATAGCTGCAATTCTAGTAAATGAAAGTATAAACACACAAAAAGCAGCCAAACTGCACAGAGTTTGCAAGCTCACATTTTTGTGATCTCACTGGGGCTTTACTCACAGGAACTGCTGTTCTTCAGCCTAACACAGGCAAACAAGAGAGAGAGGTGGAGTTTTCCTCTATCCCATAAACAGGCTCCTCTACAAAGACTTTGAAAACAATGCAAAACAAGCACAGAGACAGACACACACTATTACTGCCTGCCCTACAAAGACTTCTGGAAAGTACTCTCTCTCACTCTCACTGGGGCTGGTTCCTCCACAACATCTGACAATTACAGGAGCTATGCTGCTCTCTTTCTCTCTCTCACACACACTCCTGCTGTAAAAGGAAAGCAAAACAAACGGAGGCTCTGCTTTTGATCCTCCCCTTTGAAGTGCTTCCTGCTCAACTTTAAAGGGGCACACAAATACAAAGAGGCATTTCAAAACCGGACCTGTTTGCAAGTTTCTTAACTTGCGGGAGATCTAGAGGTAAGTGGTGGCTGTGGGGGCGGGGCTTCCCCTGCCAGCCAGCTGGCTGGGGGTGGGGGGGGGAGCCTGTAAAACTGGGGGAGCCTGTAAAACTGGGACCTGGGGATTGGGAAGCCTATGAACAAGTTGCAGTAATGTTTGTCCTGTCTCCAAGACCCCAAATTCACCATAGCAGGGCTTTTCTTTTTCTTTAGCAGGAACTCACAGGAATGCAGTTCTGGCTGGCTTGGGGGTGTGGCCTAATATGCAAATGATTTCTTGCTGGGCTTTTTCTACAAAAAAAGGCCTGCCCCAAAGTAAAATACCGCTTTCTTTTGAGGAACACCCACCACCACCACACATTTTAGATAGATATGTAGAAAGAAGGGCTTTTGTGTGCATGTGAACTAAACATGGTCATAATTCTCCAAGTAACAGGCTCCCACCTTGAATGTAGGTAGAGCCCTAACTTGCACCTCTTCTCAAGTCTGTATGCAGAATGCAATGACTCTTAGGGTCATCTATACTCCACTGCATTCAGCAAGTCTTTATCCCCATCTTATTTCATTGGTTGACATTTATGAGGGATAGAAAGCAGGGAAATGATGTGCTTGTTTGTTTATTTATTATATCCCATTTTCCTCCCTGACCAGGGCCTTAGGATGGCTTTTCACATTGTTCTCCTCTCCTCCACTTAAACCTAAGTTACAACAACCCTTTGAGAGACTGTGATGGATCCAAGCCCGCCTGGCAAGCTTCCATGACTGATCAAGGGATTCAGACCGAGTCATCTCAGGTCTTAGTCTGATGCGGTAACCATGTGGGATGAGCAGAGAAAGGTGGGTGGGTGTTGCCAAATTGGCACAGGCTCCATTGCATTGAAACGTATCTCAATCAAAAGAACACTCTGAATCGTAGCACCTGGCCTGACAGATCTCACTTGCATGGAGCATGACACACACCCATCCACATTTCTTGTTCAGCTACATTAGTATGGAGGAGCTGAATTCTTAACCTGAATGCTTTGCCTTTTGGGCAGCTTTCCACTTGGGGTCAAACTAGATTGCAACAGAGTCCTTGTGGCTGCCATAAGGATACCATTGCCATTTTAAAGTGATTTTAAAAGGCTGTGAGGTGCCTACAGCATGCTCTTCTCTTCCCCCCCCCCCCATACCCCACATCTTTTCAGATACCAAAAGAGCCACACAGGGGTGCAGCTGTTTTGACATTTGATAAGGTGTGCAGAGGGGACAAGCCCCTCCACTCACTACACTGTGGAACCAATCAGGATCAGGCCCTCTTGACATTTTAAAATCACCTTAAAATGGCAGCCACTGTCATGTCTAGTTGGGCCCTTGGTAGCCTTGAGGTAAGAAAACATGGAAGTCTGCAAATAGGGTTCCCAGGTCTGACTCAAGAAATACCTGGGGACTTCGGGGGCAGAGCCAGGAGCAAGGGTGTGACAAGCATGACTGAATTCCAAAGGGAGTCCTGGCAATTGCATTTAAAGTGACTACATCCATGCATCTTTTAAATGTCTTTCCTCCATTTTGAAATAATGAAGGATAGAGGCACCTTATTTAGGGGCTCATAGAATTGGACTCCCTGGTCCAATCTTTTTTAAACTTTGGGGTGGGGGGTGTTTTGAGAAGGAGTGCCAGATGCTATGCTGAAAATTTGGTGCCTCAACCTCAAAAACTAGCCCCCCCCCAAGCCCCACAGATACTCCCAGATCAGTTCTCCATTATACCCTATGAGAATCAGTCTCCATAGAGTATAATGGAGTGCTCTGCAGACATTTCCCTCCCTCCCCCCTCCCACTTTCTGAAAACACTTAAGCAGGGGGAGGGCCTCCAAACTGCACCCAAGTGGGGATTGGCAACCCTATCTGCAAATAACAGTAGTCTATGCTATAGCAAAGTTTTAAGATCCACTGCACTCTGGTATTGGCTGTTCAACAGCTTTAAACTTTTAAAGCATATACATTACTAGCAAATGAGCTTTCATGGCCTTTTTCTGCTGGTTTATTTGAGATTATGTACCTGTGGAGGTGTGCATACTTCCCCCATCTTCATGTTTTTACATCAAGTTTTGTTTATTATTGCTATTATTATTAAATGGCTAACTTGGCATATGGTGGCCAAGAAGGCTAATGGGAAGGATCCAATGTATTACTCCAGATATTTCATTTAAACATGAATTAATATTTTCACATTTGAGTGAGGAAAGAACAGGGGCTTGTGTATATGTTCACATATAAACACAAAAATGATGGTAACCATAGGAATTATACAATATATATATATAGTTTATTTCACACAATCCTGATAAGAGTTACAGGTATATTGGGAATCATTTACAATTCCATAGCATATGGAGTGGCCATATAGCTTCTGATGCGAATAACATACAGTGTGTAGAGCGTACACATTTCCAATCAACCCACCCGCCATTCACACAATGGATTTTCAAAGCTAATACTAGATTCAGCTATGTAGGAAAGCCTCGAGAATGCTAGGATACAGCGTTGGGTGTCATACAACACTGTAGGTCACAATGGGACAAGCTAAACTACTTTAATTTTCAATCTAGTATTTCTAGTCTACCTGCATTATTGCATTTATACGCTTTTTAAAATCCAAAGAAAAGAGAATACTATATGGGAAAGGAAAAATTCTTTGCTGTTTTAGGAGTTGATCTGCAGCCCATACAAAGTGTCCATAGAAGCATAGGCAAGATTATAAATTCAAAAAGGTATAAATTCATTCTCTAGCTTTGTGTGTTGGTAGGTTTTCGTTTCCCTTTAGGAAATGTAGTCTCCAACAGCTGACTCCAAAATAAAAAAAGAAACCCAAATCTGTATGTTAAACAGGGCCAATGTGTGTCGTGGCAAGTGGGTCTGTTTATTTAGGGAAGAAATCTGGATGTTAAAATGACATGGTTCAGTTTAAATAAAATACTCCTGGGGCTGTTGAAGTCAATAGGGAGAACTTCAGAATTAGTATTTTTTGCTGTTGTTTTTGCAATATCTTTTACTATGGAGTTCACTTGTCATCCTCCTAAAGCAGATAGTGAATATTCAAATTGACTAAGCTAGTATTCCCTACTGGAAAACATTTCTCTATTATTTCAAATTCATTTATTTATTTTATTTATTTATTTATATTGGGATTTATACCCCGCCCTTCGCACCGAAGTGTCTCAGGGCGGCTTACAACATGAAAATTTATGAAAATAAACATCTAATTAACTATTAAGCATTAATAAATTTCTTAAAAGGGCAGTGAGGCAATCTTACACTTTCCTTGCGCTCTTAAAATAGTTTTAGTAGACTCGTTGAAACTACAATGGCAGAAACTCGCTAATGATAGCACTGGACAAAATGCAAACTGATTTTGTATGACTAGGCATTCTAATAAGCACTATGCATAAACCTCACACAATAATCCATAATTATGCCGCTTCCAATCAAGGCAAAGCCATCAGTTCTGGAGACTATAATGGAAAGCTATAGCAGGCCATTTTCCCCACATGGATATGACCCCCCGCCCTCTTTTATTTTGTGTGTGTGTTATCACATGCTATTGATGTGCAAGAGAATGCAAACGAAATAGCAGATGTTACATCTGGAATAGTATTAGGCCTCCCATTTGAAAATGCCCTACAATTCAAAGTGTTGTCTAGTCGAGGAAGGCTCCATAGGATGGAGTAGCTGAAACGGGGTGGGAGTCAATGTGCATTTTAGCTAAAGGGTTAAGAAGGAATGGTGCAAGAAGAGTCCCCTCTACCAAAGAGAAGTGGAAACTGGGTTGCAGAGCTTCTGTGGAATGTGTGTTGGATGGGAAAGGCAGAATAGTGAAAGATGGAGCCAAGATTTAGGATGAGCAATACAAGAAATTTAGTGTTCTGGTTCGCCTGCTTTGAGGTATATTATATTTTTAACAATTGCTGCTTCATAGACTGAATATTAACCATGCAATTGGAACATTTCCCACTGCCACATATAACAAAGTTAATTGCAAGCTCTACAGGCCTTTCTGTGACCAGGTGGAAACAATGATTGCATGAACATGTTCATCTCAACATATTCGGAGTAGCAGATCCCAAGTTACTCTTTAACTACCTCATAGTCTTCATTAATTAACAGAGTGGTTAAAGGATGGATATTTCCCACTCTTGCAAGGCAAGCCCATGGATGGTTGCTAATATGAATCATGAATTCAGAATATGGAACTAGAGGGTGGTGTTTTCTGGATTAATTAATGTGATAATTAGGAGGTAATACTGTGGGATATCAGAAACAAGCCAGTTATAGCACAAAATAGGTATACCCTATTTGCTTTGGTTTGGTATTTGGAAACTAGTAAAGACAAGTAACTTAGTATCGTGGAAGATGATGTGCGAGAACAGAACTACTTTCCTTACACAGCAGCACTTACATTTTGAGCTGTAGTTGCATCCAATTACAGTAAATATAGGAAACTTAGCAAACTAGCCATGCAATCCTGTGCAGTTACTCTAGCCAAAATGCACTGATTTCAGTGGACTTGGACTAAAGTAACTCTGCATAGGATTGTACTAAATAGCTAGTATCCTGAAGTTATTGAAGTTTGCCATCCCCTTGGGTTTTAGTGGGATCAGATAGTCATTTCTACATGGGGTCTGCACAGTACATTACTTAGAAAGTGCCCAAAGACCAAGTATTAGTAACCTGTACTTTGAGGTTCACAGTCAAAGGGAAAACTTGTGCATTTCATCTATGGATAGACAACAGAATTCCCAGTGTAGAAATAATGTATGCATATCCCTACAGCAAGTAGAAAAAGGAGTGTGCATGTTATCTCTTTGGACACATCTGGGTAATGGCTGCAACTTTCCTTTGCACCTGTGATGAACAGCAGGAGGCTAAAATAAAACTAGCATGCCCTACGGATAGTAATAAAATATACTAAAGCTTATCCCCCTCCCCCACCCAAGCTTCGTGACACCAAATTAGCTATCCAGTGCTAGGAGATTATGGTCTCTGGCATATGCAAGAAGAATTCTGTATGTTTAGATGCCTTTGGTTATCACAAGAACATGAGGTACAGTACAGTCCTCCCCTCCCATTTGCTGCTCCTCATGCAGATCATTCCTGCCATCAATTTCCTTCGCCTTAGAGAGCTCTTCTGTGGTCAATGAGCTGCACTTGCAGCAGGACTGCTGTGCATACAGGGTCTGACTGGACCAGGAGCTCATAGCATTGGCTGCTGTACTGCCACCAGTGGCCAGTATGGCATTGAGTGAGACTTGAGAGTCCCAGGTGCACTCTGCCATGAAGCTCATTGGGTGACTGAATCAATCACTTTCTTTCTCTACCTGCCTAAGCTATCTCACAGGATTATGGAAGGCTACAGTGTGGGAGAAAAAAACGACACCCTGGGCTCTCTGGGGGAAAGGAAGGATAACATTTTAAGCAAAATAAGGTCTAGAATAATAGTCTGACACTGCAGACAGGTTCTAGCAAATTGAAAATTTTTGCAATGATGAACAAAGTAGGAGTCGAGTTCCACCTTTAAGACCAACAAAGTTTTATTCAGAATGTAAGCTTTCATGACTCGGTCGAAAGAAGTTATTAAAGAGTCAGCCACTGGTGTAATCTTGACTCACATTAATTGTGCAGTATGCTCCTTTCTGAAGAGGTCTAAGGATTAGAGTGGTAGGCTGTTTTACAATACTTGTTCAGTTTGATTATAGCTGAAATATGAGGTTGATTTCAGCCTTATGGTCCTAGAAAGGGCTATTTACCAGATCATTGATTATTTATTCTGCCACTAGCTCTAGGATGCCAGTAACATTGGTTGCAGCGAACACACTGCCTCAGCGCTTTCAGGCACCACCAATGACAGATTTTGTATAATTAAATGGGTGATACAAATCTGAGTCTAGCATGTTCCAAATTGCATGGCTCCTTTTATATATGCAAAAAAATCTGCACGCTGTCAGTACTTGTATGGCACCACTTACTGCTCAGCATTATCCACAGCAAGAAGATCCATGTTTGCAAGCAAAGTTTTAGTGAGTGGGGGGAGGGTATATCTAAATGCATGCATTCCCACTCAGAATCACACTGGCATTTGAGGGGGGGGGGTGGCGGGCGGAATGCCTCCATTACTGCAGTGACGTAGGCTGAAGATTTATATGAGGATTACATATAAAACACATCTGGCATCAGAGCATCCCATGTCCTGCATCTGTGTGTCCAGGACCATCGATGCAGACACAGCTGAGATTGAAGGGCCAGTGATGGACAGTGGCCAGAATGACACATCAGTCACCTACACACAAATGAGAAATTTGCACACATTGCCACATTCCCCCAGGAGCAATGCTGAGGCAGAGCAACTTTTGCACTGGTTGAGATTTATTATGTTGAAGGGACTATTTAGAAGCAATAGGTTTCAGCTCCTAGCACAAGAGGGATTGTAATACATTCATCAGTTGGCCAACCTCACATTCTTTATTGGAAAAAAACCCATGGGTCTGGATGCTTCATGATGGAATGCAAGTGGCACAAAACATGGACACTTTGTGTGAATGCAGGCGCGCAAATAATGGTTGCTTTTTGCCTCTCTTTTTTTTTTTTACAAAGAATACAGGGTTTGTAGCTTTACAAATACTCTAGTCCACTGTAATATATATACACAGATATCCTCAAATAAGGCAGGAGTAGGAAAGCTTGTATATATACACACAAAAATACAGGTGTTTTCAGACTGGCAAAGGGGGGTGGGCTCTGGAGAATGATTCAAGACAGTGTAACACCACAGTACTAAGCAACAACTGCCAGTGAATGATTCCCTTATAGACCTAACCTATCACATCACAGCCATAAATACAAGAGAAAGAGAAAAAAGGTGTTCTACAAGATGATGAACTGTAGTCCTGCCACTGTCACCATCATAGCATATTTCAGAAGCGTTCTGGATTTAAAATTAGAGACAGGCTAAAAATGCAAAAATCTAGTTCTCACATTAATTTCTGAGCAACTGAATGCTAGGATGGAAACTTGGTTGCTCATGTGTCTCCTGACCTAACAGCATTGCAAAGACTATTTCAATCTACTTAACTATGTCCCAACCCCACCCCACCCCCCAAAAAAAACCCTCATCAGATTTTCATAACCACTTTTTCCACTGGTACAGTCCAAGCAAAAATCTTTTGTTGGAAGCTACTTGTCTGGAATGCACAGTCAATCACTGCTAAGGTATAATCCGTTCTCTGTTCTAGTTTTTGAATGGTCATGGGTTGATCTTTAGTAGACACAACAAAGCTACTTCACTGCACCTCCCTCTGCTGTTTTTCCATCTCAAGGTCTGCTTTCAGCATTTCAGGAAACCAGTAATGAAGCAAGGATACAGGAAATTTCCTCTCATCCAACACACTGGTCAGTTTAAATTATAAGAAAAATATTAGTATAAATGAGTCCATTTCCATGACTGTTATTGAAAGAAAAAGGATGATGCCATTCCAGCATGGGAGTTTGTAAAGCATAAGAGAGCTGACATTCATCCATCCAGTCCAGATCTTTACACTGGGACAGGATGCGCTAGACAAATATTTCCAAACCCATAATCAAGATGCTGGTAGGCCACAAGCTGAGAAAAGGAGGAAAGAAGGAGCATTATTAGGAGAAAAGAAATAAAACAAACCCTTATTGTTACGTATTCTTAGAACTGCTTCTTTTTTCCTCTTCTTCCTCTTGTACAGCCCGCAGTGATAGATCAGCCTTCCATGGAGCAGCACTAGCAATAATCCAATATCCACGTCCACAGAAGGTCTCTTTCATAAACTTTGAGCAATACCAATTTATTATATGGAGGTGGAGCAGTCTCTGTCAAAGACATCTATGCTTTCCGAGGGTAGCTTTCCAAAGCATAATCAGCTGCTTCAGATTGGTGCTTGTTATGCATATACAAAAGGAATATTCTTCTATTTTCCAAAACCCAATGAGATCAGTAGCCTGGTACCTTTACTACTATTAGGAATAAAGTTGGGTTGCATGGTTGGGTAACAAGGCCAAGATGATGTCTGATGGGCCTCAAGTTACACTATAGATCTCAGTAGGCTTAGGTTCCTTCTCAAATTTTTGTGGCTTCCTAGGCTATCTACATTTTAAATTTGGATGAAAGGGGAGGGAGCACATTTTGGAAGGTGGAGCGGATGAGTAAATGGGGACACCATACATTCCTCGGAATAAGTAAGAAAATTTCCTTTTGATGTATCTCAACATTCTAGCACAGCTGCAGGAAGCTCTGTTTCTGAGGTTAACAGGTGACCTGTTGGTGAGAAATGTCCTTTTATCTGTTCTACTAAACCCAACATAACAAAGCAAGAGACTGTGAATGTGTCACTGGAGCTAAATTTAAACATTTGGAAGAAGGGTGAGAAAGGGACTGTGGGAAACAAAATAGCAGTTGTTTATACTGACCAGAAGAAGCCCTCTATACACAGTAGTGCAAGCTGAATTATATTACACAAAAGAGCACAAATGCACTGGGTGCTCACACTATGTCAACCATGGCACATTGCTCTTGAACAAGACAATTGCCAGTGTTGCACTTTTGCCTAGCTAGCTCTCTCTCTATATATATACCGTATATTTATAGATATGTATAGAGTTTACTGCATGCATTTATTTCAAAAGGAACTGTACATGGCCCAGAGTGTCTCCCCTATGCTTCATGGGGCTCATTTCTTTCGGGCTAGGACAGCCACGCCCACAATCACAGCTATGACAGCCACTGCTGCTCCTCCAACAATGATCAGTGGCTTCATGTTCTCAAAGATGGTGCTGCCTGGGGATTCCTCTGCATTGTTCTCTTTGTGCTCCGAGTTAGCAGGATGATTCCCACCTTCAGGACCCTCTGTTGCTGCTGCTGCAGAGCTGGGTTTCACATTGCTGTGGTTGTTCACCACTGTGGCCTCATTTGCTGCTGCCACTGGCCCCTTTTTCGCTGGAGTGGTGGCAGCAGGAGCTGGCTGCTCCTTAGGAGGGGTTTCTTTCTTCTCTGTCGTTGCAGTGGGCCCAGGGCTAGTCTTCTCAGGTTTTCCTGAGCTGGCAATCTTGGCATCAGGCTTGTTTCCACTTCGGGTGCTTCCTTTAGTTTCCATTCTCTTCACCAGTGCACTCCTTTTCTTGGGTCAAACCAGAGAGTTATTACTCTGTTGATATAGTTTGCTTCACTTGGCCCTCACAAGCCAAAAGCCAGTCACAAAAGAATCTACCTTAGACTGCTTGACGTCTTCCAGCCGATGATATTCACTCTCCCAGAAAGGTGCTCCACTCAGACAGTATTCTCTCTGGACATGTTATTCTAGAAAGCGAAAGAAACAGAAGGATCAGAGATGCACAGATGATAGACAGAATTTTTCCTTCTAGTTATGTTGAGCTATGGTAGCCAATACAGATGATTTTATATGAATGAAAAGATTTCTGTGTCTCCTTTCTTCTGACACAGGATTATTTTTAACAAAAAATTAATGCGCATGAAGAAAATACCAAACTAGAGAACAAGCAAGAAACATCAGGACAGGAGTCATGATGACATCAGTATAAAAGGCAGCCAATTTACCATTAAGTGAACAGCATATAATAAGCAAACATATCACCCCCTGACACACACATTTTCAAAGCGTCAGCAAACTGGACATTTTCCTGGCATGTAAAAGACAACAGAGGAGGCACCAGGTGGACCTTTCTTAATCAGAGCATAACTGTAGAAAGGACCCTCTTCCTGGTCCCTGCCCCAGTGCAGGAGTTTTCTTAGCCAAGGGGCAACTGCCCTGGGTGTCACACTTGGAGGGAGGGGGGGGGGGACACTGCATTCAGAAGAAGAAGAAGAGCATGCTCTTGCCATTGCTTCACACCTGCCATGTCTGGTTTCTGACAACAGCAGCAGTGGCTTCTATCCACCGTGCACAGGATGAGGGCCACTGCTTGTCTGGCCCTGGTGAGAAGTGCCAGTGGTGGGGTGACAGTGATTCTGGAACCTCACCTTGGACTTTTGCCCAGGGCCCCAGAACCACTAAGATTGCCTCTGCCCCTACTCTCAAAAAACTGAAGCACCTGGAAAAGTCCTCCGGTGATGATCTTGGCTGTTAGGCAAGTTACCATGAGGAAAGCAAAGTGAGTTAAACAAGTTCTGATTTTGAAGAATGCAGTGCACTTTAGAAATGTCAGATATTTGGAACAGAAATAATACAACCAACTGTTCTGAGTCACCACTAATCTCAGATATGT
This sequence comes from Heteronotia binoei, assembly GCF_032191835.1. NCBI lineage: Eukaryota > Metazoa > Chordata > Lepidosauria > Squamata > Gekkonidae > Heteronotia > Heteronotia binoei. Next base: position 160,800,285 of record NC_083243.1, on the reverse strand, counting down.
TCCTGTCCTAAAGGTAGCTGCTGGAAACACTATTTTCAATGGAACTGACTACAAACTTAAAACTGTGTTTCAAATAGGCTTCCCAATCCCCAGGTCCTAGTGGGGGATTCCCCAGTTTTGCAGCCTTCCCCCACACCCAGGCAGCTGGCTGGCAGGGGAAGCCCCGCCCCCACAGCCACCATGGAGCTCTAGATCTCCGGCAGGTTTAGAAACCTGCAAACAGATCCATTTCAAAATGTGTGTGTGTGCCTTTAAAGTTGAGCAGGAAGTACTTCTTGGGAAGGGTCAGCAATACAGTCCCTCAGTTTGTTTTGCTTTCCTTTCAGAGCAACTAAGTGTTTGTGTGTGTGAGAGAGAGAGATATATCAGCGTAGCCCCTGTTCTTTTCATATGTCATTGTGGAGGAACCAACCGGAAGTGTGTGTGTGAGAAAGAGAGAGAGGGTTGCCAATCCCCAGGTTTGGAAGCCCTCCCCCCCGCCTTAGGGTCATCAGAGAGCAGTGGGGCGGGGAGGGAAATTTCTACTGGGCAATTATTCCCTTTGGAGAACAATTCCCATAGGGAATAATGGGGAATTGGTCCACGGGTATCAAGGGGTCTGAGGGGTCTGTTTCTTGAGGTAGAGGCACCACATTTTCAGTATAGCATCTAGTGCCTCTCCCCGAAATACCCCCCAAGTTTCAAAACGATTGGACCAGGGGGTCCAAATCTATGAGCCCCAATAGAAGGTGCTCCTATCCTTCATTATTTCCTATGGAAGGAAGGCATTTAAAAAGGTGTGCTGTCCCTTTAAATGTGATGGTCAGAACTCCCTTAGAGTTCAATTATGCTTGTCACACCCTTGCTCCTGGCTCCACCCCCAAAGTCCCCAGATATTTCTTGAATGGGACTTGGCAACTCTAGTTTCAAAGTCTACTTCCTGCCACTGACAAGGAATTCCAGTCTTCTTGTATAGCCTCTCTAAATGGCCCTTAGATGCAAAAACACTCCCAGTACCTTTAACAACTGAACAGAACACAGAACTTCCCCCCTTTTCTCAGCCCTGCTTAGCAAATCACACTACACCTTGTGGACATTATTAAAAGACACAAGAGTTCCTTCCTGGTCACTAGCGCTGCCATGCCAGTTCTGGGTTGCAAAATACCTGGAGATTTGGGGGGGGGGGGTAGACCCTGAGGAGGGGAGGGACTTCAATGGGATTGAATGCCACAGAATCCACCTTCCATCATGGCCATTTTCTCCAGGTGAACTGATCTTGGTTGCCTGGAGATTAGTTGTAATAACAAGACCTGCAGCAACTACCTGCAGGTTGGCAACCCTACTCGTCACCCACTTCAGGCATTCCTATCTACTCGCTGTTTGTGAGAAGCAGAAATATTAGTACTGACAGTCTCTCTGTTGCTGCTGCAACATAAAGTCTTCATCTGAGCAGTGCCCTACAGTGATCCCCAACATGGTGCCCATGAGCACCAGGGTGCTAACTAATGTGTTTGCTGAGGCCCACTTCCTTCTTCCTAAAAGCAAAGAGCCAACCCTGGTTTCTCTCCATTATCCTTGCGTCTTTAGGGAGCACCATTTGGGACACTTGCCTCCATCATAGGATATTCGATTAGGAACATCCCACCATTTTGTGATTTGCCTCAGCTCCCATGGCAGCTGTTTGGTGGTGGCTGGCCATCCCCCCCCCCCCCATGACAACACCTTCCATTATCTGTTTTCAAAAATAAAAATATGTCTTCGAGTTCATCATTGAGGACTCTGGGAAGTAGCAAATACAGGCTACCAGGCAAGGAGGAAGAAGAAGGAAAGACAAATATCCCCAGAAGATGGTAGTAGTCAAGGTACATGGGGAAAGAGTGATGTGGAGGGAGGTGAATGTCTCTACATTTCCTGGTCTGATTTAGGGTTGCCAATCTCCAAGTTGGGCCTGGAAATCTCCCGCTTTTACAACTGATCTCCAGTTGACATAGATCAGCTCCCCTGGAGAAAATGGCTGCTTTGGAGGGTGGACTCTATGGCACTGTACCAAGCTAAGGTCCTTCCCTCCCTAGACCCTCCCCAAAGTCTCCAGGTATTTTCCGATACAGACCTGGTAACCCTAGCAGTCTTGCTGAAAATAATTTAAATATCATCTAAAAATGGGGAGGGAGGATCACAATTGAAGCAGGGTGCTGTACAGCCAAACACAGCCCTAAAAATCTTAGCTACAGCATTGCCAGAGCAAGAGAAGAAAAGAAGCTTAATGGGAAGGGGGGAAATTATCAGGAGCATTAGGGCTCTGTTGGTGTCAGTGACATGCCTAGGGAACGCACAACAGAAAGCCACCCTCATCATTATCTCTTCATGAGCCTTCAGCATTTTCAGAGCCCCACGGAGAGCTTGCTTACCAGCAAAGTTAAATATAGGCCTTATTAAGACATCCAGCTAAAAAACAAGAATCTCCTGATAAACGCCCCCCCCCCCACCACTTTTTGTATCCTTTCATTTGGAGATGAACCAGCAGGCTCATTTATCAGGTTATTTTTACTCTCAAAAATGGCAGCGCTAGGCAGCAACATTTCTGTGAAACGGGATTGTGTCTTCCTTGCAAAAGGATTACAAAATCTTTGCTTGCCTCAAAGCAAGGCCAAGTTGCAGCAGGACCTACATGTTAGCCATTCTATAGGATTATAACTCAACATTTCTGTAAATCTGTTTGATTGATAGACCTTTGCCACCTCCCCGTCTTTCAATTTTTGAGCAAAGACAATCATTCTAGAACTATGCATGTTTGTTCTGAACATCGTATGTTCACTTTAACTTACGTTCGCATCACCTATGCACATCATAACAGTCCCCCCCCCCAAAAAAAATCTTTTTATTTCTTTCAAATGGGCAAATGGGAGGACCATGGTGCCTAATCAAAAGCACAAGCAACTTTATTTGTACTCTGTGTTCTACGTGGCTGCATCTTTCCCCTTATCTTGTGAGGGCTGTGCCACAGTGCTCGCATGTCCATAGAGTTGCCAACTATGGGCTGGGAAATTCCTGAGATTTCAGGGTGAAGCTTGGGGTTTAAGGGAGAGGAGGCATGTAAGCAGAACATGATGTCCTAAGTCCACCCTCCACAGCAGCCATTTTCTCCAAGGGAACTGACTTCTGTAATTCAGAGATGACTTGTAATTCTAGGAGACTTCCAGCCTGACCTGGAAGCTGGCACCCCACACCTGACGCAACAGAACAGTGGTTTTAAAGCTTTGGCCTAGGCATCACCAGTGGTCTCTGGTGCCCTTCCTTCCTTCCTGAAATTTTTAACAGAGGGATGGTAAGGGGGGGATGCCTGCCTGTTTAAGTATTTCCCCCTTGGCTATTTTCCTGCTCAAATTCCCTCCACTCAACCATTTTTTCCAACTGTGGAGTTTCAGATACATTTTGAAAGGACAAATCCATGGTAAGTGAGAGGACGAACAGTTGAAGGGGGTCATTCTGTTCAGAGAAGCAGCTGGGGAGGAAAGGTTTATGCATCTCCTCTCTTTCAACCAGGACTCCTCTATATTTAAAAGCTTCCTGAGGTGGTCTTTAACTCTAAAGACCACCTTGTTACACCTCCACACACAGCATCAACCCCCCCCCCCCACAACTCACAATAAAAACAATAGAGGAAAATATGACCCTAAGTTTTCTTTGAAGTTGCCACTATAAAATTTAAACTAAAGCGCACCTATCTCTTCAGCAACACAAAAGGCAGCAATATGAACATCAAAGAAGCCACATGGCTCTGCATATGGGGAGGGGCTCTGCTCTCCCCACCCATGCATTCACACTGCTCCATTGGATCACAGGCATAAAGGAAAAATGCAGCAGTTTAAAGAGGCTTCCCCTGTATCATTAAGGCTGGGGGAAAGTGTCCTGCTCTACAAAGAACCATCAAACCAGGATAGCAACTCCTCAATGCAATGAAGTGTAAGGAATCTTCTAATGTGCACATAGTATGCACTCTCCAGCTGAAAGTTTACCATGTCTGATCCTTTTTAAATTCCACATGCTGTGCCACATTTATGTGCTGTACCACGTCTATAAATAGCAACATGTGGCCAGGAATTCAGAAAGACAAACAAAACTAGGTTGACAAGGGTCATGATTGTAGACCAGTAATAATGTAAATCTGTTGTAGCAAAAATAAAACCACACTTCAGTGGCACTTTAAAAGTTGTTGGAGATTGCTGTTCTGGCCAGATTTCCAAAATGATGCATATGCAAAATTGGGCATTTAAGAGGATTGCACTGCACATAGACCATCACTAGGGTTGCCAAGTCCCATTCAAGAAATATCTGGGAACTTTGGGGGTGGAGCCAGGAGACATTGGGGGTGGAGCCAGGAGCAAGATTGTGACAAGCATAATTGAACTCCAAAGGGAGTTCTGGCCATCACATTTAAAGGGACCATACACCTTTTACATGACTTCCCACCATTGGAAATAATGAAGGATAGAGGCACCTTATTTTGGGGCTCATAACATTATACCCCCTGGTCCAATCCTTTTGAAACTTGGGGGATATTTTTGGGGAGAGGCAATTGATGCTATGCTGCAAATTCAGTGCCTCTACCTCAAAAAATACTCCCCAGAGCCCCTGATCAATTCTGCATTATACCCTATGGGAATCGGTCTCCATAGGGAATAATGGAGTGCCCAGCAGACATTTCCCTCCTCCTGCCCCTGTTTTCTGATGACCCTGAAGTGGGGGGAGGGCCTCCAAACCAGGGGATCCCCTGCCCCCACCTGGGGATTTGGCAAAAAATACAATCCGAGTAACACATACAAACTATTGGGATAAGAATCACACTTTAAAGACACAGTCTCACATACAAATTCCAACTAACAAATAATCATACTCAAAATTGGTATGTAGAAAAGGAGGGGTGTTTGATTTTCTCTACTGATAATGTACTGACAATGTGGGAAGTATTGACGTATGCTTTGTGTGTATTGTGTATTCATTTTTTTTGTACTAGGAGTTATACGCATTTTATTGCGTGAGATTCGTGACTGAGGAAGGCGTGGCTGAAACCGGTCTCTTATATGAATTTTCTTCTCCTTGGACTATTTCTATTATTGAGTGCAACATCACCAGCACAATGACATCACTTCCAGGTGATGTCATCGTGTTGCACACGTGAGAAAAGTCCCCCACCGGAGGCCACAGGGGACTTGGCAACCCTATCCCTGGGGGTCTTTAAATGAGGAATAAGTGAAGGTCTTTGCTCATTCTATGGCCTGGTCACTAACAGGCCATGCACTGGTACTGGTCCGTGGCCCGGGGGTTGGGGACCTCTGCTTTAGAGCACCATTATAAACATAGTTATACCCTTCTAAATCTAATGAAATCTGCTGGGGACTGCAGTGTCATAGTTCACAAATCACTAGAAGAACAGATGAGCTTGGTTAGTACTACCACTGAAGATCTGCATCTGAGAAATAGTGTTCAAGAAGACACAGATCTAGGCGGGTAAAGTTCCTCAAGTCTTCCCTGCTGCAGAGCAAAACTGTTGCTGAATTCAAAACCAACTGTATAAAAATTACAGATTGCACCCTGACCTGGGTAGCCCAGGCAAGCCTGATCTCATCAGATCTCGTAATAACCTAAGCAGTGTCAACGCTTGGATAGGAGACCTTGGAATATCAGCAGTTAGGAGGACAGGGGCAGGCTTTATTCAGCCACCTCTCTGAATATCCTCCAGGTTCCCAGTAGGGGTCAGTTACCAGAGGTCATCATGACTTCCAGGTGCAGACAGACATACAAGCACACACAAATAAAGGATACAAAAATACAGACTGTGGCATGTTGGAGAAAAGTAAGCAAAAAATAAATAATTTCAGAGAAACTAATGCAACTGCTGTCTATTATGATCACTACTCACAGGACACAAAATGGCTTATTTCCCACCTTCTGCTAACATCTGATACACAAAGTAAACTCACATTTTCTTCATCTTTAAGACAGTTTCACACATCTCCCAAAAAAATTCTGCACAGTGTGTTTGTACAGAACCCTGATGTTGGCAGTATAAGCAATAGGTAAGTACATCCATATATGGAAGTATTGTTGGATCATTACATTACATGCATGGGGAAAATACAGATACAAAAGTGCTTTGAGGCTGTGAAAACTATTGCTAGCCATGAAAGTCAAACCTCTCACTCCTCTAGTTATCCCCAAACAACAGCGTTGACAGTTCTGTGTTGGGAAATATCTGGCGATTATGGGGAGGGTGGGGTTTGGGGAGAGGAGGACCTCATCAGGGTATAATACCATACAGTCCACTCTCCAAACCAGCTGTTTTCTCCAAGGGAAGTGATCTTGATCATCTGGAAACCAGCTGTAATAGCAAGAAATCTCAAGGTGCCACCTAGAGGTTGGCAGCCCTACCAAACAAAAAGTCTTGTAGGAGTTCTTGAATACTCTCCCACCTAAGATCTCCATTTGCCCTTTGTCAGTCACCCCTTTATCTCCCATGGAGCTGTAAGTGGGGCTCCAGGGACAAGCATACTATGCCAAGAGAGGAAACCACTACCTTTTTTAAACTACCTTTTTTGTGTGCCTGCCTGAGGTGGTGTGATTTTGAACATCTTTCAGAAGATGAAGATTGCCCCAACCATCAGTTCCAGTTCTTCTCAAACTATCCTCTCTAGCACAGGAGCTAATTAAGGAGCTGTTCTTCTAAAACAAATAGATATCATTTCACATCCATCCCAGCAGGAGAGCCTGCTTCCCCCAACACTACAAATACTGGCCAGGAATTCTAAGTTGTTTTGCATAAAAAACTGTCTAAGGGATCCTTCAATACATTTGTGGACTAGCCACCAGTTCATAAGCAGGAGCACTGGAGTTCTGATCCTGAATTGATACCATTAGTAGGCTCAGGGTCCAGGAGCCAGGCCACCAACATGTGGGCCACGAGAAGCCAATTTAAAATCCTATCTCACTTGTGCCCCTTGCTATTCACTCAGGCTCTGGATGTTGTCTGAATACAGCCCCTGCAACCCTGATTTTCCCCCATAGGAATGCATGTCACACAGCATGTCAGAGAGGAGGTCCTATAACTGATGGACAAGTTAAAAACTGACAAATCACCGGGCCCAGATGACACACATCCAAGAATTCTGAAAGAACTCAAATGTGAACTTGTGGATCTCCTGATAAATGCGATCTGTCACTAAAATCTGCTTTCACTCCTGAAGACTGGAAGGTAGCTAATGTAATCTCCATGTTTTAAAAAGGTTCCAGAGGAGATCTGGGAAATTTTAGGCTGGTCAGTCTAACACCGATATCAGATAAATTGGTGGAATCCATTGTTAAAAATAGAATTAGTATGCACATTGATGAACAAAAGTTGTTGAGGAAGAATCAGCATGGATTATGTAAGGGGAGATCTTGTCTTACTAACCTTTAAGAGTTCCAGAAAGCTTCTGATAAAGTTCTTCATCAAAGGCTCCTAAGTAAACTCAGCAGTCATGGGATAAGAGGACTCCTCTGTCTTGTGGATTAAAAAGTGGTTAATTAACAGGAAACTGGGAGTGAGTATAAATGGGCAGTTTTCACAGTGGATGATGGTGAGCAATGCGGTACCACAGGGCTTGGTACTAGGTCCAGTGTTCTTTAACTTGTTCATTAATTATTTGGAGTTGGGATTAAGCCATGAAGTGCCTATGTTTGCAGATGACACTAAATTGTTCAGGGTGGTGAGAACCAGGCAGGACTGTGAGGTGCACCACAGGGATCTGTTGAGGCTGAGAGAGTGGGCAATGATGTGGCAAATAAGCAAGTGCAAAGTAATGCACACTGGAGCCAAAAATCCTAACTATAACTACATGTTGATGGGTATGATCTGACAGTAACTGACCAGGAGAGAGATCTTGGAGTCATGTAAATAACTGTTGACTCACTGTGCAACTGCAATAAAAAAGGCAAATCCTATGCAGGGGATTATTAGGAAGGGGATTAAAAACAAATCAGCCATTATAATGATGTCACTGCATAAATCTATGGTGTGGCCTTGTTTGGAATACTGTGTACAGTTCTGGTCACTGCACCTCAAAAAAGATATAGTACTGGGAAAAGTGCAGAAAAGGGCAACTAAATGATTAAGGGGATGGAACACTTTCCCTATGAAGAAAGTTTAAAGAGGTTAGGGCTCTTTAGCTTGGAGAGGCGACAATTGAGGGGGTGACATGATAGAGGTTTACAAGTTATGCATGGGATAGAGAAGGTAGAGAAACAGATAAAAGCAAGTGCTTATTCACCCAAAGGGTGATTAGCACATGGAATTCACTGCCACAGGAGGTTGTGGCAGCTACAAGCATAGACAGCTTCAACAGGGAGACTGGATAAACATGTGGAGCAGAAATCCATCAATGGCTTTTAGCCACAAGGTATAGATGGAACACTATGTCTGGGATTGTGATGTTCTGTATGCTTGGTACTCAGGGTGCAGCAGTGAGAGTGTTTCTGGAGTTTTGGCCTCACTGGTGGACCTCCTGATAGCACCTGGGTTTGGCCACTGTGTGACACTGAGACCGATTCCTCACTGGCAGTTGCTCCGCCCCCTGGGTTCTGCTTTCCCTGGCTCAAGTAATAAATTCCCCACCAGTTGCTGCATGGGCTCATTTTGATCCATGGCTCCCTCCAATTTCCCTTGTGGCTTCCTGCTCTTGTTTTTAAGAGTTCTGGAAGCTATAAGGGGAATTGAAGGGAGCCATGGATCAAAATGTACCCATGTAGCAACTGGTGGGGAATTAATCACTCGAGCCAGGGAAAGCAAAACCCTGAGGGCAGAGCAACTGCTAGTGAGGAATCAGTCAGAGTGTTGGATGGTCCTCTGGCCTGATCCAATATGATTTCTGTTATGTTATTTTTTAATGGGCAGAGATATGAAAATGTCTTCAAGGTCATAATTGCTACAGGGCTCATACCTGCTTCCTGCCCCTAGTGATCCCTGCCATTAAAAACCACATCTGGTCCTATCCACAGAGCTTGTTTCTTTTATACACTACAGCAGTGGCCCCCAACCTTTTTGGCACCAGTTTTGTGGAAGACAATTTTTTCATGGACCAGTGGAGGTGGGGATGCTGGGGGTTTTGCTGCCCCCATGCCCACACCCAGTCCCTGCCCCCTCCAGGGATCTTTAAATAAGGAGTAGGTGAAGGTCTCTGCCTCACTCCATGGCCCAGTTGCTAACAGGTCATAGACCAGTACTGGTCCACGGCCTGGGGGTTGGGTACCCCTGCACTAGAGTACAACCAAGGGGCACAGATTTTTATAGAAAGAAAGACAAGGAATTTACATAATTACTTCTTGCCTCTCCACCCATCTTTCTTCTAACAGAGTCTAAATCTGATTGCCTCACTGGGAACCCAGTTATGTCACTACCTAGCCTTAAGATCCTTGCAGCTTCTGGCAATTAACATCAATTTTTTTACAGGTCTGTATAAGTGCCATTTTGGAAATGTACAGTTATCTGAGAAAACAAAAATTGAGCTAGTAATTTGGGGAGGAAGAAGTCAGAATACAAGACCGTGCAGATAAAGAGAAGAACCAATTGCTCTATGATGCCAGTGCCATTTCAGAGATTTTTGCTCCAGAGGGTGGAGGCAGCTGACAGAGGGCAAATGGAATTGTTTGCCCATGAGGACATATCACCTGACATGCTGCTTTGCCCTTCCAGGTCTGTTACTGTTTCAAGGTAAATCAACATGTAAGCCAAGCCTTATCCCCTTTCCATCTCAAAAATGGGATTGCTAATTCTTAACAACTCCCAAGAGTTATTCAGGAAAGTATAATCCATCCCCAGGTTTATTATGGATAAACTTTTATTTACATTGCAATAATGTAAAGCCAATATGGAAGTTGGTTTATCGTTAACTAGTAAAACTAGTTAACACGTGGACAAAGGGGACCCAATAGATGTTGTTTACCTTGACTTCTAGAAAGCTTTTGATAAAGTTCCTCATCAAAGGCTCCTTAGTAAGCTCGAGAGTCATGGAGTAAAAGGACAGGTCCTCTTGTGGATCAAAAACTGGCTAATTAATAGGAAGCAGAGAGTGAGTATAAATGGGCAGTCTTTACAGTGGAGGATGGTAAGCAGTGGGGTGCCTCAGGGCTCAGTACTGGGTCCAATGCTCTTTAACTTGTTCATTAATGATCTGGAGTTGGGAGTAAGCAGTGAAGTGGCCAAGTTTGCAAATGACACTAAATTGTTCAGGGTGGTGAGAACCAGAGAGGATTGTGAGGCACTCCAAAGGGATCTGTTGAGGCTGGGTGAGTGGGCGTCAACGTGGCAGATGAGGTTCAATGTGGCCAAGTGCAAAGTAATGCACATTGGGGCCAAGAATCCCAGCTACAAATACAAGTTGATGGGGTGTGAACTGGCAGAGACTGACCAAGAGAGAGATTTTGGGAGTTGTGGTAGATAACTCACTGAAAATGTCAAGACAGTGTGCGTTTGCAATAAAAAAGGCCAACGCCATGCTGGGAATTATTAGGAAGGGAATTGAAAACAAATCAGCCAGTATCATAATGCCCCTGTATAAATCAATGGTGCGGTCTCATTTGGAATACTGTGTACAATTCTGGTCACCGCACCTCAAAAACGATATTATAGCATTGGAAAAGGGCAACTAGAATGATTAAAGGGTTGGAACACTTTCCCTATGAAGAAAGGTTAAAACGTTTGGGGCTCTTTAGCTTGGAGAAACATCGACTGCGGGGTGACATGATAGAGGTTTACAAGATTATGCATGGGATGGAGAAAGTAGAGAAAGAAGTACTTTTCTCCCTTTCTCACAATACAAGAACTCATGGGCATTCAATAAAATTGCTGAGCAGTCAGGTTGAAATGGATAAAAGGAAGTATTTCTTCACCCAAAGGGTGATTAACGTGGAATTCACTGCCACAGGAGGTGGTGGCAGCTTCAAGTATAGCCAGCGTTAAGAGGGGATTGGATAAAAATATGGAGCAGAGGTCCATCAGTGGCTATTAGCCACAGTGTATATATATATATGTGTGTGTGTGTGTGTGTATGTATATATATCTATATATATATATATATGTATGCACACACACATATATTGGCCACTGTGTGACACAGAGTGTTGGACTGGATGGGCCATTGGCCTGATCCAACATGACTTCTCTTATGTTCTTAAAGCTGTCTTTGTTAGAGCCACAAAACTGTAGTTCTACCAGCTGCACTTTGTATATACAAACCATGGTCTGTGCCATCCCTTTTTTCTCCCTCCTGCTGTCTGTCAAATACAGAGCGTCACAAATCCATACAAACAAAAACCCTCCAATCCCATGCACCAGTGATGAACGATGGCTCCAATGAGAGTGAGAGCTCTGTTTAGCTTATCAGCATTCCGAATAACTGACGACTTCTGTTTCCCTCTAATTGAATTCAGAACTACACAATGCCCAGTGTGTGTCACCAGCAATTCCCTCATTTGCTCTGCAGTGGTAGACAAAAAGATTGGACAGGAGATCTTGCAAGGTCTTGAGTTTTACAGGCTGCTGATTAGAGGGACTGGTCCAAAGCTGACGTGTCATATTTGAAATTTAAGAAGCCACTGCAGATAAAGATCCCGACTCAGCTTGAGGAAACGACCTTTAGAAGAGAGCAGAACAAGCTCCCTGGGAGTGCGTATGGGGAGCCCAGCCCTGCCAGAAATCTTCTGAACCAGGTGCTTTTCTCCTGCTGGTGCCCTGATAATGCCAAGAAGCAACTTTGTGGGAAGCATATGAACATCATTGACTCATCAATGCAATATTGTCCATGGTGGATTATTTATACTGAAGTTACTGGGGAAGAAAGAGAATGAACAACAGCCTGCAAAATATTTCTTCTTTCTGCTGCGGTGAGCTCTCCCTCAAAGGCCTGAGCAAGGAGAATGGATATGCCACCAAGGTCTGAAGCTTGAATGGTAGAATTCCAGAAGACCGGGTGGGGGGCGGGGCGGATGTTAAAAGAAAAAGACTGCCAGGTTTCTATGAGGCCCTTCAGTGTTCTGTGTACAACAGGAGTCCCCCACCCCCGGGCTGTGGACCAGTACCGGTCCGTGGCCTGTTAGCAACTGGGCCGTAGAGTGAGGCAGAGACCTTCACCTACTCCTTATTTAAAGACCCCCGGGGGGCAGGGACAGGGTGTGGGCATGGGGGCAGCAAAACCCCCAGCATTCCCACCTCCACCGGCCCATGAAAAAGTCTTCCACAAAACCGGTCCCTGGTGCCAAAAAGCTTGGGGGCCACTGTTGTACAAGACAAGGATATAAGTAGCTTCTGGAGTACCATCCAGATCTTTTAGATAGAAGGTCATAGAATTTAAGACCAGGAAGATCAAACATTCAATGTGGCTAATAATAATAAAACCCACCAATGAAAGCAGCTATTGGCTTCAGCAACACTATCCATAATGGCAGAGAAGGAGCTAGTGGCCCCAGCCTTCGGTGAGTGAAGATGATGATGCAAACCAACCTGGAGTCCTCATTGCTATTTATCTAGTATAAACTTTGATACATCCACATGAATCTGAAAATAAACCTGTTTGATCAAAATGCAGAATGCAGGAACAAACCCAGGGGGAGTTAGGCACTATTAAAATAAATGGAAAACCAGCGCTAGACTGAGAATGTGTTGCATGGATTTCAAAGGGGTTTTTGCTGGCACTGAATCTGTGATGTAGCTGGTCCTGCAAAATGCCATGGAATGAAAGTGTTCTGGAAGCAAAAAGAAGCCTTAATTGCCTCATATGGATCACTAGTACATGTTCTGAAATTAGGGACAGTCCCTCTGAATAAAAGACCTTTGGCAATCTTAATCTGGAAAACAGATTTTTAGAAATCCTTAATATTCATGTGCCCTGGCTTCTTTTGACAGAGTGCCCATAAACAAAACTGCTGCACCTGTAGCATGCTCAATGTTCTTGAAAAGCCAGCCCTTGTTTGGGGTCTGAAAGGGGAGCTGAAGTCCCCCCGTTTTGTTTTTAAATTCTAGCCCCATTCTTCTTTATACATCCTGGATATTTGGGAAACTGAGCAGTGAAATCGTTTTTTGAAAAGCCAAATCAACAGGTATCTTCCATTATTATGGTAAATAGGTGAACAGAAGGAAATCAGCCTTATTTAAAGGATAGCAGAAATGCCCTGCATTCAGCATTGTACTCTAGTTCAACATGCACTCAGAAGATCAGTATTCTTTAGGATGAGCAATGTATCAGTGCCCACTGGCAGCCAAGGGAAACAACCACTTTGCCACTCCGCTTCCCACTTCCCATCTATTTTTATAACTTCTGATGCCAGTCTGAAGAAAGCTATGATGCGGTAAGCATCATTAACCTACTGCTTTTGTTGGAATAGAATAGCATGCACGCATGCACACACAAACTAGCAGAAAGCAGGGGGAGAAACACAACCCAAAGATTATAATTCCAAAGGAAGAAAATGTTGACAGGATGCAAGAGATCGGACTGATCAAGTGAACCAGTCTTTGTTTTGGCATCCTGTTTACAGCATTAAGAGCTAATTAAACAGAAAAACAAAAGAGTTGATTAAAAAAAAACAGCATTAAATTAACAAAACTGTGCAGGCCTGGAAAATGTGCCTCTGCAGCTTGAAACCAAGAGACTGCACAAAGCTGCAGATTATCCTCCTGGGTGGAGCTGAGTTTCTAAAGGCAATTTAAATAAATATCCATTACTTCTGAATATCGTCAGTGTTGCTCTTAAAATAGCTGCGCTTCTAGATTCTGGCGGCCTGTTCTTGTTTTTATCCATTTCTTAGGGGTGGATGATAAGTGTCCCCGTAAATAATCTTGCCCAAAATTCGCCCTAAACATTCAAGACAATCACCAAGCTAGCTACACAATGGCTAAAGGAAACCGCGGGTGGCGTTCTGCCACATCATTCTCGGGTTAGGGGAGAATTTTGTCTTCCGCTCCGGCGGGGGATGCTCACGCCAACCATCTGACCTTCAAGGAACGAGGCATGACACAGGAGCTGTGGGTGGGGAACTCAACACACTCCAAACGAGCCTTGTGCGCAGCTGGCCCAGGCAGCGTCCCTTGCCAGCCTGAGACCCAAGAGCATCAGCCGGGGCTCTGCTGAAATGCTCTTGCCACTTGCCAGAGCAGCCCCGTGATCTCCTCGTTTCTTAGAGATGCGCACACACCTTTCACAAGCTCACCTGCACGTCGCACACTCCATCCTCCCTGCCCACTGTAGACGCCTGCTGCCGCCTTTCGGATTCTATCGCGGACAAGGACGCTGAGAAGGAAAACCACCCCCCACCCCCCTACCTTGATTCCCACCTGCTGGTCCTGAAGTCACACCTTGGAAGCTGGCTGTTCCGCAGAGACGAGAGACGGAGGAAGAGCACAGGAGAGGGAGGGGGGAGAGCATGCCCTGGGAGTTTCCCACAATGCCTCGCTGCAGACCCGCATGAAGCGAAGCAGCCGGCGGGGGGCGGAGCCAGAGCGAGGGGGAAGGGGGCGGAGGCAAGGAGCGAGAGGAGGGGCCCTGGCGAGAAGTGAGTGCGGCCTGCGGAGTTGGCTCTCGCGACTGGAGCGTGGCTGCTGGAGCGAACTGAGTTGCCGCATGGCTCATGGGATCATCTCGCTGGCGGGGAACCACCGCCTCCCTTGACGGGCGCAGGGAGCAGGAGGACCACGAGGACGTGAACTGGAGAGGAAGCAAACAGGACAGCTAACTGCACTAGACGCCACCTCTTGCCGTGAGAACTCTACTCGGGCAATGTTCCTCTACCTGAGAAGAACTCTGCTTCGCCAGGCACAGAAGATCGAGGAGAAGGATCAAAGAAGAAGCGACAGGGACGAGGTGTGCCCAGTCTCTCTTAACAGGAGCCGCGATCGCCAGGTATTCTGCTGAGAGGTAGGGAAGGTGAGTTGGAAGTTAGACTCCGGAGAGTCAGTCCTGGCAGGATGGCTGGTAAGTAGGAGGCTGATGAGAAACTATCATCACAGGAGAACAATAGAATGGCTGTTTCACACAAGGATATCAAACTCGAACCCAGGGGGCGGGGCAACTGCTAGTGAGGAATCGGCTATCAAAATCTCCTCCCCGCCCCCCAACCCAGCTTACTGAATGCAACGGGCCGTCCTTGCAATGAAGTGGGCTCTGGCTCATGAAAGGTGGTGCGGCGCTGAATGAGTGAGTCTTTCAGGCCCTAAAGGTAAAGGTAGTCCCCTGTGCAAGCACCAGTCGTTTTCGACTATGGCCCTACCAGACTCATATTTTTACTAGAATGGCTCTCTGCTTCCTGCTAGAAAAACACAGTAGCCGCCACCAGTGCATTCAGTTAGGTAACTGGAAGCAGGTAGACTCTTGGGAGGCATGTATATGGGCATGAGTGTGTGTTTGCACCGTATGCATATTCGAACATATGTATAACTATAATCAGAACAAGATAAACTGGGCTATTGGAGTAAGTTAACATCATTTCAGTTTGAGGCCACATGCTGTATCTGTGTGGGTCTAGAATATGAAAATGTGAGTCTAGAATATGAAAAGCCCAGGTCTGGATCTGCTCACCTACCTTGAAAGGTTGATGTTGTGAGAATAAAAAAGGAAGAGGGAAAGATAATGCTGTAAGTAGCTTCGGATCTCTACTGGAGAGAAAAGCTGGATATACAGACCTAAATAAAACATCCTGTTTCCTTATTATAGCCAATTGCATTAATAGAAATGGTGTTAATTTACCTCATTTTCTCCCTGGTGGAGACATAAAACAGCTTACATATAGTCCCCCTTCTCTATTTTATTCTTAAAACTACAACTTTGTGAGGTAGGATTAGACTGAATGTGTATTAGCGGCCCAATATCACCCAGCAAGCTTCCATGGCAGAGCAGAGATTTGAATCTGGGTCTCCCAGATCCTAGTTAGACAACACACTGGCTGTCCTATGGGTTTATTGCTGTGCTGTGAGATATAGTTAGCATATAACTGCAACTGGCATTCAAGGGTGAGATAATCTGCCCCAGTTGAAATTTTTTTTCTGCAACTGGTCCTTTTTAATTTACTTTATTTCATTTATAAATCCCAATGATTGTCCCACTCCAGGCTGCAGGTTGATGGAGCTCATATTTTAAAATGCTACCTGCAAATAGAAAAACAGCAAAACAAGCAAAGATGAGAAGGGTTAGAACTAGGGATGGGCACAGATTGGGAAGTCAGTTTGTGCCATGGAAGTAGCAGAAGTTTTGGGAATGGAATGGTGGCTCCCAGAGTGGAATGACAGCCCCTAGGGGTAGGAGATGTGTTCCAGAACAGGAATAACAGGCCCCAGAGTGGAATGACAGCCCCCGGGAGTAGCAGAAGCGTTCTGGGACTGGAATGACATGGGACAGAGTGGGATAGTGTCCCCTGTGAACAGCAGTAGTGTTCTGGGAATGGAATGACATCCACTTATGGTGGAATGACATTCCCTAGGGGTGGCAGAAGTGTTCTGGGACTGGAATGGCAGTCAGCAGAGTGGAATGACAGTTCCCAGGAAGAGAATCAGTGTTCTGGGAATGGAATGACTGCCCCCAGAGTAGAATGACAGGTCCTGAGAGTAGAGTCAGTGCTCTACAACTGGAATCACAAACCGTAGAGTGGTATTAAATACATTTTAGTTAATATTTCTGGAAGATGTGTAGCTATCACCAAATCAGCTTCAACTCAGTAATTATCCTGCCTGTCAGCTCCTCGGTTTCCTTACAAATTCATGATGTTGATGTGAGCCACCTCCTTTTTCATCAATTACAAATCTTGCCCTTTCCCCCCTTCCAGTTTAATGCCCAGTTCTGCTGCCTTCCTGACCTCCATGTTCCCATTATGTGTCGTACTCTGCCTGAATTCCTTGCACACTTTTGCTCACTCTGTTGACCACTGACCCAGAACGCCCCTTTCATAGTCTTTCTGTGAAAAATCACATCCTGTACTCTAGCTCAGGGGTCCCCAACATTTCTGAGCATGTGACACCTTTGTTGTGGGTGCAGACACAAAATGACTGCTTCAGGAGGTGAAGCCTGTCATTCCAGTCTCAGAATATTTCTACTACTTCCAGGGGCTGTCATTCCACTCTGGGGCCTGTCATTCTAGTCCCAGTGTAGTCTACTTGGGCCCAGAGACCTTCATGGAAAATACATCCCACATTTTCTTTACAATTCTTCTTGTGCTACAGTGCATTTCAATGGAACCCATGCAAATCAATTGGAATTCCTAGCTCCCATTTTTTCCAATGGGCCTTCAAGCCTCTCCCATTGTTTCCTTTTTGTACATACCCTGGAAAGTGGTAGGGTCATTGTTAGAGATGCAGAAGGAGGAGGCAAAGCCAAGGCAATGACTCTGGAACAATTTTGGCAGAAAACCCTGGAAAAGGGGGTGGGATTTGAGATTGAGTCACTCTGAAGTGATACAGGCATGGACAACACAAGGAGAAGTGGGGAGGGGGGATGAAAAGCAGTCACATCCTTTGCAGCAGAGAAACAAATGGGGATGGAGAGGAATTGCAGCATGGAAACCCAGGGAAGGCAATTCCCCCAGGCCTCTGACAGATGAATGTTGATGAGAAATGTGGCTGTGTGTATCGTAGCCAAGATCCAGCAATCCCACCCACCTCAATTCACCAGCAACACTATTTCACCAACACAAGGACACCCAGGACTCCCAAAGACAATGTGTGCAGCTCCATTTCTTATATAAACACACACACTGCCCATCACAAAGAGTGGAAATGGACTTCTCTGATCAGCAAGTAGCATTACCTGTCAAAGCTTGGGAAGGTCCATACTGGTGATTCCAGGGCTGCAGAAGGCTATCCCCACAAACTTTTTCATATACAAGTTTATGGGTGGTTCCCCCCCCTCTGAGTTCTTCCAAGCCTTGGTGAAAAGCTCAGATAGGTCCATGCTGAGCATGTGATTCCCGATCCACAGCTCATGAATCTTGAACCAGGCAAAGTTTGGTCTGGACTTCCACATCTGAACTAGTTTGTGCCCATCCCAGTTAGAACCTATCTCCTTGCTGTACTAGGTTTTTATTTGCATGGAGTTTTCAGTGGTCACCAGGATTCTCTGGTCTGTTGTCACCCATGCTGAATGCCCACCAGCTTCTCTGCCGAGAAAGTTCTCTGTTTCTGTCTCACACCTTGCTCTTTCAGACTGAAAGTTCAGGCTGGTTGCTCACAACAACACTGGAACTCTATAGGAATGGAAGATGCTGTTCAAGGTTTGCTGAAGCTTAGCACCCGATTCCAGTGCACCAGTGCCTGCCCCACAAGTGGCAAGCCAAATTCTGGTCTCAACTCTAGTCTCTCTGTTAGACTGGAGGCACAATCTGCAAACACCTTTGCAGAAAGCCTTGATTGTTTTAGATAATGCATTGTTGAATTGAAAGCAAATAGTGCAGAACAATTTTGGATCAAGATTGTCAAATCTTTCTTTAAATGTGTCCCTCAGAACCTTTCCGAACCTGGGGCATACATACCATCTGGGCTTCAATTAGTGTGGTTTTAGTAGATAACTTAAAAGCATCCTCTAGGTATTTGCCACTCCTGGGTTTCTCTTTTACCTTCCTTCTGACTATTCCCCTCTGCATCTTCCACCAGGTCTGGAGCTCCACTAAGAACCAAGTTCAAATTTCCAACTGCACCAATTGTTCTTTTGCTTTTTCATGTTCATATTTTTGGGGCTCCAGAAATGTGTCACTTAAGTCAGCTCAGGAAACACTGCCCCATCTTTTGCCAACAAAGTTAACAACAACTCCTTTAGTACTTGGTCCTGTTAATAGAATCTGTCATTGAACTATCAGTGAAAAGTTCCATTTCTGGACTCCCACACAGCATTCCTTATGACTTTCCCCTCTCCACAAGCAAACATGTTCTGTGCCAAAGAAACCCGGCACATTTGCAGCGTAAAAAGGGAGTTGGACTTAGGTCCAACAGGAACTCTGAATTTTGGTTTCCAACAGGTCATATAGAGCAATTATTGGAGTTGATTTGCATAACTATTGATAAATGTTACTTTAAGCTGCTGTTCCTGTTCCATATGTTCTCTGCTGTGCTAATGGTGGAATTATGCATACTAACCAGAACTCAAATACCAACAGCAATCTCTTCCCTTCAACACAGGCTTAATGCGTGGAAATGGGCTGCTGAAGCTTTTAATGGCACAATTACATCCCATTAAGCCTCTGCTGAAGGAGCAGGGCATCTTGTCTCCAAGTTGTTGGGAACCTTTTCGTTGTTAGTGAGGAGAGGATAGTTTCAGCTGTTTCTAATCTCAACATTTCAGGGCTAAGAAAAATTGATAAAATTGATTCAACAATTGATTTTAAAAAATCTGTAAAAGCTTATAAAAGATAAGGTAGAATGTACATTGTCTCCAAACTTCCTATATTGTTTATGTGTTGTGTGTTATTGGGAGTCCAACAGATTTTTAAAATCAAGTTTGTCCTGTGTTTTTGTTGAAATTACCTAGCTACCCTACCTCATGGACTGCCATGTATGTTGAAAAGAGGTGGTCTGCTGCATGGTAGGTTGGCAGTGAGGGAGAAGAAGAGTCCCTGAAACTTTTTAAAATCAAGCTGGGGGACCCAGGTGGCTAACATCTGAGATCTGCTGATGTAGGACAAGGCCTGGCTGTGGCTCAGCAAGCTTCCATCCTCTGTTCTCTTGACAGTGCAGATCTGGTGCTGAGTCTTAAAAAAAGGTTCAGTCTGCTTTCATTGGAGAAGGACTGAGCTTTGCTCACTTTTGAGATCAGTAGCTACAAGGAGGAATAAGCAGAATACTTACATGGAAGAAAACATTTAGCATATGGTTAACTTTCTACATCTTAGCAAAGATGTGAAAAAGTTAAAAAAAATCTCTTAGCATTTTGGCAAGGTGTTTCAAGCTGTGCAAGGTGTGTTTGACAGATTCAAGTCCAGCAACACTTTAGAGACCAACGAAGAGTTCCAGGTTGTAAGCTTTTGGGTGTCAACGCTCAGGAGCTTCAACTCTTAAAAGCTTAGCCCATTGCGATAAATGTGTCTTGACTTCCTCCAAGTGTACCAACAGCAGAAAGTATGCAAATGGCCAGCAGATGGCAGCCACCTGTTCTGAGAGTGCAATGCAAGAAGCAAAGCAGAAAAAGACCAAGGTGACCCTGAGACATTCCAGAGTTCCTTTCAATAGAGGAAAGAGAATTTTTGGTGTGAGGAAAACAAAAGCCATGTACTGATCACCCAAGGGTGTCATTCAGCTGTGATTCAAATAAAACTTGCATACTTGTTTGTCATAGCTAGTGGAGAGTCAAGACATAATGCTATGCAATGCATACCTTATCTTAAATCTCACTTAAATCGCACTGGGGAAGTGGGAGGATTTCAAAATGAGAAACCCTAACTTGCACATTTTCATCTTGGAACTGAACAATCAGCCAGATGCCCATGGGAATTAACAGACACATTCTGCTCTCTCTTGCACACAGTTGTGTTTCCATGGAAGCAGAATGGCCTTTTAAATCACATTTCATTTCATACAAGAGACGTTTTAGTAAAAATAAGAAGGTAGAGATATAAAAGAACCAGTTCAGTTTCACTGCTGCAAAAGGATCCTTGATCTTCTAGCCTAATTCCAAAGGAAAAGTCACCCAAATGGGACAGCATTCCTTTTAGTGCGGTGGGGGAGCCCAACGTGGCCACTAGCAATACAGTAAAATTCAAATACTGGGCCTATCTCTAGTTTGCTGTATCTGCAGAGTATCAGAATAGCTGTGCAGCTTTTCAATTGATCTTGTGGTTGCTATGCTAATGGAATGCCTCAGTGGCATTAAATCATTTGTGAAGACTTAGGAGGAAATGGACTGCCCATATATTTTTAAGGAAGACAGGCAAACAAGCTCCGGTTATTTATTATGTTTATAACTTGCCATCAAGGATTCCAGACATGGCCTATGCAACATTCTTGGGGAATTCTCATCCAGCCAGTACTAGACCCAGATTTGTCTAGAGTGCTTTATTAAGTGCCTTCCAACCAAGGTATTCAAACTGCTGAAGAGACCAAGACTGCAGCGCTATTCACATTTATTTGGGAGCAAAACTGACTGAAATGTTGAAATGTCTGAATAAATGGAAGTGTGGCTCAAAATGTTTTAAGGGAGTACAGTGACTGATTAGACATGTGTTTTCTGCTATGAACAAAATATGCTGTCTGCCGTGTTGGCTACTGTTCCAGTGTTAATAAATATACTCTTAACATATCCTAGTCTGGAAAAGTCTTTTGGATATTTTTCACCAGGGTGGGTGGGTTAGGCCATCATTCCTTTTATGCATTTGCGGTGAACTTTCTAGGTCAAGGCAAGATTCACTTGTGTAACTTAAAACACTGTCTTTTCTCACCCTGCTAGAGGTGTACATATATAGAAAAACTGAAGGCAGTTTTAAATGTGCTTGTAGCTGGTTTTAGAATAGATTGCTGGCTATGCAGAAAAGTTGCTCTATGCAACTGCATTCCAGCTTCCTGGTGTTTTATCACATTGGTGTGATTTTCCTTTGAACTACTGTGCTGTAGCAATTCATGTTCAGCCTAGAGCTCATTTCGAGGATTTTTTTTTCAGGATCCTTGTGAGTGCCTGGATTGATGTAGAAGAATTCTCAGTCTTATTCAACATGTCAAAAATCCCTACAAGGTCAAGTTGGTTTTAACTAATTTGTAGACTAGGCTGCTTCTCTTAGTCTTTTAGCACCTAGTTTTTAAAAAGGAATTAATTAGGGTTGCCAAGTCCAATTCCAGAAATATTTGGGGACTTTGGGGGTGGAGCCAGGAGACATTGGGGGCAGAGCCAGGAGCAAGGGTGTGACAAGCATCATTGAACTCCAAGGGTGTTCTGGCCATCACATTGAAAGGGACAGCACACCTTTTTAGATGCCTTCCTTTCATAGGAAATAATGAAGGATAGGGGCACCTTCTTTGGGGGCTCATAGAATTGGACTCCCTGGTCCAATCATTTTGAAACTTGGGGGGTATTTTGAGAAGAGGCACTAGATGCTATACTGAAAATTTGGTGCCTCTATCTCAAAACACAGCCCCGCTAGAGCCCCTGATATCCATGGATCAATTCCCCATTATTCCCTAAAACTGCTGGAGATCTAGAGCTGTGGGGGCTGGGGCTTCCCCCACCGGCTAGCTGGCTGGGGGGTGGGGGGAAACTTGTAAAACCAGGTGATCCCACACTGGGACCTGGGGATTGGGAAGCCTAGAATTAATACTTCTCTATTTCAGATAGTAATTGTGAAGTGCAATAAGACAAGAAAGCCAAAAGCAACCAAGCCCCACATCACTGAAGAAGCATGTGTAGTAGTATTTAGAATATTTATTTTACACAACAATACACAAAAAAGTTATCTTTAACACTCTATACGAGGAAAAAGTTTTCTCTCCTTTTTACATTTTTAAGCAGCATTTCCAAAAAACAGTACAATAATTGTCCAGGGTTCCTACAGCAGCAGGATACAGCATCATTTCATTAGCTGGCGTGCACCAATCAGAGACTGTATGCCTCACAAGCACTGTGCACACACACACAATGGCAATGTTACAAATTTAAAACACTACTAGAAGCACCACATAACTGAACAAATGTGTTCAAAAAAGGGACTGACAACAAAATCTTTTTGAATACCAGCAAATAAATAATAAACCTAAAATGAAAATAATCCAGTCAAATACACTGTTCACAGAGATTAGTGCTGCTGAAAGGGGCACATTATAATGGGATTTATTGGTCTGTTCTGCTTTCTTAGACATTACTGCTTAAGGGACTGACTACACAGGAACCTAGAAAGAGGAGTTCTTTAGAAAAAGGGCTGTGCAAGCTCTTAAAGAACAAATGTCAGCATTGTGCAACAAACCCAGAGAGTGTTGGAAGTATGGATAGCAGTGATGAACTGAAATAACAGCAAATGAGCTGGATAAAAGCATCAATGCCACACCATAATGGTCTTCTATCCGGTACTGGTTTGGACACTACAAATATAAGAAAGTCACACATGTTGACTAATCTAAAAAGATTAGTGTTGCTGTCCTTGTTGGGTCCAATAAGC
Organism: Heteronotia binoei; assembly: GCF_032191835.1. NCBI lineage: Eukaryota > Metazoa > Chordata > Lepidosauria > Squamata > Gekkonidae > Heteronotia > Heteronotia binoei. The sequence goes on along the minus strand of NC_083243.1, from coordinate 160,777,170 downwards.
TCTCTGAAGTAACTGGAAGAAGCACCAGTTACTTCAGTGGTTCTAAGACAAGGCATATTTTTAAGCTTTCAAAAGAGCCAAGCAATGTTAGGTCTTCAGAACATTTATATGCACAAGAACATTCAACAATGTACTCCTTACACAAACACAATAGGAAGATGAATACTGCACTAAAACACACACACACACACACAGACATGCACTTTGCACAAAACAAATGCTTTGGGTCCTTCAGTTTCCTTGAGGAAAACTATTTGCAGTAGGATTTTTTAGGGTTTAAAGGTTAAATATTTAACCAAGGGAACAACTTGCCACTCATGTCTACTCACAGTATGTGTTCAACTGATTAGGCTTTTGTGTCAACAGGAGACAGCAACATTGCTCCATCCCAAAGGGTCCTCTACACACACACACACAAAATTGGCCCCAACCCAGAGATCACCTGGAGACTGCTGTGTGTACTACAGCAGGGTGGGCTTCAGAAACAGCCTTTGATGCAATGTGGGAGGCTGACCCCACCCCCCACCGGGTCCCAGGCATTTGATTAAATTACAACCATTTCAAAGTCCAACATTTATGTTGCAAACACAAGCCTGCTTGAGTCTATTTCCAAAGGAAACAGATTTATAGCTTCTAAGATGTCTATCCAGCATTAAATGTCTTTTTTCATATGCTGGAGTCAGAATTAAATTTAATAATCTGAGGTAGTGGAAACAATCCTTCCATCTTTAGCAAAAGAAATCAGCAATCTCTGGGTCTTTGTAATGGATCTTCCTTTTCTTAAAAACAAACAGTGACAAACATTTCAATAAGTAAATATACTTTGGGTTCCCCTGCCACCTGAGACTAGAAAAGTGACAACCAGACAACGGGCCTTCTTGGTAGTGGTGCCAAAACTTTGGAACATTCTTCCCCCAGGATATTTGTCTGTCTCCTCTCTCAAAAAAGCTGCAACTCAACAACATATTTCAATTCAGGACTTCCAACTGCCTTTCCAATCAGGCTGCTGCTTCTGTGAAATATTCTACACTTTCCTGTGCAAGTTACAACTTGCCACTCTGCATTGGATGAGGTTAAGAAGCTAGGAAGCAAATGTGAAGTTAGAGAGGAAGATGTCTGGGAAAGACAGTTCTTCTAACCATCTGAGATTGATCCTTTCTACATTAAGGTAGGAACAGTTACACTGTCTATTGGGCAAGGAAAGTGAGATCTTCATGGCTAGAATGATTCAAAAAGCAAAAGAGAGGAATCCATCAAGGATGTTTTATGAATAGGGTTTTCTTCCTTGGAATAATGGATTGGACTCTTTCAATTCTATTTGTGTACTGGTCCACAAAGTAAGGTATTCATCTCATCTGCTCCCCAGCATGTCCACAAAAATAATACTGGGTGGGAAGACATCTTTTAATTATAACCACAGCCTATTTGCAAGTGTGTATATATCAGGGGACATTTAAAAAACCCGTCACATTTAGGATTTGGGGTAGGCAACTCCCCCACCAGATACCTATCCCCCCAACAGTCAGCAATGACAACACATATTCAGAATACAACGAAAATATGAGATGGACATGTAACTTAACTACAAACAACAGGGATGCAGTGGTATGCAAACACAAGGGATCTGGAAGAGGGACTGATTTTGGGATGGCTGGTCTGAACCATCAGATTCTTTCATGCTAAGACCATATTTTAAAAGAGATACTTATACTCTACTTTTCTCCCCAATGAAGTTCCAGAGCAGCATTTGGCATTGATCTCACCACCTCCATTTGAGGGAGGTCAAGCTGAGAGACACTGACTGGTCCAATGATACCCACTGAACTTCCATTGCAGAGTAGGAATTTTAACCACATCCCCCAGATCCTAGTGTAACATTCTAACCACTACGTTATATTGAAGGAAGAATAGTCATCTGGCAGTCTACATGGGTGAAATGTTATGCAAAAACGTGTTCAGTATGCTCTTCCTCACAAATTCTAGTTTAGAACTTAAGGCTCCTAGCTGGGCCAAAATCAGTCTCTACCCTACTGGTAAAAAATCCAGAAAAAGATAGGCATAGAATCTCAGTTGCACAAAAACGGTAAATATAAATCCAGATCTTAAAAGACTGATGCAACCAGCAGACACATGCCTACTCGCAGCATGCCATTCCAAACCATGATATCCTTCCTAATACAAGGTAACATTTATCTCCCAAAGACATCCATTTAGATCCAGGGCCTTTGTTCCCTACCTGATATCTTGAGTGGAAAGGGGTGGATAGTACCTGCATTAAGGAAGAATAAGCTACAAAGTCTCAGAGAAAAACAGACATCACTCATTGGCACAGGCTAACATAATTAGAATGAGTTTAAAAAGAGCTGGATAAACAAACAAATCAGGCTGGTTTAATATTGAGCAGGGGACAGCACTAACGCCACAGTATGCTAACCTGTTTCACATAAGCCTAACTTCCCTCATGTTGTGTTAGTTTCCCAGATGTTCCCTACCACTTTTCAACTGGTCTCATCTACACATCATTTCTCATATAAATACCACTGAAAACCTGCAACTAGCAATTTGTCTTCAGACATCTCTAGCTTCTCTTCTCTTCAATCAGCTCTGCACTTACGTGGCCACATGACACAGCACAATACCCCATATATAGGTCAGAATGAGCTGCTCTCATTGACAGCTTTAAACAAAATAACGCTATGGGAATAGATCCAGGCTTGGAGGCTGATATCAACAAACTAAGAGCATATTGTGGTCATGTGTACACTGCACAAAGCCTATTCACTTTGTCTGCAGAAAACTCAAGGTCCTAGACATGAATCAGCACTATCTCACAGTCCAGTCAACACTTTATGTCCTCTTCACTCTTGTTCTGTGTAGGGTGGAATTCAAACAGCACCCATCCCTGGTCAATGCTAGGTCTGCCAGTTTTAATTTAATTTATTAGGCTTTTAGGCTGCCCTCTTCTGCAAGCATGCTCCGGCTGGGTTACAACAGTGTAAGCATGCATATATCAGTTAAAACATACTAACGATTTAAAATCAACACCACATTTTACACTACTGTCCACAGTCAATGGCACCGGTAATACTCTAGGACTGCCTATGCGTGCACAATAGATGTAACTAATCTGAGAAGGGGCGGGCAGATGAATTGGCACTAGATGGAATGATGCAAGCAGAAACCAACCAGAGCAGGGGAGGCCAGTACAGTCTAGGTACTCGCTGTTTCACCAGGCAGAGGCCAGCACTGAAAAAACCCTGGTCCTGGCTGAGCCTAGGCAGACTTCCATCAGGCTGGGGATCACCAGTAGATGTTGGTCTGTAGAGTGTAATTCCCTTTGGGAGATGTATTGTGAGAGACAGTCCTGAAGGTATGGTGGTCCCAGTCCACAAAGGGCTTTAAAAGTTAAAACCAGCACCTTGAACCTTACCTTGTAGTCTTGTAGCTCATCTATGAGTTGAGCCAAACACTCTCACAGTAATCTCTCATCTGCAGACCTACTCCCCAGAAACTGTCTCTCAGTGGGTTAGGACACCCCCAGATTGGCTTCTTGGGAAACATCAGAGAGCTGCAGATGGGAACAATTCTCCCACAGGAATGGTAGTGCCTTCTGTTCGCAAAATTGGGATTTGGATCCTAGCCAAAGTCTGTTTTGTGTAAGACTCACTTCTCAACAGCTAAACACCACTAAATAAAGGGGCGGGGAGGTGTCCATATGTGTTTACAGGTGTGTTTACAGGAATTTACAGTAGTATCACCAAAAAGCAGCACTGGGCATAAAAAACATCCCAACACACAATAGCTGTCAGATTCCCCAACTAGCTGAATTTGTTCTTACTGCTTTCCATGTTGGCTGGCTGCAATGGAGAACCAGATCTTTAGTCCAGCTGTTGTGCTCCCAGCTTCACATTTCCCTACAAAAATTTATGCAGGAATGCTATACATAGGCTGAAAGATGAAACCAAAATCTATGGGAAAACTCAAAGCTCCTAACACTAGACAGCAGCTGTATCTCTATAGTAAGATGCAAATAAGAATATACAGCTCCTGTATGGTAAGCGTATATGATTTCTCTGATTTTAAAAAGAAACAGTATATTGTCTAGATCAGGGATCCCCAACCCCTGGGCCGTGGGCCGGTACTGGTCCATGGCCTGTTAGCAACTAAACCATGAGTTGTATAATTATTTCATTATATATTACAATGTAATAATAATAATAATAAGACGACATTGGATTTATATCCTGCCCCTCACTCCGAATCTCAGAGCGGTTCACAATCTCCTTTACCGCCTCCGTCACAACTCTGTGAGGTAGGTGGGGCTGAGAGAGCTCTGACAGAAGCTGTCCTTTCAAGGACAACTCTGTGAGAGCTATGGCTGACCCAGGGCCATTCCAGCAGCTGCAAGTGGAAGAGTAGGGAATCAAACCCAGTTCTCCCACATAAGAATCCATGCACTTAACCACCACACCAAATGAACAGAAATAAAGTGCACAGTTGTATCATCCAGAAACCATCCCCTCAGTCCATGGAAAAATTGTCTTCCACAAAACTGCTCCCTGGGGCCAAAAAGGTTGGGGACCACTGGTCTAGATCAGAGTTCTTAGCATTCTTATGTGCTGAGACAATCTGGGTGCCAAAACAGTCATCAGGGAAAGACAAAAAGGGATCCCTGGTGAAAGGGCTTCTTTGAAGTGTGCACGAAAATTATGACTTGTAAAAACAGTAATGGTTTTAAAAAGCCAAAACTATGGGGGGAAATGAGTCTCCACCTGCACTCCTGGAAGATTCTAATAGCAAACAAATGCAAATGTATGCTGTGTGCAGAGCAGGTCCACATGGCATCTGGGAAGTGGCTGACACAAGGCAAAGTGGAATGCAAATGCGCTCAGTATGGATACGCATTAGGGGAGGGGAGAGAATTGAAGGCTGCAATGAAAATAATTATTAAATTCAGAAAGAATGTTGCCTTCCTATATTAAGAGAACTGCGCAATGCATACCTAGACATTTTAGCTACTATAGCAATACAATCCTTTCTAACATTAGGGTCAGTATACTTTGCATTTGCAGACTTATTCTAGATACACATTCTTTGAGTAAGGAAAGGAAGGCACTGAAGTGTGATGGAGGTATAACCATTATGAGGTTGGGTGCCCAGGCTTTATTTTAACCTTATCATGAAAAGAGAATTTACTTATTCACATTACAATTCCACAAATGAAAATTACTATGCTACAATATTTAACTTCTAAGTTGACTTCTAAAAGTCATAAAGGATGATTGTTGGGCACTTCCAGAAATCCTTCATTTAACCATGTAGCTACTGAGAGGCATTGAGGCAAAGATACTATGCTATGACTTTCCTGGGTTTAACTAACTTAATGAGAGTTGCTGGTCCTTTCATTGTCCACAATTTGTTAATTTTATAAATCAAATGGATCTGATCTATAGCCCACATATCTAATCTTAAAACCTGTTCAGTGATAGCTAGCCAGATTTTTGAATAATGGCTGACACAATGCACCAGACTGAGGAGAACTTACCTTAATGAAGCATTAAGTAAATGTTTCCACTTTTATTGGGGGCGTTTTTGAAAGTTAAGCAAGATAGTGAGGTCACAAAGGATCTCATTCCAAGAGTTATGCTAGAGGAACAAAACTCAAGATGAAACATTCCTACCGGTGTCTTCTTCAATTACATCAAATTGTCTCCCCTAGCCCTGGTGCCAAGAGAATGAAAGGAGCAATACAGTATGGGTAGGTCCACTGACACAAGACAATATGGATCAACAGCTAGAACAACCATCAATTATCTCCTTCCAAGCAAAGGTCCTCCAAATTGGAGATGTTCTGAGTGCTGCTCCAGTATCCAGTCTCCTTCCATAGGATGTGGGGGGGACTGCACAGGAGCAGAGAATAGAGGGCTGCCTGAGTCGGAGGGCAGACAGGAGGAGCAGAATTGTCTTAGTAAGGAAGTGGACAATTTAATACGTAGCTCTACCTGATAACTGGCTTACCTTTACCTCTGGGAAAGGATAAAGTTTTGAGGCCCATCACTGGTGATGAGTAGATCCAGGGCTTTTTTTGAGCAGGAACACAGTTCTGGCTGGCTTGGTGCCAGAGGGTGTGGCCTAATAAGCAAATGAGGTCCTGCTGAGCCTTTTCTACAAAAAGCCCTATGTGAAACAATGGTGATGTCAGGGTGTGTGGCCTAATATGCAAATGAGTTCCTGCTGGACTTTTTTCTACAAAGAAAGCCCTGAGTAGATCAATTCACCACATAAGCTGCACATAAATAATTCTTCCCTATTGTTTTATTAAACTTCCTGCTTCAATTATCTCCACACTCTTGGTGCTCAATAAAAAACTTACCCTGTAGCAACAACACAAAGCCTTTATGCTTGCTACTGTAATAACATCTTGAAACTGAGGGGAACACTTGTATCATAAAACCAAACAGATCCCCCAGATTCATCAGAGAGGCAGTGCAGATCGCCTCAGTTTCAAGGAAGGGGCTCACATTGTCACTTCCATTTTCAGTTGTGTAATGTGCATTTTACAAAGGAGACAAAGTCTTGTACAGATACATTTGAAGCCTTCAAAGGGTGTCCTCTCATGAAAATCTGAGTTACAGACCAGAAACGACTTTTTTAAAAAAATAGGAATTTGCTTATAAAAATTGTTTCTTTTAGAAACAAAATATGCACGAGATACTACGAAGTCCAAAATTTGTTCATTGAGAGAAATGTATTTCTCTTAAACTAATGCCTATTAAAAGCTCCAAGATATAAAATGCCCAATAAAATAAAAGTAATTTTAATTGGCTGCTTCTCCCAGTATATTATCTTAGTAACACTGAACTAAAAAAATAAAATACAACACATTTTTTAAATATCTGGTTGCCACAAGGAAAATTCAAGAGAACAAGATGACTGATAAGAGGCAAGAGGATTTTCAATACATTTATTAAGTTGTTTTATTCACTATTGTATTAAAATTTTAATGATAAATTAAGATAAATTTTAAAAATTGTTACATACAGAAGAGGTAGTACTGACTCAGCTCTGGGTGGCTGGGTTTTAGAACTTCACAAATTAAATTCTACACAGATCTCTTGCCTGGGGCACAAATTTCTGCTTTAGAATGGCTGGCTGGGTCATGATTCTAGGTTCATGAAAGTTTATACAATCATTTATGATAGGAAAATATTACCACAGTGACATTTCCCATCATTTCCATATGGCCAGATTTTTATGTAACCATGATAAAAATGATTTTTAAAAATGAATCTTCAACATACATCTGAAAATAAACATTAATGAGAAAAGTATAATTGCAATATAATGACACTGAAAAGTCACATGGTGACCTTTTCCTGTCATAAAATTATACACATTTACCTTCAATGGCATGTCTAAATGAGGTTTTGTTAAGGTGTTAATCATTTACTGTAAACTGCAGGTCCTCCAACTTAATTTGGACTACCACTTATTATAAATGTACTGAGAAAAACAGGAACATTTTTTTTTTTGTGAAATGTGCACCACTCAGTATTTAGAATATCTAGAACAGGGGTGTCGAACTCATTTGTTATGAGAGCCGGATCTGACATAAATGAGACCTTGAGGGGCCAGGCCATGTCGGGTTGGGCCGAGTCATCTTGGGCCGGGCCATGTGTGTACCTATTTAAGATTAGGTAGCAGAGATATAAATTTTATAAAGAACAAACACAAATATACGTATATTTTAAAACATTTAAAACATGCTTAAAATGTTAGCACGCATTGGTCTTAAAGGTGCTTTCCTTGTATTTCTTCCATGGGATCCAGGGAACTGGATCCTTCCCTAGGGATTGGGGGGAGGAGCCTCAGCCAATAGAAGGAAGAGAGGCTTGACTCAGGAGCTCTGCTGTGCGATTGAGAGAGCCTGGCAAACCAAGCTATTCCTCCCCCAGGGAGTAGCCTCAGCCAATGGAGAAAACAGAGGTTTTGCTCTGTAGCTCCTGTGCAGTTGAGCAAGCCTGGCGAAGCAAGCTGTTATGCAGAAGGAAGCAAGAGAGAGGGAGAAGGAAGCAGATGATAGCCAGTTGATTGAGGGCCTGCTAGGAGCCCTCTTGGGGGGGGGGGGCTGATTCGGCCTCTGAATGGCATGTTTGACACCCCTGAACTAGAATTTACTGAACTAAAAGCAGTTAGTGCTGGGATAAACTGGTAGAGCTAATCCCTGCATAGTGAATGAGTTACAGTAATCTTAAATTAGTTTGTTCACAGCTAGTATGGAATGATGCTTTTTGTACATTTAAACATGCATGTTGTTCCCTTGACACCATTTAGCTGCACTTTTGTACAAACAATCAAGGTAGCTAAATGCATCTAACTAATTTAAAATGTGAGAAGCGATTGTAGGTTGCAAGGACAAAGGTAGACACCAGCAGCTATTCAAAATGAAGTCAGAATAATAGGATACACAGAATCTTGTGCATAAACTAGCTGACATGCTCAGAGCAGAACAGCTAAATGTGTACAAGACATAATTGTTGGAGATTGCAATGCAGAGCTCCCTGAGCCTGAATGATAGCCATCAGTATTGGGGGTATCCAATTTAAATTCACCACACATATTCTAGGGCCACATTCAAAAATTTTCACTAACAATGCCAGTTCCATCACAGCTCAATTGATATCAATTTTTCTTTTCCTGGTTATTGTTGCAAAAAGGTTCACTGCCACATGCTGGAAGCAAGCTGTTTTCTCTATAAGAAGGTGTCCCAGTCTAGCACTTTAAGTGGCCATATTCAGACCCTAACCTTGCCCCTCTCAAGCATCTGCTTGCAACTGTACAGCTGTTTGGGGCACATATCTCCCATACTGCATTATGCATGTGAAGCAGCACTGGATAGGATAGGGATCAACGTCCCCTCTAAGCTGCAGTCTTGTGAGCAAAAATTCTACTTGGTGAGCTACAGGTATTAAAGTCATGAGCTATTGGCATTAAAGTTGTGATACTGCATAAATTAGTTTGTTCTGGGGCCATTTTTCCTGAGCTAAGACAAAAATGTGTGAACTGGAGGCAAAAAATCTGTGAGCTAGCTCACACTATCTCTGCTTAGAGAGAACATTTATAGAGACACAGAAAAGTAACTGAAACAAGGGAAATGAGAGGCTCTACTGTAGTCAGTCTTCATTCTGTCTACATGTTTCTAGCCAAGCAATTTAGAACTCAGTAATGAAAAGCGAATTTAAAAGGAATGATATGGGGCTGATGCCTTGGAATGTAACAATGGCATTTCAAAGTCATTATTTTTGTTCTATTAAAGGCAAACCTGAAAGCAGCTGTTTTGTATACTATGAACCACACAGGCCTAAGAGTATCCCTAAAACCTAGGTTTGAGAAAAGGAAAGATTCACCCAACTGAATGCAGATTTCCAGAGAACAGCAAAGAGAGATAAGGAGGTCTTCCTGAAGGAACAATGCAAAGCAATACAGGAAAGTAACAGAATAGGAAGGACAAGAGATCTAGTCAAGAAAATTGGAGAAATCAAGGGAACGTTTCGTGCAAAGATGGCCATAATAAAGGACAAAAATGGTAGGGACCCAACAGAAGCAGAAGAGATCAGGAAGAGGTGGCAAGAATACACAGAAGAATTATACAAGAAGGATCTCAATGTCCCGGACAACCATGACAGTGAATCGATGACCTTGAGCCAGACATCCTGGAGTGTGAAGTCAAATGGGCTTTAGAAAGCATTACTAACAACAAAGCGAGCGGAGATGATAGTATCCCAGTTGAGCTATTCAAAGTCCTAAAAGATGATGCTGTTAAAGTGATGCACACATTATGTCAATAAATTTGGAAAACACAACAGTAGCCACAGGATTGGAAAAGATTGGTTTATATTCCAATCCCAAAGAAGGGTAATGCCAAGGAATGTTCAAACTATCGTACCATTGCACTCATTTCACATGCCAGCAAGGTCGTGTTAAAGATCCTACAAGCTAGGCTTCAGCAGTATGTAGATCGGGAACTACCAGAAGTTCAAGCTGGGTTTTGGAGAGGTAGAGGAACTAGAGATCAAATTGCCAACATTCAATGGATTATGGAGAAAGCACGGGAGTATCAGATAAACGTCTATTTCTGTTTCATTGACTACGCTAAAGCCTTTGATTGTGTGGATCACAACAAACTGTAGCAAGTCCTTAAAAAGATGGGAGTACCAGACCACCTCACATGTCTCCTGAGAAACCTGTATAAGGGTCAAGAAGCAACTGTCAGAACGGGATATGGAACAACTGATTGGTTTAAAATAGGAAAAGGAGTTCGACAAGGATATATATTGTCACCTTGCTTATTTAATTTATATGCAGAGTACATCATGAGGAATGCTGGCCTGGATGCACAAGCCGGAATTAAGATTGCTGGGAAAAACATCAACAACCTCAGAGATGCAGATGACACTACTCTAACGGCAGAAAGGGAGAAGGACCTAAAGAACCTCTTGTTGAGGGTGAAAGAGGAGAGCACAAAAGTAGGCTTGAAACTCATCATCAAAAAAACTAAGATAATGGCATCTGGTCCCATCACACCTTGGCAAATAGAAGGGGAAGACATGGAAGTAGTGACAGACTTCACATTTCTGGGATCCAAGATCACTGCAGATGGTGACTGTATCCATGAAATTAAAAGACGTTTGCTCCTTGGGAGGACAGCTATGGCAAACCTGGGCAGTACAATAAAAAGTGGAGACATCGCCCTGCCAACAAAAGTCTGTATAGTCAAAGCGATGGTATTCCCAGTAGTAATGTATGGCTGTGAGAGCTGGACCATAAGGAAGGCCGAGCACAGAAGAATAGATGCTTTTGAGATGTGGTGCTAGAGAAGAATCTTGAGAGTCCCTTGGACTGCAAGATCAAATCAATCAACCCAGACTGTTCCCTGGAAGGTCAGATGCTGAAGCTGAAGCTCAAATACTTTGGCCACCAAATGAGAAGGGAGCACTCCCTGGAGAAGATCCTGATGCTAGGAAAGACAGAAGGCAAAAGAAAAAGGGGACGGCAAAAGATGAGATGGCTGGACAGTGTTACTGATGTAACAAACACGAATTTGAGCAGACTTCGGAGGATGGTGGAAGACAGGAGGGCCTGGCGTGACTTTGTCCATGGGGTCGCAAAGAGTCGGTCTCGACTGTGCGACTCAACAAAAATTTGATTGTGCACACCTCCAGCATTCACAGATCATAATCTGACATGACTTAAAAATTTAAAAAAGATGTTGCTTTTTTCCAAGTTTGATGATTGGATAACTTAGGAAGTTTCAGTTTTAGTGCATCTCTGTACTATGTTTAAATGAATCATGGCCTTCCCACACCTTGTGAACTTCAGGGAACATAACACAAGTTTCTCTAAATCCACACAATACCACATTCCCAAGGTTCCTTGGTAGAAGCTGTCTGGCTACAAACTCTGTTAGAACTGTTAATCAAGCTCACTTGAAGCTCATTAATGTTGGTAGAGTATAGAAATAGCCTAATACTACAAGCAATGAGAACTTGTCAGCATTAAGCATTTCAACTGGAAGAAAGCATCAACTAAGAAATAATATTACCATATCCGACTAAAATTGGAATATTTTCTTTTATACCTAGCACTAGCCCCTTTCCCCTTTACTGGCAGCACTGCTGAACCATCTCACAGCAGGAAACCACACTAGAAAGGAAGCAGGCCACAGCAAACATTATAGCAACCTTATTAATTGGGACATATTTTAGGCACAGATTATTTTCTTCATATTGGTACTTCTTATAAACCCTTGCTTTCATCCTGGCAAAGGTTCATTCATGTGTAATTAAAATAAAGCTTCAAACCATAGATATCTCTACATGTATGATTATGGTTACATTTAGTGTTGTATCTGTTTTTCATCCCCCCCCAAACCCCCCCCCCCACAATTTTAAAAAAGTTTCTGACAAGGGCTTGCTTCAAAATGAAGTTTTACCTTTGTAAAGTGCACAAATTAACCCTGAAGATTGTGCTTTTTCAAACGCCAGTTTCATTTGATTTCTGCTTAACAAATATGAAACATATAATTACAGTTGGTTTCTGGCCTGTGATTTCATGGTGAGCTCAAAAATGTTGCTGGTGGTGGTGGCACAAGTGGGACCTTAAATCAAGGCCTTTCTCCTTCAGAAGTGGTGTTTGGCCATGTGGGTGAGACAGGCATTGCAAAATAAGCTGGAAACACTGATTAAAGGCTAAAGTGAACAAGGCCCCAACTGTGATGAAAATTGCAGCGAGAAATGAAGCAAGTCACATTATTACCTATGACAAACCAGTCCTAGCCATTTTTCTCAATTCATGAGTCACTTCCTGAACAGCTCTAAAAACCAGCCTTCCAGAACAGACTAGAATTTAACATTTGAATATCTGAAAAGCAAGGAGGAAAATAATCTCGTATTTGTCAGGACATATTTAGATATCCTGGAAAAGCAAAGTGCAAGCCACATTAAAAAAAAAAAAAAGATTTTCCTCATTGCTGTTCAGAGGATCAAAGAGTGACATGGACATTATTAACATTCAATACGTCACCAATGGCAATTGTTGTTCAGAGACTAGAGAAGTTACCTGTGTACAAAAACTCCTTTCTACAGAATGGGATGTACAAAATGTAATTAAAATAGATTGCAGAGGCAAAGCAACATGAAAATAAGTTCCAAACCGGATGCAAAACACCTCTTAAAAGCATACTGTCCAGATTTTTTTTTCTGGAACAAAGAAATTTGCAAAACTTTTTTTTAAAAAGCTCTATACTGTTGGAAATTCAAGCAGTATAATTCTAGCGCAAGAGAAGCCAATAGTAAAATTGATTGGAATAGACCGAAGACTTTATAAACAAACAAATGGCTGCTTTATGCTACTAACTCTAAGGAACAGTTGTGGGGGGAATGAAATCATATACAAGGTGGCTTCACTGGAAGTAATCTATATGTAGAATCATAGAGTTGGAAAGGACCTCCAGGGTCATCTAGTCCAACCCCCTGAACAATGCAGGAAACTCACAAATACCTCCCCCTAAATTCACAGGATCTTCATCACTGTCAGATGGCCATCTAGCCCCTGTTTAAAAACCTCCAAGGAAGGAGAGCCCACCACCTCCTGAGGAAGCCTGTTCCACTGAGGAATCACTCTGTCAGGAAGTTCTTCCTAACGTGGAGCCGGAAACTCATTTAATTTCAACCCATTGGTTCTGCTCCTGCCTTTTGGGGCCACAGAAAACAATTCCACACCATCCTCTATATGACAGCCCTTCAAGTACTTGAAGATGGTGATCATATCACCTCTCAGCCACCTCCTCTCCAGACTAAACATCCCCAGCTCCTATGTAAGATATGTGCAGCTGCCCATTTTAACAAGAATAACAAAACTGGCAACCCTCAAGACTAATTCACTTGACTACAGTAAAGAATTGGTAACCCAGATAATGTGAGAAGAGTGGGATCCAAGTTCCTGCAAGTAGATGTAGTTTGGGCTAGCAGATCCTTCCTGCAGCAGCCCCCAAGTTAATACAGGAACAAGAGAAGGTGTTTTATCTAGTTCTCCCTCTTGCTGCACCCCCATGATATCTTGTAGGTCCCCAGCCTTTAACAGCAGCATCAGAGGGGTTTAGGGGGCTACTAGGTGAAAGGCAAAAAAGATCCACTTCCACAAATTTTCTCCAGTGGCAGGAGTTTGGATCCAACTTGTTGTTCTTGTGACTTCAGCACATTTGAACATCAAGAAACACTTAAGATGACCACAATTCTAGTTGAACTATGTGGCTCTGTACCACCTAACGTTTTGCGTTATTCACAGCCTGCACAGAGGTCAGCTCTTCTAAAGTGACCCTTTGGGATATCAGTACTCCCAAAGGAAAAAAAAAACAGAAGTACACATCTCAGGCACAAGTCGACAGAAAAAAATGACACACTAGGTATGACAGCAGCATATCCATCATCAGCCAGGCTGGCTGAAAGGAATGTATCACTGTGGTGGATTTTTATCCAGCATAAATTTTAAAAAATGATCCCAAATGATTAATTTCTTCTTCCTCACCCCAGTAGCTTACGCCTACTTTGGGACAATCAGTGTGTTCCCACAAAAATGCTCTTTTTCAAGAGTGAGACCATAATTTCAGGGGATACACATTTTGCCCAGGCCACACTCATGTAGGAAGGCAGACCCTTTGTTAATATCTAAACAGAAGACACACCTTTCTCCTCCCCCTCCTTCAGCATCCAGAGTTCATTTAAGTCCAGCACATTTTTAGGGCATATTGGATGTAGATCTTTAAGAGAACTACCTAAAGACAAGCATTTTGATCTCAGCAATTACCTGCCTGATAATCAAGCCTCCCTTTTTACAAGAATGATCCCTGATCTTCCTTAGAGGCCTGATATCAAGATGGGAGGAAACAGGCAAGTTCTTTGCTCCTTCTTGATTTGTTGGTAACTGAGAGGCCCGGGTGGCTGGCTTCTCCCTTGCCATAGAGAAGCAACAGGCTTGCAAGAGCAATCTCTGCTAACTAACTGTTGTATTTGCGGCTCATAACTGAAAAGGAGATATGCATAATTAAGCATCCTCTCTAGGATATTGGTGGGGCCCAGGCTAACCAAAGGGGGGAAAAACTTTGTTGGGAGACAACATTCATTTCATCTGTTACTGCTTTAACCCTTTGTGCTGTTGCTTTGACACCATGATGACAAAGAATACTACGATGAATTCCCTCTGGATGGGTAGAGATGTGGAGGGTTAATCCCGCCGTTTTGGAATCATATCCAGGATGAATTCAGCAATGCCTATGAAATAGACAACTTGTGCAATACCAAAGAGTGGGGCAATAACCAGAGCTCTGCAATAAGCCCCCTTGAAAAATGCTGTAGGACCTTCCTTCTTCCAGATTTTCCTAAAGAGAGAAACAAAGAAAACTGGTGAGAGTTTATGTATTTCCCACTATTACAATTCCTTCTCCTAGCTGTGCCAGCTAGAGCATCAATTAGTTCAACAATTCTATTCCCATTATGCTTTAGTGCACACCGGTCTCTTAAGGAAACAGGTTTTTACTCTTGATCAAATTAGCCATCATCTTTTCTCACTCTCCCCTAATAATTTGCTCTATCTGGCTCTTCACCTCTAACTGCACTCTCTGTTCCTTGCTTGGTAGGAGCTCTGTTCCAGAGACCCTTCTTTCTTCTTCTACCAGCAACCTAGTTCCCCTGCCTTTATTTATTTGTTTGTTTGCTAGACCATTTATATTCCGCCCTATCCCCAAAAGGGCTCAAGGCGGATAACAACATTATAAAAACAGTATAAATAACCATTAAAACATATTAATACAACAATACAATACAGTTATAGGTGGTGGCTGAGTTGGGCACATGTTATATAGGCTGAGAATCTGGCACAGTAAAAAAAGTAATTTAATATTACCTTTCTCCCCTGGGCTTTGTACTGCTTCTCGTTCTGCTCCTTTCTAGTCTCACTTGGCTAAGCCCCAAACTTGAGAGCCAGTTTGGTGCAGTGGTTAAGTGTGCGGACTCTTATCTGGGAGAACCGGGTTTGATTCCCCACTCTTCCATTTGCACCTGCTGTAATGGCCTTGGGTCAGCCATAGCTCTGGCAGAAGTTGTCCTTGAAAGGGCAGCTGCTGTGAGAGCCTTCTCCAGCCTCACCCACCTCACAGGGTGTTTGTTGTGGGGGAGGAAGGTAAAGGAGATTGTGAGCCGCTCTGAGACTCTTCAGAGTGGAGGGCGGGATATAAATCCAATATCACCATCATCAAACCCATTCTGTGCCTTTGATTCACTACTTAAGTCCAAACTCACTCTCCCGTTCCACCATGGACCTGCAACAACCCTTTTCACTTCTCCACAGTATTCCTCCATTTTGGTGCATTGAATTGCACTGTCTTCTCTTTATGAATGTTCAATGAAAGATCAAATGTAGATCAATTAAAAGTTGCCTTCTATTTCTGTTATACCAATTCACCACCACCACCAACATTATCTGAAGACTGTGCCTTCAGATGCTACCTGGGTACATCCCATAGTAGAAAACAGATGCATGTATAAAGGCCACACATGTGTATCCCCCCACCCACCCCAAACACTTGCCTTGATAACACTACATTATTCAGCTTTCCCAAAGAGGACATATGCCTTGTTAGCATCTAACAGAGGGTGAAGTTTCCATGCTTGTTAATGAGTGGGCTTTGAGAAGAACGCAAAGTAAGGAATTGGGTCTGGACAAATGGGGAGGGGGAGAATGTTCACTTCAGGATTAAATGGGCCTAGTTAGAGTTGCCTCAGTACATGTTATTTTAAGTAGCTTTGAATAGGTATAGAAGACATATGGTTAACAAAATCCTTTGAATGACTGACAAATAGTTCATTTACCTGGCACAGTCTGTGATCCCTGAGTATGTATCCTCATTGATTCCCCTCTGCAAAGACTGCAGCCTTGTCTTGATTACTGAGAAAAGAAGACAGCAAAGCCTGATACAACATCCCATTAGCGCCCTCCCGCTGCCCTTCTCTTTCTCTCCCTGGCTTCCCCATCACCCTTCTCGTTCTCTCCCCAGCTTCCCCGCTCTCCTACTGCCCTTCTAGTTCTTGCCTGCACTTCCCCACTCAGTCCCCGCAGCAGCAGGTGAGAGCCAGGCGGGGGGGGGGGGGAGGTGTTAGCCATGCCTGCTCCTCCCAAGTTTCTGCAGGAGCCCACTGGAGAGGCTCGGGGTCTGAGGCACACTGAGGTGCCAAGAGGGGAGCTGATGAGCTGGGGGGGGGCTCAGGGCTGAGGAGAGGGACTTGGTGGGGGATGCCGCGAGGGGGACATCGGGGTGGTGCAGCTCTGCTGGCACTTCTGGGGTCGGGGGAAGACTGGCTGCTTCCATATATGTTGAATAATGCACTCTCAGTGCACTTCCGTGACCCTTTGAAGCGGATTTTCTTTTTTGTACTGGAAAAATTCAGTTGTGAATCATCATTAAAGTGTATTGGAAGTATATGATCTGCCAGGCATCCTGTTTACCCTCCAGACAAGGTTTTCGCATTGGTTGGTCAAGCTGCTGCTGGCCTGGGAGGGGCTGAAAAAAGAACACTTCACTCCCAGGGGGCCTCCACCGGCTGCCTTTAATTCTTCCTTCGACAGAGTGCCTCCTCCATTTGGAAGAGCTGTGCAGAGCAGGACGGAGGGAACCGAAGAAAAGGGAATGTGTGGAGAGGGTGGGGGAAGGCAGGAGAGGCCCCCCCTTCCTCTAGCAAGGCTTCTGTAATGAGGGAATCCAGCCCCGTTGTTGCGGCTGTGCTTTCACCTTTGTCCTTCTCCTTCTAGGGAGAGGAGGAGACTGACACAAGTACAGGCAAGTGGCCGAGCCCAGGGGGAGGTGGTTGCAAGCCCAGGGAGCTGCCGAAGGCAAAGCCAGGTAAGGCCAGCAGGGCACAAGTGGGAGGGAACATCCAGCACAGTTGGGCTAGTTCCTCCATGTGCTACTGAAAAGTGTACATGAGGCACATAGAATCATAGAGTTGGAAGGGATCTCCAGGGTCATCTAGTCCAACCCCCCTGCACAATGCAGGGAACTCACAAATACCTCCCCCTAAATTCACAGGATCCTCATTGCTGTCAGATGGCCACCTAGCCTCTGTTTAAAAACCTCCAAGGAAGGAGACATAGGTCAGACAGCAGCTGTAATCAAAACCCAGACTAGTCTCAGGCTGGTCTTTGCTTTGGGCAGAGATTATGGTTGCTGTGTCACCCGGCAGCACTTGGCAAATTGCTCTTCTGCACTGGTCAGCTGTTGCAAGCAATTCTAGCAGGCCTGGCCAGTTGCATTGCCACTCAGATCTAACAATACAAGAACTACCTGAAGATTCAAACTCTATGGGATTCAAACTACAGGCTACTGCAGTGACTTGTGTAATGCAAGGTATCCAACCCATTCTACCAATCTGCATGTAAAAATAAGGTTGATGCTGTTTTGAAAGGGAAATCTGACTTGTCTAGAAACCTAGGTGCCTGTGTCATGATCTTGAAGTTTTGGGCCCAATCTAGTGTTCATGGGTTGCAAGAGAAACCACTGGCCTTGCACACATCACATCTCCTACTTTTTTGTCCTGTGGGGTTTATACATTCAGCGCTCACACTCTTTTCTTTGGCATAGAAAAATAAGAAACGGGCTATGACTAAATTATGGACTTGGTTACCAATGTATGTATTTATTGTCACTGATGTAGATGTATGGAGAGCTAGTGTTGCATAGTGGATAGAGTAGGAGATCCCTTACCTTGTTGAATGTATGGGAACTTTACCTTGTGTGCATGGTTCTAGAAATGCGGGGCTGACCATTGTACTGAGGAAACTATGCTCTGATCCAGCAAGGGAACTCATACTCTTAGGGGCTTTGGGAGTATTCAAGTTGGTTTCTTTGGTATCTATGTGTGTGTGCACGCACACACCTGGAAGTCATGGTGATAATTCATCTGTTTTCAAAAACTGCTGTGTGTGTGTGTGCTAGAAGTTAACTTTGCCTAGGGCACCAGATAGTCCAGGGCTGCCCCTGCCCATTAGGGACACATTTCTCTAGCCAAGAGCACAAATTACTATATAAGAACTTATCTGAAGGAGAGTTCTTCTGAATCAGACTAGTAGGGCTATCTAATCCAGCAGTCTGTTTCCCACAATGACCTACCTGCAAGCAGGGCCTGAAGGCCACTGTCATCCCTAGCCATTGCCTCCCACCAGAAACTGGCATTCAGAAGCAGACTGGATCAGAACATGAGGATTCCACTGAGCCATCTTGGCTAATAGCATATCCTCCGTTAATATGTGCAATCACAGCTAGTGACTGTTGTCATCACAACTTGTGGCTGTGGATTCTATAACATTAATTGTATCATGAAGTAATTTCTGTCCTAAACAATTTCCTTAGATGACTCCAAATTCTTGCATTGGGGCAGGAAGAAAGAAGTCTCCATCCACTTTAAGTTTTTGATGCATAGTTGTTTACACGCCACCTTTAGACTGCATGTAATCCTCCTTTTGTGTATGCCTCCTTTTGACTGCCCCTATTCTCATGGGAAGAGGGGCCGAGAGAAGCTGCAATATTTATCACTCTCCCCCCCCCCCCCCGCAGATGCTTCTGCTCCCCTTTCTCTGAAACACTGTTAATATGCTACAGCAGTAGTGGGGTTCCTTCCCTTCCACAAGGGAGGCTGCTGGAGCAATCTGGATAGCACCTCCTCTCACTGTGGTGCTAGATCCCTGGGAAATCTGAGGAAACATCTGTTTTCTTTTGTCTCACATTCACCCTAGTGCTATAAACCACCTATCTCATGAGAGGTTACATTTTTTTGTCCCACCTCACATTTCATGAGAAGTCAGACAGAGAAGCATCAGGGTTTTTCTTCCATTTTCTCCTCCCCTGTTGTTAACAACCCCTATGAACTTCCCCACATATCATACATAACCCTCTGACTGAACTTTGTTACCATCCCTACCATCACAAGGGTTGACTACTACAGCTGCTGTGCTGCCTGCCAGGCATCCCGAAAGGAAGGACACATAGAATGGAGCCTTGACATCAGGGTTCTTCTGCCCCAGTTTGTTCAAGTTTGCAAACAATGGGAAATAAACAATGGAAAATGGTACATCCCTGCATAGGAAGAAACAAGATTGTGAACAACAAGGAAAGAGCTATTTGCTTCTGTCTTCTAACAGGTGATTGCTCATGGTAACAAAGATTACCCTCTCTCATAGGGAAATATAGTAATCAAATATCCTCATTATGATTCCCACAATGTGCCATGATGATATTATACCAATAACAACAAATGTTATTAAATACAATACTTCTGATAGCAATACTACCATTATTTATAATAATGTGTATAAAAGGGGCCAGGAACCTGTCATGTCAAATTCCCCATTCAAGGCAGAATCCACCATATACTAGGCTCCCTGCTACAAGACACACAAGCCATATAATCCAGACTAATCTAGTTAGACTTTTTAAACTGCTTTCTCTAAAGGACAACCTTACCTTAGTAATGTAGCCCCAAGTCCCTTATATAGTCCAGCAATGCCTTTGTTCCGAAGCAACTCCCTTGTGATTTGCATAGCTGTTGTTCGTGCCTCCACTACAGACTCTGCTGCCCCAGCACTAGTAGAAGGGCTTAACTGAGCCTGGGTTGCCATTAGTTTCTTCTGAGCCGCTGCAGAGGAATCAAGAGCAGATAATCACTTACATACCTCCACACTAGGTTGATGCTGCAACATGAATGTACACCCACAATTGAAAAAGTCTTATTCTAACAAGAGAATAAAGAGGACAGTCACAGAAGCAGGGAACAAAGCGCTGCCTGAAATCAGCTCTCATCAGTATTTTACATATCCTGAAATGAATCTTGTCCTGTTCAGATCCGAAATTGCAGTTCTGTTTAAGCAAAATATTTTTGAGGGCAACCAAATGTTATAGTTTCAGAGCAACTCACTACTTTAATATTCAGGTCACTCAATTTATATTTTATGCAAAAGAGTTACAGAGGCTTTTCTCATATGACGCAACTATTTGCCAAGAATGCTATGACCAATGGCCAAACCAGACATAATTGTAGTAGACTGGTTTTTTCTTTTTTTCTCAGTGGGGGAGGGGAATGGAAGGAAGGAGGGAGGGAGAGAGAACAAGAACATGTAAAAAGTAAAGAATGGGTGTCCAACTTTCAGAATAAAAGAGTTTTACCAGTGAAGAAAACCGAGCCTATCCCACACACTTATCTCCCTGCAGCCAATTTAACATTTCTCCACCTAAATTCACTTCCAGTTCTGGAGGTCAGCTCAGAAGAAAAGCCCCTTGGGAGGACAGACTTTGGAAAAGTAAGCCACAGGCAATGCAGAGAGAATTCAACAGTACATGGGACCTGAAAAGAGGAATGCTAAAATCAGTCCTCTCTACATAATTGGGGCAGCTCCAGGTTTGCTGTCATTAACTCTAGTTTGTCCTGGATAATACCCTAGTTCACACCACTCCATCTCATGCAAGAAGTATACTGTCCTTTTCCCCAAAATGCCCATAGAGAATGACTTAGGCTTGGCTCCACATGTAAAATGAGATGGACAATGCTGAAGTAATAAAATGGACTTCATCATCACTGACAGCATTGATGCCAATTTGAATATTTTCCCACATAAAAATATTTGCTACAGATTGAAAGCCCCTTAGTAAGAAAGGTTCTGAGACTTTTCCCAGCTATGCTGATTTTCTATTTGTAGGGAGTTTTTAACATAGAGAAGCATTAGAGTGATATTCCCCACTTCAGTAGAATCCACAACACCACCTGGGCCTTTTACCACTGCATCCTACAGAGCAGGCTTTAGGCCAAATTTAAATGTGATGTTGGTGAGGCAAAGGCAACTTGCCCATAAGACTTTGTGCTCAGATAGTGTCTGAGGACCTAACTACTTGCTATGTTTTCCTTGGGTCCTGGTGATCAGATGGGCACAGCAAATTCCATGCTTTGAATTCAGGTGTAGGGAAGTCAATTCAGATCGGGACTATGGTATGGAGAAAAATGTCCCTTGAGTCCTCCCCTGTGCCATCTTCTTGAGCTGAAGTAACCCAGGAAAGTTGGTGTTTGCCACACTGGGGAAACTTAACATGTGTTGATGGTCTGCATATGTATGGTAGGTAAGTTTTCCTGTTAGGAGAAATAGTGGCTACCCAGTAGGCTTCCCAACCCCCCCCCCCCCCCGCATTTGCAGCCTCCTCCCCCGCTCTCCAAAAATCCAAAGCGGGGTAGGGGGGTGGGAAGAACATGCAAGTAGGCATCATGTAGTTGTAGAGCTCCTGATCCGTTTGTAAAATGTGTGCCTTTAAGGCTGCACAGGAAACAGGAAGGGCTTCATTGGAAAGGGTCAGTAATAGTTTCCATGGAGAACGGCCCCTCCCTTTCTTTTGCTTTCGTTTTCACAGCAAGTAGAGTTCTGCAGGAAGAAGATCTAGTAAGTATTTGTGTGTGAGAGAGAGGGAGGGGGCAGGGGATTCCCTGGTTTGGAGGCCCTCCCCCCCTTTAGAAAGCGTGGGGGGGAGGGAAATATCTACTGGGCACTCTATTATTCCCTATGGAGAACGATTCCCATAGGGAATAATAGGGAATTGATGCGTGGGTATTGGGGGCTCCGGGGGGGCTATTTTTTGAGGTAGAGGCACCAAACCTTTAGTATAGCATCTAGTGCCTCTCCCCAAAATACCCCCCCCCAAGTTTCAAAACGATTGGACCTGAGGGTCCAGTTCTATGAGCCCCAAAAGATGGAGGTGGGGAGGCTGCGTGGACAGTTGCAGCGAAGGAGGAAAACGGAGGCAGGGAGGCTGCATGGACGGTGGTGGTGAAGGAAGAAATGGGGGAGGAAAATGGGGGGAGGAGGAGGAGGCATCGAGGCTGTGTGGGGAGGGGGGTGAAGGAGGGAGGAGGAAAATGGGAGGAGGCAGCAGCAAGGCTGCTCAGGGGGTGAAGGAGGGAGGAGGAAATGCCTCGGGGGGAGGCCATATTGGGTGCCCCCACCCTGCTGACCCTGGGGCCGGTCCCCGGGCCAAAAAGGTTGCGGACCACTGCTCTAAAGTACTTTGGAGATCTACACAAGCTTCCCTCTCCCCAAAACTATTTCTGGTGTAGTTCTCTCATTCCACCAGGAGATGGAGCACATGTCAGTCCTCTGGGCTGACACATTTGCCATATACTGTACACTCTTGCAACTGGGACACAGCTGTATGCTGCAGCATAAACCTTTTTTCCATTTCCTAATCTGACACATTTTGGAAAAAAAAGATTTGAATTACAATGGGAAACAAAGGAGATGCAGAGAAAGAGGGGTAAAGGTGGTCTCAGTTCTGCAGACAAAAGCACAAGGAGATATTAAGAAATCCCAGCAACTTTGCCTGATATGAAATGTCCACATAAAGGGGACTGATAAAATGCTAGCTCAGTTCCATCAGAGATTCAGATGGTAGCAGCAGTTCTTTCCTGCCTAATTCCACTATGCTAAGCAATAAGATAGCCTCAGGGCTGGCCCTAGGGCGCATGGCACTCCAGGCAGCCTTGGTGCCCGTGCCCCCCACTTGCCATGGTGCCTCCTCCCTCTCTTCCTCACAATTTTAATGCCTGGGAACAGGCGGTGAAGCACCATGCTCCCAGGCTCTTTAAAGGCCACACCTCTGGCAATCAGCTGATGGGTGGGTAAAACCACACCAGAGGCCAGCAGCTCCTATGCTGGCCCTCAGGTGTGCTTGCGATCAGCGTGGGGGCAGCGATGGTGGGAAAGACAAGCCAGCCACTGGAGGAGCGAGCTGCCGCTGCTGCCTTTCTCCCCACTTCCTTCCTGGATCATGTGGGAAGGAAGTGGAGAGGAGGTAGTGGCAGCAACTGCTCTTTCAGCGGCTGACTTGTCCTTCCTGCCACTGCTGCCCCTGTGCTGATTGTGAGCGCACCAGAGGGCTGGCAGTTTTACCCATCAATCAGCCTTTAAAGAGCCCTGGGCGTGCGACGCTTCACCATCTGTTCCTGAGCATTAAAATTGTGAGGAATGGAGGAAGGGGGAGGCAAATAGGGATTTGCCTAGGGTGCAGGGCGGAGGCTGAATTTGGCGCCCCCGCCCTGCCAGCGCCCTAGGCAAATGCCTAGTTTGCCTAGTGGGCGGGCCGGCCCTGGATATCCTTGCATCATTAGAAATAATGGTTGATATAGTATAACTTTAAAACCATCCCTTCCTTTCTTGCCTATACCCCACACCTGTGGGTGTGGCAGAAAAGAGAAGGCAGCACAATGGTGGGCAAACACTGCCTAGGGCAAAATGTTTGCTGACTCTAAGGATTTAATGAGGTGGGAGACAGAGAAAGAAGAAACATCCCAGAAAAACAGAGGACAAGAAGGTTCTTCTCCCTTCTACACTAGTTACCCCTATGTAAGCCAAAAACGTCTGTTCCTTTACCTGCTTCCTCTCCCCTATACATATATCTATATATCATCTTCATTTTTTTATGAGGGGCCTTTTTCCACATCAAGATAACAGAAAAATGAGGGAAACATATTTGGCATACCAGAAACTGGAACCCTTATCTGGTGGATCAGGGAAAATATTTCTTTTGGCTAAAAAGCCCTCTGGACTGATTCACTAAATGTGTTCTTGTTTTCTTCCCGCTACTGTCTCATTAAAGTCCTCCCCCATTACTTGAGACACCCCAGGAGGCACTCTCTGTGGCTGCACCACCCCTACAAAGAAAGAAGAGAGACGGGTGAGGTACCAATTCGGCCTGCATCCTGCAGCTGGATTTTGAGCATCTCCATAGGAGTGGTGACAATCACCTGGCAGGTCCCAGCCCCACAACCAGCAAGCATTTCCTTCAGCAATGTCAGCTTCTTCCTGGCAAAAGATGGGAGAGAAATACACCGAAAGAAAGTCAGTCGAATGACTCAGTTGAGTTAACCTGTCTTTGGGCAAAATAGCCAGATTTGGTGAGAAGCTTTTATCTGTTTTACGATCACATGGGGCGGGGGCTTAAACAGTGCTAGTCACTGATCATGACTTCCCTCCCACCACTAGTCACTGATCAGGGAAGGGAAGGCCAGCAGGTGAGGAGGTCACATAGCAGAGGGTGAGAAGAAGGCAGCAAGCCTAGAAACATATGTCAAACAGAAGGGAGGGGAGACTCCTCACCTTCTGGGAAGGGAGTCACCACTGCCCCCAGCCCCCCCTCCAGCCTTAGCCCCCCCCCTTCTCCCTCCCCCTGCCTACAAGCTGATGAGTTTCCTCCTACTCCCAAAGAATTATAAAGAACTTTTAAAGAGAAGAAAATAGGAAGGCTGATTGACATTGTTGGCTTTTAAAGTGGAAATGTTCAAGCCCCATTGTGGAAAGAACATAAGATTACCATTCATTTTTCCTACATTTCTTCTGTTTTTAAACATTGGTTGGCGGTGTGTGCGTGCAAGTAGGTAGCCTTGCCTAGGGCACCAAATAGTCTGGCGCTGGCCCTGGCTGTAGCCCTGCCAACAAAGTGGCTGTAAGAAACACAGTCTTGTGGCAGTGGCTGAAAATAGATGGGACTATGACAGACACAGCTCTGGTGGACTAAATGCAGGCTAAATAAAAGGTTTCAGGTATAAGATGCATCCAAGTTATAATTTGTCTGGGAAGGGGAATATAAAGAAATCTCTTATATATGAACATCTATGAAGCTGCCTTATACTGAATCTTTATTGGTCCATCACAGTCTGTACTGTCAACTCAGACTGGAACAGGCCCGTAGCCAGAATAGTTTGGGTGGAGGGGCCCCCGAGGTAAGAAATTTGGTAGGAGGGCAACGGGGCCAGATGTCCCCGTTTGCACGGAGGGTTCCTCTTGAGGAGCCCTTTGTGCAAACTCCACCCCTGCTGGGCTTTCCTGCGATGTGGGAAAGACCAGCAGGGCCAGATTGCCCCGTTTGCACCAAGGGCTCCTCTTGAAGAGACCTTCGTGCAAACTCCAACCTGGATGAAAACAAAGGAAAAAAAAAGGAAAAGTTTTCGCTTCCCTCCTGCAATGCTAGCTGGAGTGGTTTGGTGTCTGCCGTAGTGGTTTGGGGCGCTGGCCATAGTGCACACTCAGAGAGACACAACCAGACAGAGAGAATCTCCCACTTTGCTGACCTTGTCAATTTCACCACACACACCCCCCCTTCTGCCAGGACCAGCAGCTGCCTTGTCAGTTTCAGGAGTGAGCGCAAAAAGCCACCCCCAGTTGGAGCGAGTTGCTTTCACTTTGCCTTTGATTTTTGTAAACAATCCCTTCAAGGGGGGTTTCTCTGTCGGGTTTTTTTCCTCCATGCAAACACCATCCTCACTGAGCAGCAGCAGCCCTGGAGGCCCTCCAATGGAGGGGCACTACAGGGGGAAGGGGGTTCTTAATAGAGGGGCCGTGCCCCCCCCGCCCTGGGCTCCACCGTGGCTACGGGCCTGGACTGGAAGTAGCTCTCCAGGGTCTCAAGCAGAGGTCTTTCACATCCCCTACTACCTGATCCTCTTAACTGTAGGTACTAGAGACTGAATCTGGGACCTTCTGCCAAGCACATGCTTTACCACTGAGTCATAGCCCCTCTCACAGGTTTTCAGTTCAGACACAATGGCAATTGCCTTATACTTGAAATTGCCTTATACTTAATCAAATCCTTGGTCCATCAAAGATAGTATTTTCTACTCAAACTGGCAGCAGTTCTCCAGGGTTTTAGGCTGAAATCTTCCTAATTACTTACTGCCTGATCCTTAACTGGAGATGTGAAGGATTGAACCCGAGGTCTTCTGCATGCCAAGCAGATGCTCCATCACTGAGTTATACTTAAACTACAATTAAACTACTTCAGAATCTTTATTTTAGAATATAACAACAGATATTACTGGCTAAGAATAATACACTTCCCTTACCCACACATCCTAAAACCATTGCAATTCAAGTTTAAAAATATCTTCTAGAAACATCCAAGGTTTTCATTTTTTTAAAATGCCCAGTTTGATACCACACACTAAAAGAGTGCTGGAGAGATTAGCTCAATTCTAAGCTCTTGCTATATGCACATTAGGTTCCTTAAAGGAGCCTCAGATTGGGCAAACAAAAAAAATCAAATATTTGCCCAAGATCAATGACCAACCTAAACAGAAAGACTGATGTGAAATGTCACTGACACACTTTTAGTGTTTAATATACATAGGATGTTAAAGATCTTGTTCACAATGGACTAAAAAATCTGAATGCTTAGCACTTGGCACGAATAAAAAAAATTACCCGCACTAGTGGTCTTGAACCTTTTGAAAGAAAGTTACTGAAATCCAGAAAAGTCCATCTGCACAGGGCTCCAGTTATGGCAACGATACTCTGTGAGGCCATAGGGCACTTGCCCTTTCATAGGAGAGAGTGGTAAAGTTGCATTAGCAGGTCACCAGTTTCTGCATTTCTTCTTGTTAATTTTGCAACATTATGCCAGAAAGGAATCATACCAAGTGGCAGACACGCACATTAGGTTCAGGTGGGTAGCTATGTTGGTCTGAAGCAGCAGAATCTCTTCAGACAGAGATCTCTATAGACTGAAGGAAGCTTCTTCAGAAAAGCCTGGAAACTCTTCTCCATGGCTGGCCTACAATCATGCAGTATGGGGGGCTGCAGAGAAGCCACAATGATGAAAAAGGAATTTTCACTTATTTTCCTTCTCAAAATTGCATTGCTATAAAATCACTGAATTGGTGATTTGCTTCTCAAACCATCCATTACTGCAATATACCATGTTTTTAAAAAGCTCTTAGCCTAAACAGCAGGACAGTACATGTGCAGGAATACATGTGAAGATCCCAATTACAAGGGGATACTGATAGAGAGTTTAAAAACTACACACACAAACAATATTTGTTTAACTGACTTTTTCTGGTATAGTATTTGCTTCTGGACTAAGGGCCGATTCACATTTACAGTCTATGTGTCCCCCACATAGTGATGTACTCTTGGGGTTCCCCACTTGGGAACTTAATTCCCAGACATGAAGATAATTCAAATTGGGACCATGGCACAGCTGTTTTCCTGACCTGAAAGAACCACTTTTCAGTGGGGAAGACACTATTTACCTGTTCGGAAAACTGACATTTACCTGAGTTTCCCCAACAAACAGCAGCTCCCCATGTCCATGATAACACTGTAACATGATAACACATGTAAGAGCTTCAGACTAGGAAGGGGAGACCCATGCTCAGCTATGAAGCTGGGCCACTCTCTCTCTGAGCCTGATCTACTTCAGAGGTTTGCTGGGAGGGCAAAATGGAGGTGGAGGGTAAATCATGCATGCTGCTCTGAGTTTCTCGGAAGAAAAAGTGGAAACAAAAGGGACAGCCTGATCAATCATTTCCTAGCTCTTAGACTGATAAGATTTGACCTTACAAGATAATGTACCAAGTGCTACAGGCCAGATCCCAGGCACAGTGTTTCCAGGTGCCATGGCACCTGCCAAAGTGTTTCTTGGCACCTGCTCGCTTCTTGAGGCCAAGGAGCTGCAGATCACTCCCTACCAGTTGACTGAATAGTAAAATGCTGAGCTCACTCTGAGGAGGTCCATCACAGTCAGGAGGCCTGAGCTTGGCCACTGAGAAACAGCCTCAAATCTCCAGGCTTGGCAACTTTTCCTTGAGGCTACAAAGGGAACAAAATGCACCCTCTTCCACAGATTTCTACCAATGTTCCACATGCTTTCTGAAACTCCTTTCTGCCGCTGCACTACAGCAATGATATAATTAGGACTGGGTATCTAACTAGCACTATCCCAACCTGACTACATTTCCAACAATGAATTTAGCAGACATCTACAATGTAATATAATACATAAAGTGTTATTAATCTAACAGATTAAGCAACCAGCCACTGACATAAATTCTCAAACCAAATAAATTCTATTATTTAGCTTTCATTAGAACATAAAAGGGCCCTGGTGATTCAGATTAAAAGTTCATCTAGTCCAGTGTTTGTTTCCCCACAGTGGCCATCCAGATGCCCACACACAGCACAGCATGGCACACAAATGGCAAAAGCACAAGCTGCCCCCACCCCCACTGCAGCTATCAGGATATATGTTTCTGTATATGAAAACTCTAGCTACCATGGCCATGGATTTATTTAATCCTTTTTCAAAAAGCCCTTCATGCCAGTTTAGAGATCTCTGCATCTTGCAGCAATGATCTTCTCTAAATTATGCATGGTGTGAAGAAGTACTTCATTTTGTCTGACCTAAATCTACCATCTCTGGTTGCATAAGTTTTGAATTCCTCTTTCAGCCTTTGTTTTTCAGGACGGATGACAAACTAGGAAGCTCTGAAGATACTGCAAAAATACTGGGAAAACCATATGATGTTAATAAGCTTTGGAGCAAGCTTTGAGGGACTACTCTGAAACTTCCTGGATTCATCACAAGACTCAAGCGTGAAAGCTTCTTATCAAGAGCCAGAGCTTGCCAAAATGCTCCTAAGCATCTGGAACAGCAGCAGCCATAGCAGACGGTGCTGGAAAAGTAAAGCGTCTCACATTTCTGTTCACCAAGCAAAGCACTACCACTTACACAAAACAAGAAAGGGGAGGGTAAAGATATCCATTTTCCTACTGCTTCCGATTGCATCAGCAAAGAAACAGCTAATGCCATAATGCCTAGTGACTGGGAAGAGAAAGAACAAAAGTCAGCATTTTCCAGCCCCACTTTAGAACAACAAACACACTGAAGGTCAAGATTTAAAAAAAAAAATGGATGGAGTCTATGCAGAGCTATCAGGAGGGTTCCTATATTAATGAAAATAAAAAATACATTTAAAAAAAAAACTTACCCAGAATCTTGAGAACAGTTTGTCAGAAAGCAATGTTGTTTTTTCCCCTAACAATGCCTGAAACACAGTGTACAATCAATCAAGTCTAATGGGGCAAAAGTCAGGGTTATATTTTAAAGTGATGTACTCTGCAAGATTGCAAACCTCAAGTTGTGCAATGCAATGAAAAACTGGGGATGAAATGGGTTGCTTCTTTTGTGCCACGCCATTAGAAGAGCTTTGCAGCTAAGCACACCTGTGGTAAACGTTTCTGCAAGACTAAGAACTTGAATGTAGCTTCCCCAGAGTCTGATACATATTCCTAAATTCTAATGAATCATATTCATGCTTTTATGACATTGAGAAGACTAAATGGTGCCTGGTGGACTTTATGGCCTCTGTTGACCCTAATTAAAACAACAACAAGAGTTGCTACTGCAGAAAGAAATTTCATCTCCATGACATGAAATGAAAAAATTAAGGGTGCCCAGGCTTACTGCCACACTAGAATAAACAGAAGAAGGGAGAAGCTATAGATTTCATGTCACTCTCAGAATTTAAGAACCCTTTTGTTTATTTAACAGAAAATGAATTATATACAATATTCAAGCAAAGGTACTAAAGGAGAACAACAATTCTAAATACATTTGAAGAACCCCTATTAATTATGGCACAAGTTTAAAAAGGTAAAGATGCGAGCACCCTGTGCAAGCCCTAGTTGTTTCCAACTCTGGGGTGACATCACATCACAACATTTTCATGGCAGACTTTTTATGGGGTGGTTTGCCACTGCCTTCCTCAATCATCTACACTTTACACCCAGCAAGCTGAGTACTCATTTTACCAACCTCAGAAGGACTCAACCTTGTCAACTACCCTACCCATTCTTGACAACAGATATTTACTAGCTCCATATGAAAAACAGTATCTACATGTCACAGTTCAGCAAGGCCAACAGACAAAAAGGAAAAGGGCTACACTGAAAGAGGGACTTTTGCCCTAATTCTCAATTTACAGTGATGGCAGCAACGTTGCCAATGTTACAAAGTGGAGGCTTTGGCAGGGCACTCATTACCCACCCTGCAGCCTAGGAAAATGAGGGGTGGCTAGTTATTTCCAAGATAATAGGCAGCTGCATAAATTTATAATGCACAGGGGTGTCTAGGCATATATTGTGAATACAAAATAGAATCAGCATTTAGAGTCTTGTAAATGCCATCAATCAACCCCTTGCCTCTTACCTTATCCCGTCTCAGCGTATAAACATCCTCTAGAGCACCCATCACTTTTATGCCCCAAGCACACATTGAGCTCTAAAAAATAGAATTGTGGGAGTGGCAGGACTGTTTTTACCTAAAAAGCTGTGTTCCTGGTATTGCTGGGTCCAAAAGAAAACAAACAGCAGCAAGCCACATAAAGAAGCCACCAATTCCAATTCGTTATTTTTTCTTTTTTTGAAATCTGTTCCTTTTATAGGATTGATACGTAATGCTTAATCGAGCATTAGTATTCAAGCTGCAGAAGCAGATATGGTTGCCAGGTCTGTGTTGAAAAATACCTGGAGACTTTGGGGGTGGATCCGGGAGAGGGCAGGGTTTGGGGAGGGGCCTCAGCATGGTACAATGCTACAGAGTCCACCCTTCAAAGCAGCTATTTTCTCCAGGGGAGCTAATCTCTGCCAGCTGAAAAACTCCAGGCCCCACCTGGAGGCTGGCAACTCTAGTAGCAGACAGCCACTGCAGTCACTTCACTTCACTTTGCAAAAGCAGCAACAGCATTAACAGGCCGCGTACTAAAACCATTCTCTCTCCTTCACACTCTTTCTATACAAAAAGAAAGGAAAGCAGGGGGGGACTTAACCCAAATCAAGAACCAAAATGGTTAGTTACCAACCAAGTACAGGGTCAATTTTTAACAACAATATTTAAAACCTAAGTAATACTGTCAAAGGGTGAAAAACATTTATGGGCTCAATATACACAAGTGGGAACTATTGCTACCCAACGTGTTTCGGTCCAAATTTGACCACTGAGGAAGGCCTATTCAGGCCAAAACACATTGGTTCGCAATAGTTCCCATTTGTGTGTACTGTATTTTTACTTTGTAATGGGGCTGCAGTTGGGTCCAGTTCTGAGAAGCACTGTCTAGCAGTCCCAGGTCCAAAGTACGTTCACTGCCTCGACCAGGGCCAGGGCCTTTCAGCCTTAAAACCAGCTCCGCAAAGTTTCCAAAACAAGCCACAATAACTGGTTAATTGCTAGGAAATGAACTTGAATTCATTCTGCCAACAGTTTGACCCCAAGGGCCTATCTTCAATGGTCATTTTTTTTGTAAATAAACAGGCTGTGGCACTTAAGGTCAATGACCTGTGGATTAAAAAAACTATTCAAGATTTAGATTGCACACAGGCACCCAAATTTGGGAAGCAATTGCAATACTAGTATTACTTAATGCAGTCACTCCTATGAAAATAACTGCACCAGCAATGTCTGATTATAGGACTATCTGAAAAATATACTTGTGGTACTGTTCTATATAACTGTCCTTTTGTTTTTGTAATAGTAACAGGTAATGCATTCTTTTTTAGATACTTTCCCATGTTAATTCCAGTAGCTAGGGCTGCAGGCAGTTTCTGGAAAATGAGAAAGAATTATGCAGGGATGGTTTTGTGCAAGTATGCAAAATGATTCTACTCTACTCTCTGCTACATAAAGTCATTGGGGGGGGATACCTCTGTTGGTTTGTGATCAAGAAAGCAAACGACAGGATTGTTATCTCCACTAGATAAGAGTTAATAGTTCTATAGTTGACTCCTGTACATGATTCAAGGGAATCAACAAGAGGGTGTAATTTATTTCATGGAGCTTCTTATTTGTGGAAACAGATGTTATTAGCTTGGGGTGACAATCCCAACAAGCAGCAGTAGCAGCAGCAGCAGTAGTCGTAGTCATCATCTGAACTAGGGCAAACAACCTTTGTGATGCTGAGTTACCTAACAGTCCCTAGTTTTGAAGTGGATGAGGGTATGATGGCCCTCTCCCCTTCCTCAGAGGCAAGATTTTCCCCATGTTTTCCTTTCCTGTGACTGAGCCACCCTAGTTATTTGTTTTCTTCTTCCTGAAGAATTCTGGCTGTCCCACCTTGTCAAAGTATAAGCTTTTGGCTGTCTGCTCAGCCCAGGAACCTGAGGGAAGAAATGGGAGCCTCCTTTAACTTATATAACTTAAATGGTACTCAAGAAGTTTTTGTATTCCAAATTAACGAAATATTTTATTCAACATAGAAGGGAAAGGTCAGGTAAAATCAGGGGTAACATTTCTGAGGTAACTCAATATAAATAACTCTGAGGTAAAATCAGTACATGCACAGACTTTAGTTCTTATATTGCAGCTGAGAGTTTCTTAAGCTATTCACAGTAACTTAAAATCTTTATGTTGAGAGGCTATTGTTCCAGTGTTTTTCCAACACTCTAGTACACTTTCTTTGAGTATTCTCTGACTCTTTTGGTTTCCAGATGGCTGGTACACTCTTTCCAGTACCCAACCCCTTCTCTTGAAACATCAGTAACTTGTCTTGAGTTTTTAACTGACTCTTACAGTCTCCAGAGGCAGCTTCAAAGCACACCAGACTGGTGTGCTAACTCTCTGTTTGACTGAGTAGGGAAATTCTCCTCTCACTAGAAGATCTATTCCCTTTCTTTGACCTGAATGGGGGTCTCCATATAACTACCCACACATCCTTGCTAACTTTCCACAGTTCTCCTGTCTGTTAGATTGCTCCCAGTCAGGGCTGAATTCCAAAACTGTCATTACAACAATGGGAACCATCAGCAGATGTATTAAACCCACTCCAACCCATTGGCTACCTACATTGTGCCACACTGCTCTCCTCCCATCTTCAAAGGCAAGATGCTCTTCTCCATAAATATAGAAAGATGGTTGAAAACAGAGTTGCCCATCCACAAAGACATGGCTGACATGGTCCTAATGTCCTGACACCCAGCAATAAAATCTGCAATCACAAAATTTCAATCTAGGGAATGAATTATTGGAAACTTGGATGAAATCAGTTCCACCTGATATCTATAACCTGATAAACACCAACAAGAGGTTCACAGGATTTTACTTGCTATGGAAAGTATAGAAGATGGCTAATAGAATACAACAAGCAAGCTTTGGTAGTTGTGCAGACTTGTTTAAATAGAGGAAAATACTAGCACCTGAATACAATGGTGATGCAGCCCACCAAACAATTTTCCATCTGTCACAGGAATGTGAGTGTTGTGCTTTCCAGGGACATGTGATGGAGCTCTTTGTACCCTCCCCAGTTGCAATTGTGTGGACTGAAAATTGAGCTATTAGTATGTAGGGGAATTGCCCAATCTGTCTGCACAACTGTTGCATCTACTCGGTTACATATTTTATATTATTATATGTTTCCTGTGTGTAACTTTGCCTTACAATAAATAAATACTATCAGTACTCAACTCTTCTCAGCTAAGGCTCAAATCAGACTGAATCTCCCCAGCATCCAGTTCAGAAGTCATTCTCTGTTCAGCTGATGCTACCCAATCCATGCTTTACAATTTTTGTTATATGTTTTTAATGTCAGCTCCTTTGGTGGCCCTACTGAGGACAGAAAAGTAAAGTATAAATTTTGGAAATAAATAAAAAAATTAAAAATAAGACATTTCCTTGGTTCTCAGAGCCCCAAGATGAACAACAGCTATTCTTGCACAGCAAAGGAAGAATATAATTTTGATTATCAACCTCCACCAAATACTGACATCACCTTATAATTTGCAACACTGTTTATCTGTTGTCCCCCAAATGTATTAGATGAAACAATGCAGATGCTAAGCACAATATCCAGCTGACCCACTGCACATTTCAACATAAACACCACCCTGATTCTATCCATTCTGCCCAACTCCCATCACTCACCCATCTTTAGAAAGATGATGTCGGAAGAAATCATTAGCAGCTAGCTTGATGGCTTTTTCTGGAGTCACTAGCGTCAAATTCACTGCAGCCCCTGAGCAAGAAACACAAAGAAAAGAACATACAGGTTCAAAATCATACATTTTTTAGGCACTCACCTTTGCCCCAAAATTTAAATTTAAGAGAGAAGATGCATTGTGGAATCATCTGTGAGAATTATATCTTAATTCTCAGAGACTCACCGCAAGCAAAAGCAACTGGTGCTTAAGCCCATTTCTTTCCTCATCAATAGCAGTGGCTGCTTCATCAGTGCACACGCCCTGTCTTGTCACAGAACAGCTGTGCCATGTAGAAGCATTCAGAAAACACCAACTTTATGGCTGAGATGGTTAAACCATGGAAGAACCCAATGCAATCCTGCATTAACAATTTTGGGAGTTTTTTTCTCTCTGATAGGACAGAGCCAGTCAAACAACAGAGTGGGATCATGCAATGCTTCAGTCACAGAGGCACAAACCTCAGTTTGATGTGTTAGCGTTCATGGGATCAGACTGAGACAATGTTCCCATAGCAGCAAAGGAATTTCAGGGTTCACACTTCTTCTCAGGGAACGCTTTCTGAAACTTCCATTCGAATTATGATTAAGGACTTTTCACATGGCTACACAACAAATGGGGATCCAAATCTCACTAAGGTTGTGATCAGCTTCTACAGGGAAAAACAATCCTTCACTTTCTTTGAATCCTTGATTTTGCCAGCCTGTTCTACGTATCACAAAAAATTATTGTTTCTTGTAATAGCCTATGGCCAAAACTCCAAGCACATTAATGGGGAGCTCCTCAGAGCAAGAAATGGATATCATTGGCCTACATGAGAGAATTGTCATCGTATATGTGAAGCCCGTTGCTAAGATTTTATTGTCTATGAAACCATGGATAAGCATCTCCATTAAGCAGCAGTGTTTTCTCCTCTGCCCCACAAAGACTTTATTGAGGGTTTAAGATCTGTTTGCTCTGTGTGATATCTTGTACCAAAACATCAGGCCTGATTCCAAGTGAGTAGGAGCATACCCAGTTCTGTCCTCTGGAATGTAAACAGCACTTGATATGCACATGGTGAATGTAAGTACTCTATTATGGAAAACAACTACCAGCAAATCCCTGTTACTGCAGAGACCACTATGAATTGTGTGCTGCACTGGAAAACAAAAGAAAACAGCATTAGTGACACAAGGATGCCTTGCACCACTGAGGTCATTTAGGGAAGGGAGAGCAGCACTGCCTTTTCCCACAGTAAACTCCATTCTGGATTCATGGAGCACTTTGTATGAGAAGGGGCCATCCAGCTCTGGCACACTGAAATAGGGCCATCTCCTGAATAGCTCCCTTCAAGGGCTTGTTCACACTTAGGCTGATTCCCCACTCACCTTTCTCCGGGGCAGGTTTCCATTTCTGGGTGGAGCAAACTGGCAATTTTGCACCAGTTGCTCCACGCCAGCATCTTGCGCGGAGCAAACCCGTGATTTGCCCTGTCACAGTGTAAACCTGAAAAAACAGGTTTACATTGCAGTGGGGCAAATCGCAGGTTTGCCCCACGCAAAATACCGGCGTGGAGCAACTGGTGCAAAATTGCCAGTTTGCTCCGTCCAGAAACGGAAGCCTGCCCTGGAGAAAGGTGAGTGGGGAATCAGCCTAAGAGAGGCCTCTCTAGCCTTTGTCTACCTAAGCAAAGAATACCTGGATTTCTCTCCCTCCATACTTGCCAACTCCCTTGGGTCATTTATAGATCGCTGAGTTTTCTTCTGGACCTGCTGTGAACACTATCCAACAAGAATAATATCTCTGCTGTTAATTTGCAATTAATTTACAAAGTAAGATGTTTTAGAAATGATCATTATTAATAGTAGAATGCCACAGGAAAGGCACAAAAGTTTGGAGAGGGAGGCATACATTGTCCAGCTCCTGTCCCTTGAAAAAACGGCTGTTTGGGTGTTCAAACTTCACAAATGTTTCATTCCAGCAGCTTCCCTCCTGATGCTGTGACCTCTTTCCCTTTTCTTTCCTTCTCCCAAGTCCTGGCTGACTAAATGGAAATAGTTCTGGTTGGGAGAGCCAAGAACAGCAATTGTCTTTGAGTGCTGTGGCAATGCTCCTTGGGTTCCAAGAGGGTCATGGGACAGGAACAAAAGATAAGTGTGATTCAATAACCCAGGGTTGAGAAATCTGGCCACAAGAAAGCAGTAGGGGCTTCATGAGCAGGACCTCCTTGCCCATAAAAGTCTACATAACTGGTAGAACTGCTACACGACCATGCAAATGGAATGGTGGGGATAGTTTTATCAGCTAAGATGTTCGCCATTCATACTGCTGCTGCTAAAAGCAGATTCTCTGCTTATTCTGTGCTAATTCTTATTATGCTCCAGTGCTAAATAGCAAGTCTTATCTCCTCCTGTCATAGGGCAGTTACCAGTCCTTCTACCCAGGCCTGTATCCAGGAACATTTAAGTCGGTGTTTAAGTTCTTTGGGGGCACTGAACTTCTTCAGTGGGTCCATTCATGTGGGGGGGGGGGGAGCCAAGGGTGTCTGCAGCCAAACTTCCATGAAGATGATCTCCCTTGCTTAACACAATGCTTGCAGACAAGCTGGCTGTGCCTGCAGAAGGGAAAGGGAGGGAACTTTAAGAAGGGGCAAGAAAAGCAACATGGGAGGGAAAGGAAGTAGGAAAAAATAAAGGGAGAAAAGAAAAACTTTTCTTCCCCTTTCCCCACTTTTAGGACTTTCTCTCCAGTTTGTATCAATGAAGAGATGCAGGGGAAGAAGTGTAGCCCCGTCCTCCGCCTCCTCCTGGTTTCCCTGGCTGGCACACTCTGGGTGCATTCCCTTGCCCAAGGTAAAAGCCAAACCACAGTGACACTCCAACCCTTTAAAGGGAGCAACCAGAGCCTGGCTGCAAATGGAGCTGGCAACGTGTTGAGGTACCAGTCAGCCAGACTTGGCCACAGAGACAGACCAGAGCCCAGATTAGCTCAAGCTGAGAGGGACCAACCAATTCCATTGGTGAACAGTGGACAGCAAGCAACAGGCAGAGCAAAACCCCACCAGTGGGTTTTTAAAACTCAGGCAGGAGGAGTCACTGCTGAGGCTGGGAAAAGAGGAAGATGGCAACTGGCAAATGAAAACATAATGTGAGGAAGGTCTTTCCTGGCTCTGGCACCCATGGACTTGCAGGCATGCCCTGCACCAGCAACGGGAGCTGGAGGGGCTCAATTTGAAATTGTAAAAAATAATTTAAAAAAACAACAGCAAAAAGGTAGCCACTCTGGCCATACTGCCAGCATCTTCCTTGGGGAGGTGACTCTTCCGGGGGGGGGGGGTGCCCACCATGGCTGTGCAGGTAAAAAAGCTTCAGCCAAGCTGGATGGGTCACTCCATCAACTGTTTAGACAATGACAAAAGTCAATCTTTTCCCTCCTAAACCTAGTATTTTCAGAAAAGCTGCTTGATACAAAAATCCACAATCCTTGTCCTCAGTAACCTACAATGGTTGCAAATAATCAGGAAAAGATCTACAGACTTGCCCTATGTCACAATATTGGTATATAGCACCTGGCCTGATGTTAGATACTAATGTACTAGCACTGAAGTGTAGAAGCGCTTTGTGGAATATAAATAAAGTTACACAAGCTTCAAATGCCAACAAAAGACAAGGAGGCAGAACAAATAGCATCCATAAAACTAGGAGTTTACAAGGTTTAAAACTGAAAGCCCCATAAATCTTTGTGATCTTGGCTACTACCAAGACTAACCACCTAGTCAATTTGTTGCTCTATTAAATTATTATCTGGTCCTTTTCATTTAACAAAGTTACTGGAGCTTCTCACTCAAGTCTATTCTATTATAAAACCTTGCTTCCTAAACATCTACATTCTATTTTATTCAATGTTATTACTGACAGTGGAGAAATGCTGGGGAAAATTCTACTAGTAATCAGAATACTATCTGCACGGGCCAAGCAGTGAAAGTACCTGATGCTGGCCAGGTCAGAATTTTAAATGGGACAAAACAGTGGCTTTTACTAGAAAACCAAAACATTACTACAGGAAAATAGAGGGAGCAAACAAATAAACCACACCACTTACTGATGAGTTATAACTCTCAATAACCGTGAAAGTGAAAAGCATAAAATAAAAGCATGTGACTTCTTTGTCTTACCCATTTCTGCTGGAGCATCTTGACTTGGGTCTGTATGTTTTTGAGTTATGTGATAATATTAACAGTGCAATCCTAAAATGAACTACACCCATCTTAGCACATTGCAATTAATGGGATTTGAAGAGTATAACTCAGAATTGAACTGTAAAAAACCTGGGTTTAGGGAACAAAATATGATGTGGACCATTAGTGAAGATTTTTGCTATTAAATTATACCTCATACAACTGAGGCATGTTAACCCTTGCTATAGGAGGTTAATATTCTGGAGATAACCCTGCATAGAGAATTCTTCAAAGGCAATGGCACTGCATTATGAAGAGCTCCGTGTAAACTGAAAATTTGCATGTTTCTACATCTGCAGAAGTTGGTTCAGATAGCCTATTGCCTAAGAAAGAACTCCTGCTTAGTGATACTTCATGTCTCATTTTCAGAAGGTTCCATGTTCAAACCATGGCAGCTCCAGTTACAAGGATCAAATAGTAGGTGAGGAGAAAGACTGTGCAGAGCTTCTGAAAGACCAAAGTCTTCATGTACCTGTTTTATTCTTCTTATTTTCTGGGATCAACCTGGCAACAACAGTTTATAAGAAAGAAATGCCTGGGCGTTAACAAAAATGCCTTAGTCATCTCTTTTGAAGTAAACAGAGTCTTGTCAAGGAGAGGAGCACAGCTTGGAATTTAATTATAAGCTCTGGGATTCTGGTTGGTGGCAAGTCACTTCATAATACAATGCCCTGAGGGCCAGCTCTCTTCCTTTGTCCTAATAGACAGTTAACATGAACACTGCACTGGAAATCTGAGATTCCTAAGCATTTAGATCCATAAAAATCAGCTTCTTTCCAAACTGAACTTGTCAAGAAGTGAGGTTGCTGGCCCAGATGGCATCAGCCATGGCATAAGCCAAATGCCTTCTGACAAGAAGGCATCTTGGTGAGGTAATTTCATTATTTATGAAGGTGGGCAAATATTTTGTAAGCCCATAGTAGCATATACGGCTTATATAGTCAAATAAGTTATCTTAACCATTTAGAGGTGTCAAACTCATTTGTTACAAGGACTGGCTCTGACATAGAAGTCACTTTGGTGGGTCAGGCCATGTCTGCCATAAAATGTAATACCAGAGATACAAACTTTATAAATGACACAGGTAAACACAGTCAACGATATGATGTTTTACTCAAAATACAAAGAAGGAGGAGGAGACAACAACAGAACAGCCTCTGACAGAGTTATAACTAACCCAAGGTCACATTAGCAGGTGCATGTGGAGGAGTGGGGAATCGAAACTGGTTCTCCCAGGTAAGAGTCCACTCACTTAACCACTACACCAAACTGGCTCTCAAACAAACAAAAGCAATTGATTCCCTAGGAGTGAAAGCAATTGTTTTACTGGGAAATCCACAAAAGCTCCCATATATGTATTTAATCATATGCAAGACTAGTTTTTCCCCCAAGGGATTCCTAACCTGCCCGTCTAGCCATTTCCTTTCACATTTCCTGATAGCTTCAACCATATGTACCTCACCATGTGCACCCAGCCACGCCCCCCCCCCTCCTGGCAGCCTCCTGCCTTCCCTCCCTTGCACCAATCGCTCCTGGGATGGATAAGAGCCCTGGATGGGCTGATTCTGGCCACTGGGCCATATGTTTTACACCCCTGATTTAGATGATATAATACTTTTATCTGTATTAAATTGAACCTTATGCAAAATATATAACTTGGAAGGGAGGAGAAGATGGACAAAAAATGAGAAGAACAAAGGAAGCTACATTTCTAGGTCCCATTAAGCAATTCCAGCTAAGAGCTCAAAAATATGAGAGATCTAGGAATAAATATTGTCAAAAGCTTTCATGGCCAGAGTTCACTATTAGTTTTGAGAGAACTCTAGCCTTCTGTGTTACACTCTCTGAGGATGCCAGTCACAGCTGCTGGTGAAATGTCAGGTTCTACAATGCCAAGACCACGGCCACACAGCCTGGAAAACCTACAATAACTAATGATCTAGGGATTGTTTTCTTAAGCTGCATTCAGCTTTCACAATGCACTGTAATTTGTGTAAACCATGGTTTGTACAACAAACTTTGGTTTGCCTGCCTGACATAAGCAACCAATCCTGGTTTATGCAGAAAGCTTGCTTTGTCTGCTTTTGGCCTCCTCTCTGTACAACTTGTCCATCAGAGAGGACAAACTTGCCTAAACTGCTGTTTCTCTGGCCTGGTGGTTGCAAGGGCCGGTGTGGTTTAGGGATTCAGACACTACAACAAACCATGATTAATACAAATGCGGTTAATAAAACAGCTATAAAAACCCTACTTTGAAATTGTGGTTTGATGGCATAACCTCCCTCAATCGTGCCTCATCAAGTTTAATGCCCACATTCTCTCCTCCATCAACGGCTCTATTCCCTGTCATCTGTTTTCAGAGCCAACCAAATATTTATTTACACAATCAGAACTGACTATGAAAGATTCAGATACATTTATGTAATTTCCCATTCTACACACTGTTCTGTGTCACAAGATGTGAGAAGAGAGTTGAGCAAGTTTCTCTCTGCACTTATCAGACATGCAAGGGGAAAGGAAAAACCTCAGCAGAGCCAGTGCATAGCTGCAGCGACATGTTGCTGGAGGACACAATTGGGGAGGTTACAGAGCAGCTACAAAAGTGTATAAATAAACTTGCACTGAAGCTAAATAAAGCTTCATTATGTTCCCAGAAGCCTGGAATAGTTTGCCTGTTACAGTGCAAGTGCAGGAGTGATATTGAGGGTATTTTCAGTAAGAAGGCTGCCTGTGGTCTACACTGCTGTAATTCTGTGCCAGAAGACAGCTTGGCAAAGGTTCAGCAGTGGCACATTCACAACACAAAGTAAGGCAGAAACAGGGCATGCTAGAAGGGACGTTTCATACCATCACTGTCCAAGGGCTAATGTGAACACTAAGTCCTTGGAGCTGCTATCCAGGAATTGTGCAAGAATTGCACAGGGATCCATCAAGGCCAGCAAATGAATCCAGCTTTTCCAGACTTACAGAAATCTAAGCTTTCAGATTTCTCTGTTTATATTCTCCTTTCTCCTGAGGTGGGTACACAGCCAGCAATGAGTCTGGAAAAAAGGAAAGGTCCCCTGTGCAAGCACCAGCCGTTTTCGACTCTGGGGTGACGTTGCTTTCACAACGTTTTCACGGCAGACTTTTTACAGGGTGGTTTGCCATTGCCTTCCCAGTCATCTACACTTTCCCCCCAGCAAGCTGG
This sequence comes from Heteronotia binoei, assembly GCF_032191835.1. Classification (NCBI taxonomy): domain Eukaryota; kingdom Metazoa; phylum Chordata; class Lepidosauria; order Squamata; family Gekkonidae; genus Heteronotia; species Heteronotia binoei. Next base: position 160,735,384 of record NC_083243.1, on the reverse strand, counting down.
GTACTCATTTTACCGACCTCAGAAGGATGGAAGGCTGGTCAACCTCAAGTCGGCTATCTGAAAACCCAGCTTCCACCGGGGATCGAACTCGGGTTGTGAGCAGAGCTTAGGACTACAGTACTGCAGCTTTAACACTCTGTGCCACGGGACTGGCATCCAATTAAATCTGAATTCATCACTTATATTACAGCAGATTTGCAGAGACTGAAAAGACCACAAAACCAGAGAGCTTTATTTGCACAGGCTATTTCTGGACATTTGTTTTACTGTCTGGGGGCTACTCTCTGCTCAGCTGCTGAGTCAGCCACTCCTAACGCAGATCCACTCATTGTGCTTCTCCTTCCCAACAGTAAACTTGCAACAGCTTGCCCCTAACAGCCAGCCATCTATCTCCATGGCCACAAACCATCACAGTTTTCTGGGTAACTTAACAACTTGCAGCAATAGGCTACAATTTACCTGGGAGCAGCCAGTTTCAAATATCATTGTACTAGAACTTGGATTTATAATAAAGTAAAATTGGTGTCAATTATCAGTAGTAAATTTTATCTGTGCTGCCAAAAGATACGAACATACATGCTTCTAAAAAAAAGTTTTGAGTCCAGTGGCACCTTGAAGACCAACAAAATTTAATTCTGAGTATAAGCTTTCATGTGTATGCAGACTTCTTCAGATGAATTGAAACAGACTTCCTCAAGCCTTACATACAGGTAGAGAGAGAAGGGGGGGGGGTAGTTGTCAGGAAGGGCTATTTAGAGTGAAGATGCATAAGTAACTGAGCAATAACATAGCTGAGATTGGATTAAAGCAGTTTGTAAGACTTATGAATACCAGTAAATCAGCATACAAATAAAAGAGTCAATAAGCAGATGTAAGAACTAAGCTTGAGTTCTGTGGAACCTTTAAGGCCAATAGAGTTTAATTCTAGGTATAAGCAAGAACCAAGTGACTTAGCATGTGTAGATGCACACTTCTTCAGGTACATTAAAACAGACTTCCTCAAGTATTATATGCAGGTAGAGGTGGGTTAGTTGTAGGAAGGGCTAGTTAGAGTCAAGTTGCATTATATAAGCATAGCTGAGATTGGATTAAAGCAGCTGGTAAGACTTGTGAATTGCAACAAATTAGCATACAAATAAAACAGTTAATAGCAACAAATTAGCATACAAATAAAACAGTTAACGAGCTGATGTGAGAAGTTTATTTTAATCATATGTACATTTTCAAGGTTTACAATTGTTTGAAAACAAATGTGCCTTTGGTCTTCAACTACACACAGTAAAACTCAAGGCTGCTAAGGCAGAAGAACCAAAAGGCAAGTTACCTAAATTCAAACATGCTTCCTCCAGCCTATTGGGGTCACCAGTTTTTATGCCTGACAAGACTCTGGTGCCTTTAACAGCTGCATTACAAGCACAAACATGGCAAATGGAAAGCTTTTTCTAGCAGCTAGACACAGTGATGGAGATAGGGTGGCCAGCCTCCAGATGGGGCCTGGATATCTCCCACTTTTACAACTGATCTCCAGTTGGCAGAGATCAGCTCCCTTGGAGAAAATGGCTGCTTTCAAGGGTGGACTGTATTGCATTGTACCATGCTGAGGCCCTCCCCTCCCAAGCCCTGCCCTCTCCAGGATTCACCCCCAAAATCTCCAGGTATTTTCCAAACACAGATCTGGCAACCCTAGATGGGGCATGGATTTTCACTTCTTGGGCAGCTGTTTAAAGACATGGGAGCCCTGCAAAGAAAAAAAGCAGCTATCCTAGCACCAAGAAGTAACTAGGGGATGCCACTGCCACAATAAAAATCACACATTACTTTTGCGATACCTGCAAGGAAATTTCGGCACATAAAAAACTGCAAAATGTTACAAATATGGCTGCTTAACAGAAAATTCCCATCCTAAATTTTAAATATCTAGGGTGTCCCACTCCCTTTCTTGTTTTACTGAGAAATGGCATAAAGACTCAAAGTAGTAATTAGCTCTAAGCACTACAATAAAATCCATATCTCAGATACCCTCTTGTCAAAAGTCAGCTACAGTCTCCTGCACACCACCATGCCTGTGTCACCACAACACTCCATCTTAAAACCCACTCCTGTTCCTCCAGGCCCTTAATTAACCATAATGCAGTCATGATCATTTGGAAAAACTTGTACTGAACTTCATGGAGAATAATGAGCGTACTGACCTTTAGCTCATATCTGCAGATCCAAGACAGGATTCCCAACCTTTTTTTCAGGCAGGGCACCTGAATCTCTTAACACCTCTCAAGTAGAAATTCAACAGATAAAGCTCTCCCCATATCTATGCTGAGAAAAGTTTCCCCTGTAGAATCTGGGTGTCCTGTCACTGCTAAAGGCACAAGAGCTCTATGCCAGAACATTCAGCATCCTTGATCAAAACCTAACAATCCTTCCTCCAATAAAGCTGTCTGCAATGGACAAATTCACTGGAATGCTGCCCAACACTTACCCCTGTACATGCCAAAATAACCTTCGGAACGGATTGTCTTAATGAGGCAGTCGGACCTACAATCAAGAAACAGATATAAGAATTGAAAATATGGATGGATGGAGGATGAGGGAAAAGAGCAGAGCAGTAATAACTAAAGTGCCATCACTTGGGGATTTAATAACACTTCTGTCTCTGATGCCAGGACAACTCCTTCAGGTTGAACAGAGTATTTGAGGGAGACAAAAAAAAGTGCTGCAGTGAAGGCAGCATGCAAGGTTGTCTCAATGGAAACAACCAAAGGATGTTTCAAGATTCCTTTGGTCTGGCCACACGGTTCAACCCACTCACTCTCCCCTTCCTTAATCATCTTTCTGCAGATGAGAAGAGCCAGCAATGCTCACACCTTGCCAGCCCTCATAAGGAAGGCAGTCACAAGAAAAGACACCTTCCAAATGGATGCTGTTGGAAAATTATTTCCCCCCCACTTTTTAAATAAAGGCTTTCATACCTTCTGAAAACAGTTCCCTCAGGAAAACTAGGAAAGGTTTTATATAAGCAATTTTTAAAATGAGGAATGAAGTCCAGGTGCAGAACAGTAGCACAGCCCAATGCAAAATCTATGTATCTATGTATTATGTATCTGAATACCCTGGGTGACATCCATGGCTGGTTAAAAAAAAACAAATCCAGAAGCATAATTGGTTGGCAATGTACACCTTGGTCCTTAAGACTTTCTGCTTGTGCCAACTGGACAAGCCATATGTAAGAAAAGCCCAGAAATGGAATTTTCTTTTAAAAAGTTGATTTAATGTGATGTGCTCAAGGCTGATCCTGGAACTGAAAGCAGCCTCCAGGAAAGACCAAGTGAAATTTTGCCCAAGTAGGAGAAATTCAAAACTATGCAGGTGAGACACCCAAAGCACGGAGGTACAAAGAAAAGACAAAACAGAAAAACTGGAAGGCAGAAGATGAAGTGGCCTCCTTCAAGTTCTTGGGATGAATTCACATATTTAAGAGCTTGGAACAGTAGTTGAGTACCTCTCAGTACTGGGATACCCACAAACGAATATTATTATTACTTTTTAATCCCACCTTCCCATCCCTGCTCCTTATACCTCAATCACAACTTTGTGAGGCAGGTTAGTGAGAGATAATGACTATCCCAAGGTCCAGAGCCGGCACATGAGAGTAGGGCAAGTAGGCAGCCACTTAGGGCGTCACTTGGCCATGAGGCACACCCTGTCCCCACACCCTGCGGCCACGCTGCTGCTGTCCTGACTTTGCTGTGGCCTCCCAAGGCTTGGGAGAGGCTGCAGCAAAGTGGGGGGTTGTGGCAGGGCAGCGAGCATGCTCTAGGCCAGCCCGCTGCCCTTTCAAACTTTGCTGAGGTCTCCTGAGGCTCGGGAGGCTGCAGCAAAGTGTGGCGGGGTGCGGCAGGGCAGCAAGCGTGCTCTAAGTGCATGGCAAAGTGGGGGGGCATGCTCTTGGCGCGTCTGCTGCCCTTCCGAACTTTGCTGAGTTCTCCCGAGATTCAGGAGGCTGCGGCAAAATGGGGAAGGCTTGGCAGGGCAGTGAGCATGCTCTAAATGCGCCCGCTGCCCTTCCGAACTTTGCCGAGGTATCCCGAGGCTTGGGAGGCCATGGCAAAGTGGGGGTGGGTGGCAGGGCAGTGAGCGGCAAAGGCACATGTGTGTGTGTGAGTGATGTCATTGTGATGTCAACAAGAAACACAATGTGGGGGCAGAGGAGAACAGTTCGGCCTAGGGGCACAGACACCCCTAGCCTCGAGCCTGCCAAGGTCACATAATAAACTTCATGCTTCAGTGGATATGAACCCAAGTCACCCAGTCCAAGTCAGTGCCAAATTAGGGCCAAACTAGATGTGATGGTGTCCTTGCAGCTGCCATTTTAAAGTGATTTAAAAATACTGTGGAGGTCCAATCCTGATCATGTCTGCAGCACAGTGGCTAAGGCATTCCACACCCCAGACATTTTCAACTGCTGAAATGGCTGCATGCCTACCCCTTATGGCTGTTTTGGCACTTGAAAAAGTGGGGGGTGGGTGGGAGGAAGAACCTCAGCCCACCACACTGCAGATGCATTGCAGCGTTTTAAAATCAATTTAAAATGACAGTGCTGCTCCTGTGGCAAATACAAGGCCCCTGTCACAATTAGACTGGCCCTCAGACATAGAATCACAGAATTAGAAAGTTGGAAGGGGCTATACAGGTTATCTAGTCCAAATCCCCTGCTCAGAGCCAGTTTGGTGTAGTGGTTAAGCACGTGGACTCTTATCTGGGAGAACCGGGTTTGATTCCCCGCTCCTCCACATGCACCTGCTGGAATGGGCTTGGGTCAGCCATAGCTGTGGCAGAGGTTGTCCTTGAAAGGGCAGCTGCTGTGAGAGTCCTCTCCTCAGCCCCACCCACCTCACAGGGTGTCTGTTGTCGGGGAGGAAGATAAAGGAGATTGTGAGCCACTCTGAGATTCTGAGATTTGGAGTGGAGGGCAGGATATAAATCCAATATCTTCTTCATCTTCTTCAATGCAAGATCAGCCTAGAGTATCCTGACAAATGTTCATCCAGCTGCTGCTTAAAGACTGCCAAGTAAGGGGGAGCTCACAAGCTCCCTAGGTAGCTGATTCCACTGTTAAACAACTCCTACTGTAAAAAAGTTTTTCTTACTATCCAGCTGGTACCTTCCCCCCTTAATTTAAACCCATTATTATGAGTCCTATCCTCTGCTGCCAACAGGAACAGCTCTCTGTCCTCCTCTGGCAGCCCTTCAAATACTTAAAGAGAGCAATCATGTCCCCCCTCAACCTCCTATTCTCCAGACTGAGCATTTCCAAGTCCCTCAGCCTTTCCCCATAGGGCTTGGTCTCTGGTCATCCTTGTCACTCTCCTTTGCAATTGCTGCATTCTGTCCACATCCTTTTTGAAGTGGGACCTCCAGAACAGTACACAATACTCCTGGTGTGACCTGACCAATGCAGCGTACAGCGGGACTAGGAGATCTTGCAATCTGGATGTTATGCCTCTGTTGATATACCCCAAGACTGCATTAGCCATTTTCGTCACTGCATTAGCCTTTTTTTGTCACTGTTCCACAAATCAATCAATCGACCTCATCCCATACTGGATTTAGATCTCTGGGAAGGAAAAGACAAGTACTAGGCAGAAAATAATCTTCAGCTTTTTTCTCAGCAACTCCACTCTTCAAACCACAGGATTGCTAATTAGCTTTGCTTAGTTTGGTCTCAGATGCTCTAATCACCATACATCCCCAGCTCTCTCATGCGATCGGCTGGAAAAGTTGCACTGAAGCTGGCGGTTCCTACACCGGCTTCCTGGTGCGATCAGCAAGTTCAGCGCTGTCCACCCCAGCGCTGAACTTGCTGATCATGCCGGAAAGCCAGTGTAGATACTGCCAGCTTTGGAGCAGCTTTTCCAGCTGATCACGTGATCGGCAAGGGGGGCACCTTGCAAGAGCCCAGGAGCCCGCTCTTTACTTTTTCGCCTGGTGGGTGAGTGGGTGGCTGGGTGGAAGGGAGGGAGAGGTGCCACGTGGAGAGGGGCGGGGCCGCCAGAGCCGCAGGGGGGGGGAGTGGCAGCAGAGAGAGTGGGGGTCGCCAGAGGGGGGGCCCTCCATCCAAAAAATGTTTCCGTGGGCCCCCCCAACTGGAATTTTCTGGCTATGGGCCTGCTTAAACATGATATGAAAAATGATAACCAATAATAAATCAATCAGTTGCTTTAGTGAAGGGTTTTTTAAATAACAGGAGAGCACTTACATGCTGGTGTACATCCTCTGACCATTCTGCTGGTTCTGTAGGCGAGTTTTTGCCAAGTCAATAGGAAACACACAGGTAACTCCAATGAGCCCAGCTATCCCTCCATTGATTAGCTTGGCAGGTAAACTGTGAGGAAAGAAAACACAGAAGTAGAGTATCAACAGGATATCAAAAGGAAAAGACAACACAGCTAGACCATAGAACAGGTAGCACAGGGAGACAAGAACACCTGAAAGGATCCTGTGGCAGATTAATTATAGCATAAGTGTTCATTGATTCCAGCCTGTCCCAACATGCATGAAATGACAAAGCGGGCTCTAGTCTGCAAACACTTTGGCCACAATAAGATAAGATAGATAAGATAAATTTATTTTTATATCCCGCCCTCCCCCGCCAAAGGCGGGCTCAGGGCGGCTCACAGGCATGGAAGACCATGATATAAATAAAATACAATATAAACAAGCAATTTTAAAACACAATTCAGATTAAAATGCAATTACATAGTTAATTAAATGGGTAAAACAGGTGCTATAAAGTGCTATAGATCACAATCATGCACCGGATGGCTGGATGGCTACAGATCCGTTTAGCCAGGTTCTGTCCCAAAAGCAAGCTGAAACAGAGAGGTTTTGCAAGCCCTGCGGAACTGGTTCAGGTCCCGCAGGGCTCGCACCATCTCTGGAAGTTGATTCCACCATCAAGGGGCCATTGCTGAAAAGGCTTGCTCTCTAGTTGTCTTCAGTCTAGCTTCTCTTGGCCCAGGGATTTTTAAGAGGTTTTGAGAGCTAGATCTCAGTGCTCTCTGGGGAACATATGGGGAGAGGCGGTCCCTAAGGTAGGCAGGTCCTCAGCCATATAGGGCTTTAAAGGTAATAACCAGCACCTTATAGCGAACACGGTATACAACCGGCAGCCAGTGCAGGTCCCGCAGCCCAGGCCGCATGTGTTCCCACCGAGGTAGTCCCACCAGCAGCTTGGCCGCCGCGTTCTGCACTACCTGGAGTTTCCGTGTTCGGTATAAGGGCAGCCCCATGTAGAGGGCATTGCAATAGTCTAATCTCGAGGTGACCGTTGCGTGGATCACAGTTGCTAGGTCGCTGCGTTCCAAGAAGGGAGCCAACTGCCTCGCCCTCTTAAGGTGGAAGAAGGCGGCTCTAGCAGTGGCAGCTATCTGGGCCTCCATTGATAAAGAGGATTCCAGTAGCACTCCCAGGCTCTTGACCCTGCACACTGGTATCAGTGGCGCACCGTCAAAAGCCGGTAGGGTGACCTCCCCTCCCGGTCCGCCGCGGCCCACACAAAGGACCTCAGTCTTCGCTGGATTCAACTTCAGCCCACTCAGCCTGAGCCAGTCAGCCACGGCTTGTAACGCCTGGTCCAGGTTTATAGGGACATCACCAGTCCGTCCGTCTGTCCATCAATAGATAGAGCTGAGTATCATCAGCGTACTGATGACAGCCAAGCCCGTACCTCCGTGCAATCTGGGCAAGGGGGCGCATAAAGATGTTGAACAACATCGGGGAGAGAACTGCCCCGAGGCACCCCACAGTGAAGTGGGTGTCTCCGGGAGAGCTCCCCCCCAATTGCCACCCTTTGTCCCCGACCTTCAAGGAAGGAGGAGAGCCACTGTAAGGCTAGCCCCCGAATTCCTACGTTGGCGAGGCGGCGGGACAGCAGCCGATGATCGACCATATCGAACGCGGCCGATAGGTCTAACAGCAGCAATACTGCCGAGCCACCTCGATCCAGTTGTCGCCGGAGGTCATCCATGAGGGCGACCAGGACTGTTTCTGTCCCATGGCCCGGGCGAAAGCCGGACTGGCATGGATCTAGGACGGAAGCGTCCTCCAAAAACTCCTGTAACTGCAGCGCCACAGCCCTCTCAATAATTTTGCCCAAAAAGGGCAAATTTGAGACCGGTCGGTAATGTGCCAATTCGGCTGGGTCTGATGTAACTTTTTTCAGGAGAGGGCGGACCACTGCCTCTTTCAGGGGTGTTGGAAAAGCACCCTCTGAAAGGGAACGATTTATGATGTCCCGTATAGGACATCTTAGTACCTCCTGGCAGGCCTTAATTAGCCAGGAGGGACATGGGTCCAGATCGCAAGTTGTGGATCGTGCAGCGATCAATCCAGGAGTCTTCTAAGTGCTTTGTTGTTGTTGCATCACCAAATGTAGACCTGACTTTCATGTGAAGCTGGTAACACAAAAGTGCTACGCAGTGCTACAATCGGTGAAAAGCAGCTACACGTGTTTAAGTGATGCACTAAAGATCCATGGCCTTCTCAGATATTGTGCTGGCCTGCTAAGTACACAGAGCTACTTTACAAGAGTTGTAGAACTGACTAAATGAAACCATGACCCTGTGCAACATCATACCAGGGAAGTTCTGTGCCTCACATTTAAATTGGGCTAACTCAGCTATCCTGCTAGAATGTGTCAGCCAAACCCAAACCCTGGCTAAACCAAGAACTTCTATTATTATTCTCGGTACGCCAGGTCATTTCCCTTAACAATATTTTTCAAACATTTGCAAGGGTAATCCTTCCAAGTCTCTCATCCCACAAATGAAAGCCAAGGCCCAGTTCTTACATTGTCATAAACCTGAACTGGTCTGCTGTCAAGGTTGTATAAGCCTTGTAGTCCAAGCCTTACATGCGTCTATTTAGAAATCAGTCCCACAGAGTTCAGCAGTAATTATTCAAGCATACGGAGGATTGGAGAGTTAAAATACTACAGAATCCCCTTGTTAGAAGAACTTAAAAGATAATTATTAATGAAAAATCACATTTATAGAGTACTAAGAAAACCCACTGACTGTACAGAAACAGTCTTGTGGAACATATTTGGCCACTGTTGATTTCACGTGACAAAGATGGCTTAGAAAGGCATTTTGAAAAGGGAGGGGGGAAATTTCATTAGTACTGCGTCTTTTGGTAGTTTGGCAGCCATAAGAGCCAATATGGTGCTTGGGTGGAAGGGGCTATACAGACCATCTAGTCCAAACCCCTTGCTCAGAGCCAGTTTGGGGTAGTGGTTAAGTGTGTGGACTCTGTTCTGGGAGAACCAGGTTTGATTCGCCACTTCTCCATTTGCACCTGCTGGAATGGCTTTGGGTCAGCCATAGCTCTGGCAGAGGTTGTCATTGAAAGGGCAGTTTTCTGTGAGAGCCCTCTCAGCCCCACCCACCTCACAGAGTGTCTGCTGTTGGGGAGGAAGATAAAGGAGATTGTGAGCTGCTCTGAGACACTGAGATTCAGAGTGGAAAGCAGGATATAAATCCAATATCATCTTCTTCTCTTCTTAAGTCCAAAGCCATGTCATCTTCTTCCTCACAAGGGACTTTCTATAGTCATTGTCACATTGAAAATCTCCAGCAATTAAGACAAACTGAAGAGGTGTTTTAAATGTTTTGTTTTCATTTTATATGTAGGCAAGAGTCTGGATTTGTATTTTAAATCGCTAGACAACTGAATGTAGCTGATAATAGTAACAACACACACATCTGCTCTCATGGCATTATTTGCAGTAATGATTTCTGTGTCTGACTTGGTGTAATTTGAGTAGCGGAATGAGATTCCCATTGCAGACTGTAATCTGATGCGGTCCTAATCTACTGGATTTCCAAACTGGCCAGATTAATTTGGTTAAAACATTTGAATGCCTCCTTTCAACTCAATCAGTGTCCCCAAGGTAGTGAACATAAAAACATTTAAACAATTAAAATACAGTTGAATGTAAAATTCAATTAAAAAACATAAGCAACTCTACAAAGTGGGCCAATTACTTGGGAGAGAGTAATGGCAAACAAAACAAAAAGTCATCACCTGCTAGCAGAAGATGCCCTTCCAAACTTTGCCAATGTTGATTAGAAGGCCATTTATCAACAGCAAATAGAAACCCCCTTACATTCTCAGAAACTATTAACTTAGGCTTTAGTGTTCATGGTGTCTAGTTGTGTGCTTACAAATGGTTCACAAGGAGCCACCAGTAAAGCCAAAGAATCAAAGCTATGAACAGACAACGCACCCAAGCATGACATACCACTACTACTTTGCTCTGTGTGAGAAACAGAATGCTCAAGTACACTTAGTGGATTCTATTCCAAAGTCTTTGTGATGAGATCAACATTATATTTAGCTAGCCATCATGGTTCACTTCCTAACATCACAAAGTGTATTTCTTATATGTCAACTGTAAACTCACTAAATGCTAACTAATGGCCAAACTGCATGCAACATTGGGGATTTGTGATCAGATCTCCCAGTGTGTTATTTAGCAACAAATGGTGAGGGGGAGGGATATGTGCAGGGCTTTTTTTGTAGCAGGAACTCCTTTGCATATTTGAGGCCACAGCCCCCTGATGTAGCCAATACTCCTGGAGCTTACAGTAGACCCTGTACTAAGAGCCCTGTAGGCTCTTGTAGGGTTGGCTACATCAGGGGTATGTGGCCTAATATGCAACCGAGTTCCTGTTACAAAAAATACCCTGGATATGTGATATGAATTAAGGCTACAGCACTGGGGAAGGAAGAGTTAAATGTTTTCCCATCCTGCTACCTGAATAAAAATTTACCTCTTTGAGCTGATGTAAACCCTGATAAGGAAACACAATTGATTTGTGGCAGGTTTCATCAAGCAGCATGGCTTTTGTCAGAGGTTGTGAGCCAGCATATGTCAGGAGAGAAGCCATCTTGACAGGAAAGTTCAACTGGAACAACTCCAGACTTTTCTCTGGTCTGGAGCAGGTGTTAGTCGCCTCCCTCCCATAGATGGGTACTAGCCAAAGTCATCTCTCAATGCATGGGAGCAAAATTCTCAGACAAGCAGCCTTGACAATATGTGACATCATTTGAAAACCAAGGACCAAGAAGGAAGAAAGGAGTAGAAGGGTCTTTGAGAAAGGATGGAGTGTGGAGGAACACAATGAATTGAGAAAACAAACAGTTGAGAGTGAAGGAAGAACAGCTTTTACCTGATCTGTTTATCAGCCATTTAATTCAGATTTGAGTTTGTGGAAACTAGATTTGCTTTTCCCGTGTTTAGTTTCAGTCACCTTTCCCAAACAACTTGGTTCCTGGGGGGAAAGAATAGTAACAATAGAAACGTTATTCATAATAATTGTTCTAAGCATTTCATACAATTAAAAGCACACTGCATCTTGTGTCCTGCTCAAAGGAACCTGCAAAGTAGGCCACTAGAGATATCACCATCTTACAGATGGAGGAGCCAAAGCTGAAATGTATTAACTTGCCCTAGGACACCCAAAACGGAGAAAAACTCCCTTCAGTAGCCAGCACGGTATAATGGTTACTATCAGACTAGGACATGGGAGACCCAGGTTCAAATCCTTACTCTGCCATAAGAACTTGCTGGATGATCCTGGGCCAGTCACTCTCAGTTGGGGAAGAAAGCAGGGCTTAAGTATCTAAAATACATTAAAATGTGCCCAGTGCAATGTAATATCTATGAAGAAGTTTGTGGAAACTAGATTTGCTTTTCCCATGTTTAGCTTTCAGTCACCTTTCCCAAACAACTTGATTCCTTGGGGGAAATAATAACAACAATAGTAATGTTATTCATAATAATTACTATAAGCATTTCATTCAATTAAAAGCACACTGCATCTTGTGTCCTGTTCAAAGGAACCTGCAACGTATAAAAATGAATAAGTCAATGTAATATCTCCTCACCCAAAGGGTGATTAACACATGGAATTCACTACCACAGGAGGTGGTGACAGCTGCAAGCATAGCCAGTTTCAAGAGGAGATTGGATAAACATATGGGAGCATATTGATGGAACTCTGTCTGGGGCAGTGATGCTCTGTATTCTTGGTGCTGGGGCGGGAGAAAGAGTGGGATGGTTTCTAGTGTCCTGGCCCCACTGATGGGACTTGGTTTTTTTGGCCACTGTGTGACAGAGTGTTGGACTGGATGGGCCATTGGCCTGATCCAACATGGCTTCTCTTATGTTCCTATGTTCTTAAGAAAAGCAGTAAGTGACACCTTCTAACTAACAGAAAATCTTTCCCTAAATATCCTTCGCCAAAACGTGGGGCTGGCTATTCAGATCTCAACAGGAAGGGAAGGGCATTCTTGCATAGGCTCATTTTGTTAGGGCTTGATAGATTTTTGAACTAAGCTGTGTTATTTTATCTTTTCCCTTGCTCTGAATGCTCTTGTGCATGCATGTGATCCATCCATTCACAAGAAAGACCTAAAGGGCTGCCTACCCAAAAGTTAACATGTAAGAAAGAGAACACAGTGTTGAACATTTGTCATAAACTGGGCATGCCAGATTACTGAACTCACATTAAAACTTCTTTGGTCCTAAAGGTACCACTTGTCTACTGCTTTGAACTCACATCAGTGACTGGATGAAATCACTATGTTACCATCTGTGCTGCCATTAAGCACAGCACACAAATTTCTAAACTTTATCCACTTTTACATTAGCTATATGAGCTGCAAAGAAGCTCTTTCCATTTGTGCTGATCACCCTGAATCCCAAAGAAACAACTTATCCAGATATAGAAGTGACAGAACCACCCTACATCCAGAGTGGAAGTGAATCACACTCACTTTTAATTTTTAAGAGAAAAAAATCTTTCCAATTCTGCCACTCACTGCAGCAAATCAACAAGCTGAAAGGGTGTGAAATCGCACCTGCCTACCCACCACATGGCATTGATATGTTTGCCAAGTGCAGCAAGCAGCCACACATAAGCAAAAGAGCACAAGAACAGCGGCCCAAGTTAAAAAGAAGAGTAGTACTTTCTGCAGAAATTCTTCATGAACAACACACAGAAAGAAAATGAATAAGGCAAAGAGAAAGGAAAGGACATCATATTTTGCAAGGTGGCACTTGCTTTACTAAACCAAGCAACCATTAAATGTATCATATAACATTAGTATTTAGGGACATAATATTCAAAAACAGTGGTTTTACTATTTGGATGATATTTTGGACTTTGAGATCTAATTCAGAGTTTCTCAGCTTTAGATGGTCAACAAGAGAACAGGTTCAGTACTTCTAACCCCTGCCCCCCCCCAAAAAAAAACACAACAGGATCATATTGCCAAAATACTGGAACCTTTAAAAAAAATAAATCTGGTTCAAGTCAAAATGTATTTCACGTCGTGGCTGGAAATCTCCTGATGTCTTACAACTGATGTCTGGGTGACAGAGATCAATTCAGCTGGAGAAAACGGCTGCTTTGTTGGAAGAACTCTATGGCATTATACCCCATTGAAGTCCCACCCTGCCTGGAGCCCTGCCTTCCTCAGGCTCCACCTCCAAATATCCAGATATTTCCCAACCCAGAGTTGGTAACCCTAATTTAATGTCTAGATGGAACTTTCATACCACTTGTTAAAAAGTCACCACAATAGTTCCCAGTGACTGACATTCAGACATTTACCTGCAAACAATGAGGAAAAACGTACATGCATGTGTGAATTTTCTAACAAAGTACAGCTATACTTGCGATTCAAATGTGAAAATTTTCTATTGAATGATTGCAACAAAACCATATAAAAACAAGCAAACAAAACTGCCTCCAAATGTATGTGGCAACAATACTAAACTATATGAACAGCAAGCAGTGTCAGTCAGGTCAGAATGGATACAAGGAAGTGCTTCTTCACCCAAAGGGTGATTAACACATGGAATTCACTGCCACAGGAGGTGGCGGCGGCTACAGGCATAGCCAGCTTCAAGAGGGGATTGGATAAGCATATGGAGCAAAGGTCCATCAGTGGCTATTAGCCACAGCATACTATTGGAACTCTCTGTCTGGGGCAGTGATGCTCTGTATTCTTGGTGCTTGGGGAGGCAAAAGTGTGAGGACTTCTAGTGTCCTGGCCCCACTGATGAACCTCCTGATGGCACCTGGGTTTTTTGTGATAAAAAAAAGCGTTGGACTGAATGGGCCAATAGCCTGATCCAACATGGCTTCTCTTATGTTCATATGTTTACATGAAGAGTCCTGTTCATGGAAGAGGGTCTTTGATATAGTTACATATTTTCAAGACTATGAAGCTGCCTTGTTGTTGGTTCATATAGTTTAGTACTGTCTATTCAGAGATCTCCAACTTGGTTCCCATGGGCACCATGGAGCCTTCCAGTATCTTTCCCGACATTCACTAAGAGTTTTTAGCATTGTGGGACTTTTGCCCCACAGGCCTCAAGACGTGCAGATTTTTAAAAAAAAACATTGCTTTGGCAGCAGCTGCAACCACAGCACAAGGTTCTTTACAACACTGACTGTATGCAAGAAAATATTTTTCAGCAATATGTTCATTTTAAATAATAGGTCCATTCAGGGCTTTTTTTGTAGAAAAAGCCCAGCAGGAACTCGTTAGTATGCGAGGCCACACCTCTGACATCACCATCATTTGCATACTAGGTCACACCTCTGACATCACCATCATTTGCATACTAGGCCACACCTCTGACATCACCAAAAGTGCTATAATACCTCAAAAAAAGATATTCTAGCATTGGAAAAAGTCCACAAATATATAGCCATATATAGCCATCCCAGAAAAAAAACCCCAAATTCCAGCACACTACTCGATCACAAGAGCCAGCATGGTGTAGTGCAGGGGTGTCCAAACTTGCTTAAACTTAAAGAGCCACATAGAATAAATGTCAGATGTTCAAGAGCCGCAAAGCATGAACGTCAGATGTTTGAGAGCAGAGGGGAGGAATGAGAAAGAGGTGGAAAGAAAGCAACTTTAATTTTAAATGCATTTTCTAAGCTGCTGGCTGGCTTGGAGAAGTGATTTAAAGAGAGAAATGCCTTCTCTAAATTGGCTGACGGGGCAGTGAGGGTTCCAAGAGCCACACAATATACGTGAAAGAGCCACAGTTTGGCCACCCCTGGTGCAGTGCTTAAAGAGAGAAAGAGAAATAAAGCAAATAGACAGAGAAAAAGACTGACTGACAGAAAGAGGGAGGGAGGGAGGGAGGGAGAAAGGAAGGAGGGAAGGAAGGAAGGGGGGGAAGGAGAGAGATGGGGGAAAAGACTGACAGAAAGAGAGAGGGAAGGAGTGGAAAGTAAAACAAAGGGGGAAAGAAAGACTAACAGAAAAATTAATACTGAAGTATTTCTTTCTTCTCTAGTTGAAATCCTTTGGTAGATTACAAAAATTAAAATGTAAAACTACTAACATGCAAAAATCCTAAAAATGTCAGAAACAATACACAATTTCTTGCTCAATTCCGCAGGGCCTGTAAGACAGCCCTCTTCCAGCAGGTTTACAACTAACCGGCACTGAAACTTGAAATCGAGCGTAGTTTTATAAGATTGTTGTATGTTTTAATATTTTAATTATGTAAATTGTCTGAATTGTTTAAATTTTAATCATGTAAACTGTATGAAATGTTTAAATTTTTATATTCTCATGTTAGATTTTATATGCTGTAAGCCGCCCTGAGCCACCTGGTGGGAAGGGCGGGATACAAATTACATATAAATAAATAAATAAATAAACAAACAACAAGGACAATAACTTCTTTTTTAAAAATCTAAAAGATCAGAACAATAAAACTATCAAATCTACAAATAAAGATAAAACAGCAAAGAAAAAAAATGAAAGGCTCCAGTTCCCACCATTTGAAAAATTAAATTAAACCAACAATGGCTGAAAACTTTATTGATTTTATTCTACGTTGGTTCTGTACTGATCTGCAAAAGCCCAATAACAAAATCTTTGCCTTTTATCAGCCTTCATGGCATAGCATAATAATAATAATAATAATAATAATAAAATTTTATTTATACCCCGCCCTCCCCGCCGAGGCAGGCTCAGGGCGGCTATTTGATCAAAGGAAAAAAACAACTTGGGCAACCATCCAACTACAAAGCCTCTATTAAGGATTTCAGTTCCTGGCTAGTAAACTAGGATTACACATGAGATAGAAGTACATAATTTTGCTTCTAAACTTTCTCCTTCAGAACACCACTATATTTTAATCTGATGTGTAATGGCATCAGTGACTCCTTTACAAACTTCCTCTAGGCAAACCATGATAGTTTTTAATGCTCCATTGTAAATTACAACTGGTACTATAAATGCTTCAGCTCAATGGGAGAGGGAAAGGAAGACAGTGGATTAAAAACTAGCAGCCCATTTCTGTTTTAAGCAAAGCTATATGGGCTCTTTTAAAGTATTTTGTTTCTGATTTCCAGCTCCCCACCATAGACTCCCAGCTTCCAAATGGAAATTCAGCCTTTCTCTTCTGCTCTCAGACATATTTCACTTCTGAATGGCAAGCTTAGAAGCTTAAAAAAAACACCAACGAGTCATGGAAGACTTGGTAAACAAAGCTGCTTTCACCATGCCCATCAAAAGTGGCTTTGACACAGCAGGTGGGGTGTGGGGTGGGTATTCATACAACATGGTTTTCCCTCTGGTTTGTTCCAACCTGTCCTAAACCTGATTTGACACTATCTCTTGCAAAAGGTCACAACACACATCTGCACACCATGTGGACTTCAAGGTGCATATTTTTGAAGGCCTCACCCATCAGCATAATTTCCCTTGCCCCAGCGGCTGTCACTCCTTCTCCCATACCATTAGAGGAGATTTTTAAATAAATCAGTAATTGCTAGACCACTATAGTTTCGTAACTCTAAAACAATCTATTGGTAACGATTTACTAGTTTCTCTGAATTCATGGTTTTCATTAATAAAAATTATCCAGCTCTTTTAATTAAGAGATGCACTTTTCCTCTTACATATCTGCAATGAAAATGACTAGTGACTTTAAAAAAAAATGAAATCAGGGTATTCAGAGGAATGTGCAGTTCATGGCATTAAACCATTCATTGTCACACAATAGCAGTTGCAACTTTTTAAAGAATAAAAGCCCTCTGGTGGCCTGGTGGAAGGGGGACTACAGGGAAAATGGTACCTGACGAGGGTGCTCACTCCTGTATGGATGCTCTGTTACCAGTGCAAATGTTTATGTCTTCATGGCAATGATGAACAGGAAGCAGAGAATACTCACTGCATAGATGGAAGCCAGAATCTCCTAATGAGACAAGCACCTCTAGAACTAGTTACACTGATTTTTTTTTTATCCTGTAAGAAAATTCTGTGGTGCTCTTACTGAAACAGTTCCAGAAGAGAAAGTAACTGTTGCTCAAAGATGTAGAGATAAAATAATCAAAGATGCAAACATATTACTAAATAAATAAAAGAAACATTTAGTAGTACCTCTTTGTCAGGCTATATGTCACAATTTTCAGGAGGAAAAGAATCTCAGTTGTCCTTTAGGAAAAACAGCAAGTTTAGAGATCTGTTGGCTGAGAAGGTAACTGAAATCTCAGCAGCCAAAAGAAACACAACCCTGTGAGGCATGCCAATCTCATTCCCATTTTACAGGAAAAGAACAGTGAATGAAAGAGTGAAATTTGCCTCATGGATCTGGAAAAAAGCTGGGGCGCTATCCCAAATCATGATCCACTGATGCTCATTCTTCTTTATTTATAACTGTGTATAAATGCCAGGACACAGACTATTGATCAATCTGTGAAGAGCTGACTTTTTATGACTGCAGCATAGTCCCTTTATTTTCACTGTAAATTCCCTCCCTCAAAATGTTATTCTCTTCCACTAGGTGCTTCTGCCAAATGTCTTTTAATTGGACTGCTACAGGAGCCATCTGCATGTAGCCATCTGCTTTAATTCGGCTGGTCCTCATTTCCAGAATCATCCTTAACTGATTCAAATCCCACCTGTGGGTTTTACCCATTTATCTTCAGTATCCTATAACTTTTTTTTAAAATGAAAGCAGATATTTTTGTCACCATAGACTTCTGGATGAGTGAACAACAACTAGAGACAGAATGCTGACTGCAATGGATTTACATCCTAGGACAGTCTCCTTTCTGTAAGTCAGTACAGCTGGATCTGGCTCATGCTAAGGGTCCAATGGGCAGCTATTTGGGGGATCAACATGGATTCTTTTTTCTTGGCAGATTGGCTAGTGGCAATGGAAACTTTTGGCCTTCTTAATCAGAATGTGGCGTGCCTTAAATGCTTAAACACCACAATCCTATGCAGAGTTACTCCAGTCCAAGCCTTCTAAAATCAATGGGCATGGTTGCATGCTCAGATGGTGTACCTTTGACACCTGATTGTCCAATTTATATGGATACCATTCAGCCTGTGAACCTTAAGGACGTGGACAAGTTCCTTGGAGAGCTGAGACCTACCACCTGTGCTCTCACCCCTTGCTCTTCCTGGCTGATAAAAGCTGTGGGGGAGCTAAGTGGGTAAGGGGAGTGGCAAATGCTTCTTTGTTCTCTAAGGTGCTCCTAGACTCAAATCTAGCTCCTAGACATGGCTACCCTCCTACTATGCTGGAGAACTTCTGGCCAGTCTCCAGTCTTGGACAAGGTGCTTGAGTGGGTGGTTGCGTCTCAGCTTCAGGGGCTCATGGAAGAGACTGCTTTTCTGGATCTATTTTAGTGTCGTTTCATGATGGGATATAAGACAGGGACTGTTTTGGTTGCCTTCGCTGATGATTTCTACTGAGAACTACACAGGGGAGAATATGATCCTGTTAGTTCTGCTGGATCCCTCAGTGGCCACTACTGACCATAGTATCCTACTGTGCTGCTTCTCAGCACTGGAACTGGAAGGTACTTTGTTACAGTGGTTCAAGTCCTAACTTGGGAGGGGGGTCTCAGAGGATGGTTCTGGGGAATTCATGCTTTGTCCCATGGCCTGTAGGGTTCTGCAGGGCTCAGTTTTGTCCCCCATGCTATTTAATATATATGTGAAGCTACTGGGAGAGGTCATCAGGAGGTCAGGAGGTCACCAATATGCAGATGATATCCTGCTCTACCTTCCCCACATCTAATTCCAAGGATGCTGTTGATGTTCTGAACTTGGGCTTGGAGCCAGCAATGAGTTGGATGAAGTGAACAAGCTGAAACTTAATCATGACAAGACAGAGATTATCTGAGTTAGTAAAAAGGCAAAACTGGGACTTCAGATTGCTCCTGTCTTAGATGGGGTTGTACTCCCCATGAAAAGTCAGGTTTGCAGCTTGGGAGTGCTATCTGACACAGCAGTCACCTTCAAAAACCAGGTGGCTATGGTGGCTTTTGCCCAGCTTTGGCTGGTGCATCAACTGCATCCATTCCTGGGTCAGTCAGATCTAGTCACTATCATCCATACTAACGTTAGTTACACCTTGACTGGACTACTGCAATGAAATCTACTTGGGGCTACTCTTGAAGAGCCCCATGATGCAGAGTGGTAACATGCAATATTGCAGTCCAAGCTCTGCTCTCATGACCTGAGTTTGATCCCAGTGGAAGCTGGGTTCAGGTAGTTGGCTCAAGGTTGACTCAGCCTTCCATCCTTCCAAGGTTGGTAAAATGAGTACTCAAGTTGCTAGGTATAAAGTGTAGATGACTGGGGAAGGCAATGGCAAACCACCTCATAAAAAAGTCTGCCATGAAAACATCGTGATGTGACGTCACCCCAGAGTCAAAAATGACTGGTGCTTGCCCAGGGGACTGTCTTTACCTTTACCCTGAGTAAGTTATACATCCACAGCATTCCAATGTATTTCTCTTTTAGAATAGTGTATCAGAATTATTTTTTGTATTGACATACTCAAAATAGGGATATTGGCTGTTTATCTCATTACGTATACTTAACCCATTTTCATTATATTTTATTGTATTTTTTTCTATGGCAAACTAGAATGATGTTTACATGTTAAAAAGCAAATTAGACAGACAAGAACATCACTATCCAATGTATTTCTCTTTTAGCTGTATTGACAAACAGGGATATTGGCTGTTTATCCCATTACACATACTGAACCCATCTCCCACTAATTTTAATGTATTTTTCTCCTATGGCAAACTATATGTATGTTACATGTTAAAAGGTAAATTAATTGGGTGGGAAATCTTCTGAGATATAAATACCTTCCTTTTGACCCAGGCTTAATACAATATAGTCATTAACAGACACTCTCACATTTTGACATATTATTGTTTTATTGCTTTTGCATGCTCATGCTACTCAGATCAAAGGTTTGTTCAATTTGTTAATTTTACTAATCTGTCATTGAATCTTAATTTTTTTTTTACCATTTTGCATTCTAAACCACTCCCTACCAGATAATTTTACTATACTGTCATTGGTTCTTAAATTTTCACCAGTTTGCATTCTGGGCCACGGACTACCAGCTACGTGTGGCTTTGCTCACTGAAAGGATTCCTCATTTGATAAAGTGTACTTAGAAAGAACACAAAAGCTTATGTTCTGAATAAAGCTAAGTTGGTCTTAAAGGTGCAACGTGACTCCTATTTTACCCTTGAAGAGCATTGAAGAGCATTTCTGCACAGCTAGTGCAGAATGCTGTGGTTAGAATGCAGATCAGAGTCTGCTATTGAGAGCATATGACCCCAATATTACAGCAATTACCCTGCAACCGATCCATTCCTAAGCCCAATTTAAGGTGCTGGTTTTGACCTTCAAAGCCCTACATGGCTTGGGACCAGCATGTCTGAAAGACTGTCTTCTCTCATATGTTCCTTCCCACAAATTAAAATCACAGGGACATGCCCTCCTGACTATCTCATGAATCAAAGAAGTGTGTTTGGTAGGTATATGAGAGACGGCCTTTTCAATGGCAGCCCCACAATTATGGAACAACCTCCAAAAGGAGGTGTGCCTGGCACCCTTTCAATCTTCAGGAGGCAGTTGAAAATGGTTTTGTTTAGGACCATGTTCAGTTTATGAGCAGTCTTGAGTTCCGATTTTAAATTTTTGTTTTTAATGGATTTTATTGCATGAGTTTTATCTATGTTGTAAGTCAATTTGAACTCCATAAGGAAGGACAGCTAGTAAATGTAAATAAATAAAATTGTCCTGTGAGTCACCTGGAGTAAAGACTGTCAATTGGGTGAGGTGGGGGGGGTCCTTTCCCTTTAGTAGAAATTTAATGTGGAAATGGGCTGTTGAAACCTTTCACAGCATGGAGATATAACAACTTGAAAACTGCTACAGATGAAAGTGATTTTAACAAAACAGATAAGGACAGGACCAGCCCTGCCACTAAGCAAACTAGGCAATTGCCTAGGGTGTGAGCTTTCTGCGGGCACCAAACTGGGTACCCCATGTGACTCAGTGATATCATCAGTGGTATGGGGGGGTACCAGAAGTCAGCCTTGCCTAGGGTGCCAGAGAGTCTAGGGCTGGCCCAGCTAAGGTAATTCTACTTGGAGCAAAGTTGGTAACTCTACTTGGAGCAAAATGCTCTACAGACACCATTCTATGCTTCATCCCAACCTGCTCTCAATTTATGATATTCTGAGGTCTGCACTGCATAGCTGAACAAGCAGGTGTCAATAGTGGATATTTAGCATTAACAAAACACTTTTGAATTAGTGCTTCTCATACAATTCCCAATAATCCTTACAGCAATCATATAAGGCAAGCCAATATTTTTACTTATTTATTTATTTATTCATTCATTCATGATTTGTATCCCGCCCTTCCCACAAGTGGCTCAGGGCGGCTTCCAGAAATTAGTCAAACATAAAAATTAAACAATTTAAATATATAGACAATTAAACATTTAAAACAGTTAAAACCTTAAAAAACAGTAAACATTCCAATGACATATAGAACAGACGTCAAGCAAGCTACATCGAGTTCTCATCTTAGCTAGGTGTAGGCTAGCCGGAAGAGGGTCGTCTGACAGGCCCTGCGGAACTGAACAAGGTCCCGCAGGGCCCTCACCTCCTCCGGCAGCTGATTCCACCATATAGGGGCCATAACGGAGAAAGCCCTTTCTCTGGTGGACTTCAAGCGGGCTTCTTTTGGCCCAGGGATAGTGAGGAGATTTTGTGTTCCCGACCTCAGTACTCTCTGGGGAACATGTGGGGAGAGACGGTCCTTCAGGTAGGCAGGTCCCAGGCCATATAGGGCTTTAAAGGTAATAACCAGCACCTTGTACCGGACTCGGTATATCACTGGAAGCCAGTGCAGAGTCCGAAGACCCGGACATTTGAGGTGGGTGGGAGCTGATAATGACTTGCTTAAAAGCACATCACGCATTCAGGGCATCAGCAAGAGATTTTTAACTAGAAATTTGATAGGTTAATCTTTTAGTTACACTAGGGCCCCGTTCACACAGCATGTTGACCCGGTTATGTTCCGAATATCTTTGTTCTGGATATTATCGATCAGACTGCCATGTTGCAATTCGAATCACTCCGCAGTGAAACCGTCTTCTACTATCCACATGACAACACCATGCAGTTCTTTTTTTTGTTTCCCCTACTATTATGCATATAAGTACATAATGCGCATAATGCACTTGTGCACATAATGCGCATAAGCACATAATGTGCATGTGGGTCAGAAAACATTACGTGGTGATGCGGTTATGCACATATCGCTAAGTGGTAAAAAAAATGGCAACTGTAAACCGAGGAGTCTGAGGCTCCTTTTGCTCTGGGACAGCCTTCAGACATCCGGAAGTTAGTCAAGAACTATCCAGATGGAGAAAACGACAAGGTGAAACCGGACAACTAAAAAAACACCGCAAAGGAGCAGGTAACAAAATAATCTGGTTTGGAGAAGGATGGGGCGGGGCTACAACGATTAACTACGGGGAGGCAGATGTTATTGTATGATCAGCCACTTTTAATCTGGTAGGAAACAGCAGTGACAACTGATTAAACTGTGTGTCTGAACAGGCCCTAGCTCTCAGTCTTGTTTATTTTTACAAAATTTATACTCTGCCTTTCTGCCTTCATTACAGCCATCAAGAAAGCTAATAAATTAAAATGTACATAATAAAATCACATCTTAAACAAAAAACTTCACATCATTAAAAGAACTGAAACCAAAGCTAAAATATATACAAACATAAAAACAACAATTAAAACATTGGGCAGGAAGGTGGGATCACTGAGAACATTCTAAATGAAACAAAGTCTTCACTTGCTGGTGGAAAGTGGCAACAGAAGGGGCAGATGAGCCTCCCTGAGGACAGAGTTCCAGAGTTTTGGGCCACAATTGAGAAGGCCCTCTCCTTGGTTGTCATCCATCTATTCATAGAAGGCAGGGGCACCTGAAGTACAGCCCCCAAAGATGACCATAATGGTCAGGTAGGTTCATACAGGACTAGGTTCATATGGGAATAGGCAGTTCTTCAGGTATGTTAGTTCCCAAGCCATATAGGTCCCCAGCCATATAGCACCAGCACCTTATGACACAGGAGGGTTAGATTTGATGATGTGTTAATTCACTGAGATCCTTTAAAGAACACATCTGAAATATGCTAAGAGATAGGTGTATATACTTTATCCTCTCTCTAATTGAGCAGATTAGATGACATTCTGGTCATTAAAGAATTATGTGGAACTCAAAAGCTTGTATTCTTCTGTATCATGAGAAACTGAGCCAAGAACAGACATCATTAGCTACATTTTAATCTGATTCCTACAAAAACAACATGATCACAGCTTGAGGAATGTTCCTTGAGCCAGATTGGTGTGGGAGGAGGGGCACATCCAGGCCCTCTATGAATTCACTCCTGCAATAAACATGAGTATGAAATTCAGTACCATGAGACTAAAACTTGTCTAGCAAATGAAGTTTTTTTGGCAACCCACTTGAAAAAACACAAATATTGTAGAATTGGTGAGGAAGAAAGACAGTACACTGATAACACAGGGCTGATTCTGTACAGATGTTTTGCCCCACTTTGGCTTCCTTACAGCAGTGCTGCTGTCAGGGGTATCCACATGATACTGTCCGCTATTTCTCCAGCTTCTGTTTCCCCTCAATTCGCTGCAATCTTTCTCAAACCTGGTGTGCTATCTTTTTTTGATATATCATATTCATAGCAGGGAGTTGTTTGGATGGAAAGTGTGTATTTTTGCAGGTTCCACCTATATCTACAGTGTTTTCCTTGCCTCACCCGAAATGGTTGCCAGTACCTTCACTCACACACAATGGAGGGCTTTTTCAGGGAACTGTTATAGCTCACTGTACATTAAGTGTTGCCTTATACCTAATTCAGAAAATGATCCTAGATGTGGGTTGTTAAAACCATGTATTAGGGCAATGAATAGAGAAAGTAGATATTTCTACAAACTAGGGGGAGGGGAGAGGGTTACACCTAACTTTGCAGAAAAAAGATCTCAAACTTTTTTTAAAAAAATGTGGTTTACAAAAACACCAAATAAGGGGGGAAACCCAAAACATCACACTAACAGCAGACATTGTGGGAGCAGCCAATGATGAGCCAAAGTGCCTTTTGCCAGGCAGCCATAGGGCAACAGCAACCTGAAGACACAGACCTCTGAGTGTGATGGAGGCCCAACATCACCTCATCCACCTTCTTTGCATTAGAGGCAGACCAGACCAGGAGACTGATTATAGGAGACAGTAGGGAAGGGGGGAGGGGGATGATCTTGACAGGCTGGAAAACTGGGCTAAAACAAATAAAATGAATTTTAGCGGGGATAAATGTAAAATTCTGCATTTAGGTAGGAAAAATCAAATGCATCATTATAGGATGAGGGAAACTTGTCTCGGCAGTAATATGTGTGAAAAGGATTTAGGGATCTTAGTGGACCATACACTGAACATGAATCAACAGTGTGATGCTGTAGCTAAAAAAGCAAATGTGATTTTGGGCTGTATCGACAGAAGTATAGTGTCCAGATCACGTGAAGCGGTGCTATCGCTTTATTCTGCTCTGGTTAGACCTCACCTAGAAAATTGTGTTCAGTTTAGGGCATCACAATTTAAGAAGGATATAGAGAAGCTGGAACGGGTTCAGAGAAGGGCAACAAAGATGGTGAGGGGTCTGTAGACCAAGTCCTATGAGGAAAGGTTGAAGGAGCTGGGTATGTTAAACCTGGAGAGGAGACGACTGAGAGGTGATATGATCACCATCTTCAAGTACTTGAAGGGCTGTCATATAGAGGGTGGTGTGGAGTTGTTTTCTGTTGCCCCAGAAGGTTGAACCAGAACCAATGGATTTAAATTAAATCAGAAGAGTTTTCGACTAAACATTAGGAAGAACTTTATGACAGAGCGATTCCTCAGCAGAACAGGCTTCCTCAGGAAGTGGTGGGCTCTCCTCCTATAGAGGTTATTAAACAGAGGCTAGATTGCCATCTGACAGCAATGCTGATTCTGTGAACTTAGGCAGATCACAAGGAGGAGGGCAGGAAGCACTGCATCAGTGCTTAGTTCTCATAGGATGCAATCACACATGCTAAATAAAGTTGTTTCAATCCACTTTCAAACAGGATTTTGCCAGTTCATACAGTAAAACCCAGCTGGAAAGTGCACTGAAAGTGGATTTACACTGCATTACTTAGCATGTGTGATCGCAGCCATGGACTTTTCTTACATGCCCAGGGAAATGCTGTTTGCCACTTTGGCGTCAGGCAGCAATTTTCTCCAGGCCAGGGATCCTGGAGGGTTTTGTTTTTTTTCATCTTCTGGGCATGGAACAGGTATTACTGGGGATGTGTAGCAGGTTGGACTAGATGACCCTGGAGGTCCCTTCCAACTCTATGATTCTAGATTTTTCTGCAATTTCAAGTCTGGGGCAATTTCAAGTCTGCAGAAAGATCTGACTTAGTATCTTTTGTGGCTCCAATCTTCATATTTAAGTATCCACAGATTTGGCCTTGCTAAGAATTTATATTTATAAATTCCATATATATATAAATTCTCAGTAGAGGGGGAGTAAATGATGATTCTGTGAGGGCTGATGCAAGGAAAGGAATTGTGTAGATGCTTCACTGCCACTGTGAATGCCTCTGCATTCACAGCAGTAATGAGACCCATGAAGCAAATTGTCTCATGATCTGTCATGAAGGGCACACCTTAGGGGAAAAATCTTTTGCTGAGCTGGTAGTTGAAAAGCATGAGACATGCTTTGTTTAGCTAACTGTTGGGACTAATTCTCCTGATGAAGATCAAGAACAACTGGATGCAAGGCTGTAGTGTGTTAATTTAAACACAGTTTAAGTTATATAAGGCTTGGTAGTGGAAAAAATTAATCCACTTTGTCACAAACCACCGAGCTATGTCTATGCATATAAAGAAGCTTTCTTTTGCTCCAGAAGGGAAAACAATCTCCATGAAAAGAGATCAGTTAATGGGAACACCTTCCCCAATCCCAAATTCATGTTGTCTAATGAAGAAATATAAATAGTAACATGGTGAATAGAGTACTCAATCCTGCCTAGAGTATTATCAAATGTAAAAAGTAAATAATTTGTTCTATTATTTGTATAATTATTTGTCAACTTTATACTTATTAGAAGAGCCACGATATGACCATTTTTACAAGCTGAGAAATAATTACAAAGTTTAAGGCAGTAGGAATTTCTGAAAGGAAAACATCCTTCAGTAATGATTCCAGAAGGGTTCGTCAGAATGTTTCACTGAGATGAAACTTGGTTTTATTTCCATTTCTTAAAAAAAAAAAAAAGTATTTGCACAGCTGTCTGTAATATTCAGCTATGATGAGCCCACACTCAATCCAACCAGATTTGTAGGTTTTCTATCTCAAGACAAAACCCAGGACAGCCAAACCTTCTCAGAGTTGAGCAGGGATCCCTAAATTTTTTATTCCATGGGCACAAAATGGCTGCTAAAGAAGACAGAGCCAACCAAAAAATAGCTGCCACGGGAGGTAGAGATACATACACAGAGGAAGCCCAAGCATTGGGGAAAAGGGGATAATTTTAAAAATACACTAGGAAAGAGTAATGAGAATAAAACTAAGAGTGTGGTAACTGCTCCAACTGAAGCAGTACTATTACAATCTGCACAATCAATCTGATCTCTAGTGGTCAATCAGATGTCCTGCTGGGTAACAGTTCCATATGGCCCCATCCACTTTTTAAACACACCTGGTGGGCATCAGTAAAGGTGCTGGTGGGCAGCACAGCATTCATAGGCACTACGGTGGGGGCCCCTGGTGTTGGGTGTCCAACATTCCTGTTTCTGGAATTGGGAAAGACTGAGATGCAATTAACACTTAGAAATTCAATGCAGACAACCAAAATTATCCCATACAAGGTTGCTTCTAAAACAAAAATATGTTGTTGTTAAGACAATGTCCTGAAAACTTCAGCCCCATCCCCCAAGCCCATGCCACACCAGTTTCCCTCCGCAGCATCATTCCAATATCTCCTACTGACATACACAACGTTCATTAGTAGGTACCACAACAATGGTGTAAGGTCTTCCTTATATGCCCTTGAGTATTTCTTAAGGAAATGTCATTCCTTACATGCCCTTGAGTATTTCTAAAGGAAATGTCATTCTGATTAAATAATTCAAAACCTTATTCATTTCCACATGCATGCACACATACCGTTTTCCAAACTCTGCAGTATTTTTTCAAGCTCTTCAAATTGAGAATCCATGCACTAGAGAGCTTCTCAGTGACAAGAATATTCCATGCTCTGGGGGAGTAATTAACCTTTGATCTCTGCCTTATTAAACAAAGGAGTATGCTTTATCAAAGAATCATAGTCCACTCTGTTACAAAGTTCCTTCAGAAATATCACTGAACCTGCTCTGTATGCAAAACAGCAACGGTCTTCATATTAAAAAATGTCATCTCTAAAGGGATCCCCTTCTATAATTTGGCCTCTTACCATCACGTTTCGTCTATATTTTTCTTATTCATTAAAACATTCACATTCTACCTTTAGACTGGTATATCCCAGCTGAAATAACAGGTGACCAACAAAACCAAATCAAAAATCTCTTATGAAAAATGAAACTTGCTAAAATTCCATCATTCCCAAAAAGACACAGCAAAGCTCTAGATACATTTTTCTTAAGCTTAGGAGCATGCAACACATACTTTATGTCAAACGCCAGCATGCCTGTTGGCTTACAGGTACACCATCATAAGTTTAACTATGACATTTTGGGAATATAAGCAAAGGGAGCAAGGGAGAGAATGAGAGTAGAAACCATCACAACTTACATTGTGACAATGGATCATAAAGTACATTCATGCAGTGCAACCAGATGCTTTTTGTTTCATTTTTTGCTGTCAAGTTATAGCTGACTTGTGGTGACCTTTTAGAGTACTAAGAGCCCTGTAAGTTCTTGGAGGCCTGGCTATATCAGGGGTGTGTGGCCTAATATGCAAAGAAATTCCTGCTACAAAAAAAAGCCTTGATACTCAGTAGTAAATCCCACTGCTTTCAATAGGACTTTCTCCTGATGTGTTTAGGAATTTAACAAGGAATTTTATATACATAATTAACCACAAACAGGAGAGGAGGAAAAAGAGATGTCACTTTGTCAGAATTCTATTATTCTGGTGTTTCAGAACAATGTCTATTGTTGTGGACAGATTCTTTATGTTTTATGGCCTGTCCTGTTCTGAGTTTGCACAAAACCCAATTCCATGATATAGACACAGCACATTAGCGCTCCAGTGGTTGCAGTGGTGGTGGGGAGCATACAGCTATCACACCTTTGTCCTCTGTCACAGTAGCCCATGGACCAACTCTTCATTTTTGTACACCACACTATTTGGGGCCATACAGGATCCTAAGGAAAAACGTTTCTTGGTCAAAACCTCCTTTGTTCTGAATGGGTCCCCACTTTTTGATGAGAAAGCAAATCCTGAGGAACCATAGAAATATGGATTCCAAAGAAGTAAGTGTTGATCAATATAGCTCTTTTCCCCTTTTGCCAAGCCCAGGTGCCTACTTATTGCAGTGCCAGAGGCAATACTAAGCCATCTTCTAAGGCAGGAAGATATTCTGAAGATTGTTCAAGTGCTCAGCAAGCAAGAAACTGGGTTCTCCTTTATTCTCTAATTTTAACTTTGTCAATTTTCTCCACTACTTGTTGTTTGTGTGCATATTAAAAAAGACCTCTACCATTTGTACCTCAGGCTTTGAGAGACTTGTTGGATTAGCTTCCTCACAAGCTGCTGCTTTAAGATCTCTCTATGGTATCAACCTGAGAAGAGTGGGACAAGGAGATCCTTTTCTCACACACCTTTGCAGCCTCCCATTCAAGGGATGAAGAATGACTGATCTGGAACACCTCAAGTGGTGGAAGAAGAAACTACCTAGCAGTGATGCACCTACATTTTTGGGGCCTGAAGCTTGAACTGTTATGGGAGCTCCTTCTCAACCAGCAACAATAGGGCAACATTCAACAAGGTCCAAAGGGCCTTGCTGCCCTTGCAAGGACCTCGAAATCCAAATGGGGGAGAACAGGGTGGTGAGGTGGAGGGCCCTTGAAAATGGGCCCTACAGTGAGCCCCTTCCCACCAACAATGAGGTCTGGGTAACCGTTGTTATCTTCTTCAGTGGGGTTGTTCCATGGCAGATTACATTTTTTTTTTTTAAATTAACCACTCCATTTTAGATTTTGATTAAAATTACTGTACTAGGTTATCTTTTATGTCAGTTACATGTGTGAATAAAAATTTTCTAGACTATGCCTTATAATTTTTGAGTTATGGGGGATGAAAATTAGAGAAACATTATATACATGCATGATACATCATAGAATGATGCAATAAAACATAGCAACGACCACAACTGGGGCTTTGGGTGCTACAAGCCCCCAGGAAAATTTTGAAATTTGACCAATTGCAGGGACATTTCAAGGCCATATGAAACAGGTATTAGAGTATATTCTAAGGTCAAAATTAAGTACTTCAACCCATTGGCTTATGATTCTTTCACTAAAATAGCCTTATTTTAATAACAAACACTTTTTAAAAACTCTATCAATTTTGGTGAAAAGTTCACTCATTAAAAAAAAAGTTGCTATAGGGTCCCTGAAGCTTAAGCTTCATTAGTTTCACAGTAGATCCACCCATGCTCTCTAAGGGTTGTCTCTGGAGTTCAAGAGGACTGGGAATACACAGCTAGGTTCAAAGAAATATAAGGATCTATAATAGGATCCATTACAGTATAACTATAACATCACTGATGCTTATATAATAATATGGATTATTTCCCCTTCTGCAAACAAAAACATCTTTGATAACTAATTCTCCCTCTACGTTCATTCATCATAAGCACTGCTTTCAGCATGGCCTTTGTAAAGTACTGAATAAACTGAAACCATTTCCTGTCTGCAAGCTGAGTGAGCCATCTCTGTCTACAAGAAGTCCAAAGCGGTAAAGGAATAATGTTCCACTCTCTCGCACACACAAGGCAGCAAAGTCCAATGTAGCAAACAATGTGTCACAGTGTTGTTCTAATAGGCTCCTTAGAAAGTACGAATAAGCATAAGGATTGAAAGAACTCTGCTCCAAATTGTTGTAGAGATACAATTCACTCTGGAAGTTAAAGCATTAAGATATGATCTGCTTGAAGATCCCCAAATTCCTAGCCTGGACTGGTCAACCATAAGCAGGTCTGTAGCTATGGTGGGGCCCTGGGGGCTCCAGGCCCCACCAATCAAACCCCTGTGTAACCTTCCTGGCCCCATCAACCAGACCACCATTGCTTGGTGCCGCTTCATTCAAGCAGCACCCACTGTCACCCCCACCACTTTCTTGCACTTTGTGCCACCACCCAACGTCTGCTGCAGCCAAGAGGCCCCCTCCTCCCTGCCCCAGGCTTGTTCCTAGAGAGAAGAAGCCTGGGGGGTGGGGAGGAGGCAGTGGACCATGGAGCTCAGATGGGAAGCAGTAACCTGCCTATCACAGTTCAGCTGCCCATGAGGATGGGCAACCAGCCTGGGCAATCCATGGAGCTGGAGCCAGGTCTGTGGGCGGGCAGTGAGAAGGTGCTGGGCCGACCTCACCAGGTAGTGCCTCACAGGAGAGGGGCAGATAAGAAAGGGATGTGGGGAGCGGAGCTGCTGTGACTGCCTGGACCCAGGAAGGAAAGAGCCCCTTTCTCTAGCATTTGAGGAGAATGAATTACTTTTGGAAAATGTGGCTGTTGCTTTACTTGAGAAGCAGAGAAAGTGTTTAGCACCAAACCGGATGACCCCCTGGCCTCCCCAAACAAAAAATCCTGTTTTGGGCCCTCCCAAACTTGATACCATGGCTACGGCCCTGACCATAAGCCTTGTCTGCTTTATCAGGGTCTCCAGTGCAGTCTATGTATGGAGTGCAGTGAAGAGCAAGAAATCTGCTCAAGCGTTTTCAGGGCAGGGAAGAAGATGAGCTTCATAAGGCAAAAGTATGACTCATCATCAGCCTCTCCCACCATTCCTTTTAAATTAGTACAGGTACTAAGGGTGAAAAGAACACAGTACAGTGCCTTGAAGTGGAACTGAGTACAGAGTGCACATTTAGAAAAGTGTCTATTTGTAGCTAAGAAGGATGCTCTGTAGAGAGAAAAGGGGTGTTGGTATTTATTTAGAAAATGCCTATGCCGCTTATCTAGAGAATCTGCTTGAACCAAGATGATGCAGGGTAGCACACTCTCACTGAATGCTGAAAGTTACTTTTAGAAGCTGATTACTGGTTGAACAAGTACATCCTCTCCTAAGCAAAACAGACATTTCCCCCTGAAACTGGGGGAGTTGGCCACTGGTCTCCTCTGCTGGGTGAGAATTTAGCCCTCCGGCCCATTTGATTTTGACACTCTTGTCCTTTATAAGTCAAATGAAAAACAGCAAATGTGTTAGAAACAACAATAATGTTCTAATTTAAGGCTCTGTCTATTTTGCCAAGATTTGTGAATAAACCAGCAGACTGCCCTTAATACCAGAAGCATAATCAATGGAGCCAGTTCGCCCATTCAACAGTGAATGTTTCACAGTATTGTATTTTATTTTATCTTAAGATATTGTATTTTAAGCAGTGAATGTTCAGTAATCAAGGACTGAGCTTAGAGATGGGCACAAACTGGGAAAATGGTGATTCATTTTGTTTTGTGGTTCATTGGGTTGCCGGATTCGGTGGTTCATTTTGTTTCATGTTTTATTTCCTGAATGATTCATGTTTTGTTGGTTCATTCAGTTTGGGGAGGTGTAGAATGGCCCCCAAGTTGGCAAGATATGCCAAACTTGCAGAAAACTCCTAAACAGGCTCTCCTCTACCTGCTTTCCAAGTTTGGTGCAAACTGGATTGAGGGGGCCAAGGTACAGCCCCCCAAAGCAGGTGCCCCCAATAAACTGCTCTCCTAGGAGTATGTCAAGCTGGGGAAAGGAAGGGAAGCCACCCTGTAGCTTCTGGTCCATTTCACTCCCAGAAAGCTTGAAGGGGAGTGAAACTGACTAGAAACAGCAGCTCCACTTTCCCCCAACAAGCCAGGAATCATTTGGGATATTTTTAAAAAGTGAAACAAACAACCGAATTGGGCAATCCAACAAACCACAAAATGAAATGAGTCACCATTTTCCTGGTTCATGCACATCCCTAGTGCTGGCCCAAAGCTCACCCAGTAAGATTTAAGCTGAGTGGAAATCTGAACTCAGTTCTTTCAAATGTAGTCCAATCACTGCACTACACTGGCTGTACTCATGAACCTTGCATTACCTTCTTAAATTCAATACAAACACAGCTGCCGAGTACACTTTCATGTACTCTGTCAAGCATTAACAAAGTTATGTCTAAGCATCTTTATTCCCTACAGTCCTCATGCTTCTCACCTTTACTCCCCTCAGGTATTCTCATCTCAGACCTAGATAGACATTAGCTTGGTCAAGATTGGATTCTTGGTTCTAATTTGCTGGTAGAAAAATTACAAAGAAAAACGTGAAATAACATTTCAAAAAAGATTTGACTGAAAAACATCAACTTTATTACTGTCAGCTGTTGGAATGTTTCCTAAAGCCCCCCCCCCCCCCCGCACTCTGCTTTTCTCACTTTAGAGCAGAACATTATTATAAAACGTCAGATCTTTGGAATAAAATTCCATTTTTCTACTCCAGGCAACTTTATTTTCAACTCTCCCTAGGCTTTTTCTAATCATCTAAAAAGACAATAGTGTACAGGCAATAAAACTAAGCCAATACATCACCAACAGTTACTCCAGGGGTGGCACACCTGAAAGCTTTGTCTTTAATTTGTTTTCAATATGAACAAGAGTCCAGTAGCACCTTAAAGACTAACAAAATTTGTGGTAGAATATGAGCTTTTCCTGAGTCACAGCTCTTGTCTTCAGAATTTGAAGTAAGCTTCAATTGTGAGATTTCTCACAATTGGGGAGGGACGGTGGCTCAGTGGTAGAGCATCTGCTTGGGAAGCAGAAGGTCCCAGGTTCAATCCCTGGCATCTCCAAAAAAAAAAGGGTCCAGGCAAATAGGTGTGGAAAACCTCAGCTTGAGACCCTGGAGAGCCGCTGCCAGTCTGAGAAGACAATACTGACTTTGATGGACCAAAGGTCTGATTCAGTAGAAGCTTCATATGTTCATATGTAAGCTTTGACTCTCCAAAGCTCATACCTATCACAAATTTTGTTATTCTTTAAGGTGCTACTGGATTCTTGCTCTTTTCTGCTATTACAGACAAACATGGCTACCCATCTTGTTTTGGATACTTTAGGATTGATTTTAATCCATTGAAGATTGCTGTTTCCTTAAAAAGGTTTCTATTCTATCTCCAGTGTCTATGTACATTCTCACAGGAACTGATTCTCAAATTTTTCTACATTCCGCCTGCTTGACCCTCATTTAGGGTGGCCAGACCGTCCCGGGAGCCCGGGAATGTCCCGGTTCTGGCCCCCTATTCCCGCCTCCCGGGCTGGCTATACTGGGACCATTTAGAGGTCCCGGTTTAGCCAGCCCCGGAGGCGGTGGGCCGCGGGCGCCAGCGGGGAAGGCGGCGAGGGAGGGAGGGAGCGTCCCTGCGCCTGCGCAGGGCCCCTGCGCGCGGCGCAGGGATGCTCCCTCCCTCCCTCGCCGCCTTCCCCGCCCGCGCACGGGGCCGGCAGCGGTGGCGGAGGCCTCTCCGCGGCCTCCGCTGGTCGCTGGAAGCCCTCCAGAGTCTCTGGAGGGCCTCCAGGGACCAGCGGAGGCCGCGGAGCAGCCGGCGCTGGTCCCGGAAGGCCTTCCAGAGACTCTGGAGGGCCTTCCGGGACCAGCGCCGACCAGCGAAGGCCTCTCCGCGGCCTCCGCTGGTCCCTGGAGGCCCTCCAGAGTCTCTGGAGGGCCTCCAGGGACCAGCGGAGGCCGCGGAGAGGCCGCGGAGCAGCCGGCGCTGGTCCCGGAAGGCCTTCCAGAGCCTCTGGAAGGCCTTCCGGGACCACCGCCGACCAGCGAAGGCCTCTCCGCGGCCTCCGCTGGTCGCTGGGGGCCTTCCAGAGTCTCTGGAGGGCCCCCAGCGACCAGCGGAGGCCGCGGAGAGGCCGCGGAGCAGCCGGCGCTGGTCCCGGAAGGCCTTCCAGAGCCTCTGGAGGGCCTTCCGGGACCACCGCCGACCAGCGAAGGCCTCTCCGCGGCCTCCGCTGGTCGCTGGGGGCCTTCCAGAGTCTCTGGAGGGCCCCCAGCGACCAGCGGAGGCCGCGGAGCAGCCGGCGCTGGTCCCGAAAGGCCTTCCAGAGCCTCTGGAGGGCCTTCCGGGACCAGCGCCGACCAGCGAAGGCCTCTCCGCAGCCTCCGCTGGTCCCTGGAGGCCCTCCAGAGTCTCTGGAGGGCCTCCAGGGACCAGCGGAGGCCGCGGAGAGGCCGCGGAGCAGCCGGCGCTGGTCCCGGAAGGCCTTCCAGAGCCTCTGGAAGGCCTTCCGGGACCACCGCCGACCAGCGAAGGCCTCTCCGCGGCCTCCGCTGGTCCCTGGGGGCCCTCCAGAGTCTCTGGAGGGCCCCCAGCGACCAGCGGAGGCCGCGGAGCAGCCGGCGTTGGTCCCGGAAGGCCTTCCAGAGCCTCTGGAGGGCCTTCCGGGACCAGCGCCGACCAGCGAAGGCCTCTCCGCGGCCTCCGCTGGTCCCCGGAGGCCCTCCAGAGTCTCTGGAGGGCCTCCAGGGACCAGCGGAGGCCGCGGAGAGGCCGCGGAGCAGTCGGCGCTGGTCCCGGAAGGCCTTCCAGAGCCTCTGGAAGGCCTTCCGGGACCACCGTCGACCAGCAAAGGCCTCTCCGCGGCCTCCGCTGGTCCCTGGAGGCCCTCCAGAGTCTCTGGAGGGCCTCCAGGGACCAGCGGAGGCCGCGGAGAGGCCGCGGAGCAGCCGGCGCTGGTCCCGGAAGGCCTTCCAGAGCCTCTGGAAGGCCTTCCAGGACCACCGCCGACCAGCGAAGGCCTCTCCGCGGCCTCCGCTGGTCCCTGGAGGCCCTCCAGAGTCTCTGGAGGGCCTCCAGGGACCAGCGGAGGCCGCGGAGAGGCCGCGGAGCAGCCGGCGCTGGTCCCGGAAGGCCTTCCAGAGCCTCTGGAAGGCCTTCCGGGACCAGCACCGACCAGCGAAGGCCTCTCCGCGGCCTCCAGGGACCAGCGGAGGCCGCGGAGAGGCCGCAGAGCAGCCGGCGCTGGTCCCGGAAGGCCTTCCAGAGGCTCTGGAAGGCCTTCCGGGACCAGCGCCGACCAGCGAAGGCCTCTCCGCGGCCTCCGCTGGTCGCTGGGGGCCTTCCAGAGTCTCTGGAGGGCCCCCAGCGACCAGCGGAGGCCGCGGAGCAGCCGGCGCTGGTCCCGGAAGGCCTTCCAGAGCCTCTGGAAGGCCTTCCGGGACCAGCGCCGACCAGCGAAGGCCTCTCCGCGGCCTCCGCTGGTCGCTGGGGGCCTCTCCGCGGCCTCCGCTGGTCGCTGGGGGCCTTCCAGAGTCTCTGGAGGGCCCCCAGAGATCAGCGGAGGCCACGGAGAGGCCGCGGAGCAGCCGGCGCTGGTCCCTGGAGGCGTCCAGAGGCCAGCGCCGGCAGCTCCCTCCCTCCCTCGCCGCCTTCCCCCGCCCACGCGCGGGCCCGGCGGAGGCCAGGGAAGCGTAGGAGAGGCCGCCGCCGCAGGACTCGCCGCCGCTGGACTCTCCACCGCCCTGGAAGCAGGTAAGGGGGGCCGAAAGCGGGGGGGGGGGCGGGGGGTGGCCTTCCTTTCTTCCCTCCCTCCTCCCTTCCTTCCTTTCTTCCCTCCCTCCTCCCTTCCTTCCTTCCCTCACTCCCTTCCCTTCCTTCCTTCCCTCCCTCCTCCCTTCCTTCCTTTCTTCCTTCCTTTCTTCCTTCCCTCACTCCCTTCCCTTCCTTCCTTCCCTCCCTCCTCCCTCCCTTCCCTCCCTCCTCCCTTCCTTCCTTTCTTTCTTCCTTCCTTCCCTCCCTCCCCCCTTCCTTCCTTCCCTCCCTCCCTCCACCCCCCCTTCCTTCCTTCCCTTCCTTCCTCCCTTCCCTTCCCTCCCTCCTCCCTTCCTTCCCTCCTTTTGTTCTTATGTGACACAGAGTGTTGGACTGGAGGGGCCACTGGCCTGATCCAACAGGGCTTCTCTTATGTTCTTATGTGACACAGAGTGTTGGACTGGAGGGGCCCCTGGCCTGATCTAACAGGGCTTCTCTTATGTTCTTATGTGACCAGAGTGGTGGACTAGATGAGCCATTGGTCTGATGCAACAGGGCTTCTCTTATGTTCTTATGTGACGCAGAGTGTTGGACTGGATGGGCCACTGGCCTGATCCAACAGGGCTTCTCTTATGTTCTTATGTGACAATACTGACTTTGGTGGGCCCAAGCACTGATTCAGTGTAAGGGAGCTTTGTGTTTGTGACTGGAGTAGATAATACTGACTTTGGTGAACCCAAGCACTGATTCAGTGTAAGGGAGCTTTGTGTTTGTGTCTTCTGGTGCAATTTTGTTCTCAGATCCTGTATTTACTTCATCAGTATATGGGATAAGGCACTTTCTCAACTGTGCTGCATAATGCAGCCTATTTATTTTGTCCTGTTGGCTCTGTCTGCGCCACCTTCATCACTTTCGGGGTGTGGATCCCCCAGTGGGGTGGTCTCGTGACTCCCTCCACCGGCTGTTTCTGATAGCCCTGCGCCCCCTCTTTCATTTGATATGTGTCCCGTGCGGGTGCCACCCTCCCGCCGGGAGATGCCGCAAAATGAGCCCCCTTGAGGCTTATGGCGGCAGGGCTCGGGGGAAGCGAGCTAGACTGCTGTTCTTTTGAGGGGTTATAGAGTGTTTCGAGCCCGTCCCTGTGGCATCGGTCCCATCGTTGTGGGGCCCAGGGGGCCGGCGCAGCGGCACGCTGAAGCAGCCTGTCGGTCACTTCCGGGTTCCTGTCCTGCATCTCGACCTGTGTTATTAGTGACAGGCTGCTTCGGCGCGCCGCTGCGCCGGCCCCCTGGGTCCCACAACGATGGGACCGATGCCACAGGGACGGGCTCGAAACACTCTATAACCCCTCAAAAGAACAGCAGTCTAGCTCGCTTCCCCCGAGCCCTGCCGCCATAAGCCTCAAGGGGGCTCATTTTGCGGCATCTCTCAGCGGGAGGGTGGCACCCACACGGGACACATATCAAATGAAAGAGGGGGCGCAGGGCTATCAGAAACAGCCGGCGGAGGGAGTCGGGAGACCACCCCACTGGGGGATCCACACCCCGAAAGTGATGAAGGTGGCGCAGATAGAGCCAACAGAGCAAACAGGACAAAATACATAGGCTGCATTATGCAGCACAGTTGAGAAAGTGCCTTATCCCATATACTGATGAAGTATATACAGGATTTCAGAACAAAATTGTTTCCGGCGGTGATATTTGGGGGATTTTTGGGGATGTCACAGGAAGTGCTGTGAAGTCACTTCCTGTTTCCGGCAGTGGCATTTGGGGGAAATGATGTCATTTGGGGGAAATGATGTCACAGGAAGTGATGTCACTTCCCATTTCCGGCAGGTGACGCGGGGAAATGATGTCACAGGAAGTGATGTCACTTCCTGTTTCCTGTGGTGGCATGACGCCACCGGAAGTGACGTCACTTCCTGTTTCCGGCGGCGCGCAAGCTTCGCGCGCGCTGCGCACCCCCTACCTCCCCCCCCCAACGTGTCCCTGGCTGGCCTTCAGACATTATGGTCACCCTACCCTCATTACCTAGCCGCATACCTAGTTTTACAACAGAAAATTTTCTTGCATAAGAAGCTATGGCCAATTTAAATCAAACAACTAGAAATTCAAATGCAACTTTCCCTAGAACCCTGTGTGGGTTTGTGCATGTGTGTGCACATACATAGGGGCAATGATGGTGCAGATAAAAATTTTATAGTTCGCACAGCAGCCCTTCCCAAGTGTGTATTGAAGCAACTTAGTCTCATTGGAAGCCAGGTTTTGGGAAATTAAACAAGACTCTGAAATGCTAATCCTCCCACTGCTTTATCTGCATACAAACATTACAAAGTCTCTTTCTAACCACTTAGCCATATAAATCAGTTTCTCATGCTACTTAGCAGCTGCTGTCTCCAGACTTTATACTCTGCCATGCATTGATGGGGGCCTTACTGGCATAATAAGAGAAAAACACCAGCCATTAGATCCTAGAAGATGCTCAAAATCTTGACATCCTGAGGACTGCTTGAAAGCAAACTAATTCACAAAAATTCTGGATCTCCCAGCCTAAGAGAACGTGTAGCCATAGAAAGTTCTAAGCACAGGTCTGCACTGGATATTCCTCCCAAGAACTAACTACACTTACATGAGCAGTGGTATACATTTATCTGATTAAATTTGAAGGACTGGGTTATGAAAGACTGCCACTATTGTACATACACAGGCAGCACTGCTTCTGCTTGCTCACCTGCTTTCATCACTGTGTAAGGTAGCTACTGCTGCTGTCACGGTCACTTGCTGGGCAAGCAGTCTGCAAAAGTGGAGGCAGAGGCTGCTGCTGCCACTTACCTTCTGCCTTTGTCTGAATGAGAAGGCAACAGTGGTCCCGCACAGAGCATCTTCCCCGGGTGCTATGGTTGGCTCCAACTACTCGACTAGGCAGGAAGCTGTTCCTGTTGGCAGCAGAGGACAGGACTCACAATAATGGGTAGGAAGTATAGGTAGAAAGGTTCCAGCTAGATATTAGGAAACATTTTTTTTTTTTACAGTAAGAGTAGTTCAGCAGAGAAACAGGCTGCCTAGGAAAGTGGTGAGCTGCCTCTCACTGGCAGTCTTCAAGCAGCAGCTGGACTTGTCAGGGATGCTTTAGTCTGATTCTGCATTGAGCTGGGATTGAACTAGAAGGCCTGTATGGCCCCTTCTACTCTGCAATTATACACTGGAAGGAGCCAGAAAAATTAAGAGCTTGCAGGTTTGCAGGGAGTGTGTTTGGCACATATTAAAGGGAAAAAACAAGAAACTTGAAATGCACAAGGACATCCCAACTCAGAAGTTAGAAATATCCAAAATACTTTGGCAAAACAAATAGCAAAATACTTTGACGTAGTGCTGCAGATAAGAAACCAACCATGTCTAAAAATATGCATGTCAGATTTCTAACAATAAGAGTGCTTGCCCAAAACACTGGGCTCTCTTTTCTTTTTAGGCTCATTATATCTTAATAGTGTTTCCAACCGTTTAAATTGCAGTGCTGTTTGTTTGTATATTATCAACTTTAATTTTAATAAGAATCTGAAGGTAGAAGAGACATGCTGGGTTATTATTTTTTTTTTTATGCTATCCCCCCCCCCCCAAAAAAAAAAAGAACGACCACACAAGCGATGCCTTTTCTTATCAAAATTTGACCATTGGGATTCTAGAAGTAGTACAGTATGAGATTGCTGGTAACAACGCTGAGTTAGAAAAAGCTAACACCATCTCTCACACTCATCTGCTCTGAAGATACCTACAGGCCAGGTAGAGGGGACTCTAGTAATGGACAGCCCACCCTGGCACCACAGTGGCAGGCAACCCAACCAGGGGCTGAAGAGAAAGAAGCAAGAGTGCAGCCACACCTGGTAATACACCAGC
Source organism: Heteronotia binoei (assembly GCF_032191835.1). NCBI lineage: Eukaryota > Metazoa > Chordata > Lepidosauria > Squamata > Gekkonidae > Heteronotia > Heteronotia binoei. The sequence goes on along the minus strand of NC_083243.1, from coordinate 160,695,292 downwards.
AGTGGCCTCAGAGTCCAGCAGGCCCAATGTAGGCCTCAGAGGGGAGGAAAGGCTCAGGCTGCACCCGGGAATAGACAAGAGAAGGAGCCTGATGCTGTCTTGGGCCTCCTGGGGCCTGAGCAGCTTCAGAACAGGGCAGGGCGGGAGAAGAACAGGCCCAGCCAGGGAAGCCACTGGCCAGATTCCCTCATTTCATCTCAAAGAGACACATGTCTTCTTTTTCTTCTTTGGAATATCTATATTCATTGGCTACTGCACTATAGCAATCCTTTGCAGGTGGATTTTCTTATATGAGCAAGCCAATCCAACTGCAAATGACTGCTGTATTGCAGTGATGCCAGAGTACACAGTGGATGCTGCCTACAGGAGAATGGACAGCTTACCTTAAAACATGGCCTGCTGCAGTGGCACAGAAGGCAGACTAAGCACACAGGTCAGAAGATACACACCAGTAATCAAAAGCAACCCCAACTGTTCATGCTTATGTAATGTTTACAAGAAGAGGAACGTGTAACCACAAGGTTACGAAGTGGCAACTGATCAAGAATGCATGACATGCAAGTTTGCATTGCAAAATCTTGTCACCGTATAGAACAATGTTGCAGTGCTGGGGTGAAACAAGAACCAGCATTTTGTTGAAATTAATCTGGGGGCAGGGAATAGGAGAACCCAGGCACCACTTGCCCAGAACTGAATTATTCTGTGTGCTGAGTGTGCCAAATCTACACACTTAAGGCTGTGCCAAAATAACCACCTCTTTCCCCCAATATCAATAGACAGGGAGGGTGGAATGAAGCCAGGCATCACGAGGAACTGAAGTAGTGGCTGCACCCAGAATTTCCTTTCACCTCCTGTGGTCCATTCTGCATTGAAGAGAGGAGGTGAAGGAACCTGGAGACTACAGGCAACGAACTGGACACACAATCCAGCTAAAATGCAGGCAGCAAGTCCTTGCCAAAGCTCTGCAAGTGCTACAGTGCGCAGGCAATGCTTCCAGAGAGACACTGGAAATGCCCACAAAGAGTGGCTGGATCAGAAATAAACATCATGAACAAATGTCAAGGACCATCCCCATAAACAATATCCTTGCTTCTACAGGAAAACTAGGCATAGAATACAATTCTGAACAATATTTTGTATATATCAAGAGAAAGCTGCCATTCTACTTGAAATATCCTCAGAGCTGCTGGATCTGTGAGCTAAAACACATACGCATGTTTTCACATAGGACAACATCTTCTGGCTTGTATTGTAGGCTGGAGAAACCACATGGTTGAATGCTCTCCATGTATTAAAAAAAAAGATCCCCAGCACATACAGAAGTAACATATCAGAAGGAGAGTTATAGGTTAGTTTGTACCCTCAGCTACTACAAAACTAATGATAGATTTTTTTTTTAATGAGAACGGAGCATTCAGGACTGCCCCACAAAAACTGAACCACATGCATGTGTAGAGTTTTATCTACTGTCATTCTAAAAAGAGAGAACAGGTGGTCTAATAAGGAATTAATTACTCATGCATATGGATTAGCAAGAAGTACAGCAACTCATAGCCTTCGTTAATGAATGGGACCTCCCATTTATCTACCAACAAATGAAAGAAAGACATGGTGAAAGTGACAGCAAGACATCCCTTTCTGGAAAGTACTTTCCCCCCAAAAAATTCCTAAGAAACCAACCATTTCACCAATCCCCCTTGAGTACCAGTGTGGTGTAGTGGTCAAAGTGTTACATTAGATCTAGGAGTTATTTTACCATGCCATGACACTTGCTAGGTGACCTTGGGCTTTCAGGTTAAACCTACCTCATAGGGTTATTGTGCAGATAAAATGGGTGAGAAAGAACCACGCACATCACAGGAGCTCCAATAATGATAGCCTGAGCCTGCCTTGGCAGGGAGGGTGGAATATAAATATAATAAAATAAATAAAAATAAATAACTGAAAGGCAGCAATAAAACTTGTTGGTTTTGCTTTTACCATAGTTGGGGAGTGGGTCTGGACAAAGATGCTTCAAAAAATAAACAAAGCAACAGAAACTGATTTAATGAGTGTTATATCAACATGCAATGTTTTGATTTAAACAGCACTATTCTTCTGTCAGAATGCAAAAGAACCATTCTCAGCAAGAAAGGGAACATTAAACTGGCCACTACAAACACAGCATTTCACTGCTCCAGAGAGTTAGAAGAATCGCCCACATGTACTAAAAATTCCAAAAAATACAGACTGTGGACCACTGCATCCTTCTCCATGTACAAACTCTGTTATACATTGGCCTCAGTATTGGACAAAATTAGGAGTTTTAATTCACAGAAAGCTCTTAAAGCTATTATACTGTTTTACTAAAAGAACACCGGTTTTTAAAAATAAACTAGGTACAACTTTGTGTAGTCAGTAGGGACCCTGAGAGTTAAGATGCCACGGAACTGTATGAAAGGATTTAAAATATCACTAAAAGCCCCACAGAGAGAAACAAAGGAAAAAAAGGGGGCCATCGTGTCCTAGTTCATTATTTTGTGGGAATATGGTGAAGCAATGGTAGGCATGAAAGGCTCCATTCATTAGCAACAAGAGAGAGATCTAGCTCAAAACTGGCCATTTCATTTGAAAGAGACAGTTTCAGAAGCCCTGCCTAGGAAAGATTTTCAGCTCTGGCAGGCAGCCTTGGGTGACCTCATCAGAAACAGCTTCTAACCAGACTCTGAGAATTGTTTCCTGGTACTACATGTGCACATCTGAGTCTTCCCTGGGGCCCTGAAGAAGCAGAGGTTTAAACGAACCAGCATGCTACCCTTCAGTGGTAGGTTTCTGTGTCCTCGGTTGGTTCTCTTCTTGCCTATCTAATCAGTCAATGTTTACACAGCAGGAAGCTCTTCCTTTGCTTTTCCTCCCTCAGCTGGAGCTTCCCAGGAATCTGTCCTTGGCCATCTTCTGTTTATTCTCTACACACTGTCCTCGGATGACCCCATCAAACCTCAAGGCTTTCAGTATCGGTTATATCCTAACAAATGTCAGTTCTGACACTCCACTTCTGAAATGTCTCCATCCACCCAATATTTCTGCCCAGATATCTTATTTCCATCACACACTCAATATGCCCAGAACAGAATTTGTGATCTCTTGCACCTGTATACATTTCACAGCCATTAAGAATGTCATCATCTAGCCTATAAAGCGAGCATGAAATCAGGTTTTTTTTTAAAATTCTCTCTTTTGTTCCTCACATTCAGTCTGTTGCCAAGTTGCAAGTGAAGGAAGAACTTCATGACACTGCAAAAATACAGCCTCTTGGCAAAAAATTGTAGCTCATTCATACTGTAGTCATCTCCCACCTTAACCACTGCAACCTCCTCCTGCCTGGCTGTGCTGACGCCCCTTGATTCCCTTCACCTCTATTAGCCTGCCGCCAAAATCATTCCCCTCTCCCATCATTCTGACCATGTGATACTATCCTTAAATCCCTTCACTGGATACCTGTCCAGTCTTTCACCCAGCACAAGCTTCTCATCCTGACTTTCAAGCCCTCAATCATTTTCTTGGGGGGAGGGTCACTCATCAACTAATCATCCTTGACTGTGGTTTTCATTCTTCCCATCAGCCTCAACTATCTGAAGGTATCCTGCCCCCTCAGCTCTGCTTTTTCTCACTTGCTGCCTCCCAGAACTGCACGTTGACCCCCTCTCTACATTTTTAAAAAATCCTTCCTCAAAACCAACCTTTTCCATGAAACATTTGGCATCACCTCTTCTCTACTAAAGGTAAACAAAACTAAACACTTGCTAATGGAATGAGCAGCTATTCTTCCCCTGTTTAACCCCACTTCTTTTCTAGGCTCCAAGATGGAATATTTTAGAACTGGGGTGGTCAAACTGTGGCTCGGGAGCCATATGCAGCTCTTTCACACATATCATATGGCTCCCAGAGGTCAAGGAGGAACTTAATTCAGCTTACTCTCAAGTAAGTGTGCTTAGCACCAGGACCTCTGTCAGCCTCTGAGTGCTGACCCATAGATACAGATGGCTATTTCCGCCATGTGTGAAGTGGTGAAGGAGGGGAAAATAGTGAAGCTTGCAAGCTCTCCTCCACCAGAGAGGTTGCCTGGAGACCTAGAGCAGGGAAAGAGTGTGCAAGAGCCTAGGGAGCCAGTGGAAGGACAGAATTAAAGAGGGTGGCACAGGATTCACCCTCAGTTCCAAAGCTCTTGTAGGAGATATATTTACTAACCTTGGTAAAGAGAGATGCATAATGATGCAAACAGTGGTCAGTGATTTATATAGTACATGTGTGTATCCTTCTCCCACTGAATAATTCCCCAACCTTTCCCTATATGCTGGTCTTGTGGGGACTGTTATTCCCAGCTTTTGTTTTATCTTTCTGTGCAAAGAAAATATTAAGAGTTTTAATAAAGACATGTGTGTAATATTTGTTCATGTCTTGTAGCTCTCATACATCTGATGTTTATTCTATGTAGCTCTTACATTAAGCAAGTTTGGTCACCCCTGTTTTAGACTGCAAACTCCCAGGGCTGGACAACTGTCTTTATTCTGTGAAGCATCACACAAGCTGATGGAGCTATAGAAATAATGAGAATATAGGCAGGCAAGCACCTAGCAGCATCTCTGACTCCACTGTTAATCTTAAAGAGGACACTACCATGGTTCCAAGAGCAGGCTTTTTATATACACTGCAATAAAGAGAGAGAGAGCTCTTTAGAACCAACAAACCCCTTTGTTTTCTTCACTGTTGAGCTCTTGCTATAATTGAATAGAACAACAGTAGAAGAGATTGGATTTATACCATGCCCCTCGCTAGTCTCAGAGCAGTTTATAATCTTCTTTCCCTTCCCCTCCCCACAACAGACACCCTGTGAGGTAGGTGGGGCTGAGAGAGCTCTCCAAGAACTGCACTTAAGCAGAACAGCTCCAAGAGAGTTATGACTGACCCAAGGTTACTTCAGCAGTTGCTTGTGGAGGAGTGGGGAATCAAACCTGGTTCTCCCAGAGGAGTCCCCACACTTAACCACTACACCAAATTGGCTCCAATACAACAGTCCAATGTCACAAAATGGAGAAAGCACATAGTTTAAAGAGATTCTTTTTTCCCCATGCTCTTAAATGGTTTTAACTGTTACTATATCAGCTCCCTGCTACAGCAATATGCATGGAATTAGACTTATGCAGTAGGGTAGATATTATTCCTACCTAACCATGCCACTAAGGAAAGTTTATTTACATATTTATGAAAATATCTATAGCCCACTTTTGGCTTAAGTCTGAAGCCTTCCTCCAAAATAAATAGTTCATTCACTGGAGGATGATTGAATCCAACCCACTAGGTATGGAACAGTGTGCCAGCAATCATACTGTAGATGCAAGAAAGGATCTTTTTATGGCTTCTCAGTATGAGGCAAGAAACCTAGAAATACCACATTAAAATCTGTGGCACTTTGCCTCTTCTCATAAAAGGAAGGTGAAAGATGATTAATCCCATAGCTAGAAATTATCATGGCTTTATCTGACAGATATTCAATACTGAAGTTTGCTGCTTCTTTTAGGTTTGCCTTTGTTCTCTTCTGAGGTCATGATCTGTACTGAGTGATTACTATAAATACTTTTCAGAGCAGTAAAAAAAAATATAATGCGGACAGAGGAAATACAGCACTATTACACATTCTCTCTACAGCTCTGAAATTATACAACATGTTTGCATATGAAGCCCCAGCGCCTTATACATCTACACACAGTCACTCCTAGAAGCAGCTGGAAGTTGGAACACCACTGGTATAATAACCCTCATGTTCCTGCCAGTGATGATTTGCACAATTAGGAAACAGCGAGGATTCTCGAGCAATGTAGGATACTAGGAAGATAGCTTCCATGGCCAAGGCTGGTAGGAGAATGTAGTAGAATGCATTTCGATTACTAAAGTTTTATTACCTTTGGCAGACTTAACTCCTAGAAGTGCAGAACATTTGCAACCTACTTGCAAAGACAGCAAAATAACACTTCTGTTACTATTTATATGAGCAGGGGAGACCAACCAACGCTGGCATTTCATTAACCACACTGAGACAACTAAGCGCACTAAAATATCAAAACCAACAGGAAAACACTGTGGTAATGCTGTCTTCCGAAAAAAAAAGCGTAAAGGTAGCCCCCTGTGCAAGTACCAGTCGTTTCTGACTCTGGGATGACGTCACATCATGATGCTTTCACAGAAGACTTTTTAGAAGGGTGGTTTGCCATTGCCTTCCCCCGTCATCTACACTTTCCCCCCAGCAAGCTGGGTACTCATTTTACCGACCTCGGAAGGATGGAAGGCTGAGTCAACCTTGAGCTGGCTTCCTGAATCCAGCTTCTGCCAGGATTGAACTCAGATTGTGAGCAGAGCTTGGATTGCAATACTGCAGTTTACCTTTCTATACCTTGGGGCTCTTCCCAATAAAGAACTATCATAAAGTACAACATATGTTAACTGTTGTCTAAATAGATGTTAAGTACATAGTTCACAAAACAATTTCTTCAATTCTCAAAAAATATACCATTCACATCCAATATATCCAAAAATAAGAAATACATTAAGAAGACCAAAAGAACAACTGAGTGGGTTCAAATTCCAATATTTTTCACAATGTGACAAAAGTCCTTGAGAATCCAATTAATGATGCTCATGCATCCTAGGCATTTAAGCATGTTTCTGTGACTTCTTCAGAGTCACATCTCACTTCCTTCAATAGAACAGGATTTCTTATTGGAACTACAAAAATATAAACAAAATCAATAGGCTACAACCAAAGATCTAAATGCACAGTGCAAGAAATCATTAATACTGTTAAATCAATCCACCATACCCAACGCTCAGAGAAAATATGTCTCAATTGCAAAAAAAAAGATGTTGTCCACTTCTCTATGGCATGTCGGTCCTCCTGAAAACCTGATGCCATGTTCAAAATTAAATACACATAAAAAATTTGACCTCTCATGATTATTTGCAGCTGTGCTCACAAACCTTGCTGACCTTTGGGTTTTGTTTATATTTTATGTAGGCACCCTATCGCCGTATCTGCTTGTTAAAATCTTTTTTCCAGTATCTCAGCCAGAAATGTATTAAATTTGATTCAGCTAAATCTCTGATCTACACCAACAGATGACTTAGGTCAATGCATTAAATACAGGTGGGACTTAAACACCACAGTATGTTTTTTAAAAAAAAACCTTATGTCTTCAGGCACCTCTATATGGAAGCATGAACACATAGCAGTGGCAGCAGCCACAGCAAGCAGGCGGGAACAGGCAAGATGCAGTCCACATTTGTCAAAAAGGTCCCATTAAGGATAAGCTGGACAAGAGCAAAACACCCAAAGGCTGGGGAGTGAATCATCATGACCCCAGAGTAGCAAGCCACCACCAGTCCTGTTACTAACCCACCAACTGGAGATCAAGGGAGAGTTTCCAGCCCTCCTGGGTCCAAATCATGAAGACAACCCAAAACAATTTCTCTCATAGATGTAGCCAATGAATGTCTAAAGTAGTGGATTCAGACTGAAGCACCAAAACCCAAAGAACATCACAGAATATAACATTTATGAAAGGAAATGTGCAGGAATATACAAATATAAAAGCAGTGAAAGCAAGAATAAAAGCTAAGTAGCTAACCTAAGATACTTACATTAGCTTTGTTTCTCCAATCCAGATGTTATCTGATCAAACTGAGACACAGGCAAAATTTCAAAGCCCAGTAGTGCAAGAGCAGGTTTCCAACCAGCAAGGCCCAACTTGGTCCAGAATCAAGAGGCAACCCAAAGGAAGGTACGAACTAGAATAAATATCTCCTTTTGTGTCAACTGCTTGCAGTTGGCATTATCCTAGTTTACCAATCAAATGTACTGTCAGTCAGGTAACTTGACCAATCAGGTTTGTTTGCTAGCATGGGACCACATACTCTGCAGCTGCAGACAGGCCCAATTAAGCAAGCCACCTTTTCCTTCACTTACGAGGTCCTTGTTCTAACCAGATGGAATGTGTGGGTAAAACTCCTAACCTGGTTCTCTTGACCTTGAAGCCTCTAGGAACATTGATCTAACCAGCACCTTTGTCTAACTCCCATCTTTATCTTACCCTCTGAAAACTGCAAGCTCATTAAGTTTCCAAAGAGAGGCTTCTTATGATTTTATTAGGCAACAAGCCTGAACCAAAGTTAGAAGCTAAATTTGTAAGGCCAAGAAACAGCTAGTAGGCCAGTTCCTTGACAACATTCTTGCTCCACTTATTGCTGCCACACTCTCATCCTTGTTTTGCCATTTTTTTGTCCATCACTCACACACACACACTGCAGTGTTATAGCAACTGCACATGCACAAGACTATTTAAGTGGATGAAACCATGGAAATGGAAAAAAAAATAGAGCCATTTTTTGTGCTACCTTAAACACATCTTTCTAACAAAACAGAAGACAAGTATCACCTTTAAGACCAACAAACCTCTATTCAGAATGTAAGCTTTCATGTGCATGCACACTTCTTCAGATGAGGAATGAGATACAGTAAGACGAGCTACATATAGCTGATAGGCAGTAGTTTAAAATGCAAAGTGGTACACTGCCTACCAGCTATATGTAGCTCTGCTTACTGTACCTCATTCCTCATCTGAAGAAGTGTGTATGCACACAAAAGTTTACATTCCAAATAAAAGTTTGTTGGTCTTAAAGGTGCTACTTGACTTCTGTTTTGTTCTACTGCTTCAGACCAACACGGTTGCCCACCTGGATATATCTTTCTAAGTCCACTGAAATCAATGAGCTTAGAAGGGTTCAACTCTGCTCATGATTGCCCTGTTAAGCATTCTGGGCCACATAAGTTAATTATGAGCAGCAATATGCAGTGGTAAAAGGAATAACAGAAAGCAGCCAGATGCTCTTTGACTTGGCCAGCCCACGTAAGCACTCTAGGAGTTTACAGGCTCTCCCAGACCATCCATCTTCCCTCGCACTCTAAGCATAAGCAGAAGGGGGATGCCTTCATTCCACAGCTCTTTCAGAACACAAGGCAGACTGTCTCCTCACTCTCATTTCACTAGGTTGCTGTACAAAACACTCTTAGGGTTGCCAACTCTGGTTAGGGAAATTCATGGAGTTTTGGGAGTGGAGCCTGGGATGGGTGGCATTTGGGGGAGGGGAAGGAGCTTAGCAGGAACATGATGCCATACAGTCCACCCTCTGAAGCTACCATTTCTTCCAGGGAAATTGATCTCTGTAGTCTGGTGATCAGTCATAATTCCAGGAGAACTCCAGGCCCCACCTGGACATTGGTAACCCTAAGTACTCCTCTGGAAGAGGTTAATGGAAGAGGTGGGAACTAGAAAGGGAGATTTTCTGAGCATGGACTTTTAGACTCTTCGGGCCCTCTTTATAATATTATAAAGGATTTTTCAGCTGTATGTCTATTTTCAGCCAAATAGCTGTGCTTATGAAAGCACGTATGCAGCATCACCCCACGTGCCCCCATCAAGCGTGGATTATCAAGACTAGCCTGCAAACAGCAGCTCAAGGCTGCATCTGTGCTGTAGCAGATACAGAGTAATCACAGTTACAGCCTGCATTCAAGGCTACAGGAAGAAAAAATCCCACCAATGTACTTCACATTATAAGAAGGTCATTGGGGTGTATCAGGAATTGGATGCCAGACAAATACATATGCTTTTGCCCACATGCAAGCACACCAACAATAGTCACATCCCTCTTTCCACAGCAAAGTTCAGTTCATCTGTTAAACCTTTTGTGAAAGCCACTCCCTCCTCTGGGAAAGAACAAGTAGCTGCTTACATTTGTCTCATTCATTTTACATTTGTTTACAGCTAAAATATCAGTGTTAATTACATTTGCAAAACAGTAGTGATGATGGTCAGCACCCGCCTGATCCCAAGGGCTTGCTAAAAATCATATTGAAATATAAAAGCTTTGTGGATCAGAGTTAATTATCAATTGCACACTGAAAGACAATAAAACCATTTGTAGAACCCCGAAGAAAAAAGGTTGCGGGTCAATGGAGTGGAGTGGCACCATACCAATTTTCAAATTGATCTAAATATTCTTGTAATAGCTATTAGTCAGTTAATCAGATGGAGCTGACTAGAAGTCCGACTTTATGGGCCAGTTAACTAAGAAATTGAGATGAAACTGGTCATAAAACCGGAATGCTTTGACAGCGATCACTTCAAAGCAGCTTAAAATCTTGATATAAAAAGCAAATTACAAAGTGGCAAAGTGCCAATCATTTAAACATACAATCTGCACTAGTGAAAGCACCCAGGCTTTAGAGTAGTATCACTGGACAATGGCAGATAGAACCATGTTTCAGGCCTAGTAAGAACTGAAGTACACATCTTATCTTGTTTCTCTAGCTGTTAACTTTGATTTTCCTCCTATACAAGACTGAGACTGTTGAGGGACTGACCTAATATGGTGAGAAATAAGGTATACATTTAAACACTGTAATGTTGGGTAATTTTTTTTAAATCTATCAAGTTTTTTCAGTCAATGATTATATTTTCATATCTGAAGCAAGTCACATAATCCCCTTCTGGACTACAGCTTACTTTTATACTGATACAAAGCGACAGATATTGTGCTTCTAAAGTAAACATGACCATGGCCCTAATTCTTCACTACTAAATTGCAAATACAAATATTATCACACCACTTATCACACTAGTCAACTTTATGGATAACAAAAGGCCTTCTGTTCTACAGGCAAGAGCTACATCAGTTCACAGAACAAGGGGAACTGCTGAATCTATGCTAGATGAAGACAAGTGATAGTCTGCGGCAAGAAATTCAAGGACACTTTTAAATACTTGTTAGTTTATTGTGGTGAGAATTTTCATAAGCAACAGCCTGTCACTTAATTAGTTGAATTCTTGTTAAACTTGTTCTCTTGCACATTTGCCTTTTTTTGGAATTTATAGTGATATTGATGATTATATTGTTTAAGAGGCATTTGAGTAATCACATATATTTTTGAAATAATTTTCAGTCTTTTTCGTTTTTTTCCACATTTTTTTGCGGCTTTATATTACATTTCTGTTCTGTGGGACTCTAGGTTTCACAATCCCCACTTGGGGGCAGGGGATCCCCTGGTTTGGAAGTCCTCCCCCCGCTTCAGGGCTATCAGAAAGCAGGAGGGAAGGGTATTTTGAATGTCTACTGGGCACTCCATTATACCCTATGGAGACTGGTCTCCACAGGGTATAATAGAGAACTGATCTGAAGATCTGGGGTTCAGGGGAGCCTGTTTTTTGAGGTAGAGGCACCAAATTTTCAGCATAGCATCTGGGGCCTCTTCTCAACCTCCCCCCCCCCCCAAAGTTTCAAAAAGATGAGACCAGGCAAGTCCAGCACATGGAAGTAGACCAGGTAGGCAGCCACCTAGGGTGTCACCTGGCCGCAGGGTATGTGCCCCTTCCCCACTCATCTTGGAGGTTGCTCCAAATGCCTCTGAGGCAAGCAAATGCACCACATGCTCCCGCTCAGCCCCTTCTGAGTCGAAGGGGCAGGACAGGACACACAACGCGTTTCCTCATCTTGGAGGCATTTGAAGCAGCTCCGAACACCTCTGATCCAAGGAAACAAACCACATGTCTGGCCAGGTCCGGAGGGGGCAGGGCGCACTTCTTCAGCTTGAAGCAGTTCAGAACACCTCCGACCTGAGGAAAAGTACTACGGCACCCTGCCCAGCTTCCTCTGGACCCAGAAGGGGCTGAATGGGGGCTGCAGGGCAGCACATGTATCTTGCCTGGGGCACTAGAAGCCCCAGCGCTGGCACTGGGACTGGGGGTCCAATTCTATGAGCCCCAAAAGAACTCCTTTTGGAGTTCAATCATGCTTGTCACAACCTTGCTCCTGGCTCCAGCCCCGAAGTCCCCAGATATTTCCTGAGTTGTACCTGACAGCCCTAATTTACAGCCTGTTTTCTTGCTGAGACTCCAGGTGGGTTACAAAACAAAAAAGGATTCAGCTATACAACATAAGATATCCCATAAGCAATTTGACAGAACGAGGATTTCAAAATTAGAAAACAATGTAAACAAAAAACTGTCTAAGGCAAGTCTTACAATAATAATGCGGAAAGTGGTAGAAGAAAATGCATTAAAAACAAAATGAGAGATACAGTAAACACTGCAGAAGTCTACAGTCCTATGCCCTTATACAACCATCCTTCTGAGCTGTCCTATTATTCTGCAGAAATGACCTGAATATTTTGCGCATTCTACAAAAGTGTAGAGGTGTGGGGTCCCTCTTCTCCACCTCAGGCAGGCCAGTCCACAAGATGAGAGCCACAAGACAGAATGTAGAAGAAGACGACGACTGCAGATCTATACCCTGCCCTTCTCTCTGAATCAGAGACTCAGAGCGGCTTACAATCTCCTTTATCTTCTCCCCCCACAACAGACACCCTGTGAGGTGGGGTGGGGCTGAGAGGGCTCTCACAGCAGCTGCCCTTTCAAGGACAACCTCTGCCAGAGCTATGGCTGTCCCAAGGCCATTCCAGCAGCTGCAAGTGGAGGAGTGGGGAATCAAATCCGGTTCTCCCAGATAAGAGTCCACACACTTAACCACTGCACCAAACTGGCTCTCTGTAGATGTATGGACCACTGCCAGCGTTAGCTGTTTGCAGGGTGGAATGCTCAGGCTTTGCTCAGATGCTTTAGGTATGTAAGTCCAAGGCTATAAAAGTTATTTTTAAGTGATAACCAACATGCTGAACTGAACTCAGTAACTATTCAGTAACCAATTAAATGGCTACACTACAGAATGGGTGGGATATGCATACTCCCCTAAGTTCTCAATAGAAAGGCAGGCAATAAATATTTGTGAGATGATTAGGGAAAAGATGGCCTTTCCAATACAAAAAACCAGAATCATCAGTACTGCATCGTTCACGCTTTCAAAACCCAGAGCTAGGGGCTGCTAGGAGTTGCAGTCTTTCAGAAATTCGATTACACCTGGTAAAGAGAGTCAGTTTGGTGTAGTGGTTAAGTGTGCAGACTCTCATCTGGGAGAAATGGGTTTGATTCTCCACTTCTCCACATGCAGCTGCTGGAGTGACTTTAGGTCATGTTCAAGAGCAGTTCCTGGAGAGTTCTCTCAGCTCCACCAACTTACAGGGTGTCTGTTGTGGGAAGAGGAAGGGAAAGGAGATTGTAAACCGCTTTGAGACTCCAAGTAAAGGGCAGGGTATAAATCCAATTTCTTCCTCTTCTTCTCCATACTACAAACCTGACTGGTGAACTTTTCTGCATGTGTTATTTCAACACTTGGGTGCCCACACTACATCTTTCTTTCCCCCTTTCGGCTCCCTCCAGTGGTTACATTGATATTTCATTGCTGTATTATTGGTTTATTGCTGAGCCTTTTAAAATAGTGAAGCAATTTAGTAGAGGGCATTAAACACTTGTGGACAAGCAAAATAAATCAGATGCAGTATGGGCACATGTGACAAAAATAAGTGTAGAAAAGCCTGAAATAAGACTTAACCATAGCTAAGGATAGAGGGGAGGAGCTCTGGGAGGGACAGTGTAGTCCTGTAGCCCAATCCTGATTCCTACACACACACCTCCAAATATACAGAAATCCCCTTCCATGATGGGTAATCTTAAATTTTAATTTGGTAAATTTTAGATAAGGCATAACTATTGGGCAGAAACTTCATTAAAACAGTTATGCGGTATCATTATTTATATCAGGGGTGGCCAAGCAGTGGCTCGCAAAGGCCCTCTGGTGTGACTCGCAAAGGCCTGCCGCCTCCCCCCCCTCCCCCCGTGTCCCCCTGATGCTCTCCTCCACCTTGGCAGTGCGACCGGCACCAGTTTCTCTCGCTGGGCAGTTAAACTAGCTGGCAAGAGCAACCTCCAAGCTGGGGCTCTGGGCAATGGGGGGCTCTCTCCCCACTGCACAGAGAATCAGGAGCCAGCATCTCATCCGGGTGGGATAAACCACCTCACAAGAGAAGTCTCTAAGCCAACTCTCCATGCAATGGGGAGAGAGCTCCCTGCTCCACGGAGATCCTGGTGCCCACAAGGAGGAGAAGACAGGGAGAAGAGGGTTGCCACACCAGAGCTCTATGCCCCTAAACTACAGCTCTCCCACCCCTCCCAACCTGGCAGCATGTGGCAGCAGCGACTGGTACCCGGTTTGGGAGCAGATTCCCCCGTGAAGGCACCGAGCCTTCTTCTGGGGCCTGCTCTTCACTGCTGCCCTCTGTAATGCTGCAAAGGAGGCACTGGGCCTAGCCTGGCAGCATGCAGCAGAGGTTGGTGCAGCTGGTGCTCTTCTGTCCCTTTCTAGGGATCTCCAGGTAGGACAGCGCAGAAATAGGAAAGGTTGGAATTGGGCCACTATTGGGATTGTTTGTGCCATTAGATCAGGACTTTGGAACCAAGCTATCACTGGTAAACTTTGGGCTGCATCCTGAAAAATGAATTTGGCTTTTGATTTTTCTGGCCCGCAAGAGAAGCCTCCAAGCTGGCTTTGATAAACAGAACAGCTTTTGCAGGCACGTGCTGCTTGCAATCTATAATGTGCTTCTATGTAATGTGCTTTCTCTCTCTCTCTCAAGTATTCCTTTCTGCTTTAGACTGCCCTTTGGCCTTCATCATATAGTTATTGTGCTGCATCTCTCACACACACCCAACTTAAACCAGAAGTAAAGGTTGGTAGTTGATGTCAGGAGATTTTTTTTTTTAGATCTCATGTTAACAAGTCAGGGCAGTCAAGGAAAGAATCACAGAAAAAAAGAGGTTGGGGTGGGCGGATTTTCAGCTCACAACAGCAGAATAATAAAACAAAACCAGCTATATAGCAGACTGATATTAAGATAAATTAACTTCATTCGACGCAGCCTGTGTGCTGGAGTCACAGAAGGGTTTTTTCCCATTGATTAGCATGGATTCACAGAATGGGGCATTCAATAACAAATGTATTAGGATTTTAAAGTCTGGAACCACCAGAAAGAAGTGAAACGTAGCATAACTATTAACATGACACATTAAGTGGTACAAAAATTACTCAATAGGATCCTACTTACAATAAGCTACACACATCAGTATAAACCAGTCACCAATCATATTACCCAAGACGTCTGTGGACCACTTTGTTCGGTGCTATTCTATTACTTACACAGAAAAGCCTGCTTGAATAGTTCAGTTTTGCAAAGCTTGAGGAAAGCCACAAGAGTGGAAGCTTCCTGATCTCCTTGGGCAGGCCATTCCACAAGGAAAGAGCCACAATGGAGAAAGCACATGTATAGATAGCTGTTGATTTTGCCCATTTGCAACCCCACCCCCCCAAAAAAATTACAACAAAACCATTGACAACCTATTTAAATAAAATCCTCAATCCAGCTAATATTAAAATCTTTGTAAGATTGTGGATTACTTAAAGACTTTCTAAAATATCCCTTGATAACCATACATTCCTTTTGAAAGGGCTGGTGGTTTTGGCAAAGGTTAGGAAGTACTTCCTATGGAGTCAAAGCCACAAAGGCCCTACTTAATCCCATTTTAGGGGAAGGGATTCTCAACCAGGTGACCTCAACAACCATGGAGCTCAAATGGGGACAGCCATTCTTTAGTATCTGTCAGCCCAAATCAAAGACTTTCAATTGGTCCTGGAATAAATTCACAAGAAGCCAATGGAGATAATCAAGAGCTATGTTCCTACCATCAATAAGCTGCATTTGGGTTACACCAGTTGAAATCTGTAAACTGGACAAAGGACCACTCAGAAATTATTCTTTTTTTCCTACCACAGAGGTAGGAGTGCAAATATCTTTCCTACCACAGAAAAAAAGGAATTGGGAAGCCATCACAGTACCCCATTCCCACTTATGACATTTTTAATTAAAGACTTCCACCAACATTAAATTACTTAATTATGTTTTTGAATCCAACATGGGATGCTCTTTATTCCAGATAAAATAATCCGGAGTCCTAAATAATTCTGTTACAGAATCAGCTAATGTGTGGTAAGAAAATCCAACGCATACTTCATATATTCCAGCGCTAAATTCTGGTAGAGGGATTGAACTCTCTTTCAAATCGTACTCAGAAATTCCCACACTTGTCCCAAGATAGGAAAATGGATTCCAAAAGGTACTTGGCACTTCTTCCTTGTTTTTTATAGGTCCCTCTGGATAAGAACAGCCACTTTCAAAGTGCCAGGCTATATGGATAGTTAAAATGTAGTATTCATTATTCACTCAATACAGCTAGATTCACCGACAGCACTAGCAGAAGTCTGCAAGTCACAAGCCCGTGTGAAATCAGCATGTAACCAGATGGGTATGTTTCTGGAACGGCAGCAGTACTGAACAACAGTGGAATGATTTAAAAAGAAAGCATGCAATGAAATTAAATACCATGGCCCTCAAATCTTCAATACATTTATGCATGCATGCTGGACCAACAAAAAAAAATGAAGCATTTCAGGATTTTATATATGCAGATGCTGCCCTGAGGAGAAACCAAGCCACCAGTACAGTTTTGATTTGAAAGAAAAATATTGACATCTGCCATAGATTGTGTTATCCACTGTATGCTGAATTAAAGCTGCAGTGTCTATGCTTTGTTACCCAGTTCTGCCAAGCAATTAGAATGGGTCTCTTTACTTAACATCAACAGCAGCTCAAAATTAAATGACATAACAGGGAATTCTATACCCTCAATAGTGCAGGGTACATCTACTTCCATGTGTTACAGTGGGTACCAATCATCTGCGGTAGCCACAAAACAATCTGGGAGAGAAAATGTGACCAAAGATTGGCTTGCTGTTCCTTATCTAAAACAGGTGAGCTAGTACTAGTACGCACTGATCACAAGACTGCAGTGTAAATTGCCTTCATGTACTCCCAAATAACATAAATGTTTATAAAATATTTCATGCTGATTAACTTAAAGCATAACTCCCCTCAAGTTAATATAAACAACTGCATCTACAATCTTTGCTAAGCGGTAAAAACCATTCGGGTCTCAAGTACTGTGCAAATAAAGGCACCTTGCAGGTAATATCAGCACACTTATGAAAAATTTCACAGAGCCTATAAGGCTGCAATCACACACACTAAATAATGCACTTTCAATCCACTTTCAAACTGGATTTTGCAAGTTCACACAGTAAAATCCAGTTGGAAAATGCATTGAAAGTGGATTGAAAGTGCATTATTTAGTATGTGTGATTGCAGCCTAAGTATTCCAGTATGGCAGCTGGCCAGTTACTGAATAGTAATGGGTTTCTGTTGTCATTTCAGACAGACCTGTTTCAATAACTGGCTGCTACCAGAATACTTTTATCTGTTCTCACAGCCCCACAGGTGTCCCAGCACTGAGGTGTACATGAGTTGTTACTGACAAAGAGCAGCTTCCTCCAGTTTTCAACCTCTTCTTCCGAGCTGAAATCGCTACAGCAGGCTATGTGAAATGCCCTGTAGCGCTTCTGGGAGCACTGGCCATGTTCACACCCTTTTCTACTGGCCGGCACATGATCTCCACAATATTTTTTTTTTTTAAGCGTCAAGCTAATAGCACTACAACAAAGCATCAAAATAGTGAAACAGCATCAGCCTGGCTCCACTGAGATGCCTAAGATCGCTGCTGTTGACACTTGGTAACAAGTACCTCATTAGATACATAGTTCAAGTGGAAGATCAGGGCATCAGGCATTTGTCTGTCAACTGTTGCTAACCCTTCCATGCAACATGTTATTTATGTAACAGTAATTTGTCTTATAATGGAATTGTTCAGGAAAGCACTTTAATAAAGGGGACAAGACATGCTTCTGTGTTTCTTTGCGTGGTGTGAACATGGATGGCTGCACATCAGGCTGTCCTACCGGCAACCGTTCTCCAGGTGGCAACAGCCCCGCCCCCCGGATATATGTGTGCCTCATGCGCACCTAGAAACCCATCACTTTCCCCAGAGTCATGTGGCATGGAAGGGTTATAGCAGATACCGTGTGCTGGCCAACAAAAAAGGGTGTAAAAACGGTTGGCGCTCCCAGAAGCAAGATAAAAGCAGAACTGTGTTAAATGGCTCACTTCAGACATGGAACTCTACCGAAAAGAGAATCACATGTCTGAAACTCCCATCTCTGTCCCAGATTACTCTAGGATGGGACAATGCAATTCCCTTCTGGTTTCAATTGGTAACTGTGAAAAGCTTCTATGTCTCTTTCTGTCATAAGGTAGTGATACGAAGGGCTAATCTTCTATACCTCTTCAAGTGTTGTGAGAAAGAAAAAACAAAACAAAAGAAAAAGGCTATTTTGGCACTAACTTTCTCTATAACTGTACTCACCTTTCCCTCCTTTCTCTCTTGACTCATCTTAACTGCTTTGCAGTAGAGGTGTTCACCCAGATTTTCAATCTGACATAATTATTATCTGTTTTCATTCATTCTGATAACTACAAATGCAATGGAACAAAAAGCACTATTCTGAAATAGATTATCTCCACCATTTCTGTTCCTCCCTCATATAACCTTTACTTTTCCAAGCCCCTTTTCCTGCTTCCTTGACTTCAGTACCATCATAATCATACCTTTTACTGGCATACTCAGGCATAGACTTCAATACATGCAGACCATACAGAAAGACAAGCATGAAGACTGTTCAAAAACAAAAATCCTGGCAATAAAAGTGCATACATTTTCTCAAACAGAGCCTGTACAACTCTAGCATTATAGACGGAAGAGCAGAGCTTTCTCTGACCAAAGGAGGAGGAATTCAGTTAAAGACCTGGCAACCTTTTTTCTCCTCCTGGGGCCCTACTAGGCTTCAAAATAGATTTTTTTAAAAAAAAGCTTAATGGAGAACCTTTTGCCCCTGAGGGAGGAAGGATAGCTTTCCTTTTCCTGCCAAGAGATTTAGAGGAACCATGATGCAAGATTTGCCCTTGCAGTTTTGGAGGGAAATGGCAACTGATCCTGAATTGGGACATGGATCTGTGAGAAACAGATAAAACCATCCATCCCTAGGGCTGTGTGTGCACTTTTCCCGAGACTGGTAAGCGGGGTGACTGCTGCTCTTGGGAGAGAGTGCAGCTATGCTGGAGAGGCATGGGCCAGATGAGCCTGTTTCAGTCAAGAACAGCTAAGTTCACTTCTATTAGGTAGCTTGTATTTGTTTATCTTTGATTGGTAACTTTAACCTCATTAGAAGGCTTGGTTTTTTAAAAAATACTTTTTCATCTTTTCTATTTAAATATAGTCTGTTAATAAGAAGTTTATCAAACCTTACTGGTGGTTTTCCATGAGTCTCAGGCCTGGTGGCTAAACCAGGCTGCTTCCTCTTGTAATAAAAATGGGCTCTGTTAAGGGAATCAAGGTGTGTGTGGGGGGGGGAACCTCTCCCCACAGACACAACCAAGCCCTCCAAATGCAGGTGGGTGGGAGAGGCCTACCCTATCTTAATGGTACCTAAATGGAGTGGGAGCAAAGGAAGCAGGAAAGTGGGTATGGGGGCAGGACAGTCAGCAGCCCACAAAAGGATCTCTGTGGCAGATTCTACCCACTCCACGGACCCCTGCTCCTGTAACAGGGAAGGAGAAAGACTCCACTCCCCTGGCCCCAAATTCCTTGCAGTGTGACAGGAAGGATAAGCAAAATATTTCCCATTCTATTAGGAGCTTGCTGTATGTTTTATTTTCTAGATCGGTTGGTTAACAAAACAAAAGCTTGAAGCGCATGTCAGCCCCCTCTTTAAAAGAGATGCAGCTACTTATATTTAATTTATCACTTCTCTGTAATGACCTGCCTATGGCTGGGATGTTGCCTTGTTTAAGAGCTCGTAACCAAGAATCCAGCCAGCTGCTTATAAAAAATTCAATCATCCAATGCAAGGCAGCTGTCCTGAGACTGAACCATTTGTGCTAGGTGCTGCATGGAGATGTATCATAGCTTTAAAACTGGATGATCCTAGGAGCTCCATGTCTAAACAGACCACAAACAAATGGGGAGGGGGAGAGCAGAACACACATGCCTTAGGCAATACACGACAAGGCAGTGACTGCCTTAAAATCAAAATCTTAGTTCCAACATGGCTATCCAACACCTGACTGTGCTACAAAGGTTTAAGCATATCCACCAAACCAGAACAAGTCTCCTTCACGATCTTTCTGTTTTTATTTGAAAATGCCCTGTGAGGATGCCTCAGTGCCAGTTTCAAAAACTTGGGTTTGTTATGGAAGGACTTTGATTTTATAGCTGAACAGAACTGCTGCTGCTGAAGGCCTCCTAATCATGTGCAGAGTGGAAAAAGCAACCTTGAGCGAGCCATGCCATGGAGGCATCTGATGTCCTTGTGCCCGATTTACTTCTGTCTCACAGAGGAATCCAGAAAGCCCTGGCCCCCAAGTCTGGCTGTTCAGTTCTATTCAGTTTATCAATCCCACAAAATCCAATATAATCACTACTGACAGAGCTCCTGCCCTCGGTGGATTCAGAGATTTGTGGATAACAAATCCCAGGGCGACAACAAGCTATGGCCCATAGCGTGTCTCCATATCAACGAGAATACATGATGTTTGTCTAGCTTGCCCTGTTCCCTTGTGTTACATTTAAAAGACCTCCACGAAGCCTGATTGGGTCTAGTAGTCTGTGCCTGCCTTCTTACCGCAGGTGGGAGGAGAGTCTGGCCTGAGATCCTGCCACGTGGAGGAGTTTGCCTGAGAAAGTCCACCATGAGGTCAGAGGGCAGGCATCACTGCTGAGATTGGGAAGGCTCTGAAAAGCCAACTCCGTTCTGTTTTCCTAAGGCGCTCTGGCTGCAAGCACACTACTGGTTCTCTGGAGACAAAGCAACACAGGCAAGACTTACACAGATGCGTTAAAAATAAATTATTTGCAAAGAGGTAAGTGTATAATTGGAGGGAAGGTAAGTGTATAAATAACTGATGTTACACTACTAGAGTCTAAGTTATGCTAACAAAAGAACGCTTAATGTCCATCACTAAAACCGAGAGTGGGTTACACTGTATTTAAAACCACCCTCCTGGGAGTCAACACGCATCGGCTCAGTCACGAGCAACGATAGGCATCCCGAAGGGGGTTGACACTCTTTTCTTCACACTCCAGATTTCTGCTGGCAGATCTCCTTATTCAGCTGGCCCCGCTCCCAAAAATGCAAAGCATGCAAACCGCAAAGAACATCAAATACAAGAAATGGGGTCTTGAGAGAAGACGGGTGGGGTTGGGGGTACAAATCCACGCCGCATTTTTAAAACTCCCAGCTCCTCGTTTTCTTGAGTTCTGAGCTCCATTCAAAAACTTCCCCTTTGATCCACAGAAGCTGCGGGTATGTTTTTTTTCCAAAAATGTAAAGGATGTAGTAAAGATAATAAAGCTCTTCAGCATAAGACTCTCGCTCCAGGGAAAGAAGCATGATGCAACAGATCCCTGAGGATCTCTCGGGTGGAGTTAGGAGAGAATACGCCATCCTCACCGCCTTTGCGTTAACCGTGGAGTTCATTGCAAGCGCCCAACATTTAATCCTTGCACGTCAGGAGGCGAAAAGGACACACGCACACTATGTAGCAGACTAATCCTTGCCGGGTTGCAATCGAACGCGCTGCAGGCTAAGGCAAAGAGGGAGGGAGGGAGGGCGGAAGGAAGGAAGGAAGGAAGAAGGAAGGGGAGAGACGGGCAAAGAGCTTGCAAGCCCTACTGCTGGCTCTTGCATATTAGGAATAGCAACCACAGGGAAACCATTTCAGGCACTCATCCATCTACCCACCTCTGTCACTGGGCTGCGATAGGGAAGCCAGCAAAAAACATTTGAGAGCTAATCCTCCTCATACCTCAGTAATCCATCTGGCATCAGAGAACGAGGGCGAAAAGGAAATGAATAAACGCTCACCGAGCGATCATCCGCTTGTAACCCGCCTTTGCTCCGCCTCTGTCGAGAAACAGCAGGGAAAGCACCAGTCTCCCTGGCTGTGTGTCTCACTCTTCCCCTCCCGCTCGCTCTAGCTTTTCCTTTAAGTGGTATAAACCAGGATGTCCGTACAGTTTTGCTCTAAGCGCCAGCTCGGCACCGCCCCCTCTGGCTACTGTTGGCACTAGCAGCCGGTGGGTGCTTTCTCTACACACCCCACCTACAAACACACAAGCCAGCCGCCAGCCTCGGGAGGGCTCACGTAAAATCCCTCGCATCGAAAGTCTCCGTGACGTCCACCTCCCATCACCACTGGGCTGCCGCTGCTATAAGAAGCTAGAGGGCTTCTAACGTCATGGCACTTATTGTCGGATTGAATGAGAGGAGGCGCGAGGGTGGGGGGAGAACACTTGCTTGCATCCCAAAGTAAGAGAAAGATATTTGAGACGCCTGAGTCCTCTGATAGAATCCTGTGCACGGTTACGTGGGAGCAAGCTCTATTGAAAGGGAAAAAAAATCTTTCCTAGTTAAAATTCCTAAGAGCTAGCTTTATATGACAACCAATTATAACGGTTATTAGCCCTGTTCACAAATTACAATGAATGTATATATAGCATACATTTGATGGTTCTTTGTACATTTAGTAATTCTCACTACATTCAGTGTATGGACAGATGCTTTAATGCCACATTTAGCCAGATACTTGTCCTTAGTTTCATTTGTAAAGTGAGCACATGTTGGCACTTGCTTACATTTGTACGCATGTATGTGTAGGATGTACCTGTGTTGACTGTAACGTGAATAGTGCTTGAAGAACCTAAACATCAACCAAGTGTTTCACTTTCAGTAGTCTGGCCATCATTTCCTGGGTAATTTTTCCATGCTGGCTGGGATTATCTTGTATTTCAGTGTTTTTTTAATTGTAGTGAAAATACTTGTATTACCTGTAGGCAATTGTTAGAGGTGCGTGGAAAAACAGACATTATCTGCCAAGATCAGGATATAAAACAGATCTTCTGCTTCACATCACAACAAATGAGAGAAGTGATATTAAGAACAGTGGAGATGCTTTGGGACCAGTGTGTTATGGGTTCTAAAAGCAACAGTTGTGCAATATATTTTATTATTATTAATTCATGAATCGCCCATCCCTGTAAAGACAGGGCTCTGGGCGACGTACATCAATGATAAAGCAGTAGATAAAATCATACAATGATTTGAATATGAAGTTGAACATGTAATTAATGTATTAGGATTAACCCAAAGATTACAAAACAGAAAACTTTTGAATACCCCAGAGATCTTTGTCAAATTGTGTGTTGAGCACAAAACTCAAAAAATAAACAGGGTTAGGGAGAAAGATATTTTGGAGCATAGTGGAGAAGCCCCTGATCTAGACTAGAGATGAGTAGAGAGGCACGATCTATGAGGGAAAAGCCAATCCTCAGAACAGGAGCAAAGTTCTGCATAGCTCATCAGCTGCTTTGATGGTGACTATCCCAGGTACAAAATTTCCCAGTAGGTTTTTTTTCACATGCTAAACCAGAGGTGGGGAACAGTGGCTCTCCAGATTTTTTTTGCCTACAACTCCCATCAGCCCCAGCCAGCATGGCCAATGGCTGAGGCTGATGGGAGTTGTGGGCAAAAAACATCTGGAGATCCACTGATCCCCACCTCTGTGCTAAACTGAACACAGTAAAACTAACATTTTTGTTGTTTCCTCATCCACTTCTTACTCTTTCTTGAAAAACTACACTGTTGTCTTTCTTAAAAACTCACTGTTGTGCTTTACCCTTGTTCCTAGTCCAATAAATGGTGTTATTTGAACCCTTTTGTATCTCTCTTTGGACCTCTGTTGGATGAGAAATACTAACAAAACATTGAAATATTCCTAAATGCTGATAGTATAGGTGTTCATACATGACCCTGTTCAATAGGAATTAAACAGCAACAGGTCACATTTTAATTTGAATTCAGATAAACCTAGTTGTCCTTTCAGCAACATGACGCAAAGCCATACTCTCAGGGTGCAACTCAGGTCATACCATGGCCATGAGAAACAATATATTCAAACTACATTTGGGGTGGCACAATAAAAGATGGAAAAGGAAATTACAATGTCAGAGCATTCAAAGTAGCATGAGGGGGTGAGGGGCAAGGTCCCTGATGCACTATGCGGCTTGCCATTCATTATGGGCACATTTTCCACAGTGTCACTGGCAGCAACAAGAACTGTGAACACCAGCAAGAAGGAGTTTCCCAACAACAGAAGCAGTGACTGTTGCTTTGCTCTCCAGGAGGTTTCGCAAAGACGGACCAAACTCTGAATAACAGAAACCTTGCTTACATGTTACAGTAAACACTTGTGTACATCTGTTTGTAAGGAATAGTCAACAGGCTTTTGTTTAAAGCTTATACCTTCAATAAAACTTGGTTGTTCTTAAAGGTGCTACTGGACTCTAACTTTATTCAGATCTGTGTAGATTTTTTTGTATAAACTGAGTTTAGTAAAACTTGCTTTTTAGATTAAGTGGAAGAGGGAAATGGCCATATTATTATCAAGCCCTCATTTTTCTCAGTATTGCTGACCCTGATCCATCAAAATCTAAGAGTGAGGAAGAAGGCAGGTGACAGAAGAAAAATAGCGATTTCTTAAAATTGTCCAGGAATCACTAGTGAAAAGAGCATTCTAAATACCTTGCCCCTCCCAATTCTCAACCCACACAGAGGCAGGCAGACTCCTGCCAGGAAGCTGCCTTTTTGTTTCCTCTCAGAGGAAGCCACCCAAAGTGGTCCACTTCCTCTCTCATGAACACACAGGGCAACAGCAACTTAAATCAACGTGAGGGTGGCCTGTGTGGTGGGTGGATGTGAACAAGAGATAGAAAAGCTGCAGCTGCATTCATTCAAGGACAGTGAGGAAGGAGCCTTTACATTATTGATTTAAATACTCACAATAAATCTAGCATTCTTTAAGGATGAGCCATGTTTGTTGCCACTATAAAGCATCCCTCCAGGCAGCAAAAGTGGTTGAGAGACGACCACATGACATGAGGGATGTGTGGCCACCACAGTCATTCTCTTGGGAGTGTCTCTGTCACCCCTCTATTCCAGTGGTCAGGACTGCGTGGTGTTTTGTTTAAATTAATTGTCAGGGCTGAAATATAAGAGAATATAGGGATTAAGTACTGCAAAAAGTTCTCCAACAACAAGCTACTCTCACTGGCACAACATTTTACACACACACCCCGGTGGTTGTGTTATCCCAATGGCAACCCAGAGGCTGCAATTCTAAAAGCACTGTTATTGGAATAAAACTCGTTGGATAAAAGGGACTCTTCTGCAATGCATAAACCTGTTTAGGCTTGCGTTGCAGTCTTCTCCCTCTGCCATTTTATGCTCCAGTCAAAACAACCCTGTGAGGTAGGTTCGAGGTCATTCATCAGTGTTGCATAGGATTTGATCTTGGGTCTCTTAGTCCACTACCGCAAGATTAGCCTTCAATTAATAGTTACAGGAGAATTATGAATATTGTGGCATTTGAAAATACATTTATTTCATCATGATAGTAGCGCAACATAACAGGAGCTAGTGTTGGGTAAAGAACTGTACTGGATAGGCAGCCTGAGATGAGTCAGGTCTTGGCCTCAGTTTCACCTCCATCTGCACTGTGGTTACTGATTTACTTTAACACAGCCGTAGCAAGAATTACAAGATAATGTCCACGACTTAGAACACTAAAAAGGTTATATAAGTGCTAAATTTTATTATTAGGCCTTCACCCATTAAAACACATGGCATAATTAATTGCTTAGTCTTTAGTATGAGGGTCTTCATTGAGCTATCAGTGATAGACAATTTACCCTGTAAACTAGGGAGAAGCCAGAATCATGCTGCATTATCAAAGGAGAGGAGAGGATGCTTGAACAGGGACAGCACCAAGCTGTGGTTGACACTTCTAATTATTTCTGTTTCCACCCAAGTTGTTCTGAAGCATTAAATTAAAATGGGGCTGTGACTGCATTGACAAGAATTCAGGATACCAAACAAGAGTTGTAACTTGTGACTACCACAAGAATTGTGCCATTCAAAAGTAAATAATGAAACATAGGCAGGTTAATCAGTATCCTGATTTTAAAAATACTTTTCTGGGGGAGGAGATGTAAACGCAGTGGTGAGCCTATCATTGTGCAAGAAAATGGAAAATCTTTCCTCCTAATGTTTGGGCAGCTATTATTACCAACCAATAACATGATCTGGAATTAAACCACATGGTACTGAAGCTAATTTATCAACAGTATATAAAAGACTGAACTATGTCTATATGACGGCAAGGAAGAATACTGAGAAAAGTCAGAGAGCCAAGAGGAGTAGCTAAGGTTAAATATTCGCATACAGTTCTCAATCTCAGCTGGAGGTAAAGGTAACTTAACACCTGATATATATGTTCTAATCAGACTGTTGAGTTCCCAGCTTATATGGTTCAACCAGAGAATAAGGACAGACCTGAAATAATCATAGTCTGTTATGGCTACATAGTTTTATTTCTGTTATAAAAGGGAAAATATCCACCAGCAACGGTATGAGGCCCAACTGAAATTCACATCATTGTGTTGGATCAGGCTGGATGTTTAATAAAAACTGAAGAGGAGAAGAAGGTTTTGCTGCTAAGAGTTTACAGTAGAAGCCACAGCTGTAAAGTGCGGCAGTCTTAATATGGTGATACAGGGAGCTCTTTACAACCTAATTTCATTTGTGCAAACAATCTCAGGTTTTATCAAAGGCAAGAGAAAGAAGCAATGGATATTCTTCCATAGGAAATTTAAAAGGTAACAGTTATTTTTTATGGGGAGGAACAGTGGCTCAGTGGTAGAGCATCTGCTTGGTAAACAGAAGGTCCCAGGTTAAATCTGCGGCATCTCCAACTAAAAAGGGTCCAGGCAAGTAGGTGTGAAAAACAGCTTCAGACCCTGGAGAGCCACTGCCAGTCTGAGTAAACAATATTGACTTTGATGGACCGAGGGTCTGATTCAGTATAAGGCAGCTTCATATGCTCATATATGTTCGTATGTTCATCATATGTCTCTATCTCTAATTTAATCAGAACGCATCCTCCCCTTCTAAGGCAGTTCACTAGAGTGAAAAAAATCCCAAGCCAAAACAGTAGCATGATATCAAAGGGAAAAATCACTGACTCCAACCTTAAATGAACAAACCAGAGATGCATTTTCATGATACTAATAGGGTAATTTCAAGGCTGCTTTTCTATAGTGGAAAAACCCATGCGAACTTATTAGGGAGTAAACATTCTTTAAAGATTTATCTATTGCAGATAGCCAAAGGCCATTGCAATCTTAACATAAAAGATAACAAAATCATAACAAAACCCCACCCCAAAACAAAACCAATAACTGGAATTTAAAAGTGCAAACCTCAAAACATAAAAATGTGACAAACAATCACATTTGAAGGTAGTAAGCCCCAATGTATACAGGGCAATTAATGCTCAGAACAACACTTTGGATATGATTTTGTATGCAGTCAGGAACATGATCTACTAACACCCACAGCTATAGCATGGTAAGGGGACTTATGAAGGCATTATTAACTTTTTCTTAAGTCTGCAGGACAAAATCTTGCTAGTCCTGAGATGATCCTGTTCTAGCAGATAGTCTCTTTAATGATTCTGGGTGCTGCAGTCCCTCTTCCAGAAGTATGTATTGAACAATCTGAGCAATGGTTGTCAACAGTCAAATGTCATTTATACCCTCCCTTTCTTCCACCATGGAACTCAAAGCGGTAATCTTGCTAGGATGTTCTGCACTCAAAGAGAAATCAGATTCAAACCTGCTTGGCTTCAGTTGCCTGCAAACCACATGCTGAGACCTTCAAAATGTAGCATTGATTTTCCCAACAGGTTAGGAAATACTGATACATACAACATCCACAGCTGAAATCATTGCTCAAACAAAACAAATGCTGCTTGGCTATCCCCATCCCTTGCCAAATTAGAACATCAAGAATTTCCCTCGTACATCACTGCCTTTGCAAACTGTTCTCCCTACCCTGCAATGGAGCAGTGGCCATTCTCTGCAGGTGTTAGCTTGACTGCTGAATCATACATGAAAACATCCTTGGCTGTGAAAAGTGCCACCAAACCACAGCTGACTTATGGCAACCCCACAGGTTTTGAAACACAAGAGATGTTGAAAGGTGGTTTTGCCATTGCCTGCCTGCCTCCACATCACACCCCTGGTATTCCTTGGAGGTTTCCCTGCCAAATACTAGGCAGTGCTGACCCTGCCTAGCTTCTGAGATCTGATGAGATGGGTCTAGCCTGGACCATCCAGGTCAGGGCAAAGACATCCTTAAAACCATTTATAGATTATTTTGCAGAACGATGGCCACAGCTTGCCCCCTAGTGCAAGAGTGGCCCCAGCCCACTCACTGGTTCAGTCTAAATGCAATGAAGGAGTGAGGTGCTCTTCCTTTAGGAGGCCTTGTGTGTGGGGAATGTTTATCTTTAAGCAACTTAAATGTGAACCAGGAAAAATAATTTAAAAAATAAGCATGTTGTTTACAAAATGGAACACAGCCCATATAGTACCTTTTATTAGTCCTAACCCAGTGACCCACAACAGTATGAAAGATTTAAAACTCACCAGAACTCTGTCAGCCAGTTACAATTTTTACAAATGGAGGGGAGGAAATCAGCCATCTTCTTAAGACTTGGGTCATTTGGTGTAGATGCTGTGCCAGCTTGAACTGCTGCTGGTGTTTACATGGTGGGGCATGCATGCACATGTGTGGATTTCATCACGGGCACTATAAGTAGGCCTCGGATTCAGTGGGAGCTCACAGGAGCACAGCTCCTGAACATTTCTAAGAGTTCCACCTCCTTATCCATTGGATAGTATGTGCAGCTGCATAACAATCCCTGGATGAGCACCACCAATTTTTCTACAAATTGACTCCTGACTATAACCTGTCATGACTGTATTATGTACAGAGGTCCCAGATAGGCCCTTTTTCTTATCTTCTTGGCACCCATGACAATCAGCTCAAAATATGCACATAGTCTGAGGATTATTTTCAGCTCTTCCCAGGATTACCTTAAAGCAACACAAAACCTTAATAATGGGTACCAGAGGCAAGGACAGCCCCACAGAATCCCCTTGTAGTCTCTGCCATTAAAATCTGTCCAATCAGCTCTCAATCCTGCATATTGTCGGAGGGGGGATTCACTTTGTTTTTAGTATTTTTGTTTAAAGAAAGAATTCATGTTCAGCCAACATGAGTTGGTTACCAAGGTTTCCTGTTTGAGGCAAAAATGAATTCCTTTTTCAGACAAGATGGGGGGTGCACTCAAACAGTTTCTTACAAAGGGAAGCTCAAAATCCACCAGGAAGATGAAAGTGATGGGATTTAATCTTTTAAAAACCGTGACTAACTACTGTGCTTAAATTCATGACTAGAGCAAAGCAATAATAATTTATTCTCCTCACATAAACTGCAGCAAGCTAAGGATTTTAAAGAGGACACTGTGTATAATATGTGAAAACAGGAAAAATGCAATGGGATGGCTTACTTTGTGTTTAGAAAGCTAGAATCTTTGTGCAATATGTACTTTGCAACCCTTCTCCCTCCCCCTTCACTATATTATACATGGGGGACAAACTCTGACGTACTGTAACATGCAAGGTCCCTAAAGCTGCAGTCCTTTTTAAAATATATTTATAGGGATGTCAATTCATTCACATCAACGGAAAGTTACCCCTAAAGTCCAAAACGGTAACATTTGATTTAAAAAAAAAGAAACTTGACAAAAATGAAGATAATACTCAAAAGGAAGCTGAAAGGGAAACACAAGATAGTCAAGTCTCTAGAGGATGCTTGGAAACTATTTAAAACCACACTAAAAGAAGCCCAGATAGAATGCATTCCCCAGGTTAGGAAAGGTTAGGTACACAAATAAAGGAAGCTAAAAATATAGAGGCTTCTTTTAAAAAGTGGAAAGTCTGTCCCAATGAATTGAATGGATCACAGGCTTTGGCAAAAGAAGTCAATAATTAGACATGCAAAAAGAGATTTTGTGGAGGTGGTTACTAAAAGCATCCAGACCAATAAACATATCTTTAAATATATCTGGACCAGGAAATCAGCCAGAGAAGCAGTTGGGCCTTTAAATGACAAAAGAATAAAGGGGTTGTTTAAGGAAGCTGGGGAGATAGCAATTAATTTTTTGTTTCTGTGTTTACTGTGGAAAGTGTGGGGCATATATCTATGTAACAACCATTATTTTCAGGAAGGAAGTCTAAAGAACTGATTTAAATTGAGAGGATGAAATATGTTCCAAGAGATCCAGTTCGGTGTAGTGGTTAAATGTGCAGACTTTTATCTGGGAGAACCGGGTTTGATTCCCCACTCCTCCACATACACCTGCTGATGTGACCTTAAGTCAGTCACAAGCTCTCACAGAGCTGTTCCTCTCAAGAGCAGTTTCTGGCAGAACTCTCTCAGCTCCACCTATCTCACAGGATGTCTGTTACGGGGAGGGGAAGGGAAAGGAGATTATAAAATGCTCTGAACCTCCTTTGGGTAGTGAAGGGCAGGGTATAAATCTTTTCTCTTCTTCTCTATTGGGGAAATTAAAAATTGGTAAATCTCCAAGTCCTGATGACACATACCCAAGAGTTCTTAGGGAAATCAAACATGAGACAGTTAATCTACTAACCTGTATATGTAATCTTTCATTAAATTTAGCGCTATACCAGAAGACTAGAGAGCAAGAAGTGTTATACTAATTCTTTAAAAGGATCCAGAGGGGAACCAGGGAACTATAAGTCAATGTGCCTGATATTTGTCCCATGTAAATTAGTAGAAACTGTAATCAGACAGATTTATTCTATTCTATTTTTAGCCTGCCTTTTTCTTAGTGGTGAAAAAGACAAGCTATGTTGGGGATTATTATGAAACCATTTGAAAATGAAACAGCCTACATTGCAATACCCCTGTATAGATCTATGGCATGGCTTCATTTGGAATACTATGTACAGTTCTGGTCACTGTTCCCAACATGGACATTGCCGAGCTGGAAAAATGTACATAAGAGGGCAACAATGATAAGGGGATTGGAACACCTTCCCTGAGGAAAGGCTGGGGCCTGATCTGGGGCGGGGGGCACAGAGGCAGGTGCTTGCCCCGGGCACCACTGGAGAGAGAGGCACCAAATTGGGTATGGAGTCCATTCTATTCTATGGGTAAATTTCTAGAAGCACCCTCTGAATCTAAGAGCCAGGAAGTAACATCAGGGGAAGGCCTCAGCCTTTATACTCTGTTGTTGGCTCTTCAGAGAAACTGTTTGGTCACTGCGTGAGACAGGAAGCTGGACTAGATGGACCACTGGTCTGACCCAGCAGGGCTCTTCTTATGATGTGTCTTTCTAAATTGGTAGGATTTGTTATTTGGTAAAGATATACATAGAATTGGAAAGTGCATGAATCTATAACTGGAATAAGAAATGGTTTAACCAGTCCAGTGTTTAGCAGGGAGAAAGGCTGATCCTCATATGCTGAAATCCAACATTGAAGAACCTCCTAGCAGAAGTGTCAAACTCCTTTGTTATAATGGCCACATCTGACATGTCACTTTGTCAGGCTGGGCCATGTGTGCCATAAAATTTAATGCCAGGTATGGGAGATATAAACTTTATAAAGGACACAGCCAAAACAATATTTTTATTCAAAATACAAACATGCTTCAAACATTAACAGACTTACAGTATTTCCTTACAGTATCTCCCTGATGCCCACCCTTCCACTTCCATCGTCCATTACTCATTAGCACTGGTCCTGGACAATATAGAGGGACATAATGCAAATGCACAGCTTCTGTCATCTAGCAATAAAGGTAATGACCAGTTGTTCATGGGCTGGATAACAGCCCTGGACAGGCTTGTTCTGGCCCACAGGCCGTACATTTGACATCCCTGTCCTAGCTTGTTGTAAGAGGAAGAAGAAGATGATATTGGATTTATATTCCACCCTCCACTTCGAAGAGTCTCAGAGCGGCTCACAATCTCCTTTACCTTCCTTCCCCACAACAGACACCCTGTGAGGTGGGTAGGGCTGGAGAGGGCTCTCACAGCAGCTGCCCTATCAAGGACAACCTCTGCCAGAGCTATGGCTGACCCAAGGCCATGCTAGCAGGTGCAAGTGGAGGAGTGGGGAATCAAACCCGGTTCTCCCAGATAAGAGTCCGCACACTTAACCACTACACCAAACTAGCTGTAAAGAACATACTGGTCCCAGATAAGAGTCTGCACACTTAACCACTACACCAAACTAGGCTGTAAAGAATATACTGGGTCCCTCTTTCCTCCTGGGGAAACCCCAGCTTACAAGACAAAGTAACTTCACGGAGGATAGATAACTGTAGTATTTTATGGCTGATTCACATTACCTTAAGGGTTTCTTTTAAAATGAAATTTGTATACACTGGGCAACAATATTATGTTTTAAGTATCAAAAACCTCATAGATTTTCTTAAAATTATTGCATACAGATTTACAGATTTTCTAATAACTTGCTATAATGGTTGTTGCATGCTGCTCTAACAGTTTCATCAGTGATAGCTGCAAATGGCTTACTCCGTAATCACCTACAGATTTTCCTATATGGCAATTACGGAAGCAGCTGTCAATGCATAATTCCACCTGTAAGTAAGAGAAAGGGGAGGGGGGAGAACAGTTTAATCCACTCTGTGCTTATCTCAGTGCTAAACAAGGCTGCTTGGATTTTTTATTGCATGTTGAGTGATGGAGTTGACTAAGCCAAGAAATACCCAGATTCAACCCAGTCTCAGTGTGTTTTGAAGCTGTGCTATTGCTGCCACCTACTGTCCAAGTGACTGCAGTGTAAGCTCAGACTTCTCTGCTTGGTTAATGAGATCCAATGCACATGGGCACAGTGAGTATATGAGCTGCATGACTGGATCTGAACACTTTGGTGAAACACAGTTCCAATATTTTGAGCTCTAGTGAGGTATTAGCTTTTCTAGGAATCTCATAATACATAGTTCATTCAACATGAAAATAGGAAAACATACCACATATTTTAAACAATCATGACTGTGTGTGTATTCAGCAATACTAAGGTAGCAAGGCAGAGGAAGGGATAAATATTATGTCCAGCCTTTCAGTGGCCTGTGTGGCTTGCTATTTCCTTTCCCAGAAGTAAGCCAAAGGAGATTAAACTGGGCAGCAAAGGGTCTCCTGTATGCATGTGGCCAGGTTCAACCTTGCCAAGCACAAAATTTTGGTTGCTTTGGTACAAAAGTGTCCAAAAGATGAGACAGAATATAGGATGTTACATAAGTAATGTAAGTATCATACACAGTAAGGTAACACAAATCTGTAGTGCTAAATCTGGGCTGGTGTTCCTATCAGTGGTACTCACTCTGTGGCTTATGGGAGCCACATTCACATATACCATCAACCAGAAGAGCCACGTTTATGTCCATCCCTGGCATGAGGCCTCAGTTCACAAAGACTTGCAGCTTACCTTTTCCCCCAGTGGTAGCTGTTTCAAGGTGAGGAACATCTTTCTAACTTAGCCTCACCAGGCAAAGGCTTGAGAACCTGGAGAGCCGCTGCCAGTCTGAGTAGACAATACTGACTTTGATGGACCAAGGGTCTGATTCAGTATAAGGCAGCTTCATGTGTGTCAAATTGGGGAATAATGCCAAACAGCCACACAAAGGATAGTAATGCGGAAGAACTTAGATACAAATTTCTGGATACAAAACAATAGTAATGTGGAAGAACTGGAAGAACTAGATGAGGATGAGAAGACTCTTAAAGGAGGTGTTAGAGAATAGTTCAATCAAGATGCACTGGTAAAATATCCTGAATTGACTGCCCAAATGGTACAGCTTATCTTTGACACTTTGAAAGATTTAAAAGTTCACATTGTAGAGCTTACTCAGGTGGTCCAAGGGCTAACTAACGACAGACATTTAAAAAATGATTTCTAATGGTCTCTCTTCTTGTGCTGGATATGACAGCAGGAATGCTCTTAATTGTAGAAAGAAGTAATGTTTGTAAAGCTTTCCTTTACGGTTGCCTGGAGAAGACTAATTCACCATAGATGACCAGGCAAGCAGCTATTTGTAGGCTTACTGTTAGGCACCAGCAATGGCATGCGTGCATGGGTGCACACACACACACACCAAAAACTAGAAGCCACCACCATAATGCAGGAGACCAGAGAGAAGGTGGATACTAACAAAAAGGTATGTTAGACTCAAGCTGGGAAGCCTGATGGTGAGTAGAACCATCTGAATGAAGGCAGAAGAAATGGATCAAGGATTTCTTCTCAGAGTGAACCAGGTGTAGGACCTGATAGCAAATAAGAGAAGCAAGTCACCTTTCATGCTTTCCATTCTTTAAATCCATGGACCTCCCAGCAAGCACTCTAGTAACTAAGAACTCAAGGAAGATACAAGAAAATCTTAGTACAACACATTCTAATTCCCCCATACCTCTTTGAATTTGACTTCACAAAAGCATTGTTTCCTACAGAGTTAAGTAAAGGAAGTAAAATAAATAAGTTATATATTAAAGTGACCCAACTGTCAACATTTACTTTAGTTTTACTTTACATCTTACTGTTTTTACAACCTAAGTAATAAACAACAAAACGAGCAGTATTTAGAGATGCAGAATGTTTCCACTTTACTGAGTCAGTTCCAGACTCAGAAGGACATTCCAGTTCCAGCAAAGTCCAAGCATACAATCAAAAGGGTCCTGTGAAATGCCTCAGCCCTTGAATTGAATGTGTGTATTGTTTCATTTGTTGTTATATACTAGTTTCATACCTGTTGGTCTAACAGGGTGATACTCAGAGGCATGGGAGCCACGTGTGGCTTACTGCAGTCAATCCCTGTGTGGTGCTAGCATACCTTCTGCTTACAACACGAACTGATTTTCCCTGCAGCCCACTGACCTGCACAGCTATTCTCCACATAGATCCGGCGATCCCAGGAATCAGCTTTCCCAGGGTTGGAAGGGACTGCTGGGGAGCGGGGGGTAGCAGAGAATACCTGTGACCATGAATCCCTTCCACTGACAGCACCTTCTACTGGACCAAACCCCAGGTAAGTCAAAGTGGGCTTTACACAGCAGTTACATCATGGCAATAGCAGAGTCTTCAGCACTGCTTTCCTGGTCCAGGCCCACTCTCTGGATGGATTCTCTATATTTCTGTCTTCCCAGGGAGATGATGTCTTCAATCTCATCTGCTATGTCTTGGCGGCCACTCTCCTTCATTGAGCTGATCAACCTGTCTATGCAGTCAGGGGTCCTTTTATTTTGCTGAGCCCAAGAAAAGAGCATATCCTGGATCTGAGCACTGAGATCTTCCCTGGGAAAAAAAATTGGGGAGCAGCAAAAGGGCATCATGCACCTGTTAGCAAAAATGTATTTAGACTCAGTCTTTCCATATACTCCAAGCAGCTTAGACAGATTTTAGCAAGATGCTAACGTATACCATAATAATAAAATCTGTTTCATTTTCATACAAACGGAAAAAATACCCCTGCAACTCGCTAACTCATCTAGCAGTTTATGCAATTTCAGTACGTTCAAAACTGCACAAGAAAGCAAAATATATATGTTAGACCTAAAAGCATTGGCAGAGTTTTGAGCAAGTCTATTTTTACTCTAAAAGCCCATAAAGTCTAAGCCCTTATGCTCATGAATGGAAAAAAGACTGGAAATTCACAACCCCCTTTTTTTGTACTCCCTATTAGTTCTTGGGTCTACATACATACTTCTAACCACCCAAATATTATAGTCACATTTTCTATTCTGCACTCCTTTGTAAGGGCTGGGGCGTGGGAGGAGAAAAAGGGAATCTAACTTCTCCAAAGAAGCCATTAAATTTATGCAAATGTGCCTTATGTACAGAAAAAATGGAAAAAATTAGGTGGAGGGAGAAAGTAATGACTGTGAAGAGAGTGGAAAAGAGGGAGAGGGATTAAGAAAAAGAGAGAAAGGGTTGTTTTACTTTGCTACAACACACTAACTACTACTTTACTTTAGTTATGTAGAAAGGCTAATCTACCCAGAGTGCATTTTACTCTGCTCAGGCTTCCCTGTGCCCCTAGTGGTTGCACTCAGAACTGCTTCAAAAGGAAAATCACTGGAAAGGCATTTGGCTGGATATCGCATGATGCTGGCTTCTGGGCCCCTCCAGTTGCCTTTCCCCCTCCGTTTCATCCCCCTCCCCCCCAGCCTCGGGACTATTAAACTCCTAAGGATATATTCCAACACCCACTCCTGGTAAACCACTGAGAATGTAAAGGAGCAGAATAGAGATTTTCCAGTGTGATTATCCCTTAGCAAAAAAAAAAAAAAGTATTCTAAATGTATTCCTCATTTTAATTTCCAAAGGTTCCTGCCTCACCTGTTATTGTATTTTATCTGCTGAATCTGCTGATAAGAAAAACCCAGATTCAAACCAACCGTCTGCCAATCAGCTCCAATGCGTCCCGCAACACTAAGCAGATTAGATTGCGTCAAATAACCAGTTTCAGCACTCCCCAAATTCAAAGAAGGGAGGGAGAAGCCATTTTTGGCTGTAGGTAACTCATTCCCCTGAGATTTCAGTTTCTGGTGGAACAGAACAGTTATTTTGTTAATCATGATACATAAAAATGCAAATCTTCAAAGGCCTGGACTTAACGTTGTAACACCAAAATTAACTGGACAGTCAACAGCCAACTCTTTATTAGACCATTTAGCTGAAGAGGAAAATGCTACTGCTTTCAATGAATGGAATGTTTTTCCCCCATCATGGAGCTATGACATAAAACTAAGGGCATAAGCCATCGCTCATAGCTCTTCCACAGGAGACCCAGGAAGTCCAGCACTAGTAAGCTGTGGTCCTTTTTAAAATTTGTAAATGAGAATAATCCTTTGTTCCCACTCCTTTTCTACCAATTTAGCTGCTAAATCTTCAAAGACTATAAAAATCTTTCACTACTTAGCTCATAAAAATTTGTGACTTCAGGCTCAGCAAGGATTTTGAAACCCAACCATAACACCAACAATTATTGTAAACAACCTTCCTCCTCTCTGCCTTTCATTTTAATCAGCAAATAATGAAAATTCCATATTCCTTTTGTCAATAATATTGTCACCATTAATTTGACTGTGGAGCATCATTACATGGATTTAGCCAAGGACATGTCCAGGCAATGAGAATGGGAAGAGATGCAAAATGCTTCTAATCATACAGAATCCCTGGAGAGAAAATCTCTCTGTTGGTAGAGAACCAAAGGCAAAGCATATGAATCGGTAATATATTTTTTAAAAAGGGCTTTAGCAAAATATGAGAAATGAGGTCATATAACTAATTATCACCCACTGCTCTTTCTCACATTGACAGATGTCCATCAGTTTGCCTTCTGTGCCCTAAAGAAAAGAGAACAGAAGGCTCACTGAGAGGACTGACACAAATCAAATGTTCAGTGTGGGATTTAGATGTAAAGCCCCTTATCATACTGAGAGAATTAGCCAAACATGGACATCAGAAAACTGAAGCTACCATATCTCCAAGTCTAGCTCCCCTGACATGTAATGGTTTCTACCATGACTATATAATTCAGATGGCAAAAAAGAAAAGAAAAGCAATATGGAAAAAAATCAGAACCATCTCCAATCTGAATAATCTTTGGAGTATGGATCAAAAACCCTGCACAATTAGGTCAGGCAGAGAAAGAGGGCATGTGTCTATAAATCCAGGGGAAACCCTTACATTTTGCATTGAAATTTTAAAAAAGGAGGAAAAATTAAAACAGCAGTTATTCGATATTATGTAGGCAAATCTGGTCACCTACGTAATCCAAAATGGCTACTGCAGTTTTACTTTGAAGTCTAAAAGGATTATGGGGAAGCAGGGAAAGGGGAGAAGA
Organism: Heteronotia binoei; assembly: GCF_032191835.1. Lineage (NCBI taxonomy): Eukaryota > Metazoa > Chordata > Lepidosauria > Squamata > Gekkonidae > Heteronotia > Heteronotia binoei. Next base: position 160,657,396 of record NC_083243.1, on the reverse strand, counting down.
AATAGGGAAAGGGGAGAAGCTGCATAGGAGGCAGAAGGAACAGCTGGAGGAAACGTGGCAGATACAGGCGAGAAACTAAGAAAAGTAGTGGGAGAGAAAAAAGCAAGGATAGATGTGGGGATGGGGAGGGGAAGCGGCAGGAGAACAGGACCAGCGAAGGGCACAGTCCTTCCTCCATGAGTCCTTGCAGATTCCTTGCTTAATAGTTTTATCTGCTTGGGGATGCTAAAAAGGTAAAGGTAGCCCCCTGAGCAAGCACCAGTCGTGACATTGCTTTCACAACATTTTCACAGCAGACTTTTTATGGGGTAGTTTGCCATTGCCTTCCCCAGTCATCTACACTTTCTCCCCCGTGAGCTGGGTACTCATTTTACCGACCTTGGAAGGATGGAAGGCTGAGTCAACCCAGAGCCGGCTACCTGAACCCAGTTTCTGCCGGGATCAAACTCAGGAGAACTTAGGACTGCAGTACTGCAGCTTTACCACTCTGCGCCACAGGGCTCTCTCTGGGGATGCTAGAGACATGCAAATATATCAAATACACCATGACACACTCCTAAATTGACACTGTTGTCTCCCAGTGGTCAGATTTTTTTTTTAAAAAAAGATGTCTCTACTTTTCCTGCTGAAATGTTTGGCGAAGACTTTGTTTGTAATCCTTCCAGCTTTGCCACACTTACCCCCCTGCAAATAGTCAGGACACTACGATTGCTGTCTTTCTTAACAGCCATACTTGTGCATGGACTACAACATATGACATGAAGAAAACAGATTCGGTCTTCTCTTGCATAAAGTGCTGGGAAAAGCACATGAACAGAGATGGGGGGGGGAAGGAAAAGATGGTAACAATTCACCCACACACAATTCCCCCCCTACAATTCCCCATTCCATTGCCCCTTGAGGAACTTACAGGTAGCTTGATTGGCAAAGTAGCAAGCCAGTGGGAGTTGGGGCCTTTTCTCTTTTTGGTAGCCTCTTCAGGAATGTTCTCTGGAATAGCTCCTCGATAAAAGGAAACCTTCACAAAAGGGAATGCCATGAGGTGTGTAAATTTATAACAGCCAAACCTGTTTTGGCAAGGACTGTGTTTTTCCTGGTTTATTATGACAAAACCTTCGTTCAGATCAACAGCTCATCACAAGGTCTAGCACTTTATCCCACTTTGCTAGTAGATTGGACTAAGGTAGTTAAGGGCACCTAACTACAGCCACCATCCCATTACTAAGGATTCATGCTACACTTTCTCAGTCAATAAGCCAACAAACAGTGTTGGCATACAATCATGCAATTAAACATAAGTTATCCCCATGTTTTTGTTTTGCTGGTGCTATATTTGCATGGTTTATTGTACACCAAACACTGAATTTCTGCAGAAAGCCATGAAAAATGATCATGTCCCCCTTTGGTAGTTAGTGTCTGTATGCTTTCAAATGCATCTTCAGTACCATAATGCACAAAAATCAAGTTTTGGTGTGTGTGTTTTTAAATTGGGATTTTTGAAATTTTGGTTCTGGTGCCAGATTCTGCATACATTTTTTTACATACATCCAGATTCTTTCACATACATGGAGCACAATTCAAAGAAATCAGTGAAAGTCTACATTTCTCTTTTGGAATATATCCAGGGAATCACAGAAGACGAAAAGCCCTTGTTATCAAATGAATAATTAGGAAAGGCATAATAAGAAAAGTTACGGATTTCATAACACGAAGGATATATAATTTTACTACATATTTCATGGAATAACTTGCAGAGAGCAAAATGTGTAAAACTCATGTACCTGCCCCTTCACAGCTTTGCTTTTTCTGTCCACTTCCGAAGTAATATAGACTTCCTTCAGATTTTTCAAGTGAGAATAAAAACTGAATGAAATTCTTCCATCAATGCAGTCTGGGCGGTCTAAGTTTAGGTCGGAGACAATATATCACACAATTGCCTTAATCCACTGGGTTGGATCAAGAGAAAAAGCTTGGTATTCATCCTGAAATGTACACAGACCTAAGCAGCACTACCACAAATAATATTTGCTACACCTTACAACTGCCGCCACCACTGATGCAGATAGCCTTCTAATCCCCCAGAGACACAGGCAAATGGATGCATTATATATCAGCTAGACAGTGAAAATAACTTACCTAGATCCTCCAAGCAGTATCATCAGAGTGAATGGGTAGCAACAAGCCATGAACATTTTTTTAAGGGAATGCCTGCCCAGAAATTTCCTCTTAAGTGCCAAACCAGAAATTAGGAAACAGTTCCTCAGAAAAGTATACATGATCTGGTACAGTGGAATTTAATATTTTCTGCTACATGGTCACCATTACCCTCATTGCTACTCAGAAGGCAAGGTAAATAGTGTAGTGTGCAGTATACACTTGTGGCTTCAAGAGTGCTCCTGATCACTGAATCTAAGGCAAGGAACACAAACAAAATTTTCCAGGATAGAAGCTTTCATGAGACAAAACTCCCTTCATCAAATACAATCAGAGAACCTCTGATCCCTGAAGGAGCCACATCTGGTAAGCACCATAAAGTGAACAGAATGGTTTAGAGAACAACAGCTGGGCCTTCTGGGGTATATTTCAGCTTTACTGCACTTCACCTGCATCGATGTTGATGCCTCGTTCAAAAGCTGCAAAGAACTGCTCTCCTTCAAACATCTCCACCATGTCAGATGGTTCAGGGCCTTGGTATCTATCGTGGAGTTTTTTCAAAACAGGATCAACCTATGAGATTAGGGAGGGAAAGGAAATTACCTCTCATGAATTTGCAATGCTGATACATTTTGTAACTTCTTACACAGTTTCAGTGAAAGAACTTGGGTTTCCTCAAGCAAAATTTCCTAAAGACCTGTTTATTCTCAAGGAATGCTACTTTCCACATTCGAGATCCTGTTTCCATGGCACAAATTAGAGGAGCTCCCATACAATACCAACCTGAACTCCTGTGTTGAGATCAAGTCTAGCTTAGCATTCCATAAGGCTCTATAATCAGGCTCAGTGCTTTATTTTTCCAAGCAAGGGTGGATTCACCAATGCACTTTGCCATAGAAAGAATCGTTAATATTTTCCGAGACTATGGCACTAGCTCCAAAGCCTAAACATAGATTACCAGTCTCCTCAGGAACCCTTGATGAAGTATGTGTCTAGAACTGTACTGATCTATTGATAATATACAGATTACCACTCAAAGAGGTGCCACAATAATCTGGGGTGTCATGTCCTCACAGATAAAACATTAATAACAGGCAAAGTTCATACTTTGAGGTCAAGTATGTCAGATATTCATCACAGTTCTAATTGACAGCCACATTGGCTTCTATTGATGGCAAAAAGTATTTAATGTTTGGTTTTTCTTTTGGTCATTGTTGTCTGCCAACCACCCACTTTATGGGCCTTCACTAGACACAGGAATGAACCAATCCACAAATTGTGATTTGTGGACAAATCAGGCCGATTCGTGGTTCATTCCAAACTGGTTCGGACCCTGATGAAGCATTTGGTTCATTTTTGTTTGTTTTCCCAGACAGCCCAAAGCTGATTCAATCAATTCCTAGGAAACGCTGGGGGTAGATTCTGGGAGCCCTAGAAACATCCAAAGCAGTTGTTCATAGCTTCATTGGCAGCTCCAGGAGTCAATCATTCCAAATCCAATCTTCACTAAATTTGGAGGGCAGGTGGAGGAGAGCCGGCTGAAGACTCCTGGTGAGTTTTACCACCCCCCAAACCAAACAAACCAAAAACAGGTTCAGAAATCAAACGAATCTCGAAACAAAATGAAACATCATTTCCCTGGTTTGTGCCCATGCCTAGTCTTAACAACCAGGATATATACTTTATTGAACTACAGTGCATATTTATTTCTGTAAGCTCCATACTGGAATGTTATATGTTTGAAAGTTTTCTGCATTATGGTTTTCAAAGATTCAATAGTTTCTAAAGTAAAGCCACTGTCTTGGTTGTCTCTCTGTGAGATCTCTTTTGCCAGTCTCAATTTATCCCACAGAACGTTAGTGGGGGGTCCCAGGCAATTTCCTGGACATTGAAATTCCCCAACACAAGCTGTGTTTATTGTTTGTATGTGTATTCATAAAAACAAATACAATCATGACTACAAATACCTTGTGCTTTGGTACACACTGTAACAAGACTTGTTCAGGATCTTTCTTCCTCTGTAGAGCTATGAAGTTCACCTGGTACATGCGCAATCTTTTGTAGACCTCTTTGGCAAAGCCGCTAATGTATGTCTTAGTGGTATACCACAGCCAATACCTGAGGAAAAGTGGGAGTGTACGATTGATTATAACTAGTTTGTCCATCTCACTTGTAGTGATGTATGTTTACAGATATAAGGTGCATGAGTGTAAAATGTCTATTTCATCCAGTCCCCCCCACCAAAAAAAAAATCTAGAAGAAGCAGAATACTGACCTGCTGCATCCTAATTTCTGCAAACAACTATTCAAATCCCAATGCAGACTAACAAAAATATCAATGATTCAGGAAAAACGAAAGCCTTTAATACACATGCATCCTTCCCCAATGGAGAAATGTTATATTACAAGATTTTGCCCAGTGGCTCTGTAACGTTTAAGACCAGTCCTCTCTGCTAAATATTCTAGGTTGACACAAATGTCTTGAGTTAATCTATGCTATAAAAATTTATAGGAAATCAGTAGGAACTATCAACAGATCTGCAGTCTCAGAGCTGGGTTCATATACTCTTTTTCACAACAGAGATACAATCATGCAGAAGAGTAAAATAGCTCCCTCACAACAATGCTATATATATGTTTACACGCTAACACAAACTGAAAGAGGGCTGTTCAAATCAGGTCTCAGTCACATGGGACACCCGTGTGCGGCAACCACTTCATACATTATGCATCAAGCAAGGGGAAGGCTGTCAGAACTCCTTGAAGGCTAGACCTTGGAACGGACTACTCATCTGAGAGCAAAGAAGAGGATCTGAAAACAGGTTTCAATTAAGACCGACAGGCTTAGTAGACACTTAATGCTTCCATAGCCCCATCAGATCACATGTGTCTGCAGATGAATCCACCGCAGAAGCCATGCCAGCAGAAGACTCCACTGACCTTCCAGGTCCGGTGGCAGTTGTCTCTCAGCCACACACAGCCAGGCCTCAAGCCAGCATCCCCCACCCTTAACATGAGAGTATCACTAAAAACAGCAAGTCTAAGAAAATCCAGCCCTTCTTAGAAGTGCCCAACTTGCAGTTCATGCTCCAGACAATGCGCCAGACAGCTACTATCAGAAGACAGAACAAAGGGCATGGACATATAGATGTATGAAGTCGACATTGAGAAGGTATAGTATTTAAGTGCTATTTGGGAAGGATAATGCTCCCAGTCAACTCACCAGGAAAAGTGGGTGACTTCAAACAAAGCATAGAGGTGGGTGAACTCTAGCACCACTTGGTCTGTGATGTCATTCCAGTTCTGGGCTTTCCAGTCACCATGCAGAAGATGCACCCTGGACCGATCCAAGGTTAGGCCTTCAAACAGATTAAAAAAACAACCATCCTCATCTACAAGTCTTTAGTATCCATATTTTATTTAGTTCATCACTGTGCCTACTAAGGTAGATGAGGATTTATTCAGTTTTCATTATGAATAGTTCATGTGGAATCCTAAAAGGATTGAAAAAGTTTGACCAAACAATTTGTAGCTCAGTGCCAGACTACTATATGCTTGGCTTTGAGGTCTTAAACTAATTTCCACCCAAGAGGATTATGTGTACAATTCAAAACCACATTTAATTGTACTGATGTGCTGTATATATAATTCAGAAAAAAGTACTAAAGTTCATCAAACAATGCTTCTGCTTCGCAGTTCCTGGAGGAAACTAACCTGTGACTCCTGGAGGCAGCGGGAGCTGAATTTTGATGGGCTGGAGGAAGTCCATAGTAGAATTCTGAGACAGAGAAAGAAGAGGACTGGCAACAGTCTCAGAGTCACCTGTGATCTCCAGTAGCTCCTCCACGGATACAGGCAACACCTCAATGGTTTTAAAAAAAAAATGAGGTAAACATGGGATTCCACACGTCTCCCCACTGTGCCTGCTGATACCCTGCCAATATGGAGAAGAAAGGAGAGAGTAGACCAGGGGTGGCCAGATGGCAGCTCAGAAGCCACATGTGGCTCTTTCACATATTTTGTGTGGCTCTTGAAACACTCCAGTCCACCAGCCAACTTGAAAAGGGCATTTGTCTCTTTAAATTGCTTTGCTAAGATAGCCAGCAGCTTGGAGAATGCATTTAAAGTTGCTTTCTTTCCACTTCTCTCTCCCTCCCCATCTACATAAGAACATAAGAGAAGCCATGTTGGATCAGGCCAATGGCCCATCCAGTCCAACACTCTGTGTCACACAGTGACCAATATATATATACACACACACTGTGGCTAATAGCCACTGACGGACCTCTGCTCCCTATTTCCTTCCATTTCCTTCCTTCCTTCCTGTATCTGATGTTCATGTCTTGTCACTCTCAAACATCTGGTGTTTATTCTTTGTGGCTCTTATATTAAGTTTGGCCACCCCTGGAGTAAACCACCATCCACCTCTCACTCTCGTCACTACCTGCTTGCTTCAGGTCAGTGAGGAGGAGCCAGCCAAAGACACCCAGCTGTATATCTTATAAAACTCCAGGTGTGCCCATCTGCATTCTGAACCAGTCTGTTGATTATGACAGAACAAGACGAAGTTGAACCCAGACAAAACAGATTACGCTGGTTGAGAAGGCTGATGTTTTAGTGCTTGGAAGCACAGATGCAAGGGACGGAGCAACAGCAAGCGAATGGTGTGTATGCATGATGCTGAGGCTGGAAGCCCTGCAGCAGCTGCCGCCGAGCTCACTATTTCCCTTGCTGAGGAAGTGAGGGTGTGCAGGAGCACTGAAACTGGTGCCCTCCCCCCAGAGCTACACTCCAGGCAGCTGCCTCATGCTGCCTAATGGATGTGCCTGCTCTGGCCAGCCCTCCTCCTCTCTCACCTGCTGGCTCTGTCCCTTCATCAGCAAGCCACCACTCTACACACCTACTCTCACCACCCCCCTCAGTCACTTAATGAAATAACATAAAGCCTGCCAGTGCAGCAGTGGCAGTGCCAGGAGCTCAGCTCTGACTGCCCCCAATGTAGTGGCTTTGCCAATCCTCACTGAGCTGTGGTCAGAGGAAGCAGGAGGGAAAAAACCACACCTCCTCTTTCTCCACCTTTGCTGCCATTCTCCCAATTATTATTTTACCGTAGCTACTTAGGCCCTCTCCCTAGCCATTTCCTTTCTATTTCTTGACAGCTTTGACCACACACACCTCACTGCATTCACCCACTTGCCCCCTCCTGCCTTCCCTCCCTTGTATCAGTTGTTCACTGGCTGGATAAGACTCCTGGATGAGCCAGTTCTGGCCCATGGGCCATATGTTTAACACCTCTGTGTTTTAGAGGGATTTAATTCACTTGCCTTGGACAGTGTGGAGCTGGTTTTTTCAGAGCAGGTTAAAAGCTTGATAATTGCAAGCTAGGCTCCAGTCTGTGGGGATGTGGGCTGACAGGCTGATATGAGTAAAAGAGTGCAGTGAGCACTGAGACTCACCAGTTGATATCTGATTTTTTCATCTCTGGGGATTTCATTGTTTCAAGGAGAACTGCCAGGTCTCAATGGATTAATATTTTTACTTCATTAATCGTTGCCAGTGGCCATACTGGAAGGCTTTGGTAGTGTGCATTTGGGTGTGTTTTGGATGAGTAAAGCATGTATAAATGAGATTCCCAAAGGCAGGGGACTCACCCAGATTTCTGTGTCCAGGCTGATCTGCTCACTTCAACCTAATGAAAGTAGGTTAATCATATTGCCTCACCCAGGCTCTTGTGCCCATGCAGATTTGACTCTGGTACCCTTCTGAGAATCTCTGGTATGCTCTGCAGGCTTTCCCCCCCCCTTTTCATCCTTGATGCTCTGCTCCTTAGACCTCAGCTGCATCTGCCCCTGGACCTCTCCGACCTCAAACCCTGGACTTAAAATTATATGTCCCTTCCCTAAAACTTTCCAATTTCCTCCCTTCTACCTTTTATAAATGCACTTCTTGCCAGTATGTGTGTGTATTTGTTTAAGGAATTAGTTCTCAGGTGTTTGGTATAGGTTCTTTAAATTTTTATTTCTTTTATTTTGTATATAAATGAAGTTATTTGTGTCTACAGCCACTCTCTTTCGTCATAATTTTATTTTGGGGTACCCCTACCAAGATCCACCCTGGTATAGACAGACATACAAGGTCCTCCATTATTCCTTTCTGGAATTCCTTTAAAGCTAATTTCTCCTTCTTTGGGTCCAGTTTGGGTAATAGCAGCCCAATTATTGTCAGGGGCTAGCCCATGGAAACATATGCTGTTCATTTTGCACCAGCTAGATTGGCTTCCAGTTTGTTTCAAAACTAAGTTCAAGGAGTCGGTTATGATCTTCAAACCTGTTCTTGACTTGGGGCCTAGACACCTAAAGGAGCGTCACCTTCCATATGTTTGTGTGTGCCAACCATGGTCTTCAAGCTGCCACACACAGTTTTCCTCCAGAGACTGGGCCTTTTCCATCATGGAGTTGGAGAGCTTTAGGAGGCACTGCAAGGGTTGTTGGTTAGCCAGGGTTTTCAAGGGCTGTGAACAGCTGCCAGCTTGAGGGTAGGGATTATTTTGTAACATTTGATTACTACTCTAAGCCACCTTGAGCCAAAAAGAAAGGCCATGTGTAAATATTTCAATAAATAAACTTCACAGCAGCTGTACATGCTTTGAGAGATGCTCCAGAAAGTCAGAGGACCTTCTAAAGTGGGATCTGATGTAGTGTGAAAGGCTGCAGTAAGAAGGGAAAAATTGGGAAACCTCTTTAAATTTTCAGATGTTGTTCCCAGAAGAAACAATGAGCTATTGCACCAGAATGAGGACCAACAGAAACAGTCATTTAGTTCTTAAGTCCATCTTAATGATCCAGGTGCTGACAAGTCACAGTAAGTCTAGAAAACAGTGAGAGGATTCTGGTATCTGTTCCAATGCTGACATTATATAACTACAAAATGCCAATGTAAAATTCTGCACACATCAAACTGCAGAAAATGGCCAGGCTCAGCAATTATTCTTGACTTCATGACAAAGCTCAAGGCCAACACATGTGGAACAGCTTCAAGAGCTATCACTGCACCTCTGCTAAGACAAGGACTGCAAGACTATGACTACTGAAGTCAGAAACAAGCTTAAGAAATCTTCCCAATATGTGTGACCTGAACTGATGTTTGCTGCTAACCATATGAAGGTTCTGGTTTGCAATTTTTTTTTGCTTTTTAGACAGATCCCCTACCTGAAGCATCACTTTCCGAGGCTCCTCAGTCACACCATGAGGAAAGGTCACTTTGATGTTAGGGTTGACAGTTGAAAAAAGCAATGTCCCTTCCTTAGGGACACTGCATTCATTTACCACGAGTTGAGATACAACCAAGAACCAGGAGAAATGAGGGACACTGCAGCAGGCTAGAAGCATCTGTTAGTGGGTTTGAAGAAGAGAAACACTTGTAACATGTGACAATACTTTACATCTACAAAGGAGACCAACCCTTGAAACAACTGTAAAAAGTGCTTTAATAAGAAGTGTCAGCACCCCTTGTGGCCTACAAAGCCCACAAAACTCTTATTTAAAAGGCCTGACAGTGTAAATAGCACAGACTCCACCAAATAATGTGAAAGCTATATACCACAAAAGGCCACCTATCTCACATATAATTCAAACTTCAAGTGCAGAATTTACAAATAAATATGCTTAGGATGTTAATGCATAGTGAAAAGCAATAACAATGGGTGTTATGAACTCCAGCCTCTAGAAAATATCCTGCCAATACACAGAGGAAGTAAGATGCTCCATTTAAACTAGTCATCCAAAGTAACTGGGAGGCTTTGGAACACCCAAGTTATTCTTGTTGGCTTACCTTCCCTTTCCACTCCACTTTGGACCTTAGATCACTCCACTTCTGCCCACTGAAGGTTCGGATTATGACTTCACGCTCATGAAGACTCTGAGTAAAGGCATAAGGCATCCAGATCTCCACCTCCTACCAGGCGAGACAGAATGGACAGTTTCGAGGAGTCAACAATACAGAAAACATGTCCTAACTCTTCTTACTTTGATCAAGAGAAGAACATCAGGAACAGACTGCAATTGGGGTGGGAATAAGAAAAGTTTATCAGACTGGTCCTGAGCCTCATAGGCACTAGAAAGTTAAGCAGGAAGATTTAGCAGGTGTTCTGAAGTGTGCATACTGCATCACCAAGACAGAGAAAGCATAGTGGTTACAAAGAGGGAAGATTCCAACTGAGACACCAGAAGTGGGTAGATCCCAACATGAATTAGAAAGGCCACAAATGTGCACTTTTGACCCATGACTTCATTCTGCATCAGTCTTCTGACTGTGCAGGCAGCGACGACTACAAGCCCAGAACAGGCTGGGCAATGTACATTGCAACTATCATATTATGTCCACAGCTGGCTTTTAGTGAGTCACAGATACACTAGAAGGGAGATGGGGACTTACAACGTGATAGGTTTTATTCTGTGCAATTCATTTTCTGTTACTTAACTTAGTACTTACCTTGAGCTGTAGGAGCGGGGCACTAGGATAAAAGGGAGGATGATCTGTAGCAGGTAGCTTACTGTAACTTATTTGACCCAACAGTTATTTAATAACAGCTGTAACAAATCTGTTTTCTTAATGAGTTTTATATGCTTAACTGTTTTATTGTTCTTAACCATAATAACAGCTTAGAGTAGACTAAGATGCAGGACACACTGTTGAAACAAGCACTTTCAGCAGTTATTTTCTAAAATGGGCTCGGATTCACACTGATCTGAACCATGCTCCTGCAGCTGGAAATCCTACCACTCCTTTCCGCATTCTGTCATGCTAACAGTTTCCAGATCTTTAGCACAATTCCATGTTTGAACTCCTTTGCTACTTTACATGCTCTTACCTCCTGGAATTCAATCCCATGAGGCTGCAGCTCTAGGACTTGGCTTAGCAGGATGTCATGATGTTTCAGTTTCACCCACTGTGGATCAGGAGAACACTCCTGGAAGCAAATGGTTACTGAAGAAGTGACAGCCCCACGGGGGAAGCAAAACTGGACACCACAGGTCAGGATAACCTTACAGCCTTCTGGAGTCACGGTAAATCTAAGATGATACAAACAAAAAGCAATGATGCTATCACAACACCACAATTTACTCTTCTTCAAGGTGCTCTCCAAGTCAAACCAAACAGACAAAAGACATTAAGACAGAATTCTAGCCTGACCTGATTAGTCCAGGCAAGGCCGATATTGTCAGATCTCAAAAACTAAGTAGGGTTGACTCTGGTTACTACTTGGGAGACCTCCTTGAAATACCAAGTTGGAAGGACAAGAACAGGTTTTATTCAGCCACCTCTCTGAATATCCTCCAGGACCCCAGTAGGGGTCAGTCAACAGAGGTCACAGTGATTTCCAGGAGCAGTCTCTCTCTCACACACAATACAAAAATAAAAAAGACAGAATTCTAGACCCAGTTACAAGAAAAGAAACTACTATTCAAATCCATCTTATCCCATAATATTTAAGGGGCAGATTTGTTTTGTATCACTAGGATTGTGTTTATCTAATGGGGCAATAGGTGTCAAATTGTTCTGGGATGAAAATACTGTTTTATGCCCTTCTCTTCTTATTCTTTCAGCATGATCCTAAGCAAGTTTTCTCTGAATTAGTCCTGCTGAATTCCATGGGATGTACTCTCTAGAAAATGAGGAAGTGCTGTGGCCCAGTAGAAGAGTTTGCATTCAAAATGTCTCAGGTACAATCCCCTTCATCTGCAGAAAAAGGATCTTGGGAAAGACTCACAATTGAGCCCTAAGGCTGCCATCTTAAACACACTTGGAGCATTTGGAGGTGCCTTATACCAGAGAGCCAGTGCAAGTCAATGTAGACAGTGCTAAACAAGATGAGGGCAATGATCTGATTTAACATAAAACAGCTTCATAAATTCGAAGTGTGTTTAACATAGCAGCTTTTAAGCCCGATTCTGTGTATCATCTACCATGAAATAGCTCTGAACATTTACTGGTCTCTTGATTTGTTTACACATTATACAAGAGAAATCTTGAGATTTACACTGAAAAAGTGTCAGCCTGTGCAATGTCAGAAGATGCTGATTCCAGAAATAATTTTTCTAACTGGGTGTTTTGACTCAATGATAGTATTCAGTGACTGATGAACGACCCAAGTCAGTCAGAGTAGTGTGGGGTCTGAAATACTGAGGAATTTCTTCTTCACAGGGCTCCATTTGGGCCAGCACCAATATCTGTTTGCAAAACTAGTGATAAAGCAGCAGTACCCCTGAGGATGCGAAGAGCATGTTTTCCATCATCACTCTGTGACTACAGGCTTTCTTTACATATCAGTCAACTCAAGTCACTGGTGCTTGAAACAGAAAATCCACACACATGTTCCACTGAAGATAATAAAATACACGATTGAAAATGTGCTGCCGTTTCCAAAATCTGAATCCTAAAATAACTTTACTGATCCTGATTGTTTATTTATTAACTTCATTTATCCCTTTCCCCATTCTCCCCACTGGGGACCCAAAGCAGCTTGCATCATTCTCCTCTCCTCCAATTTAACTTCACAACAACTCTGTGAGGTAGGTTAGGCTGAGTGTATGACAGGCCCAAGGTCACTCAGTGAGCTTTCATGGCAGAGTGGGGATTTAAACCCAGGCCTCCAAGATCCTAATATGGCACTCTAGCTACCTGTAGTATACTAAGGAGGAGGGTTTTCAGATGAGTTTGTTCCCAGTATCACTGTCTAGAAAACAAGAACACCTTGAGGTGAGACATTGCCTCATAATAACTATAAGAAATCTGCCTATGAATGAATGATCAGAATAAAATTTGGGTTAACACAAATTTGAGCAAACTTCGGAGGATGGTGGAAGACAGGAGGGCCTTGTGTGACTTCGTCCATGGGGTCACAAAGAGTCGGACTCGACTGTGCCACTGAACAACAACCATCAACAAACAGAATTAGAAGGAGGCTCTGACACAGAAACTAAAGCCAGAAAGTGTTAGCTAAAAAAAAACTATACCTATCATCACTAGCAGCAAGAAACAGTGTTCGTAATTCTTCTGAGCTGGAATCATCTGCAACACATTAGAAAAAAAGTCTGACCATGGCTTGTTCATATGAACCTAAATTGAAAGCACACAGTACTTCTGTAGGGATTGTATGAGGCCTTATTTCAGCAGGACTGCCCCCTAAATATTTTGCCACCCAATGCAGAATGTTAACCACATCTCCTGTGGTTATGGGTCTCCATCAAATAAACTCTGCAAGCATGCAAGCTAAAAATAAATGAATGCCTGGGGTGAAGGTTTTTACACTAAGATAGGGATTGTACACAACATTACCCAGAAAATAACAACAGTGTTTTTGGGGGGTGCAGTATTGCAGCAAGAAACTATGTGAGGTGATCCAGAATTCTCTGGGAAGTGCCAAGTACATTGATGGCACAGCATAAATTGTAGGGTTACAGGGAGCCATGGCTCAACGGTAGAGCTGACGCTTTGCTTATGGAACATGCTAGGCCCAATCCTGGACATATCCAGTTAAAGCATCTCAGGCAGCAGGTGTTGGAAATACTTGTTTTGCCTGAAACACTGGAGAGTAGCCTGACAATACCAAGCTGTATTGGCAGTGACATGGTATAAGACAACTCCATATGTCCAAATTAAAAATATAGTAGGAAAAGATGCACCCAGGTTTCATATACTTTCAGTCTTCCAAGACCAAATTACAGAAAAAATAAGCAGGATTACCATAGGTATGTTACCAAAGTTAATGGTAGTAAATATTATGGAAATGTGTTTGTCTGTGTATATAACTCAAGCATGCTGACTAGCTGTAGCTCTCCAATTTGTGAAAGGAAGAAAGGCTGCACCATTATCTTCAGTTGGTTAGTATGCATCCCACAAAACACAGCTATTAAGGATCGTATCAAACACCTATGTCCAACTGTCACTTAAGACAAAGTGAGAACAGCTGTTATCAGACAAATCAAGCATGACAAAAGCAATTTACCTGGCTGCAGAGGCACTTCAGGTTCTCCTAGAGGATTACCACGGAGATGCACAAAGGGAGAACTCTGGATCTCTGGAGAGATGATGCGCAGTCTGTTATTCTGCAGATCAAGCCTGGACAAGTCAGGAAGGCGGGCAAGGGATGCAGGAACTGTCACCAGAAGATTGCTGTGAAGATGCAGCCGCTGTAGAGACTGCAATTTGGCTGTAAGTCCAAACCAAAATAAGATTTTTTTTAAAAAATGAATCTGACCTTGATAAATATAATAATAACTCCTTTACTTATTCCCAGAATACCTTACAAAGTACTTGGGAACTTGCTTGAAGCACAACATCTAGTTACCAACCCACAAATCCCTGTTAACTTAGAGTGCCCTCATATCGTACCTGCTTACGGTAGAGAACTGCTTATACCTGCAAAAAGGAATTTGCAGCAATGTATCTGGCAAATGTGGAACATATAGATAAAAACCTAAGGTGAAAGAACCCTCAGTTGCGCTTGAGATCACAACTCAAAGGCATAACAGATATTTCCCATTTTAAAAAAATACCTTACTGAGCAACACTTCAGACTCCAAGGACACAAAGTAATCAAAGTCACTTTATAATCCCTTTGCTTTCATTATCAAAGAGTTAAATGTGTGCTTTATTTTTCCACTGTGAAGTTAGTGGGACTCTAAAGTACTTTAATTTGGGGTGGATGTTTTCCTATATGAAGGGGGTACACTATGCTGTGTTATTTCAATACATACAAGTACAGGAGTATTGGTTTGCTTTAAAAGTTCTGTTCAAAATCTGTTAAACAGGGTCTACTAAAATTAAGTGAAAGCAAATAGGAAACTGAACCACTACATGTTAGAGAGATATTTAAAATGACTTCAGATTGGGTAAAAACACTCCACAAAATAGTTGCAATTTGTGTTGCAATAGTTAACCATCAGTTTTGAACTGGGGAAAAAGCACATGCATCTGAAGTATGTCAAATCCCATGCAGAAAGTCACAGGTATACATCCTGTGCTAGTATTATTTTATTTTGCCACATCTAATATTAAACTGGGTAGTCTGTGCCAATCATAGCAGCAAAGCCAGCCTGTCCACAGACAAGGCCTGAATTTTTATATATTTGGGGGTCTCCCCTGATATGCAGGAAAACTACAGTGTACATTACAAAGAACTCCCTTGGCACATACACAGAAGCAGGGACTGAATGAATTCTAGATGGTGTGGAATGCTGAGTGCAGCTGAGCACCCATGGAAAAAGTGGGAGAATATTGGTCCCAAATGTAAGAATGCTTTAAAAAAGAATGTTATATTCTTACAGTCATTCTCAAATACTAGACTTTTCATTAATTCAGGAACAGGAACTGTCTAATAGCAAATGAATAGTATACTAATCACACTATAGTATACCTACCATGTAAAGCCCACCACAGATAGAACTGCCTACTATCAGCAGAACGGCCTATTCACTGGTAGTTCCCCACAACCTTACTAGGGAACTTGTTCTCACTTAAAATTTGCCAGATTTACAGCCAGTTTTAATAAATGGATTTTTTGTTCCTTTTAGAGAGGACTTTCAGACATAATGATGCTGTTTCTACCTTTTTCTTTGCTGTCTGTGATTTAGGTACTGTGATTCTTAACCATTTTTCATTTTTTATTAGTTTCAATTTATTAATGTTACTATAAATCACTTTGACAGTATCAACTGAAAAGTGGATTGGAAATGTTTAATAAACAAACCCAGTCTGTATGAGTACTTCCCATTGCGTTCAACTGTACTATTCCATACACTACTACTAAATAGTGTCAGCTGTACAGCATGATCCAAACATGTGCTTATGATTGCAGCTTTAATCTCATGATTTACCAGCTGAAGAAGGAGCTGTTTACTTGCCCTCTCATTTAAATGCATATCTCACCAAGAGAGCTGGGGATTCCTGTTAATTGATTTCCTGATAGATCCAGCTCTGTGCAACTACGCAGGTTCCCAATCTCTTCAGGGAGTGTGTCCAGTGCATTTTCAGAGAGGTCCAGGGTCTGCAGTGCTGCCAGCCCCCCTATACTCTGTGGCAGATGTCTGATCTTATTTTTCATGGCAGAGAAGAAAGTCAACTTGGTGAGCCGACCAAAGTCCTCAGGAAGTCCCTGTAAGCTGTTGTGGCACACCAGGAGATTCTTGAGGCTAGCCAGCTCTGTGATGCAAGAAGGCAGAATAGTGAAGCTATTGAAGCTGAGATCTAGGTGAACAAGGTTGCGGAGGTGCCCAAACTCCTGAGGTAAAAATGCCAGAAATCCTCTCTGAGGAGCACCAACTTTATCCCTGGCATGCCCACCTGCAAGACAGGAGCAGTTCAGGAAGGAAAGTTTTCTAGTTTACAATGATTTCCAATCACAGCCAAACATCTAAAGTTGCGATGAAACTACACTGAAGACTAAATAGAGTGCCAGAAGATGGTTCTCGGGGTCTGTGCTACACTCCATGCTGGGAGCCCAGCATGATCAATTCCAGAAATGATTCCTAACAATGATTCCTACTCTTCCCTACAGCATTTGTGCTGAGGGGGCTAGCATTCACATGTGACATGGCACACTGGAAATGGGTCTCTGGAGATCTGGAGTCAAATGTCATCAATACTGCATCTTAAGCTTCATTAGACCAGAAATACGTTATCTGTACTTGTGTGAATTAATTACCACTTGCTTTCAGCCCACCTCACGATAACAAGGAGGGGGGAAAGCCTAAAGGCAGGAGCTAGCAGAGGACACAGGCTCCTGTGTCCCATTTCTATGCAAACATGTATTTTTGTCAAAAAGCATAGATTCCTTTTGCATACACAAACTATAGGGGGTGGAGGAACAGGTGGCTGAATATCAGTTCACCCAAGAAGATGGTACACTGGGGATGGAACGGGGAGGGAAGGGAGGAGAGATGCCAGAACGAACTGTCTGCATTTGCCAGAACTGTATTAATTCCATTCTACAGCAGAAGATCAGAAAATGGTAACATTTCAAGCATTAGTACGGTAAAAGGTACAAAGACAATATGGCGGGAAGACCTCATCTTTGACCGCTGAAAAGAAACAAGGCAGCAATTCCAAGCATAGCGATGAGCTGCAAGAACGCTAACTATAGTATCCTGTCTCCACACACATTTGCTTAAAAGCCCCACTATGTATAGAAGGACCTATTCCCAAAGTAAGGATACAGAACCTCCCACTTAGTAATTCAATTCTACTCAGTAGTAAGTTGGATTAAAGGAAGAATAAACATGACATTACCTTTGAGTACCAGAGATTTTAAAGCCTTCAAGATAGGAATATGGCTCAGTGTGGAAGTGATAAGATCCTCATTGCAATTCAGTCGCAAGAATTCCACCTGTACCACTTCTTCCCTTCTCATTTCCAGTAGCTTGAAGAACTGGTGACAGCCATCCACGTAGACATCAATATTAAGCCTGTTGCCAGCCAAGCAGGGACCAGTAACTGCAGCAGCCCCCAAAGCACCCTCCCCCAGAGGGTCCCCAAGCTCCTGCAGCTCTGCCATCTTCTGGTGTTACATCGCTGTGGGCTGTGCATGTTCCAGCTTGCCAGCCAAACAACTGCTGGTGATTCCACAAAGAAATAAACTGAGTAACAGAAAGCAATGGCAGTCTCTAGAAAGAAGAGGGAAATTTTAAAGGAGTGCATGTTGTTTAGAAGAAAGCCACAGAGGCTATATTTTTGGCACCTTAAGTATAAGAGCACAGTATAACATCAACAGCACCATCCCAGCTGAAATATTTTTCATAATCAAGATGATAGTACGTCGTTGATACAGCTATGAAAAAGGAACAATAAGCAAGAGTCCTGTAGCATCTTAAAGACTAACAGAATTTTAGTTGCAGCACAAGGTTTCATATGGTAGAGCCCACTTGGTCAGATGCAATGAGCAGATCCTCACTATGCATATATTTTATATAGGAAGTATAGAAAAACCAGAAAACAGCACAGTGAAGGGATCTGTACATTTATTATTGTTGTTATTGTTATTAGCTTAATCACACCATCCCGGGCTTTGGGTGATGTACATTAGATAAAAACAATATATGTTAGCACATCGTAACAATCCAGTTCAAAAAAAACCCAATGGCATCCTGCTGCTTGTGATCCAGATTATTGGAACATAAGGGGGAGGGGACAGGAAAGGAATGTGCCAGCCATCACTGTCCTCAATCAAAGGTTTGGCAGTACACCTCTGCCTTGCAGGCCTTGTGGAATTGCATAAGGTGCCACAGGACCCAGATGCCATCTGGCAGAGAGTTCCACCAGGCTGGGACCACGACTGAAAAAGCCCTGGCCCTTTTCTGATTAGATTTGAATTTTACACAGTTACATTGCACAGTGTATTTTCTCTTGACCCAGTTTTTTTTAAAAATACCTCCTACATAAAATGTTTGCATCACCAAGAAAAATAAAACAAAAATTCCAATGGCATCTTAACATTTATTTCACCATGAATCTTTTCCATCACATACCGTCAGACAAAGTGGGTTGTGACCCCAAAAGTTCAGTGAAGTGTTCTTAGACATTAAGATGTTACTCGATTTTTGTTTTATTTTGCTACAAGGGACCAAAATAGCAAAGATGCACTCATTGCATCTGGTTAAGCAGACTATACCCACAACTGTTTACATTGAAATAATTTTTCTTTCAAGTTGCCCCAAGAGTCCTGTTTCTTTTTGCTACTACCACTATGAAATAAAGATCCTGACATTCAAAACAGATTGTAAGAACACTGGGTACATTTCAAGGTTTCCAGCCCTTTTGAGCACTGAATATACATTAGTACCACAGAGACAACGCATGTTGAACAAATAACGCCATTCTACATAAGATAGGGACTTAATAGGGTAATTACATAAAACAGGTATGGCTCAAATTATCTTTAATAGACCCTTTGTCATTAACACTTGTGCAGAAAATGGAATTTTTAAAGATGCAATTTGTCTTACCCCTGCATGACAGGATAGCCCCTCCCCTACCTATAAAACTCTTGTCCTCCATGGCATTTGGCCGCGTCTTCCCTAAGAGTTGAGGTTGAGGTGCCAACTCGCAAAGATACTCAAATAACTTCAGAATTAGTTCAGTACTCATGCAGCTCCATCCTAGGTATAATTATGGAAGTTCCAAGTTGTTCAGCAGGCACTGCATAGATAGGGCTGCAACTTCCTTTCAGTTGTTATTTACTACCTGCAATTATAATCTGTCTATTATTATTCTTTCATTAAGAAGTTTAGTAATCCTGAAAAAGCAAGGCAATCTCAGTTGGCACAAGGGTTAGTAAACATTTTAATTTCTCGGCATCTGTCCTCCTTTGGCCTCCTTAACACTGTCCCAGAAAATTTGCTTACTTTAATGGCTGTGTAATAGTGAGATGAACAACGGCTGAACTTCTCTCCCACAATGTGCAGAGGTACTTCTCAACTGGATACTGACACTCCATAATATCTTTCTACTAACAGCAATCCTACTCAATAAAATCTGAAATGATTTGTTAAGGTCTTATGATAAAACTGAGATATAACTTGGTATTTGAGGAAAAGAACAGAAATTTAAGAGGAGACAATCTCAGAATGACAACATATAAACTTTAACTGCTTGTGAAAATGGAACATTAGAACCCAATGTATCCAAACCTTTAATTAATGTAACAGACTTTTCCTAAACTATTGTTTATTCACTAACACTAAACAATATGTTTGTTTAACAATACAAAGATTTATATTTATTTATAGTCCCACCTTTCTCACTAAGAATCAAAGCCAACTGCGGAGTAAAACAATACAAAGCAGCACAACACCTGTACAATATACACACCTCATTCCTGTCCTCTCCAGAACAGGATTACCTCTGCCAGGGAAAAAGATAACCACCTTTTCTTTACTGTATGCACAGGTAGTGCATTCATGCAATTTGGAAAGCAACCCTTTTTGATAACATTAGGGCATGGAGTTGAAATGCAAAAGCGTTCTTAGCAATTGTCACTTTATTTCAGACTGATGTGAACTAGGAAAGCAATTTGAATGGTTACCAAGAGGATGCTGAGCCCAACAACAATACAGGGGTTAAGTAGGGCGAACTTTCAGACAGAAGATGAAAAGAAAATGACAAAGCAAAAATACCTTGCTCTTGGCCATTATATGATGCCAAAGCATCATACAATGAGAGGTGCCAAATTCAGTCCCAGGTTAGAAACTAGGTCATAACTGGAAGATCTTCTCCCTACTCCCAACCTTTTGCAATGAATAGCAAGAGACATTCTATGAACATATGAAGCTGCCTTATGCTGAATCAGACCCTTGGTCCATCAAAGACAGTATTGTCTACTCAGACTGGCAGCGGCTCTCCAGGGTCTCAAGCTGAGGTTTTTCACACCTATTTGCCTGGACCCTTTTTTGGAGATGCCAGGGATTGAACCTGGGACCTTCTGCTTACCAAGCAGATGCTCTACCAATGAGCCACCGTCCCTCCCTATTTATACTTAAATGTGTTTTTATTTCATTTAGCCCTCATTTTCCAGAAAGGATTCACAGAACTAAATGTATATTTGAAAAAATTTGACAAGATGTACATTACTTCTGAGTACAGGTATACGATTAGACTGTACAAAACACCGACCAATTTCGCACTAGACCTTTAGTTCTGATTTAGCCCTGTCCCCAAACTGACATTCTACACTAGAATCACAGAATGTCAGCTTGGGGACAGGGCTAAACCAGGGGTTGCCAAACTGCAGTTCAGGAGCCACATTGGCTCTTTCACACATATTGTGTGGCTCCCAAACTCCCCACCACCCTGTCAGCCAGCTTGGAGAATGCGTTTTAAGTTAAAGTTGCTTCCTTTCCATCTCCCCCCCCCAAAAAAAAATCTATTTGTTTTCCTTCCTGTCTTGCAGCTCTCACACATCTGATGTTCATGTCTTCCACCTCTCAAACATCTGATGTTTATTCTATGTGGCTCTTGTTAAGCAAGTTTGGCTATGCCAGGTCTCGTGTAAAATTGGTCCGATTTCACAAACTCTTCCGCCTTTCCTTACAGTGCCAAGCGAGCACGACTTGCCAAAACCCGAACTTGTCCCCGAGACAAAACGACCATGCTGAAGGCTCCTGTGTGTGTTCACGCCAAAGAAAGTCTCTCCAAGTTAGGGGAGTCACCCTAGCTCAAGTCTACGCATATTTATTTGCAAGCCAGTCCCGTTAAACTCAGCTCCAACTACAGAGTTACTGGTAAACCTCATTCAGTCCAACAACGGACCTTCTTCCCAAAATAACGTGAGTAGGATTCTGGCCGCGTTTACCAGGAGAGGAGCCGGGAATCAGTTTTGGAGCGCCCCTCCTCCTGGGTGCTCTGGCGAACGGGAGAAACGTTGTTAGAAGTTTTGAGGAAGCGAGCAGAGAATTTGCCCGGATAAATCTGTGACGTACCTCGTCTCCAATTCCTTCCAGAGGAAGTAGAAAAACGCTAAAAAGGAATGTCTGGGGAACTATCTCCCTCCTTCCCTCCGTGTCAGCTGAGAAAAGTTTCTTACCTCGTTTGAGAAAACATTTCAGGCCTCATCACCCTTATTCTGAAACACTTGATTGCAAGGAAGTTAACGGGAAGCCCGCGAGTTCACGAGAGCAGCTGCTGCTGCACCAACTTGGCAGCCTCGCTACAGCCAAAGCCCTCTCCCGAGAACCGCCGAAGTTTGCACGTTGCCGCCGCAAAGAACTTCTCCCAGGTACTCTTTTCTCTTAAAGAGACAGATCCAAGTAGTCAGCCGTGCTGGTCTGAAGTAGAACAAAATAGGAGTCAAGTTGTACCTTTAAGACCAACTTAGTTTTATTCAGAACGTAAGCTTTCGTGCGCTCTCTAAGCACACTTCATCAGAGGAGGAATCCGATACAGGGAACAAAGCCACACATAGCAGGTAGTCAGTGGCTCAGAATGCAAACTGGTACAAATTTAAGATTCAATGACAGAATAGTACAATTAACAAATTGAGCAAACCTTTGATCTGAGTAGCATGAGCATGCAAAAGCAATAAAACAGTAATATGTCAAAATGTGAGAATGTCTGTTAATGACTGTATAGCCTGGGTCAAAAGGAAGGTATTTATATCTCAGAAGATTTCCCATCCAACTAATTTACCTTTTAACTTGTAACATACATATTGTTTGCCATTAGGAGAAAAATACAAAATTACTGCAAAGGAACTTCAAGAACAGAATGGAGAGAGAAATTGCTGAATTACAAATTATTATGAAACTTGGAACAAACACTTCCTCAGGACTGAACAGGGATATTGGTTTTGTATCTCATTACAGATGCTAAACCCACTCTCACTGAGTAAGTTATACATCCACAGTATTCCAATGTATTTCTCTTTTAGAATAGTGTATCAGAATTATTTTTTGTATTGACATACTCAAAATAGGGATATTGGCTGCTTATCTCATTGCATATACTTAACCCATTTTCACTGTATTTTATTGTATTCTTTTTTTTCTATGGCAAACTAGAATGATGTTTACATGTTAAAAGGTAAATTAGGTGGACAAGAACATCACTATCCAGTGTATTTCTCTTTTAGCTGTATTGAAATACTCAAACAGGGATATTGGCTGTTTATCCCATTACATATACTGAATCCATCTCCTACTAATCTGTTAATGTTTTTTTAAAATGTTAAAACGTAAATTAAGGAATCCTGGAGATTTTCAAACAGGTCTCCTGATGGTAGGGTTGCCAGCCCCCAGCTGGGAGCAGGGGATCCCCTGGTTTGGAGGCGCTTCCCCCACTTCAGGGTTATGCGGAAGTGGTGTGTGTGTGCTTTTTTGCTGCAGGAAAAAGCGGAAGCTAGTTGCAGCCCCGGGGCAGATAGTGTGAAATCAGACAGAAATCCTGCTGAGAAGGGGAGCTTCAGAGTGGCATAAAGTGAGTGGGAAATCGGTCCTGATGTTATCCTTCTGGGCTGAAGTCATGCAGCAGTCCAAACCTCTCGGTTCAGAGAACGATTTGTCAGGCCAAGGCCTGGTCCATTCTGAGGTTAGCTTCTTGTCGTTATGATTGCTGTGTATGCTATAAACAAAAGGCAGAGAAGACTAACTTTTAAGGCCTAAGATTTGAGTAGCCTCGGGCCCTTAGCCCAATCAAAAATCAGACCATTGATATTATGTTGACATGGAGCTGCTACAACAAATAGCTCAGGGGAAAACCACTTTATGACAGGATGGAGGGTTATCTCTGCAATCTAACCCATCCTTTGTTTATAGTGTAAGTCACAGCATAACTTGAAGGGTACATTGGGGCCAGATGCTGCTCTGGTAAACAAATGGTTTGTGAATTGTCGTCCAAAGGTCACAAGGTCAATTTGCCAACCCTTCTTCATTGCAGCTAGATATTTCCCTTTTCCATCTTTTCAACCAAATTGCAGGCCTAGATTTTAATATGAAGCCTGAGTGTGTCTAATGAAAGAATAAGAAATTGAACTAAAGGTCCAGTTATTTTACAGTAACCAGCAGGCTTCATTTTGGGCAGGAGCTCACAGGAGCGGAGCTCCAGAACCTCTAAATTTTATTGGGCTTTCTTTCTTACTCCACCCCCCAAAAAAGATACTTGCTTCTGGGCTATATTGTTCAACCCACCACCCTTGAGAATTTTGCTGAAATCTAAGAGTTGACAAACTTTCTAACATTTCCTGCCACAAAAAAATGGGAAAATAACCAAAACATATAAAGCCGACAGATGGAAATCTTCATTATGCCACTGTGGCCACATAGGAGAGTAATTTAAAAAGTATGATGAGAGTAACGTTTTATTATGACAATTATAATTCAAGAGGCATTTTAAGGTAGATGCTGAGCTGATATAATTTAGTACACCTTCCAGTGATGTCGGGGCATGTGGCATATGCCAATGAGTTGTGCTAATTAGCTCTGACACCTCTTTTTCTATGAAATGAACCCAGCCAGTGATGGGACCTCGGAATAGGAGTGAGACGGTCATACTACATAACAAACAGGCTGATGCATTTTGCACCAACTATGGTTTCCAACTTCTATTCAAGGGCAGCTCTATGTGAGCACATTACACTAACCTATCAT
This sequence comes from Heteronotia binoei, assembly GCF_032191835.1. NCBI lineage: Eukaryota > Metazoa > Chordata > Lepidosauria > Squamata > Gekkonidae > Heteronotia > Heteronotia binoei. The sequence continues at coordinate 160,633,109 of NC_083243.1, read as the reverse complement.
CTAGGTTACTTGAAGCATGTATTAGTGTGGCATTTTCAAATAGACAGCTTACTTCCTAATTAGATGTAGCTAGAAATAAAGTATTTTTTACTGTCATGGAACCCAGCAGGGCATGAGAATTCAGCAACTCCAAGATCTTAACAGAGTATTTCAGTGAAAGCTGCATACTGTCCGTGTAGGAAGTACAATTCCATTTAAAACAGATGCCTTTCCAGCCAGCATCACTGCCACCTTATCTGGATTTACCTTCAGTTTTTACTCCCTCAGCCACCTGACCACCACATTCAGAAACTGGACCAAAACAAAGACAGCAGTCACCGTAGTTTATTGAGACAGTTGTGGTGGGGGGAGATCTGTCAAGCTGACATAACTGGGAATTTTCAAGGCAAGAGACATTCAGAGGTGGTTTGCCATTGCCTTCCTCCATGTCACAACCCTGGTATTTCTTGGTGGTCTCCCATCTATATATTGACTATGGCTGACCCTGGTTAGCTTCTGAGATTTTATAAGATCAGGCTTGCCTGGACTATCCAGGTCAGGGTTATTATTAATATATAGCTGAGTGTTATCAGTGTATTGTGGTACCCACATCAACTCCTAAGAGGCTGATTCAGTTTCTCCCACCTGCAATCTTTTGTGAGCACGCTGATAGAAGATCGTGACAATCTCAACACTTCTCCTAGGCTCGCCTCAACAGTATTACACAGTTCACCTATCAAAGGCTGCTGATAGATGACAGGGACACATTCCCCTTGCCCATCTGGAGATAGAGATCACACAGAGGCATTATTAAAGCCATCTCTATCCCATGCCTGGCAGGTTCCCTGACAATGGGTTCTGTCACGGGAGGGTGGAGTTTCTTGCTTTTTAGTCATTGTCTTTATTTTGTATAACCGGGCATTGCATAGCAATATAATCTGCACTATGTAGTCAAGTCATATTCTGCTGAAATGTGTATCTAATTGAACATGCTTTAGCATGTTGCTTGCTGTAACTTTCTCAAGGCGTACAGGAAGAAGACTGCGGGAAGTAGTAACCATGACAGTGTGTCTGCCTTTGGCCAGATGATCTTGAGCATCCAACTCACTATGCTGTAAACCTAACCCTGGGAATCTAACTGCCAGGGGTTGACTTCATTTGCATGCCTTTTTGCTGGGTATATTATTGGTTCTGTTCATATGCTAACTTAGTCTTGCCAATGGCTTTGTGGCAATACATTGCTCTGTACTGATCCTGAATAAACAACTGAGTGGGATTGATAAATGGCAAAATCTCACAAAGCCTGCAGCCAGTTGATCTTTTCTCTCTTTTTGCATTACAATCTAAGATTCTCTCCTTGTAATTCTGATTATAGTAGTTCTGCATTCAATACAGCACTTTTAAACATGGATGGGTGTTATGGACACAATCAGGCCAGGACACCATTTTTACTTAAGTAAGTTCCACTGAACTTTATGGGACGTTTCTGAGTACACTTGCACAACATCATAATTTTACAGCGCAATTCTAAACACCTTTACTGAGAAACAACGATAGTGGGACGTGTTCTATGGTTTAGAACCGCGGCCCTAATTTCCCAGTAAACAGTTATGGCTTTAGAAAATTACAGCCACCTGAAATAAAAGTCTAGGAGGCAAAGAAAAAAATCGCGTTTGTGATGCAGATACGATTCTGGTGCTAATGTACCGAACTAAGAGAAGCTTAAAATCCACCCCTGCCACCTTCAATATGAGAAAAGAGCTACAAAAATCTAAACTGAACTCACATAAGTACGTCACTATATAACAAAAATTCAAACGACAAACATGACTCTCGTTGGAATACTTTCTGCCTCTTATGCGAAATACGGTAAGCATAAAGGCCCTTCTCCCAACTTTGAACAATCCGACTTCTGATTGGTTGTCTTTCATGCCCAATGGCAACGCTGATTCTTAGAGCCTTCAGGGAAGAATCCACGCTGTAAGCTCCTCCTCTTCCTTTTTGCGCTGAGGCTGCTGTGGAGAGGGCACGGCAGTGAGGCGATTCCCCACAAACCCGTTCAAGTTAGTTTGTTCGGCTCGTTTTCTCTCCTGGTTGTAAAGGGTGCTCCTAAAAAGCGCGCGGTTTTTTTTTCTTTTCGTCGTTTAAGACTTTGTCGCGCGAGTTTTCCTTCTGGAGGGTGCGGCTAAGTGATGCCATGTTGGGTGGAGGGGGGACATGGCGGCCATGTGCCTATTGAGGCGTCCGTCGCGTGGAAGGCTTCGTAGGGAAAAGAAGAGGCCTTAACCACGATGGGGCTGTGAAGGAAAGGAGCGGAGGCCGAGTGAAAGTTTAGACTTCGGGACTTTACTGGGGAAAAGATTTGAAAGTTTTTTGAAGGACTAAGGTGTAGGGCCAAAGGGCGGCGGTGGGAAGCATTCCCGAGCTCTAGTCCGTATGAAAGATGGAGCATCTCATCTGATTAAAAATAAGCTTAAGAAATGAGTTATTGCCCCCCCCCCCCCCGTACAATCATATGTGTATTGTCTTGCGGTGTGTCGGGAATGGGGTGGCGAAGATTAAACAGTGTCATGTGGGGTTGTCTTAGTTGGGTTTTAGAATAAGACCTCCCCCGCGGGGGGGGGGGTTATTTTCTGGTTGCACTAAGGCAGTAAATTCAAAGAAGAATCGACTTAATACTAATTGAAATGTAAAAATGACATAAAATATTAAACTGCAGGTGCGTGTGTAAGATTGCTGTATTAGTTAACATACAGTTAGATTTGGTGGATTCTGTAACAACAAAAGTATGTGTGTATATGTATATCTACCTATATAGCCTTTTTGAGGCTTTACTTGGGTATCAGCTAAACGATTAAAAATCAAGATCTGGAAGCTAGTGACTTTTCAAAGAGTATATCCCATTTATTATACCTCAGCAAGATGAATTTCGCTTCTCTTTTCCTCTGGAGGCTTTCGCTGTGAACTTAAAATATAGGGCTTAATCAATTGAAGCACTCATAACAGGATATTTTTGGAATATTTCTTAACTATAAATGTATCCGTAATCCTGTATATGCCTTGAGAAGATTAAATAATATGGTTGATCTTATTTTACACAGTGTCAGAGAAAGAAAATTTAAAATTTAATTTTAAGTATATGTAAAGAAATATATATTAAAATTTCCCTTTTTTCCTCTCAGAATGCGTTACATTGCAGCATACCTTCTTGCTGTTCTTGGAGGCAATGATTCTCCAAGTTCAAAAGATTTGAAAAAGATTCTTGACAGCGTAGGCATTGAAACAGATGATGAACGCATGAACAAGGTGAGAAAGATAAATGTATAAAGTAAAAGCTGTTCTTTTTTGCTTTAACTGTAAATATAACTTTATCATTCAGAAAAAGGAATAATACTTGGAATGCTTTTTCACCTTACCGCTGTAAGAAAGATCAGCTTTTTAGACTTTTACTCCATTTAAGTAATAGCTATGTACAAAAAAAAGACTTTCTAGATATTTGGATACAGATTATTGTAAACATTGAATTGTTTGCATATTAATTATTAGTCAGCTTTCTGATTTCAGTTTAGTGAGCCAGTGAAACATATATAATTGTGTTTTGGGTTTTTTAAGTTACCTTGGTGATAGTCACCTTTTTACAACGGTCCCAAAAGTACATAACTTGCCAACTCTTCTCTTGTTCTACAGTGCCACCAGCTTAGTTCAGATAATGTTTGCACAGCTGCAGTGAATAAAGCGCAAAATTGGATTTAATAGTAGCTTTTCAGTTTGTATGCAGGACGTTAGAAGGCTGACTAGTAATGAAAACATGTAAGCAGTCTGCTATATTTTTATTTGTTATTTACAGTCTGCCTTTTTCACTGAGACTCAAGGTAGATTACACCACTGTGTCAAATTCAGCTACAGTGAACAGGATGGGACATCCCCTAAATCTGCCCCATAGCCAGAAATTTTGGGGTAGTGGGGCAGGAACAGGGAACTTAATTAAATCACTAATTAGAATAGTTTCTAATCTGATAACCAGTGATGTAATTAGTAATCCAATTAAACCGTTTAATTTAAGCAGGTGAAGAAGGAGAACATTAGCTGGTCACAGCAGAGGGTGCATTCTGGCTAGCTCTCTTTCTCCAGGTGCCAGGGCAGTGAGCTGAGCAGGAGGATCAGGCAGGCAGGCCTCTCTGCAGTGTATCTGGCATCATGTGACCCATGGTGGCTGGGTCACATAACTTCTCCCCTGGTGCAGGCACACTGATCCACCGCATCTCTCATCTGCCTACTCGGCTAACTTTCCAATGCCCTGGTTGGTGCCTGGCGTGGAGAGTCATGGTGGAGGAAGTGTTTTTTTCAGCTGCTCTGCCACCTGGGCTTTGTTCTGCAGATATGAGTGGAGGAGCCATGGCTTTATTTGTAGAGCATCTGCTTGGCATACTGGAAGTCCTATGCTGAACCCTGGCATCTCTAGTTAAAAGGTTAAGGTAGTAAATGAAAGACCTCCACCTGAGATCTAGGAGAACCACTGCTGGTCTGAGTAGAGAAATCTGACCTTGATGGACCAATGATCTGATTCAGTATAAGGCAGCTTCTCCTGTGCTCATGTGAAGGGCTTTCTATGTGATACCTTGAATTTAGTCTAGTAACTGATGTACAGCTGATGGTGTGACTGCAGAATGGGAGCAATGAGCATGCTCTGTCTAGCGCCCAAAAATAACTGAACTGTGGCATTCTACACCAACTAGACTTTGACTTCAAGGGAAGACCTATGTAGAGTGCATTACAATAGTCAAGTCTAAATGTTCCTATGAGGTGGATCCAGGTGACCAGATTGGCCATGTCAAGGTTGGTGGCTAACTTCCAGTCTAGAGAGAGTTGGAGGAAAGGTTGGTTTGTTTTTTGCAGCCGCATTAACTTTCTCCAATAGCAGTGCTGGATCCAATATAATCCCTAGGTTGCTAAACAAGCAGAACCCTCCCCCCCCCCACACACACAAGTGGGAAGCACGTTATCCTTCAAGATTTCCACCTTTCCAACCAGTATCACTTCTGTCTTGTCTGGATTCACTTTCAGTTTGTTTGGTTCCAGCCATTTTACCATAATAGCCAGGCACTGATTTAAGATCTCTACCACAGGGGTGTCAAACTCGTTTGTTACTAGGGCTGGATCTGACATATATAGGACTTTGTTGGGCCAGACCATGTGTGCCAAAAAATGTTGCTGTCAGCAGGAATGAAGGTACCTTATGCTTGGGGTGTGTGGAGTTACTTAGGCTAACAGCAAAAAAACACAATTATTGTGGAAATTTAAACCGAAATTTAACCCTGACCTGGATCGCCCAGGCAAGCCTGATCTCGGGAGCTAAGCAGGGTTGACCCTGGCAAGTACTTGGATGGGAGACCTCCTTGGAATAACAGGAGTTGGGAGGTAGGGGCAGTCTTCATTCAGCTACCTCCCTGAATATCATCCTGGCCCCCAGTAGGGGTCAATCACCAAAGGTTATCATGACTTCCAGCTTCACAAACTCACACATGAACATATAAAAATACAAACAAAACCTCCACCACATCCTGAAACTTAATCCTGATGCTATTTGGTAGGGGGATGGTTTGACACAGGAAATGAGATATCACTTGTTCTGGATGAAGTGCACTTTTCCTAAAGGAGCAGGTTCATTTCTTGGGGGTGCTCCAGGACTTGGGTCTCTTCTTGGATAAGCACGTGGCAGCAACTGTTTGGGCTGGTGAACCAGCTGTGGCCCTTCCTGGGGAGAAGATGTTAGAACTATGGGGCATGCCTTGGTATCATCTAGGTTAGATTACTGCAGCGTGCTCTGTATGTTGTTTTAATGTAAACTATTTTAATGTTCACTGTCTTGGGAACCCTGTTGTGGTGGAAAGGTGGCACAGAAATGTTGTGAATAATTAAAAGATTAAGTTGTGAGCCCTCTGGGTCAGCAGATTTCTACTTATTGTGTCATTTTAAAATTGTTATAATCTGCCTTTATTTTATTCAATCTTTATAGAGGCATATTCTGTAATTTGTGTCAGTTCTATATTTGCTTCCATTGATCAGCTATAAGTCTACTAAATCCAGTTGCATTGAGGGAATGGAATATTGAGCTAGTTCCATATTCTTAGAACATTTCTCTAATATTTTCAGTTTGCTTCCTATAGGTAATTAATGAGCTGAACGGGAAAAACATTGAAGATGTCATTGCCCAAGGTGAGTTATATCAGCAAGATGATCTGACTGTAGTGACTTCAGCACTGAAGTGGAAGAGCTGAAAAGAAACCTAGTTTATGTGCTTTCTCTCCAGCCTTTTGTATCTGTCCAATATGGAATCCTTAGTTTTAGAACCATTTTGCAGCAACGTGAATTTCTGAAGATGCGAGATTATCATAGTCCAAAGAATAGTTTTCCTTGCTCAGCCATCATATCACCAGATTGCCATGCATCTTGTCTTGTGATAACATAGTAAGGTAAATGTTTAGAGGTGCAGTTGCATGACTACTGTACTGCAGGCCCAACTTTCAAGATCTTGCTATGTGGAAATTGTCAGGAGGCCAATCTTTACTCACTGTGGCCATTCAGAACATGTTATGTAATTAATATATACGCATAACAGTAGTAGTACATTGTGCCTGAAATGTAATGGGTCCATCCTAATCCCCACAGGATGATGCAGGTACCTGCTGGGTTTCGCTGGTGGACCACATTAAATTGGGAAAACCTCTTAAATGGGCATTTGTTGTGTGTCTTCATAAGGAGGAGGTTCTCAACATAGTCATGTGAAATGGAAGTCACTTAAGTTTTAAAAACATGAAATGTTTAATGGGCATATTAGCAGCGCTCCTATTGAAGCAATATTACTATACCACCCTGGTCTACACCTGCTTCAGCAGGCTTTTGTGTATTTTCTGTGAGTGATGCTCTATTGCCTCCTTCATTTTTTGTGCAGACTCTTGCTTCCTTGATAAAACTGATGCTGTTGTGGCCTTTTTGCTCCCAATACCTTTTATATATTCCCACTTGATGAAATGCCCACCTGTCTTCTTGGGCCTATAAATCCACTCCCACCTCCCTTTCTACCTCACCATGGCTAATACTTAACATTTAGGTACCGTATTTAAAGGTTTCCCTCAATTTTTTTGAGCTGGTTTGAAATATGCTACTGTTTTTGTGACATTAGGTTCCATTTTTTGTCTACATATCTCTGGGCCGTGCTGATTTCTTCCACTGCTTGAACATTCTCTTCAGACTCTTCTTTTGTCGCCTAATAATCTGGTTTTTGTACTCCACTGAAAGCAGATCCACTAAATTATCAGTAATTCCTTGGTGACCTTTTATTTGGGTCAATTCCCCAGTTTCTTTTCCCTGAATCCATAGTAACGTGAAATAATAATTAGCAACATGAGAAAAAAATCTTGAATTTGTACAGTTGAATAACTTCAGCCTACTTCTGTGTATGACAGAAACAAAACACTAGAATCATTACTGCATTGGCCACCCCCTATTGCATTCTTTATCGCTCCAAAAAAATAACAAGCACAATACAAAAAGACATTGAGACAAATTAGCTTTCTGTAGCTTCTGAATCTATCTCACAGAAGGGGCAGATTTTCCATCTTTTGTTAGATCATTCTAAAAGATTGGTACATATGTTCCTGCCTATACTATATCAGCATTTTGTATCAAATAGGAATTACATAAATAAAATCAAATTGTGAATCATGGAAGTTCTTTAAGGTTTTGGTTCAAATCTCCTTCAGACGAGGGAGAACTAAGATGCTTTACCATAGCATCAATACAATAAATGTTAAGCATATTTTATTAAAATTCTCAATTTCTTAGTGTACTTGGATCTAGTCAGAATTTGTAAATTCTCACAAGTTATGTGAGACTGATGTTATCTTTCAGTTGGGTGAAAGACTTAGCATCAGTCCATAAAACATGAGCAGAAGATTATAGAGACTTGTCTGACTAAAAGGTATTGGTAAGACTTGGCATGACAGGGCCAGGAATTTCACTAAGGCAAGAGTGTTGAACTCACTTGTTATGAGGGCCGGATTTGACACAAATGGGACTTTGTGGGGCTGAGCCATGCGTGTCATAAAATGTAATGATAGGTAGCAGAGATATAAACTTTATAGAGGATACAGATAAACACTATTAAAAAAATTTAAAAACTTAATCTACAAATATGCTTGATATTTAGTTTAAAATAGGAAGATGGGGGAATACTGCGATTTGGCAATGCAATTTTTAAAATGTTAAAACCAAGAAAAAGCACAAGGATCACAGCAAAAACTAAAAGTGCTCTGAGTTTAGGAAAACATTAAATGGCTGGGCATTGCACGCTTCTCCCCCCCCCCCCAAAAAAAGGTCTACTCAAATTAACAATGGCTCTTCAGTGTCCCTTTGGCTATGGGTTCCCAGGTTAGAGTACTCACTAGGCACCAGTTCTCAGGTCCACTCAGCATCAGCCCTTAATTTGCAAGGAGCTTCAACTAGCCATAAATGCTGCAAAAATGAAACTGCTTTAGAACCGTTCCATTGAAACACATTGTAGCACAGTGTTCAAAACAAAACACAGAATGGATTTCCCATTAAGGTCTCTGAGCCCAGAAAGTCCAGTCTATCTGAGTGCAGAGACCTTAATGGGAAATCCATTCTAGGTTTCCCTTGCAGCTTTGCAATCCCAGAAGGGCTTCCACCTGAACCCAGCAAAGACAAGGCAGAAGGAGCTCCAGCCCCTGCCTGGTGGAATTAGCTCCCCTTTGAGATGAGAGTCCTGTGGGACCTGCTGCACTTCTGCAGGGCCTGCAAAACAGAACCGTCTGTTGAGGTGGTGGATGTCAGCCTCTGTTAGGCCTTCCTTCCCTCTGGCAATCTTGGGACCTGATGGACCTCTATTGAGGCAGAGTTTTTAAGCTTGTATTTTTAGCTCTTTAATATTGCAGTTTTAATCTTGTCTTTAATTGTTTAACCTCTGATGGAGCCCTCACTGAGCCTGCTTCACAGGAAGGGCAGGATATAAATCAACACAAAAATAAAATTTCTGGTTCTGTGCCGTTTTACCTTTGTGTTTGTAAACTTTTCAACCAAGTGTTGATTTAGAAATTCTTTTTTTGTGATTGCACTGAAGGATTCCTTTTTCTAAAGCTACATAGTTGCACACTTTAAGCAATGAGTTTGATTATATTCTGTTAGGTTGATACTTTGACAATCATATCCTGCTTGGTCAGGGTTAGATACAGACAGTGCATAGCATTTGACACTTGGATAAATTGTGTAATGTTCAAGTCATCATTTATTAGAAATAATACTGCTTTGTGCATGTTTTAGCAATTGACGTTTGATAGTTGACAAACTTCTGAGTTACACAGATCTCTGCAACTGCCCTGAACTTTAACATAGGTAAGTTAGCAACTGCATTTCAGGATCCCCAGTGCTCCTACGCTTCTTCATAACTCCTAGTTTACCAGAATTCTTTTGGAAATGAATAATAAATATATGAATAAGAACATAAGAGAAGCCATGTTGGATCAGGCCAACGGCCCATCCAGTCCAACACTCTGTGTCACACAGTGGCAAAAATTTTTATATATACACACTGTGGCTAATAGCCACTGATGGACCTGTGCTCCATATTTTTATCTAAACCCCTCTTGAAAGTGGCTATACTTGTGGCCGCCACCACCTCTTGTGGCAGTGAATTGCACATGTTAATCACCCTTTGGGTGAAGAAGTACTTCCTTTTATCTGTTTTAACCTGTCTGCTCAGTAATTTAATCGAATGCCCACGAGTTCTTGTATTGTGAGAAAGGGAGAAAAGTACTTCTTTCTCTACTTTCTCCATCCCATGCATTATCTTGTAAACCTCTATCATGTCACCCCGCAGTCGACGTTTCTCCGAGCTAAAGGGTCCCAAGCGTTTCAACCTTTCTTCATAGGGAAAGTGCTCCAGCCCTTTAATCATTCTAGTTGCCCTTTTCTGGACTTTCTCCAATGCTATAATATCCTTTTTGAGGTGCGGCGACCAGAACTGCACACAGTACTCCAAATGAGACCGCACCATCGATTTATACAGGGGCATTATGATATGAATGTCACTTAGCACTTATTTTTTCTGTTCAGTTATCTTTTTCCACAAAGAGCTTTTCTTGTGGAAATCTGTGAAAAGATGACCTTTCTGATTTCTTCATGCCCTTAAGAGGCTGACAATATAAGCACTACAACCTGAGGCTTCTTGGTTACTCCAGTCTTCCAGGTTGTGTTCCAGCTGCTGACATTTCCAAACTGGACACCTCCAATTCTTTGTCAGGAGGTGAGACACGCCTGGTTCTCCATTGTCCTGGCGAAGGGGTAATATTATCAATCAAATATATCAGGCCTTAGTTCATTATCTAGTACGGGGGTGGCCAACGGTAGCTCGCCAGATGTTTTTTGCCTACAACTCCCATCAGCCCCAGCCAGCATGGCCAATGGTTGGGGCTGATGGGAGTTGTAGACAAAAAACATCTGGAGAGCTACTGTTGACCACCCCTGATCTAGTACATTATGCCCAGATAACTGTGTCTACAGAGTGATTTATCTCCGTGGCAATAAGAAAAAAAATTTAAATAAGGAAAACTAACATTGTTGCAGTTTTCCCTCTCCTTTCTTCTTCCAGTGGTAAAATTTAAACTGAATGTTCCTCAAAGCAGGGAGTTGGCTCTCTAGCTTGTAGTACAAAGTGTCATGTAAATAGCTGATGCTGCTGAATAGTTATCAACAATATTAGTGAGAAATTTGAGTTCTGATGATAGTTGGTTCTTTTGCTTCTTTTTGCTGATGCGAGAAGCCTTCCATTGCTGGTAGTAGAGTCTCTACTGATACAAAATGCAAAAAGTGATTTAGCCATTTCCTTTTCCCAGGAGTCACCTATTTTGTATGCTCCTCAACTCTTGTATTTGCCTTTTTTGATGATGATTGGCAGCTGTTGGGGGGAGAAGGATGGTAGGAAAGAGTTGTCTGTGCTGACACTTTCTGTTGCCACTGTAAGGGATTAATTCAGTCAGTAAATCTGCAGGAAGACTGGTACTGCGATAGAGCCAGTAAGTCCTAAATTGAGGGTTCAAAATAAGTGTCAGTGCATATAAGTGATAATATCAGCCAAGAAATTAAATATATGCCCTTTCTTGGAATAGATATATAAGCAGTCACATGGTGTTTCTGTGGCCAGAAAAGTAAACATGTTTTAGAACCAATTCAGAATATTCTCAGAAACAAAGAACAGGCATTTTGCCCCCTTTGGCTTGTTTGTGAAAGCTAAGGGGAATCTTGGGGCTCACAAGGGAAATATTGCAAATTTCCTTGAAATTGTAGGCATTAATCAGTAGCAAGTCTAAATCTCCAAGGCCCTATGCATCATACAGTTCCAGCTGTTGCTTACTTTGGCATCACAGTGCTGATGGAAATGACTTTACATCTCAGAGGTATAAAAACAAATTGTGACACTACAATCCCCAAGCAAATGTTATTGGTTGATATATTGAGATAACTTTGTACATAGATGTAATGCACAGTAGTGTGATAGGAAATAGGCTTCTCCCAGCAGAGCTGTGCTTCTGATTTTAAGAAGTTTCCTTATTTCATATTGTTCTCTATCTCTCGTCTCCCAGCCACCCACATTCATTCATAGCATGCCAGGTACTCTTAATACATGTTCTACATGCAGCCAGAAATCACCAGCATGGCCTATAAGATGAAATTGGACTGATCAAATAAATGAATTCTTTTATGGTACCTGGTAGGAGTTTGTCACTACAAATTGATTTCTGGAATTAAAAATTCATTTGGGTGGTTGAGAGTTTGATTGGGAGCCCAGGATGCCTGATAGTTATATATATGACCACTGAGCCACCGTCCCTCCCACCGTTAGAGATCAACTAGATACTCATGTGCCAGGTGATTACTGAGTACTATTTGACCTGTTTTCATGCCTGTCACAGTGCATCAGTTTCTTCTTTTTCTGGTCAAAAATCAAGAGCAGGGTGAAGATTGGAATGTGGAATGAGATTGTGGAAGGAGTAGAGCCTTTCATTTTTTGGTGATGGGGAATTTGGGGGGGGGGGGGGTTGTTGAACAAGTGTTAATTCTTCAGGATGACCTGTGTAAGAAGGAACTCATTCATTGTGGATGTCTTTCACAACTCTGTGCCAGATTGCTTTCATGTATGTCCATTGATTTCACTGAACTCAAGACTAAGGGACCTTGCATAGCTCGGCACTGTTAGTCTGGTTTTCCCAGGACTGGCTGTATCAACATTTCCTTCTTCATCTCCTTTAGGTAACAGCAAACTTGCTAGCATGCCGGTGGGTGGATCTGTAGCAGTCTCCGCTGGAGGCTCTGCTGCTCCTGCTGCAGGTGCTGCACCTGCTGCTGGTAAGTGTAATATTGATTGCCGCTTTGATTTTTTTGTGTTCAGAGCTCACCTTTCATAGAAATTTGATATTTCCATGGTATGTGTGACTCAGCATTCAATAAAATTTGAACTGAAGTTACTTCAAGTGATTTTATCCCTTTGCATTCTGAATGCCTGTACAGAAAGTTCATCGGTGGTAATCTCTGGAGCAATTTGTTCAACAGAGGCTATTGCTAAAAGGAAAATTCTGCTTCAGCCTTCAAATATATACATTCTCTTAAATTTTGACAATCCATTTATTTATTTTTTGTGGATGTTTGACACCAAGCCAGTCTTCTGTTTTGTTTGGTGGTCTTGGTTTATTTAGATAATACTGGCGCAGTATAGGCTTACAAAACACACCAGATATTGACTGTCTGGCATACACTTGAGTCTAATGCAGCATGGTGGGCTGAAGTGTACTCCATTAGACTTTGTTTGGTTCTTGTCTAAATCATGATATTTGTGTAAGTGTGATAAATGGAATGAAATTAGTTTATTTGAAAGTTGTCCCTAACTGTCTAAATATATTTGAATTTGCAGCTGAGGAGAAGAAAGAAGAAAAGAAAGAAGAGTCTGAAGAATCAGATGATGATATGGGATTTGGATTGTTTGACTAAAATTTTATTAAGCGTCATTCTTTAATAAATCTTGGTTGAAAGATTTTTGCCCTGCTGTGACCCGTACTAGGCACTAGCTTCGTTGCTTCCTTCTACATAAAACGTTCCGAATTCACTGGCATTGCTTCATAAATGGCAGCTAACAGCAGAGTTCAGTTATGTATGGAAACAAAAATACTTCCATGGAAGAGAAATCTAAATTTAACTTAACAGCTTCATTTTTTGACACCATTAACTGGGAGTCCAGTATCACCTTAAACATCAGCAGAATTTATTCCAGCACAAGCTTCCTTGAGTCAGAGCTCACTCATGCAAGGTTATGTTGAAATAAATGTTTTTTTAAGTGGACTGGCCTCTTGTTTAACTTGTCTGCAGCAGACGCACAGCTGCTGTACTGAAATTATTTCTCAACACAGTTATAGCTAAATTCTAAATTTTTCGTAACGGTTTTAACCATTCAAGACAGTGGGCTATGGCCTGCATAAAATCAGATCCCCTTGCAGATGGTCAGCCTCTGCTGTAACCTTGTCATGGCTTTATTGTCATTAAACATATACACTGATGTTGCAAAGGAAGAGCAAAGCATGAGATGGGAAAGAGTTATGAACTAATCACAATATTTCATGACTTGTGAGTAGCTTTTAGCCAAAGCCATTTATATACAAAAGCCCAAAGAGATTAAAGTGCAATTCTGCAAACAATTTTAGGTATGAGTGAAACTATAAAACCTTTTACCACTTCTTTATTAAAATTTGCTGGCTTAACTATGTCATGGGAGGCTTATTCTAGCCCAGGGGTGGCCAAACTTGCTTAATGTAAAAGCCCCACATAGAATAACGTCAGATGTTTGAGAGCCATAAGGTAGGAGGGCAAATAGATGGAAGAGGTGGAAAGAAAGCATCCTCCAAGTCGACCAATGGGGTGGTGGGGATGTAAAAGAGCCACAGTTTGGCCATCCCTGTTCCAGCCTGTCGTTATTTTGATATTAGGGAAATCAGCATTATTCAAACATTTATATGTATTGTCCCTCAGTGCCTCCATATAGCTGCCAAATCCAGAAACTTCACTGAATGAGAGAATTGTCTGCTTCTTTGTTGACTGATAAGGAGCAAGAGTACCTGTTTACTAACAAGTGTTGGGGGGGGGGAATCGGAATTTTTCACCTTTACAATTCATCTAGTTGAAGATGTGCTCCAAGTGGCTCATGTTTAAACCAATAAATTATGATAAAACAAGTCATATTCATGCTTTTAGTGCATGTTTGAAAACTACAAATAGCCCTTCTGTCAGTCTAACATGTAATACTGAGCCATCTCTTAACACAGTCCGACTTAATCTATCTTCCAAAATGTTTAATGAGCACTGTTGCTTGTATGTCTACTTCATGACCCTATTTCTGAAGTGCAATCCTTGTACAATCTCATAAGTGATATTTACAATTGATTGCTGTACAAGAAAAATACTGTAACTTGCTCTAAGTAGCTTGAGCATTTTAACAAAGTGGCTCTAACAGAAAAATAGAGAACACAAAAATGGAGCCCTTTGGTGAAACCATCAGCTTCGTAAAGCTGCATTTCAGCGTGTTGTGCATCAGTTATTCTGAGGGCAGTGAATTCGTACAATGGATATGTGTCTTTAACAGACTGGATGGTGACCCGATTTTCAGGAAGGTGGCTGAATAAAGCCTGCCCCTGCCATACCAATTCCTGATATTCCAAGGCAGTCTCCCATCCAAGTATTTCCCAAAGTCAACCTGGTTTAGCTTCTGAGATTGAGCTTGCCTGGGCTATCCAGGTCAGGGCCTGGTTTTCTTTATCCAAAGATGCTTCTGGAACTTTAAACACGCTAGCCTTAACTTGTATTGGATTGTAGCAACATCTGAGTAAAAATTGTTACACTTCTCTCTTATCCTGGATTCACCTAATATATCTTAAATCTGGAAGTAACCTGCTGCTGTGGAACAGGGAGGTGAAGATAAACTTGTTTAGCAGTCCTGTGGAAAGTTTACCACAGAATCATGCAAGCAAACACACTGGTCTTTAAAATGCTTTCCCCTAACAGGGAAGCAATTTAACAAAGTACAGTAATGTTATTCTTATCCCACATATCTGACTTACTGAACCAGTTTGTTGTTAAGGCTCTTCTGACTTCCAGCTACTACAGAAACCTACATAATTGGTTTGACGAGAGGGTTTAATAATGTAGGAGATAATGAATGTGGTGGTCACAAAATCCTGCCCCCTGGGGGAAAAGATGACAGCTCTACATGAGCACAAACGCAAAGAGGAACAGCAAGTACTTTGGTCAAACAGTAAAGGCAAACATATAATGAACTATGGACTCCTTAGACACCATGCAGCACAAGAGCTGCCTACCCTGTATGTTATGTAACGTACATGTTTGGAGCATGTTTTTAAACAGTTAAGAAAATTCTTAGCCAAACTCTTCAGATGCATCAAGTCAGCAATGAATGTTTGTTTCCTTCAATTAACGTACTTTTGAGACATACTTTCAAAATACATTAAAAAAAACTTGTTACACAGCTCTACCATTTAGTTCTAGATATTCCACCCATAAACACTGGAGAGGCAAACATATAACCACTCAACACAATATTTCAGAAATTCTTTGAACTGACAGCTGGAGTTAATCTGGGGAGGACATGCCCTTTCCTTTCTCTTTACTTCACAGCTAAGGACATTGGAAAGTGTGTTGGAAGGTATATCTCATTTTTAAGCAGGCTAGAAGACTATCTGGCAGCAATGCTGATTCTGTGAACTTAGGCAGATCATGAGAGGAAGGGTTGCACCAGTGCTTTGTTCTCATGGCCCTTGCATACCCAGAGAAATGCTGGTTGCCACTTTGAGGTCAGGAAGTAATTTTCCCCTGGCCAAACTGAGGTTTTTTTGCCATTCTTCAGGGCATGGAGTAGAGTCACTGGAGGTGGGGTGGGAAAGTATTTGTAAATTTCCTACATTGTGCAGGGGATTGGACTAGATGACCCTGAAGATCCCTCCTGACTCTGATTCCATGTATATATTTTTTCTGTGTAATTTGATAAATTACTATTCTTTTGTATATTAAGTGCATGGGACAAAAATCACAATTACTCCACTATTTTGTTGTTAAAACAACATAGCGAGCAGCAAGAGATCCAAATATTTACTAAAGATTGTTAGACACATAATGCAATCTACATAATATATTTTGCGCAAGCACCAGTCGTTTTCGACTGGGGTGACGTTGCTTTCACGTTTTCACAGCAGACTCTTTTACAGCGTGGTTTGCCATTGCCTTCCCCAGTCATCTACACTTTCCCCCCAGCAAGCTGGGTACTCACTTTACCGGCCTCGGAAGGATGGAAGGCTGAATGAACCTAGAGCTGGCTATCTGAACCAGCTTCCGCTGGTATCGAACTTAGGTCGTGAGTAGAGGGCTCCAACTGCTGTACTGCAGCTTTACCACTGCACCATGGGGCTCTTTATCTTTTGTTAGCACTAACCAAATCATACAAGTGCAAGCTTTTAAGTTCACCAGAGCTCTTCATTAAGCTGGATGTACAAAAATTTAAGAAAAGGGAAGAATCATCAGCATATGACCTTAAGTCCTGATTAGCTTTCCAATCTTCCGGTGGGGCCTGGAAATTTCCCAACATCACAGCATCAAATTTTAATCAAGGAATGGTAAAATGTTTGCTTGGCTTCACTCCTAAGGAAAAGGTGGGAAAATGAACAAAAGAGAGAGAGAGCTCTTCCCTACTGTTTAGATTACATCTCAATTGAGTTTGTCAGAGCACATATAAGTAAGAAGTCCTTATTGCAAGAAAGCAGCCATTTACAATTTACTTGTTTTATTTGACTTCTAGCCTGGTCTCCCTGCACAGCAGGCTCAGAGCAAGATACAACAAATATAAACATAAATTATTAGCATAAATAAGGTATAAAACGCAGTAAATTATTAAAACCTACAGCATCAAATAATTAAATAGATGGTAATCTATAACACAGAGGTGGCCACACTTGCTTAACCTAAGAGCCACAAAGACTAGATGTCAGATATTTGAGAGCTGCAAGGCACGAACCCAGCTGAACTCGCTCTGGCCCAACAGCTCCCGAGATGCTGTCCATGTCCAATTCACTGTGCAATTATATATTACTAGGAATAAGGCCTGTTGTTGGACGAAACACAATGAGGTCAAGAAAAAAAATGTGGGCATGTGCCCCCCACCCTATCTTCCCACCCACCCCACATGAAGACATTCACTCCTCCACTTTGCTGTCTTTCCACGCATTCCAACTCAGATCTGTCCAGACACTCTGCCTGGCTTCCCTGGGCCCACCCTGCTTGAGGTGACCTTTCCCTGCCTCCCTTCCAGGCTGCTACCTGAGGCAGGATCTGGCCAGGCAGGGGACCAGACCTTGTGTGGCAACCAAGCTGACAGGAGATGCTTGGCCAGGGCCAAGTTGTTGTTGCTCCTGCCTGAAGAGGTGGGTAACAAGCTGGTGCTGCAGCCAAGCCTGGGAGCTGGTGGTGCCTCTGCTCCTCCCAGCACTGGGAGCCACTGGTTCTGCTGAAGTCGCCTCCTCTGGCACTGGAAGTGTCAGTGGGGTGGGAGACACAGGTAGCCTGGGGCCTGACAGGTAGGTGCCTGTTGGGGGATGAGGCTCGCAGGTGGGTGCAGAGGAGTTAAGAGGTGGGGCAGGGTCCTGAGAGGATTTCCTTTGGTGGGGGGGATGAAGAGCTACTGGCAGTGGCTGGTGAGGAAAGGCCTGGCAGCCCACTGGGAGGACCATATAGAGCTGTGGTGCTGGGCTCTGAGCTGGGCAGGATGGAGAAGCTGCTGCCAGAGCTTCTGCTGCTGCCCAACTCAAGGTGGTGCTTTGCTCTGCAAGGGGAAGCCAGTGGGACAGGCCAATAGGGGGCAAAGGCAGCTTCTCCACTGGCCAATGAGAGGTAAAGATGGCTTGCATTTCATATCTATAGGATAGGATTACACATAGAAAGAGAGAGAGCATCAGGCAAGAACAAAAGCAGCTTTGAGCTGCTGGTAATTAATTGAAGTAATAGATAACTAGAACTATTTGTTTCCTGAAATTTTTCTTGAGAGTGAAATTTTTTGGCAAGCATTCTCTAGCTCCCTCAGCTGAAAACAAATGCAACTTCTGCAATGGACCCTCGTCCATTTTAAAAAGCAATGGCAACAATCCAGAAGACAATTAAACTAATTCCATACAAACCCAGGGTCTCAGACTTGTGTTTCTCACACAACCATATTTCACACCTGGTAGGAAACAGCTTTTGAAACTGAAGAGAGTTTCACAAGCAATTTGTGACGTGACATCTACTGTTCCAATTAATGGCAATTCAGAATTAGCTGAATCCTACATTTATTTTATTTATGAAATTAAATTTTGAACCACCTTCCCTGATGGACAGGGCTCAGGGTGATGTGCAACACAATACATAAATACAGATAAAAACCAAATAAAATCAGCAACACAGTAAATAACCTAAAAAACCAGAGCTGCTCTGTCAGGCCTTTGGCTGAGGCAGTGGGCATCCATCAAGCATCTGGCCTGGCCCCCTTGCTAAAGTCAAATCTTCCATCATGTATGGCCCAGAGGGAGTGGTCCATTAAGTACAAGCCTGTTATTTTAACTCACTTCACCTCAACCAGCCATCTAATTGTAACCAGTTGGGGAAAAGGGGAATAAATGCATCCTATTTATGCAAAACATCCTATTGTGTCTGACTAGATCTCAAAACCCTTACAGCACTGCACTTCCAGTCTCATTCAAATAATTAAGGAAATAATGGCATTTCAGAACAAAGCATGGTATTGTCAGAATGTTTTCATTTATTTATTGAGTACAATAAGGGGGGTCATGGTATGATACAGTCCAGACCAAAAATAGAAACTGTGCCAA